>NC_090927.1:1137482442-1138107442 GCF_040938575.1 Ambystoma mexicanum
AGTATAATGGTGCAGTCATCATGGAAATGTATGGGCACAGCCAGTGTGAAAATGTTTTATACTGGCACATATTATGCGAAAAACACATCATGAAAATGTGTTGGAGAAAAGCTCCTTTGCACTGTCGGTGACTTGCATTTATTGGATTTTTACATGAGTTACCCTACAAAACCAATTGCTAACTGTTTGGCTTTTTACCCAATTTTTCTAAAAAGTGCGCTCTTAAATGCCCCATTTTAACTTATTATTTAAAAATACTTCTCGGGGGAGAACCCCCTCGAAATCTCCTTGATTGGTGTGGGGTCCCTTGCTACGCTTGGTTGCTGTTGCATATCTGGGACAAATATGTACGCCCCTACAGTTACAAAATTCACCAGCCATCACTGCTCAGCAGCCCACTTCTCTCAGGAGGCCGCAGTCTAGATCCAATCATTTCTGAGCAATAGGACTATGAGAGTCTTTTCACCATCAGCAGCAGCTGACCCCATTCCTATTACTACCTGTGTCGCACTCACAATGTACACTATATTTACTAAGCCCCTTTTCGATGTTCTGAACGTTCTTGGTATCACCTACACTAACTATGCAGATGATACTCAGATTATCATACCACTTACTGGGGGATTATGACAAGGATTTGGCCTTGGTAAATAAAATCTACCTCATCATCCAAGTATGGATGGCTCTCCACGGTCTATGCCTGAATGATGACAAAACTGACCTCATCATTCTGGGAACCACGTCCAAGCTCAGTAAACCTGGCCACAAATACACTTCCTTTCATATCGATGGAAACACTATTTAAGTCGCTAAAGAGGTACAAACCTTAGGATTTTACCTAGACTCCACCCTCACCTTTGCCAAACAGGTTAACTCCATGGCCTCTGCCTCTGCATACACATTCAAGCTGATTAGAGCGGTGAACTGTTCCTATCCAAGAATAGCTGCTCCACCCTGGCTAGAGCTCTAATTTTATCTAAATTGGACTATTGTAACTCCCTTTACCTTGGCGCCATCAACAAAATTCAGATTCTCCAGAATAATGCCCTTAGAGCAGCATTCGTTATTTCTAGAAAAGGGTACATCCCAGAGGTAAGGAGACAGAATAAATGGCTTTCGACCAGCGGCAAAATCCTACTCAAAACCTCCTGGCAAACACACAAGTGCCTAAACAACGCTGCACCCCGCAATCTCATAGAAAGAATCAATAGAAAATCATCCAGTCGACCTACTAGAACCGCAAACTCAAACTGTCTAGTGGTACCGAGGTTCAGATTGACTAAAGCCGGAGGGAGTAGCTTCCCAGTCAAAGCAGCGCAGCTCTGGAACTCCCTACCTCACTCCCAGAGGGCAGACCAAACCTATCTGAACTTTAGACACAATATCATTAATTGGCTCAAAGAAAACGACCACTAATGTACTCCAGTTATTATCCTAATATTCCCACTCTGTATCTGCATTGTAATAGATACCATCAATACCTAGTTGTTGGTGAACCTCTCTAGTTTTAATTTGTATCGACGCTTGAATTATTCTTATGTACCGTTTGACTCCATGTATGTAAATAGTATGTATTATGTAATAATTCATTGACTTCTCTTATTGTTTGCACTATCTGACGTTATCCACTTTGCACATGTTTGCCTTTCCTTTTCACAACTGTGTAACCCTAAGCCTAAAGTATTCATGTGTCCTCTGCGCCCTGGTACCCCTGGGTCTGGCGCACATTACAAACAAATAAACAAACAAACAACAACCTCCAATGGACCTTTCCCACATCATCTCCTTTCCCACATCATCTTTTCAAGCACTTTCCTCTCACACCCTAATATTCTCTCCTTTAGAACCATATAATCTATTATTGTATCTTTCCTCCTTTGCCTGGTTGTCACCCCTCTTTCAACTACATGCCCAGGTTTTATTGATCTTTCCTTCCCAAGTTCATCTATTAACCACCCCAGCACTACTGCTTGCCTTTCATTTTACCATGAACACACACTGATTTAAGAATCTCTCTGCAGTTTGTGTATTATGATTTTCTGGTTCCCTTTTAATGTGTGTGTGTGTGTGTGTGTGTACACATGGACTGTGGGATGTTGGCAGAGCATTTCAGTGGCCCTTCTTGATAAAGTACCAATTCTGCCCTGGATTTTGTTTGTATGTGTGTTACTCTGTGAAATTGAGCCTGTTGCCAATAGTGCAAATAGATGACAAATAAAGCCAATTTTCCTTGCGATTGATCATCTGCAAGTTGGCTTCTTATACCTACCTTTGTATCCAGTGCTGCCAAACTACTAAAAGCTCATAGCAGAGCTGTATTCTGTAGATTTAGCATGTTAGATGGCAGTGATAGAGTCTGTGTCATCGCTGATATGCTTAAGCCTCTGGAAATCCATCTAAGGGCCATTTACCAAGAGGAATTAGCCAGCAACCACCCTAAATCTATACTATCTATATGCGATCATATTGCCAGCTATGGCACGGAAGTGTGTGTGCAAGTTTGGTCTTTGGTGGCGATAGATGCATGTGCTTGCTCTGTTGTACTTGCACTGAAAGATTTTTTCCATATCCGTTGAGGACATCAGCATGACGAAACAAGGGATTTCCTATTTAAAACCACTTCCAGCACGTAGAGTGTGCACAGAGGTGTGTATGCAAGTGTGGTATTTGGTGGCGATCATGCATTTGCTTGCTCTGTTGGACTTGCAATGAAAGATTTTTTCTATATCCATTGAGGACATTGGCACGGCGAAAGGAGGGATTTCCAATTTAAAACCACTTCCAATGCAGAGCACGTGTGCAGAAGTGTGTGTGCAAGTATGGTCTTTGGTGGTCCATGGCAGGCTGAGGGCTGGGTAGAAAACTCCACCAAACTAGTGTACTCAGTGTCAAGACCTGTCACCGTCACGTATAAACCCGCCTGCAGGCCTTTCATCTCCACACCTAACTGCATTACACTTGCTAGAACTCTAGTCCTGTCTAAAATCGATTATTGTAACACCCTTTATCTAGGTACTAGCCACAAAAACATCAACAAGTTCCAAGTTATTCAGAATAATGCTATCAGGGCTGCCCTTAAAATACCTAAGAAGTCGCATATCTCTGAGACCAGACGTAACCTGCGCTGCTCCCTGTAGAGCATAGAATATCTGTCAAAACTCTTGCCCTAACACATAAAGCTAGGGCTCACCTCGCTCCAATCTATCTTTCTAACCAATTGACCTCCCATACATCCTAAAGACCATGCAGAGCGGCTCAAGCAAACACAATGTCCATACCGAGATTCAAACTCCACAACTCGGGTCATGCTACCTTCCCTGTAGGGGCATCAAAGTTATGGAACACACTCCCTGATGCCCTCAGATCTGAACCTTCCTTCCACTTATTCAAGTGCAACACTAAGCGCTAGCTTCAAGATTTGGATACATTAACAGTTTAACTTCCGCGAACTTAGGTCCCTTCTGCTATTACTGTAATTATCTATTATTTAACTGTATCCTCTTCTATGCTCTATATGTAACTGTATTACTTATGTACCTGCAACATGTATGTATCATCTTTTATCTAATGTATATAACCGTAACCCTCTGCAACCTATACTGAAATAATGCGCCCGGATACCTATTGGCCTGGCTTTGCTTTACAAATAAAACAAATACAAATACAAATACAAACTTTCAATACTGGGTGCCGGAAAATTAAAGTAAATCCGGAAACGTAGAGTCTAACGCAGCTATATATTTCAAGATTTGGTGCGTTAGTTATCTTTTATAATGCTAACTGACTCTTTGCCAAGACATGAGGGTAGTGAAACCGGGGCTTGCCTATTGCCACCCTTTGGTAGCTTGGTTTGACTGTGTGCCCACAAAAGTCTGTCTCGGCCGCGTCCTGCATTTCCCCTCGCTGACGTGCGGAAAATGAAGGCACATTTGTGTGTCTACTCTCTGTGCATTAAGGCTAAGCGTTCAGTGAAACAGAGCCAAAGCTCAACTCCTAATGCTTCCGCCACTAGAGACCCCGCTCCATCGGCCATAAGGAACAAATCTGATAAGCTCACTGGCACACCGGACAAAATCCCCAACTTTTTATTTTTCAATTCAGATCCCTCTAGTGAGCGATGCCACCCTCACTGAAATGACCTGTGTGAATGCGGGATTCCAATCAGAGGGGGCTAACCTTGAATGCCATCTCACTTGATAATATGCAAATGAACCTGTCGGGCTAAACAAGCGAGGTGGATGCCGCCCCCAAGATTGATAACAACCATTCACTCTTGAACTTTTGTTTGAACTTACAGAGGGAATCTATGGGGGCAGCCACTTCTGCCCCAGGCACTTCTTCATTCCCGGGTGATTATGAACATATAATTGGGGCTAATATGTCAGCCAGGCCGGATTTGGAGACATTGATGTCTGACTCAACAAATTCTGAAAGCGAAACCAACTGTGAGGCGCATACCAGAGATTCATGCAAGAGTGTTCTAGAAGTGGATGAAGACTCTCCCCCCGAGCCTAAGTGTTATTGCTGCAACCATCAAAGCAGTATTTGGTCTTTGTGCTACCCTGTCAAAGGAGCAAATGGAGCAGAAGGTCACCCTGGCAAGG
Source organism: Ambystoma mexicanum (assembly GCF_040938575.1). NCBI lineage: Eukaryota > Metazoa > Chordata > Amphibia > Caudata > Ambystomatidae > Ambystoma > Ambystoma mexicanum. The sequence goes on from NC_090927.1 coordinate 1,137,487,047, forward strand.
GTTCTAAATGTAATTCTTGTAAATAGCAACCCTTCTAGCTCCTTAAATACTAGTGCAATCTCCTGGGATTTTTATTCTACTCTGGCACACACAAGTCACTGCATGCCCACCCTTGTGCAGGACTCAGAAGGCAGAGCTATGCGGGCAACAGCTCGTAATGAGCACCCCTGCAAAGGCCATCAGTGTGTTGATGCCAGTAACTGTAGACATTATTAACCTTGTATCTCGACCTGAGCTTTCAATGGTAGACTGCATTGAAATCAGAGATGGCGCAGGTACCGACCAGGAGCCCACATCTTTCAAATGCCCAAAAAGGTACAGAAGCGCAAAGGCAAAATAGAGTCTGGAAAAAGTAAGGCCACGGACCTACAAACAAGGTTACCATGGTGGGGGTATGTACTAGAAACTGGTCTGTACCACTTGTGGGAGTCCCTGGAAGCACACTACCTTCAATATCAGTGCAGCAAAGCCATTCACGGACCCCTCTTGAGTCTTGGTTATGGCTCCCTTAGGGGAGGACTAGTTTATCTTCTGCTACGCCTCCTGTCTTGACTGATATTCACCACAAGCAGGCTAAGCTACAACTCCTGCCTAGTAATGGGCTTGTGCAAAATCCAGGCCAGACCAGTCTTGTGGCATCTTTACCAATTGCCCCCGTTCATCTGACTTCCAGCAACGCAACAGGTGCAGAAAATGGTAAGGAGAGAACTCTGAACAAATATCGCCCACTTGAATTTGTATCATCGGAACTTCACACTTTTGGCAAATGGGTTAAACTGGTGGAAATCACTCCAACTATAGAGTGCCCATTTCTAAACCATGATTTCCTGTTAAGATTATTTCATGGAATCCCGTCATTAAGGGCGATATGGACTGCAGACATGGACCATGTTGAACTGCCTGATGCTGACTCTCCTCAGAACTGGGCAGTGATTGACGTTGCTATATATGTTATCCACAATTCTTTAAAATCTATGGGTTTCAACTTGATTGTGCCACATATATGTGCTCGGTAAGCCCCCCACTGAGATAATACAGCCGAAAGTGCAACTTTATATTACCCCCCTGTAAAATCTGTTCACTTCTCAGAAAGATCTAGTCTAATCTCTGACAAAAAACCTTCTGTAGGTAAGTCTCTGTCGGTTGGATGGATCAAGCGCTGGGTGGCCGAGTCCGCCAGCGGGCAGTGGCAGGCCCTCTCTCTTAGTAGTGTATAAGTACCACTGCCGCTTCACGCTTAGCCCATGTATGAGAATCAGTATTATGTCTAAAACAAAACCGTTGTATACAAAACTGTAGTTGCAAAATAATTTCTTATATTAATATTTGAAAGGAGTTTTCCAGATTCTTATTGTTCTTGATTCATGAGTTTATTCATTCATAGTTTGCTTTGCATTGAAACAGCCAACACGTGTTTCGACTCTGTGTCTTTTTCAAGGCTAACTTGTTCGATTGATGTACCTTAATAAGTATGCTTGAAATTGCTCATCAGTTTCTAAAAAGACTTTGTCTTTCTGTGCCGTATTCAAATAATTTGGGAACCTTTGTAGGTGCGTGATCTATTTCAAATTAGGTGTCCTGTCAGGATTTACTTTGTTAGCGGTCCTTTGTTAGCGGTCCTCATGCATTTTAAAACCCCTCTCTCAGTTGTAACACATTCCTGTCTTGGAAAACTAGAGGCCATCGATCCTTTCTATGCACCCCCAGGGGCCTGCAAGGAATCATAGACTTTTCTGATTGGCGGCTATAGAGTTATTTGCAAGTCTGCTAAAGGTACACGTGGCCGCCCTATGGGGGACAGGCTGTGGGGGCAAAGCCCATCTAAAGAGAAGCCAATTCTGTCCCAAAAAAGCTGTACCAAACACACTTAGTGTGGTTATTGAGAGCTCCTCCACTTCATTTTGGAACGTGGGTTACTACCCACTCAAATTACAATGTGATTGTTTGTTGTGGGGGACTTTAATGTGCACTGTGCTTATACTGGAGAACAGTCAACTGACCGTGATGAAGAGACTGATCAGATTGTCATAGACCGCTCAGAACCTGTTATTTATTGGAACAAGTTGTGCACATAGGACCAGCGCTGGCCCAGCAATTTGTATATTCATGACTAAAATTATCTAGAAATGCAAGATCGAAAGGGCATGAAGGCATTTAGCACATGGTCCAACAGAACATTGTGCTCTAGACTGGACTATGTGTTTGTTGGTCAAAAGTTGCAGAGCTGTACTTTCAAGGTGCTGTTGGTATGTAATGGTCTGAGTGATCATGCTATGCTGTCCTGGACTATGAACATAGGGAACATTAAGGTCACACATGGATATCAGTTTTCCACATCAATCAATTCGCAAGCAGTTGAGTTCTGTGGACTGATGCAAATGTCAAGCAATATAATAGATGACTCTTGCAGTTTAGCTAGATATAAGTGGGTCATTCAAAGTGTGCTGAGTGATTCTCTGAAATTGTTTTTTCTGGCCCAAGTGTGTGTATTTACGAAAAGGGTTTTCTTTTTTCTTTGATATCCTTATTGCAAACAAGAAGACGATACTGCAAAGAGCAATTCGGAGTCCACAGAGAAACAGAAATTTGGCCTGTGAAGAAAGGAGGGCAATATGTAACAAGCTTTGCATGTGTCACAAGAATTAGCTTTGCTGCGATAGGAACATCTTAAATAATGCCAATTGCCACGTATTGCTCTCTATACTGTGAAGCAAAGGCAATTAAAACAATGGTGTAGCTATTATGGGCAGTATTTAGCTGAAGCCTCGCCAGTGGATTTGAATCCCTTGTCTGAGTAGGTATGCCGTGTTAAAAGCCTGTTTCATGACGCAACTTTGTCAAGACATTGGTGGACCCTTATGGATATGACGCATTTTCGCACAGGGTTTTGAGTATGAGGATGTACACTTGATGCAGTTTTCAGTTGTTATTACTTGTAACTCTTGTACAATGCCAATGTTATATTTTCAGAATGGATTCAGCAAGCATTCCTTCTTCTCAATTGAGGACAAGCGACCATTCAGCTAATTCGAAAAGAGTTCAACAATTGATGTAATGGCTTTCTATTTCTCGCTCAAATAACACAGCTTTTGGAATAAGCGCAAGTCTTACAATCCCATTGTTAATAAACAACATAGAAATGCTGCAAAACCTTTACTAAATGTACATACTATGCGAGCTACTTCAGAGCTGGTTACAGTTACCGGCAAGGCTTATGAAGTGAATTGGAATGCTGTGCTTCACTCACCGGCTTCAGTGACACTACGGTTGCGGGTTGCTCTGCTTCCCCGACTTCCCCAACTACTGCTACTACTTTGGGCTTACTTGGGACCCACAGCCTTCTCCAGCAAAGGTGTCTCCGGTACGGCCACCTTAGTTGGGAGTCTCTCGCATTCCCAAGACCATCACCGGACCCTCTAAGAACTAGCAGGTGAAACCTGCTATCTCCATGTTCTGGCATTCCTTCTGTATTCCCACGTCCTTGTAAATTAACAGAATTGTGCTTCTCCTCTGTTACTTTTGTTTTTATTGGTTTGTTACAAACCTTTAAAAAGAGAAAAGCAGCATACATTTAACACAACAACAAAATATACAATTACACTAAACGACCATCATTGACAAATTTATCAGAGAACTCAATACGTATTACGTTCGTTTTGCACATTCATGGAATGTTTTTTAGTTTTTCTACTAACTTTTCCAGGAAGAATGGCAGTTCAATTGTTAGTTTTCGAGCAGAGTCACTCTGTAGTTCTCTCCACCAATCTTCTATGCCTAATGATGGTCTTGTGGCTACATATTTGGCAAAATGGTGGGTTCTTTCTTGAGGTATAGCTGAGCATTTTAGCGTCAGATGTTTTAGAGTTTCGTTAGTTCTTTCAAACAGCGGCATGAGATTGCTAGAGTTTTATCACTAGACCAGAAATGTATCTTCTCTTTAGTCGGCAGCTGGTTTAGCCAAAATTTTAGGAATAACAATCTGCGAGATTTCTCAGGAAATTTTTCAAGATAGTGTTCGCCCATATTGTATTTTTTCACTTCCATAGGTACTACGTTCATGGCTCTGTGTTGACTGCGGATATCGATCGTGTCGATCCAGTCCTGAACCCATAACATGGTCTTGACTTTGTTTGGATTGGTTTCTAGTGTCAGGAAATCTGTACTTATATCGGTCAGAAATTTATAACAGCGTTTTGCCCATATAGTAAGCACATTCAATCGATTTCCATTGTCTGGATCTTGCAGTATTGCATATTGGGGTGCGGACTGTTGGATCTTCATTTTGCAGTATTCGTTTAGGGTATTCCATGCTATTCTTGCGTTGATGGATATTAAACCTAGCTCATATCGCAAACATGCCGTCGGTACACCTTTAGGTAGCCACAAGACCTTTGTCCAGAATTTGTGTTCTAATGAATTCCAGAATTCAGATTTGCACCCAAAAGCAGCTTCCACACCATGAATTAAGGCAGGCACCACCTTCTGTTTATAGAAATTCAGTGCCGGAGTTCATGAGAATTTCCCAAACTTTTTGTTTATGAGACAAGCTTGGACTGTGAGCTGCTTGCATTTATCTTTTGTTTTCTGTGCCCATGGGGTGTCATTAATGCTGGAACTGATGCACATTCCTAAGTATGTAGTTTGTTTTACTACTTTAATGGGTTCTGTTCCAATTTTCCAACTGAATTTTTTTGAAGCTGATAAATGGTTTGTCTTCTGTACATTTTTAGTATTTCTGATTTATTTGTATTTAAGTAAAGACCATTTTGTTGAATGTACTGATGAAGAATGTTTAATTTTCGCTGAAGACCAATTGGTGTTAAGTCTAACAGTACAAGATCATCTGCATAAAGAAGCCAATTAATTTCCTTACCATTGATCTTGGGGGGAAAAACCTGGCTCCTATATATGCTTCACCGATGTCTGAGATGAATAGGTTGAAAATTACTGACGCCAACCGGCAGCCTTGTTTCACTCCTCGGCTGGTATAAATAGGCTTAGATATTAGACCCGCTTTTGTCAGTCTCACCCTTATATGCGTGTTAGTGTGCAGCTCTTTTATTGCCATGAGTAGGCCTTCTGGACATTTCCATGCGACCAGCTTTTGCCATAATAGTTCTCTGTGGATACTATCAAAAGCTTGCGATAGGTCTATGACTGCAAGATAAATATTTTGTTCAGTTCGAATGGCTTCCATTTTTAGAATGTTAAGAGTGAGCAAGTTCAAGCCACATCCAACTCCTTTCACAAATCCAGTTTGGCGAGGATTTAGGTGTCCACTGGTTTCTATCCAGTTTGACAGATGTTTCTGTAATTGAACAGCAAAGATTTTGCCCAGGACATCTAAGAGAGCGATCGGTCTATAGTTCTTCGGATCAGCCCGATTTCCTTTTTTGAATATCGGGACAACGATCGCGCTCTTCCAGGAGGCCGGTATGGTTTTTTTACTGGTTATTGTTGTGAAGAGGGTAAGGCACAAGGACGCCCACTCCTTCGGGTTCTGTTTCAAGATGTAATTTGTTAAGCCATCCGGACCTGGTGCTCGAGATGAACTACAGCGCATTATGCTTTCGAGAATATCCTCTTCCTCGAACTGGATATTCCAATGTTGGAGTTTTTGTAGGGGCAGGTCTTTTGTGGTTTCTTTTTTCTCGTATACTTTTGTAAAGTGCACTACCCACTGAGCTTCAGTTACCATATTAGTTTGAGTGGCATGCTGGTCGTCACTATTTTGGTCTATTAATTTCCAAAAGTCTTGCGAGTTGTTATTTATCATGCTGCACATCATTGCTTCAGTGTCTTGTTGTTGAAGGAGTGCCCTGTGAGAAATGAACCAGTTCTTGTATTTTTGTTTACATTTTTTCACAGCAACTTGTTGTTCTTTGTTGAAAGGGGCTTTGAGTAATCTCAGTTCTTGACGCAGTTGTGACCTTCTCTTTACGAGTTCACTATCGTATTGATGTCTCACTTTGAAGACTCCATTTTTTAAGCCATTTTTCCGGTATGTATAATGCTGCAAAAGGTGAGAGTATTCTACTTCTGCTGATTGGTGACTATTTGCATGAATATTGTATGCATTCACCAATTATTTTACCTCATTGGGTTGGATCTTCAGTCGAATCCTATTTGATTCTACCAGGACCGTCTGTTTCCAGCAGTCATCCTTTGCACACATATCATATACCATAATGAGTTTCAATTGACTGTGATCACTTGTTTGTGTATTTGTAATTTCAAGAGATTTTACCTGTTTTGTGAGTTCATTCGAAACATAGAAAAAGTCTATAGTTGACTTAGGCATCCTGTCATTCCAGGTCCAATGAGCTGGAATGTCCCCTTTGGTGTTACCATTTAGGATTGTCAGGTTTCAGTCGTCCATTGCATTCTCCCATCTGGATACTAGTTTTCGCGAATCTAACTTTGTGATGTTCCAATCAGAGTTTATTTTTAAGCACTCCAAATTCCAGTCCCCACAAAGTATGATGTTTGGGATATCTTGCTCACTATTTATATCATCAATTATTTCACAGATAGTCATTATGAATTTAGTTGTGCCTGCAAGGACGTGGTGCCAGTATACATTGATTAAATCAATTTGCATTTCCTTTTTGGTTTTATTTCCTATTGATTTTATGATTGTGTGTTGTATGAAGGTAGAATGATTGGTTGATGAGATGATTTTCCAACCTGAGTTCTTTTTAATCATTGTCATTAACCCTGCCGAAGGGCGACCTTTTTTTCTCCTTATCGCAGGGTTGATTGCAGTCTCAAATTCTTCTGAAATGGGACAATTGGCCATACACGCTTCCTGGAATAAGTGATTAAATCCTCTAGTATTCCAGGATAGGATATTAAGTTCACATGCGTCTTGCTTTCCCTGGCATTAACTTTGAATCCCGCCCAACGCGCCTGCTAACCAGTTCCATTGAGTTGCTGAAGCAATCGAGCTGGTTGCATTTTGTTGACTCTCCTTTGACTCATTTATGTTATGGTTGAATTTGAATGTGATCTTAATTTGTTCACCCGAGATCACTTTATTTGATGTTTCGTTGACATCACTGATAGGAGATTGAATGCCACTAATCACATTTTTGTTCTCATTGATATTTTTTGGTGGTTCAGGGTAAACTTGTTTAAAACCTGTCTCCATGACCCTTGGACATGCTCTTTGCTTTGGTATAGCGTTATGTTTTGTGATCACTTTCTCCAGGCATTCAGCTACTTCTTCATGAATGTCAAAACCCAATGACAAAAGAAAGGGCACAGCTTTTATGAGAAGATCACATATTAGCCTGGAATCGATATGTAGGCGTGCTCGATCTTTGGAGCGCTCATCAATAAATTCAATGGTTTGAATATCACTAGATTCTATGGATCTCAGACCAGGTACATAATGTAACAAACGCAAAACGTTGTTTCGATTAAGTGTCAGATCGTCTTTGGCTGTCAATATTCTTTCGAGTATCAAACGATATTTTGCTGATTTGTGTTGTTGGTTAAGTGGTTTATTTTGCGCCTGAGTTGTAGCTTCTCTGGTTTTTTCATCTTTGTTATTCTTGTTTGAGAACTATGTTGTTTTTGCTTTTGCTGTTTAAATTCCGATAAATCGGAATTATAATTGTTTCTTGCAAATGATGGAGACTCAAAGAGTTGTTCCCTTACATCCCGCTTCACATCATGGTTGTCAAGAGCCAAGGCATTTCCATTAGTTATTTTCCCTAAATGTTTCCTTTTTTCTTCCATAGTAATAAACTTGGCCTCTGGAGTTATTGAGTTCAACACAGTATGATTCTCCACTGGTACTATTAGTTCGCAGAATCTCTCTTGTATTGAAATATAGTTTTCCTTATTTATAGGTAACTCTGATTTTTCACTATTGTCAGGTTGTACGTTACCATTTGGAGGTTCTGCTGGCTCATTTTCCCACTCTTCCTGAGGATCTTCCTGATTATCGTCTGCATCAGGTTCGTCTTCATAAGTTCTCATATTCAGTAGATCATTTGATGTTTCCAGTTGTATTGGATCTACAGCGATTTGACATGTTACAGGTTGATTTGCTGTTTGTTCAGCTTGTTTAGGCTTTTCACACAGGCTTTTAGTATTGACAAACACATTCACTGCTTTGAGATTTCTAAGGAACTTTCGAGATTTTTTTTTTGTTTTTTTTCTTGTGGCAAATTATTTCCTGTAACCTGATTTTTTTTGAAAGATTGAGTATGTTTTGTCAATGTCCTCAACTGTTTGTTGGATGTTGAGAGCCGGATTTCCAATCAATCCTTCACCATTTGCAGACGTAGATGGTTTTGGGGAAGAAGAATCTTTCTCCTCATTTATGTTGCTCTCTTTTTGCGTTGCGTGATCTGGGTATATTTTATCAGCATCCAGGCTATTTTCCAAATCAATTATTTCCTTTGCAGTCATAGCTGCATCAGATATTGTTATCACACTTTCTTTCTTAGAATGATTATTTTCACTAATGTTTGAGAAATGTGTCATAGTTGCTCTGTCTTGATTTCTATTTGACTTTTCAAGGTGTTGATTTACAATTAGATCCATGTGTCTTACCTTGTGGGTGCTTTGGTTTTGTTTGAATAGACCCATCGCTTCTCTAGCTACCTCTGCCAATAATCTATTGTCTTCACTATTGGTTTTTTTTGGTCAGCAAGTTCTTTCAACGCTCCCTCTATTCTGCTTATGTTTTCCCATATTTTGGGTTTTGTAGAATTTTCATTATGTTCGCCATTTGTTAGTTTTGTATTCATTAATGCAGATAGCGTTGTTAAGTCTTTTACATTGTCATTCAGCTGCTCGTATAGTTTCATCATAGGTGCCACTGCAATTATCAATAGTGACATTATAAAGGGTATGATTTCATCTAAGACCTCTTTGATGAGATTTTGAGATAGACTTTTTTTTTGCATTTCCCATTGCATTGTATCCTGTTTTGATGGCGTCTTATTTTTGGATACTGGCGGTCCATTAAGGACGAGTCAAGGGAGGATTCATCAGAAGAAGAAGATGAAGAAGAGGATGACTCAATTTCTTCCACTTGTTCAGATAAGTCAAAATTGAATTGCGGTTTTGGAATCGACACAGCATTGCTAGACAAAGAATCTTTAATTTCTTTATTTAGATTGGAGTCGAGCATTCTCTTTTGAGAGCACGCCACCTCCAATGATGGACTTGTGTTCAATCGACGGTGCTTTCGCACTCCAGGTACCCATTTAAATTTAGGATTAATAACGTCTATGATGGTACTACTGGGCGGGGGGGTCGTTTTCAGTTCATTAGTAGATCCTTGACTTTTATCGTTGCTATCAGTAGGGGATTCATTGGTCGCTGCTTTGCGGTTCAGATCACCATTCATTTTTGTTAGGTCTTTTAAAAGTTTATTTACCACTGATATAGAATCCCGCCCTTTGTTTGGGCTATGTTCTTTGCAAAGACATTCAGGCTTGGATCAGAATATTTTTCTTGTTCCAATGGGATCACATTTACATGGGGAGCCAGCTTGAATTTTCCCCATTGATGATACAAAGCTTTTTAGTTGTTTCAGCGTGATCCACAGATTCACACCTAAGTTGTTTTCCTTGGGATGCAGTCGCATCAGCATTGTCTTGCCATTCAGTATTGTTAGAAATCATGACATCTGCATTATATACATTTCCTTTTATTACTCCACCTTTTTGTGGGAAATTGGCACATTCTATCCTGATTCCTGTATTTTCTGACGTTAAACGCTGCATCTGACTTAACTTTCCCAACCTCAGACATTTTGCAATTGAATAGTTCTACTCACGCCAGTAACCGTAGTGGTGGAAACATTTACGAGTTTGGATCTCTTTGGTCCGATATATCGTTTGTAATTTCACTTGCTTAGGACATTATGTCAATGTTCATGTTTTGGGCTACTTCAAACTCACGTAATTGTTCATATAGCCAGTTTTTTTTAATTCTTATTCTTATTCAGAACCTTCCCACACTTACTCACACTTCCATGTTGTGAATTGCGGTCTTGGCACTCAGCATTCTCAGCATTGAAATTCATTGAACAGCTATGTGTTAGCTCACAGCAGTTACTTTCCAAGCTCAGACTAGCAAGAGACATCTTCAGAACCGGCTGGCTCTGATTGAGCATACAGTTGTCAATGCTTAAATGCACACGCGAGTCACGAGCAATGTATTTTGGTCTTGTTTGAGATTTGTTATTATGACTGTTTTTTTCATTTACTTGACTGTCATTACAAGCGCTATTGCCCTCGCAAGCACGACGAAGCTGTAGTTGTAGTCGTGTGCGAGGTTGTAGTATTTTGAGGTCAAGGCGCTTATCCTGAGACATAATGAGGGGAGTTAAGCCTCCAGAGACTATCGGGATTCCGCACCAACTGCCAGGAAAGACTATGTACAGTTTTTACTTTTTCCACTTACTTGATAAGGTGTCTGCAGTCTTCAGGCTCTGTAGGCGCAAAGGTCAGGGTGTAAGAGTCTCTACACACCCCACGCGCCAAAGCCGCCAAACAGCTCAAACAGCACTAGCCAGCCCTTCTGTCCTCAGGGTTTATGCCGCAAGGGTGCTGTGGAAGTGGCTATGAACACGGCGGTAAATCATGTGATTTCGTGAGGAAAGGCTCTATGGAATAGATGATCACGGCGTCCTTTTCACCGTTCGCTACTGTCTTCACTCCAAATATGCACAAACGAAAGTGGAATAGTGCAGGCACAGCTGGAGGCACTTTATGCTGCAATCCACATGCAGTTTCGAGAGGAAACAAAATCGATCCAGTTGAATGAGTTCACTCTCCTCGTGACGCCGCCACAGCTCAAACAGCACTTCCCAGCCCTTCTGTCCTCAGTCCATTTCAAGATCAGGTTTAGGGGCCCTTCTGAGCAGCTTTGTTGGGCCCGATTTCTCTTTCGCAGGTGAGGCAAGGAGAATTAGAGGAAAGGGGCTTGGTGCGTGATAATGCACAAGGACGCATTTGAAGTACCTCTGTTACTACTACTGCCAGCCATCCAACTCTGGCTCCAGCGCCTTCTCTCTCTCTCCTGCCTTACTGCTGGGGTCTTTTATGCCTCACAGGTTTGAAAATAGGCTTCAGGTTTGAGCCATTAGTTTCAATTGCCTGACTCTTGCAATGGCTACTAAGCTTAGTTGCCTGACCACTAAATCAACATACCTTTTCAGCCCTCTTCCTCATCTTAGTTCCTCTAGGAATCTGGGATATGTAGTTTATTTTATCAAAGTTAGTTTTTTTTGCTTCTTGATTATTTATAACGGTAGATTTAATTCCCTTGGTATTTTTTACAGATGGGCTGTGGGTTTTAACTTTTATAGAGGGATATGGTTTAGAGAAGACAACATGTCCACAATCCTTTGTAGTGAACCCTTGAAATTGAAGAGGGCATTTAGTTTTAAATACCAAAAAGAGTCTTTCTTTTGGTATAGTGTGCTTTGATGTTACAACCTTAGGGTTCACAACCTCAGATTTTATTAGGCGGTTGAGAGACGTTAAAATGACAATAAGCCATAACCTCTTTTGGCACAGTGGTAAGATTCTCCCTATCAGATGAAAAATACTGTGTCTCATCCCACGAAATCTCCTCACTACCCTGGGCCCTGTCTCCACCCAGGTAATCCTCCCGCAGTACACCACCCCCAGGGTGGGATCAAGAAGCATCCACCCCCCCTGGCCACCTGGGAGGAGACTTTAGGCAGGGCTTCAGTGAGACATCACCATGATTCTTCACACTTAGCGGGGCAAACTGGAAACAGCTCCCTGCTAACTTGACAGCCCAAGGCATCAACGCCAACCATCAAAATCTGTTTTACTTTGACTTAGAGGAAACTGTACAGACCCACTTAAATGACATTGGACTACTACCTGCTCCAGCTGATTACTGTTCCCACTTACCTCCATCTACTAAATGTAAAAACAACAGATTGGGACCACTCGGTTAACATGGAAAAACTGAGTAAAAAAAAAAAGGTACGCTGAATTTGCCAGCTCTGGCTTCCGTTGGAAGTCCTTGCCAATATCTTTTGAAGCCCTGCACATCCTGTATTAGGCGTTCTTTCATCTATATGTGTTTTACTATTTTGCCCACTAATGAGTGCCACACTGCATGGGCAGGAATCCACATTGACAGAAGGGTATGCCCGCCTGTGTAGCCAAAAGGTTGAGACTAGCAGGCATTTTCTACTACAGTGTTCCACATCAAAGGAGCAATATTTTAGAGCATACCAACATGTTGTCTTCCATTTGGGTCAACTCCACTAGGATCACTTCTGGAGCACAGTTCACTCAGCCACCTCTCTGGTGATCAGTGGTGCAGCAACATATGCATGGAAAGAGGCACTGCTGAAACTAGAAAAACTGTAAATGTAATGAAATTCTTTGATGCACTTTTGCACACTGTCTTGCTGATTGATAATGTGTAATATGATTACGAGACAATTGAAATATCTTAATGATTTTAGCAATTAACTGTTAAGTAATTACTTGTTATTCAAATTTTTTTTTAAGTGTGGTTTTATAGTGCAAAGGTTTATTTAAACCAATACCACTTAATAAAAAATAAAAATAATAGTGCCAGCTATCCCTCCAATCTCCTACCTAGGACACACCTGTTGTCCGTGTGCTCTATTCATCTTTCCGTCCTCACATTGGGCCTCATTCCGGGTTTGGAGCTAACCATGGAGTAATTAGCTCCATGGTTGCCTCCGAAACCGTCCCAAATCCGGCATGGTGAATGGAGTAATTACCGGTCCATTCCAGGGTTGGAGGGACCGGTAATTCCCCATTAACCTTTTGTCCTTCCCCATTCCCATTTCTGCCCCATAGGGCTCAATGGGAATGGGGCAGGAGGTAATTACGGCACCGTAAATTACGGTACCGTAATTACCTCCGAAGTACCTTTGCGGGTCCCGTACTTTACTCCTGCTAAAAGCAGGAGGTAAGGAAGGACCCGCAAAGGGACCTCGGAATACGGAGGTAAGGGATTACCGGCATCGGCACCCTTACCGGTGCTGGTAATTCCTTACCTCCAACCTCGGAATGACCCCCATTGTATTTGTTTTCCTGGCTCATATATTCATTTAAACCCATCTTTATTGTTTGCCTATTTATGTTTTATCACACTTCCTCCTTAACCCACAAGTCCTACCTTTTCACTTATTTACCCTTTCATCCTGTTTCTACTCAGAAAGAGCTATTCCCCAGGTTATCACTTTCCACTTCTCATCTTTTCATTGCTTTTCCTCTCACACCTTCCTTCCTTCCTTCCTTCCTTCCTTCCTTCCTTCCTTCCTTCCTTCCTTCCTTCCTTCCTTCCTTCCTTCCTTCCTTCCTTCCTTCCTTCCTTCCTTCCTTCCTTCCTTCCTTCCTTCCTTCCTTCCTTCCTTCCTTCCTTCCTCCCACATTTCATTGCTCTTGCATTCCTAAGCTCTTCAGAGTTATAGGGGGCCCCTTTTTTTCCAAAGTGTTTATAAAGTTTATTTCAAAATTATATAAAGTGTATAACAAAATGATTTTAATATGAGAGAGAGCATGTCATGTCGCTGTTTCTTGGTCGAGGGCAAAGTGAGTTGTGAGGAGTTAGATGGTGAGTGTTAAGGTTTGGTGATGTGGCGATGATGGGGGAGTGGGTGGTATTGTGTTTGTGAGAGTTTTATAGAGATGGAATATAAAGCTGGGCAGATTGGGTCACATCACGCAGTGCTAAGAGTTTTATGAATATAAATCTAGGCGCGCTAAATGACGTCACGACTTGATAGGGGTTTTAGAGAGTTTGAATATAATTCTAGGGGGATCACCAACATGATTTTATACGGATTTGACATCATTTTAAAACACTTATAGCCGATGATTTTTGACATTGGATATTTTTCTGATATCCTTTTTGATATCTAATTATTATCAGCCATTTTATATCGCAATCCATTTTTTTATATCAAAATTTCTCAATATCGCGGGAGTGGGTGGAGCTGCATGTGTGAGAGTTTGGTAGAGATGGAATATAAAGCTAGGCAGATTGGGTGACTCACTCGGTGCTTGGAGTTTTATGAATATAAATTTAGGCGCGCTAAATTATGTCACAACACTAGGGTGATCACCAACATGATTTTACATGGATTCAATAGACATGCTCAGGCATGTATGTTTGTAAGAACCATGGAACAATTGAAAATAGAATCTGGCAAAACAAGTGTAATGTTCCAGCGCCAATGGAAAATATAAATGTGTGGACAGCGCAGGTGCAATTGTGCGCTTTTGTTATTTTCAAAAATGATTAGTAGAGACGTATAGAGCGCTTGCTATAGTTAAATGGGCCTGTAAAACTTGTGTGCTGTTTTAAACACAGGCATGTTTGTTTGTAGAATTAAATGGGTTTATATTTGATGTGTGTGTGTGTATATATGGGCTGGTGGCAGCTACATGCTGACTTGGCAGTGACTCTGAGTGTCCTCCATTTTGGTACACCCAGGCCCTGCCATTGGAATCACTGGATTCCTGAGAGAAAGCAAGATGGCACCTGTGGCCTCTTGGTTTCTATTGCCTTTTAACTTGTGTCCCAATGTCCTGGGAATAACTGTCTCTGTACCCTTGCTCCTGAGTGGCTGTTGGGTGGAAACACCATATATGTCTCTGTTCCCTTTTCTCCTGACTGGCTGTTGGGTGGAAATAGCATATATGGCTCTGGGACTGCCTCCTGTCAGACTGACTGGAGCCTTCCCAGGGGCTGGGTACACCCTAGTGGTGGGACCTGTCTGAATAGTTTGAAGTTAACTCACACTCTGTGTCATGGGTGTCTGATTTCCGTGTGCGTGACACAATGAATGAGACAGCCCTGACGGAAACCGGCAGAGCCAAGCAAGTGTCTGGAGATTGCCTCTGGCTGGAAGTGGTGCACAGTATCAATTAACATAACATAACATAACATAACATGATTGCAGTGTAGTGTGCTGAAAGGCTGAGTACGTACCCCAAACCACATTCTTTGTTATGGTGTATGGGTGGAGCGAATGGCCTGAAAGCCTGTGAGCCTGATTGGCTGCCTGCCTGCATGAATGCCTTTCTGCGTGATTGGCTGACTGAGCTTGGCTCAGCCAGAGTGAATGGGGAACAGATGTTCATATCTGGGGCCCTCTCACTTACCAATTTATTCAAAAGCTAAAGTCGAAGCTGAAGCAAGAAGCAGCTGTTCCTTGAAGCCCAGCTAGAGGAGAAGTCTGATGCTGCATTTCTTCAATGTAATCTGAAAGCTGTTGTGTATCCCAAGGACTGATCCAGAGAGGACCTCCAAAGGAGACCTCAACCAAAGCTATGAGGGACCATCGTGCAACCAGCTGCTCGTCATCAAAGTACCCTGAAAGGCAGTCCTGTGTGCCTGCTGTCCAGAGAAGGGGGTCTTCAAAGTCCTGAGTGCCAGGACATCTTGAGTCGAAGAAGCCCATTGGTGTGACCCAGGGTCTGGAGGCATGTTTTGTGACTGCTGGCGACCGTTGGTTTCACCACCTAGAAGATGGGTACCTAGGCATAGTGCTGCTGCACTCCTAGAACTGCAGAAGTTCCAAACGGCCTGTGAACCTTTCAAGGGACATCCTTGCCATCATCAATGACCACTTTTTCCTAATGGAGAGAGTCCAGAGTCGCTGAGTGCGAGGACGGTCAGTCGGTCAGATTGCAGCCACCAGAAGCTAACAAAGATGCCCTGAGGATCAAGACTTGGTGAAGGTCTGTGGGCCACTCCAGTGGCCGAGTCCAGGTCACCAAAAGCCACCCAGACATTCATGCTGTGGCTGCATCAACAAAGAACCAAAAGTTTAAAAAAACGTGATATTCCAAAACCCAACACCAAAAGTGACCTGTGTACCCCTCGCCACCAGAAGTCATTGAAAGGTCCCAATGGTCTTATTCTCATCTGCCAAGCCTTTAAGGAGTCCACAGCAAGTTTTATCTTCACAGGACTTCTACAGTCTGAGAAATCATCAACCAAAGAAGAGCACCTCAGAAAGACTTTGGTTCAATTTTTCTTCTTGGACTCAGCATCCCACTGGCTCCTTCTTCCAAGGGGGGATGCATCCTCAGAGGGAATCATTGAGTGAAACCAAGAAACTGTGCCACTTCGCCGGCCAAGGCATCAAAGGTACTGTGTTGAGGAAGAGCATCTTCTAGGTCCTGTTCTCCTGTGGCCTCTCAGGTACTTTGGAGGTGGTAGTACCTTTTAAAGAAAGCAGAAGGTTATTGAACATTATTGGACTGGGCTGTAAAAGACTAGATAAGTTACTCCCTAATTTTTCCATTACAGGTTGCTCAGGTGAGGGGATCTTCACACAGAATTGTATATCTAGTCTAAACAAAACATTCTGCCACTGTTCACAACTAACATGCCTTTCTTCCCTTTTCTATGCTGATACATCTCACTTAAGTATTCACATGCCTATTTAAAACTGTCTGTAGTTAATGCATTTCTTACTGAATTTAAGTATTGTTTGGTAACACAAAGATTATATATATTTGCCATTCTTTGTATTTCCAAGTACAAAGTGTTATTATTTAAATGTACATATATTCCTGAATCTATTTTACATAAAGAAGCTGTCTTATCACCTAACATAGTGTGTGGCTATTCCTTTGTGGGGGTATTGGGGATTCACTGTACTTAAGAACCAGCCTGCATCACCTCCTGATAGCTTAAGCCTGGCTGCTCTTCCATTGCTACCAAATTAAGAGCCGTGGCTGGGGTGTTCTGTGCCTTTACCCTACCATATAGAGGGCAGGTACAGATACCCCCTCCAGTATTTACAGTGGCACACAATCATGATCATGCCCCATTACAAAGCAGACGTTGACCCTGGAATTGGTTACACTGAGGGGACATTGGGAAGCTATGTTCTTTGAACTAATCAAAAACTTCATCTGTGTGCCATCCTGTGATTGCATTGGCTCACTCCTCACAAGGGGAGAATGTATTGAAAGAAGTGAACGACTGAGGTTATAAAGCATTTTTGCAAGTAGTTATAATTCAATTCATGAACGATAATATTGATCTGGAAGTTTGCACATGCTTATCTAGATGAGAGAGCAGGAACTTAGCATGTTTTGGGTGCTGTGAGAAGCCAATGGGTGTCTCACCCGTTAGTCCTCTGGGACTTCTCATCCAGGTGGCCAGGACATGCTTTTGGAACCAGTTCCTGTGGGTGGACCAGTGTGGGAGGATCACCTGGGTGAGGGGTATTCAGGGAGTTGGGGTGAGGTAGCCGGTGATGAGACACAGTATTCCCGCACCCATGATCCCTCCTATTTCAGAGGATTCTCCAATGTCCCAACTCTCCCCTTTTCCACACAAACGCTGGGCTGAGAAAGAGGGCGACTGAGAGTAAAAATTCTAACTCTTACGGATCGCATTGGACATGTGCCACTATTTGGGTCAGGCGAATTCAGGCAATTGACTCTAAGTGCATACATCTGATACCAATTAGCCCTCCTGACACAGAAAAAAGGTGGAACGTAGAAGCACACTCTGAGCAGGGTGGAACACGAGTAAGAGTAGAACTTCCGGGGCAAAAGGTAATCCTACTGGAGCAGAGCAAAGGACTGAAGAACGAGAGTCACGGGTGGAGATCCCAGGAGTTCCTTGCAGGAGGTTGTTGCTTCCAAAAGGCTGCAAAAGGCACGTGGAGAAGGTTCATTCTTGAACAAGAAAGCTGGATTGTGTTTCAAAGTCTCCAGCGACCCTCCTGGTTGAACGTCAGAGTTGGGGAGGTGAGGTCAAGCCTGTGGTACGAATCTTGACTCGAGAATCAAATCAGCACAGAACAGAAAAGAAACGCACACCGCTGGTGAATTGGCAAGCAACGGGAGAAACTGGTGTGTGCTAAAGAAAGATTGAAGTAGCAACATACTATCGCACAATTGAAGGCTGCACATGTATGGATGAGACACGAAGAAAGGCAGACCTGTAACTGAACCTTGAAGTAATGATAGCTGAGTAATGGAGTGGTCTGGTAAAAGGAAGTAGCCCACTCGAAAGTCTCTTTGAAAGGCGACAAGTTTTTAGCGATAAAGTGAATGAACTGTAAAAGTGAGGTGATTGAACTGGACCCGTAGAAAAGAGGAGAGTACAAAAGTGGACATTGAACTTTGTTTCATAATACATTGAACTACCCAGACCAGGAAGCACTGGGGCAAATGATACAGGAGTGTGAGTTGCAAGTTGAAAAGTCAAGTGGTCCTGCGGAGGACTGAAGAAAAAGCCACGCACATTCGGAAGTCTTCGATATCAGGAAACGGTCCGAGCCTGACAGAGCGAGACCAAAGGTGTAAAGTTAGGGGAAGGGAACCCATAAAGGAGGTGAATGAAGCTTGGGGAAGGGAACCCCTGTAAGTGTTTTGTTTTTCTGTGAAAGGTCTGAGCTCGATTGAGGGAGACCAACGTGAACATTTTGCCATGAAAGGTCTGAGCTCGATTGAGGGAGACCAACGTGAACATTTTGCTGTGAAAGGTCTGAGCCCGACAGAGGGAGACAAAAGGTGCAAAGTTAGGGGAAGTGAACCCGTAAAGGAGGTGAATGAACCTTGGGGGAAGGGAACCCCTGTAAGTGTTTTGTTTTTCTGTGAAAGGTCTGAGCCCGACAGAGGGGGACCGACGTGAACTATTTGGTGAACAGTGTTTGAAATTTGTAAAGCAAGATTTTAACGTGGAAGGCCAGGTGGACCTGAGCCAGATTGCATCATATTGCTTACAGGGACTGCCTTAGTCTGTGCTGTCCAACTTGGGGAGGAGAGCTAACTCAGCCACATTTATTCTTTATATTTGAACACTGACTTTCCTTTACATACATATTCTCCTTTTCACTCTTTTTTTATAAGATATAGGGCAGGCATTAGGCTTTTGTTAGTATAGGCCATTTTGATTTGCTGAACTCAACTAGGGCTGTTTATTTATCATTTGATGGGCAGGACTACTCCCATCTTAGCTATAGGGCAAATTAGGACTTTCTCCAACCCCATTAAAACTTCACTAAAGGTTTTGCACATTGTACCTCTTGTGTCGGTGTCATACTTGTGATGCCATGCCTCCCTTACAGTGCTGACGTAGGGGCCTTACAAGAATGCATTCAGAATGTACAGTGGTATATCATGAGGAGGCAGCAGGACAATTACCTCCACTCAGATCCAATGATTACAAGATTGAGTCAGAGTTTGGAGATTGTCAACAGTCTGAGTAACATCAATGAGAGAACAGCACAGGATATGGCTTCAATCATTAGGGTTTAATTGTGCACAAGAGCAAATGACAGCCTTCAAAAAGTTGGCTAAAGGTACACAGTGGGTTCTCTTTGAGTGCACATATCGCTGACACTCTTTGTCCGTTTCTGAATATAACTTCCGAAGGGGTAATTAGTCCTGTAAGCACTTTCAGTCCTGAGATTTGATGCTCCACACACTTCTTTCTTGTCCCAGCTGTGTAGTATGCCCCCCTTCTTCCCTCCCACTAGCTCATTCGCGAACTTGCCTAGATGTATCTGTGTCCCTATGAGTACCTGCTTGCTATCACACGCAGAGGTAAAAGTTGGATCTGCGTGGTTGCTGAACAGACCGTAAAGCTGCTGCCAGAGACTGGGCAACCAGAACAATCTACAATCAGGATTTGTTCCCTCTATTCGCAATCCAGTCCGACGGTTTGTTCTCCAGTTTCCCATGACCCTTCCTCCTGCACCTCGTGAATGCTCCTCCATTGGCTAATGCCTAAGGGAATCTTGCTTCCTCACTCATTTTAGTTATCTTTCCTGTCCACCTAGTTGTCATATCTTTCCTGTTGACTGGAATGAATGAGGATAAGTGGAAGAGTGATGAATTCAATTTTGATTAAGTGATGATGCACGACACAAGCCACTTTACCATCTAGGCCCCTTTTGGGGCTTTGACTTTGAAGTTGTTTTGCACTCATTACTGCAGTGATTGTTTTGTCTAGTAACACACTAGCCTCTTAATTACACTTGTTTTAAGTATTTTGTGAGTAATGTGACATGACAAATGTGATGTATATTTTTGTATAAATGCAAATTAAAATATGTATTTTTTCGACACACAGTAGCAATGCCGGATTTATTTTTGAGTGTTGACTGAAGTTTGAGGACAGGAGCTAGTTTTTCCTGTTACCATAAGAAAGCAGTATCTTGGAGTCTTAAGCTCTATTGTTTATTATCCAAGGGTTAAGCCCTTAACTTAAGGGTCTGCTTTAGACTCCTTACACAATTTCGGTCAACCTCTCATTGTTATGATGCAATATCTTTCCTGTCCACCTAGTTGTCACTTCATCACATTCTTGTACCTCTGCCTCTCCCCTCACACCCTATTCTCTTCTACTTCCATAACTGAAACCTCCTCCCTAACTTTCTTCTGACTCACCTTATTCATCCCCTGACTGCTGTCACACCCCTCCTTCTCTTATTTCCCTCTCTCTACTTTCTTCTAAGTATTTATTACAACATCCTCCTCTGCCTTGATGTTCTGTCTCTTCCTCTTTACTCTATCACCTCCTTTCCCCTCCCGACTTCTCCATTATCTCCCACGCCTTGCTCCCTCCCTACTTCATCTCCTTTCTGTCACCTCTTCTCCCTCCTCCCCACCTCTCTACTACCTCCTCATCCTTGCGTCATTGATTCTCTGCACTACAACACTGACTCACACCATCTACGTCTCCAAACGTCCTCCTTTCCCATATGTATCTTCTGGCTTTAATAGTACATGCGCCCCTCCCTCGGGCCTATATTGTACATGAGTACATAGACCAGGGTATGACAGTGAACCGGTTTTGGTGTTTGATAAAGTTTGATTTGATACTGATGTGTTTCTTGCAGGGCCGCAACTTGTGGTGATGTGCTGTCAGAATCCATCCAGTTTTTGACATGTGCTGTTGCTCCACAGTCAGGCTGACCTCCCTAGTACAATGCTTCCCCGACCATGGCTTGCAGTGTTAGCTCTGCTTCCAACTTCTGTTCTAAAAGGCTTCTGCTTCTGCCACACAATGGAACTAGCTTGTTAACTTCTCTTTATTTTACTATTGTGACCATGATTTCTACTAGTATGCCATGAGTTATAGTTTTGGGAACCCCCAAATGGACAGGCGGCCCAAATGCTACCTTCTAATTTGTCTCCCGCTACACTTCGGCAAGCTCCTTAAAATGTTATTCCCTCCTGTGAATATGGTGAATCACTGCCACCCAAAGGTTACAAGGTGAGACTAGCCAGAGGATCCCCATACAAATCCTCTGGCCCAGCATCACATAGCCGGCGGTGGCCCCCTTGGATACACTAACACTGGTATCTCCTGCATATTTAGTCATTGAGGTGCAATTACAGAAGAGGAACACGTCATCTCAGGCAATATCCAGAAGATCTAAGATGTTTGTAAGTCATTTGGTGGATCACTGTAATTGTTTCGTCTCAACAAAGTACATGGGTTTAAGAACTTGTATAATGTATAGGGGGTTTAATAAAGCTACCATGAAAACAGGTCTCCTTTCTTCTTGATTTCTGGAATGCTCAAACATAGTCAGAGTGCCACAATAGTCGCCAGCCTGGACAGCATGGAGCAAACCATCCAGTCCACATTTGAAAGCGGGACTAATGTAAAACAGCTTTTTGGATGAAATTGGAGTGGTGGTGGGGAGGGGGATAGCCTTTCATCAAATGTTTCATTTGGCTTATTTGAGTATCAGGTGATGCTGTTTTCACTTTTTGCATTGTCCCAGAGGTATTCCAAAATTTCATCAATGATGTCCTCAGAGAATTTGTGGATATATTTGCAACAGTCTACATCAATGATATGATGACATTTTTTCAAGATCCCCCAGAAAAACTAACATCCTTTAAGAGCTGTATCAAAGAAATCGAAGAATCATTGTTATACACAATTGGAGAAGAGCCGATTCCAAACTTAGGCGTTAGAGTCTCTGTGTTTTGCGTTTTCACCACAGGGTTTAGAAATCAATTCTCAGACAGAAAGGACAGTAAATGAGTCACCCAAACTGACCCGTGTTAAAGGGATGCAGAGCCTTCATTTCTACTCCCCCAGAATGTAAATGTGCTATGTCTGACTAAACGCCTTTTTAAGCCAGCAGGTATTTCACTGTTTTTGCAGGAGTGTGGGCACAGAAATGTTTCAATGTGGCTGCCTTGCATTCCAGCACTGACTGCAAAAACATTGCTTTTTTAAATGTTTTTTATTTTTATTGAATTTAGCTGAAATTAATCAACTTTTTCAATCATTACATACATTCAGCAATACATTCATCAAAGAGAAAACAACAAATAATACACCTAACAATCAATTAAGAATAACAGAAGTAAAACAGATAGCAGGCTGTTACAGATATTCACAAAATCAAAACATATTTAGAATAAAAACATTCTTAAAAACAACCAAAGTAATATCAAAAGAGAACACAATCAAATAAGCTTAAAGTGATATTCTTTTGGCTCTAAATTAGCAACATCTCACATAAAATATCTCTTGATATTTACTTCAGTATACAGTCTTACTATAACAGCTACGTCTGTTATTCCTGTTATAACTTTTAGTTTATTAAAATCAATCAAAGCTTCTATTCCAGTTTCAAAGCATTCAAAAAATTTACTGTGGCTATTATAATACTCATAATATTAGTGGCAATTATTGCCAACCACCTGTTTTCTGGCTTCATGAGTGCAAAATATTCAATGTGCTTGATAAAGTGTATTTGTAGAATTTGGACAACGGTGCACACCTATGCATACAAGAAAGTTTTTAAGTGTTGTAATATCACTTGTGAATATTTTAGGTGTGGGGGAGTAACTGGGATCTTGGCACAAAATCCCTCCAATAAATAATGAGAGAAAGAAGACTATCTAGGAATCCTCCCGTCCCCTGCACACTTTCAAATGTTTGGACAAGAATCCACTACTATGGTCAGTAAGAAAATATTATAATATATTGAATACATTCAAATGCAAATTAGTAAAGAACAAAATCTTGCGAGAGGATTGTTTTTATAAACAAAGTATATATTTCAAAAAGATTATTAGTTTACAAGAAAGAAGACAATGTGGCATCATAGTTTACATAAAAAGAATATATATAGACAAAAATGCAAATAGAGTCCGTTATATTCAGCGACGCGTTTCGAGGTAAGATTCCTCTTCTTCAAATGGCCAACATGGACTCTTTAGAAAAAAGGAAAAACATAATGATGTATAATAATGTACTCAAGATAATATATACAGTAATTTACTTTGTTCATACAATTTAACATAATCTAGATACCAGTACATCCTGGCAATTTACCCTTATGATAATTTATCCAATGAATCGCAGGTATTTGGCTGAATCGTGCTTCCAATCATCAATCCAAAGTCAAATTAAAGTTATAAGGAGGAATTCATGTATACCAACTATCACACGTTACTGATGAGTCAGTGCATGGGCAGGTTGGAGGCTAGTATGCTAATGTGGAGGAAGTTATTAGATGGTGAATATATACGGAAAGAACTCAAAGCGAGAGATTATATATTTCTGCAATGCACGCTCCTAGATGAGGGCTTTATGCTTAATCTAAAGTCTACCCTGTTTGAGTTTAAAAGAAAAAGTATAGGACAGAAAAAAACATAATTACCATAGGTGGTGCGTAACAATAGTCTCGGTCTGTGCACCCTATATCTCTTTGGACCAAACAGTTGATTATTAAAATCTTTATATTCCAAACATGCGGCTCTTGTATCAATCCAGTCCATCATGTACAATTTTTTCTTAGCACGGTCTGGATTAAAAACAAGAGTATCAATGGTGATATCAGCATTTGCCATTACAGACATAACATTCTTAGACCACAATTTAGGAAACTCATGGGGTGACGACACCATATAGCTCGATACAATTGCTAACGTGAAGCTGAGAGCAAACATTTCCGAAATAAAATACACAGGTGACAGTTATACATGGCCGTCAATGAGGTTAACCCCAGCTCATACCCCATCCAAGGACCCGGGGTGCTCTGTGGTAAATGAAGGGCTGACCTCCAGAATTTAGCATCCAATTGATTCAAAAAGACAGATTGTATTATTCTTTGTGTTTCTAGACCATATAATAAAGTAGCTGTTACATTTTGAGTCCAAAACATTATGGCTGACTTAATGGAAAATGTACCATATTTAAACAAAATTAATCTTGTCTGGGATATGGCCGAGGCAAGTTTTTGTTCAATTTTACACAAGAGTGTGCAGAGGGAAGGCCATCAAAAATAAGACCCGGATATATATAATTCGGGACTGACTCAATGATGGTATGCTCAATTTTCCACTCCAATTTGTTTTGGCGAGATACTCTAGGTACATACAGAACAATGAGGTTTTTTTTTATGTTGACAACGTACTCAGTAATTACAGAGTGCTGTTAGCAAGTTTTGTAGTCCAATAGGTGTTTTGGGCACTAATACTAGATCGTCTGCATACCAGAGTGCTTTTACTTCAACACCATTCGTTTTTGGAGCATCCGCCATTACCTTCTCAAAAATCCATTTAACATTGTTAATGAAAAAATGAAAGAGGGCTGAAGCAAGGATACATCCCTGCTTCAGCCCTCTTTCTGTAGCTATCCCAGCTGATAGCAGGCCCCTAGAAGTCAGCCTTATCTGCACAGAAGTACTTGAATGTAGTGCATAAATGATATCGCACAATGTTGCTGGACATTCCGCTTCGATAAGTTTGTTCATATGTTTAGATCTAGAAACTGAATCGAAAGCGGAATGCAGATCCACAAAGGTGAAATAGATTGGTTGTTTGGTTACTTGGGCTTCCATTTTAATGGCATTCAAAGTGATCAGATTTACAGCCTTCCCCAAGCCAGCAACAAAACCCGTTTGTTTTGGATCCCGCTGATTCGCCTTAATGGTCCAAATGTTGAACTCCCTTAGCACCAGTCGTGAGAATATTTTTCCAGGCGCATCAAGCAGTGCTATAGGCCGATAACTTTTAGGGTCTTTGCGGATACCTTTTTTGTATATAGGAACGATCAGCGAAGAGAGCCAGGACGTAGGAAGATTTCTAGATGACAAAATATATTGGAAGGTGTTGTTAAGAATAGCAGCCCAGTGTCGTGGGTTTTGTTTAAACATATAATTAGTTAACCCGTCCGGGCCTGCTGCTCGTGATGAAGATGATTTATTTATAAATTCTCTGACAATGTCTTCGGAACACTCTAGGTACCAACAGGTGGAAGATCTATTTGTGTAAATAAAATCACCCATGTGCTCGTCAGCATAAAGTTTGGTGAAGTGTGCAAGCCACTGTGCTTTGAGTAACCCCATTGATTTGATGATGGACTTGGGTCACAGAGTTACATTTATTTAACAGTTCCCAAATCTGGGCTGAATTTTTATTATAGCAGGCTGCCATGAAAAGTTCACCATCGGCTTGGGAAAGTTTGGCTTTCCTAGAACGTACCCAATTACGATAAGAGCATTTAGCCGATTTAATAGCCTTATCTCTCTTTACCAGAGGTAAATTATGTAGTTTCAAACTTTGCCTTTACAGCAGCATGACATGTTCATGCTGGCATAAAACCAGTACTTTGCTTTGGAATCTCCCTGATTTTATTACCTGTTAAAAGTAGACCAATTTCATGGGAATCCATTCTAAATGCTTCCCACGGTTTATTATTGCAGATGGCATTTTTACAATTTTGCCAAAACACAGAAGAAAAAAGCTGCTAATGTAAATTCACATGGTTGTTTTTCGACTAAATGTTGGATTACATAAAAAATAATATACAGAAGGAACCCAACTAAATGAAAGTGCACACATTGCTGGATCCCTCTGCAATGAACACTTTTTAAAAAAAAATGAGGTCTGACAGAGTTTCTGGAGATGCTTAATTTTTTTACAATATTCATTAAGGACTTTTTTCTATTGGTAACAACCACCGCAATATCACAAAAATATGATATTTTTCTGATCTACTGAGGAAGCTACCAGAACCCTCAGGTAGAGTTCACAGGTGGACTGAACCTCTGCCACCAGTGGAAACCAGCCCTTTTTTGTAGTGGCTGATGCTTCCAGTGTAACTTTGGGAAGTATACTTTATTCACAACACAGGACATTCTGTGGCTTTCTCTTCAACAAAGCTGCCAAAGGCCAAAATACATTTCTGACTCTGAATTATTGTGATTCAATCACCATTCCTAGAGTAGTGGCCGTTCTGGCGGGGGACGGGGTTTAGGAACACTGCACTATGTTACCTGATCATCTTAATGTGCACTTTCCATGGTCCGCTATAGTGTTATCACCCTGTCAGCATTACTGGTCATATTTTGTTTTGAGGTATGACTTTATCTTTACCTTTTAACCCAGTAGCCTGAAAGGTAATGCATAGGCCTTGCAAAAGCCCTTTGATTGTGATGCAACATATTATTGCTGAATAAATCAGGCACCAGATGTCCCCTTCGCACATGGAAGAATTGGCAAATTTGGGTCGGTGCGACAGGTGAATTAAGGAGATGAATATGTCTTTCTACATAGAAATTTAGAATCCAGGCATTAAAAGAATGTCAGGGCTCAGTTCTGGCACATATCCAAGAATATAGTCAAATCTTAAAGTTGGTGCGAAGGAGATTTTGGTGGGAGTCTATGAGACTAGATACCCTTATTCCAATTGTGGGGTGTGCACAAGAGTCCTGTTTTACCAGTGTTCCCACTGGTTGGTCACCTTCATCCTTTACCGTGTCCCCTGAGATCCTGGCACACAGTTTTGATGCATTTTATTGTGGAGGTCTCTAATGATAAGTGATTTACCATGATCTTAGTGGTTGTGGATATGGTAACTAGGTCTAGGGGAATTCAGTCCAATTAATGTTACCAATTTAGCTTAGCAGTTTTCACAGAACATAATTTGTCTTTGTCTTCCGATGCATAGTATTTTCCCCAGAAGGTCACAGTTCATCAGATCACAATCAATCTTTAAGTGTTGGCAATCCTTTTGTACATTTCCAAGAATTAGTACACTAGTGTCTTCAGAATATCATCCTCAATACAGTGGTTAATGGGATTGAATCAAGCAAGAATTTTGAAAATTCATTCAGTTTGTGATCTTCAGCTTGGTAAGAGTTAGGATGACCTATGTTGTTGCCTGAATTCTAATAATGTAAACATGCCAGGGATTTCATTTCTAGGTCATTATCCTCTAGTAAATTCAGGCTTTCATCCCCAAAGAGAATTTGAGGCACACAATTCAAGCACCGTAGATAAAGAGCTGTGACAGAATGGGTGCAAAGGGCTTTAATTAGGTAAAAAGAGTTACAAGAGGTTTGTGGATCTCAAACACAGGGCTACTCCAAATACCAATCAGGTGACAAGGTTTGGCTTTCTTCTTAGCATGTGAAGGTAATGAGGAAATGTATGTTAAGCCCTCATTGTATTAAACCATTCACTGTGGATGGAGCCATTAATTTGGTTTCTCTGAAATTACAGTTACCTTGGAGTATGAACATTTGCCCAGTGGTTCCTCTCAGGCTATTAATACCTTGTGGGACCAATTTGGCAAACGTTCCTTTGCCCATTGAATAGTTAGAAAGGTCTGATAGGTATGTGTTAGAAGCATTCTAAGGTTCCTGAATTTTTCAAGATGGCGAATTCAGTACCTATCTGATTGGTAAGAATTTAGTCCAGAGGTATGGACTTTAGAACCAGTGAGTAGCATTTTCATTTCTCCCCTGGTTTGGTAAACAATACTACCATTTAACTTTTATTAAGCCTGCTTCTCTGCAGTGGAAATGAAAGGGGCTAATGTCAGGTCAGCAACGTTACGAAAGATCAGTCAGGCTGACACCAAATTCTACTTAACCTTTAGTTATGCTAAAAGGGTTTAGTTCAGAGCTGCTGGGCGAGGTACTAGTTTGTTGCATCTTGGGTTGTAGTTTGTGTGCTGATGTCTTTTGGCAACGAGTCTATAGGTGTTTAAATGATTAAACTTTTACTGACTTTATTTACATGAACAGATATTAGCCAAGTAAAGAAGGAGTCCAGAGTCAGTGAAGCCTCGCTGTGGAGTTCAAGTTCTGTGTGAGGTTTAAGAAACATTGTGAACGGCCTTTCGTCAAGTCACACTCAGGGATTAGGAAGTTTCCTTCTGACCTCAGATTGCTGTTTGGATTTGGAGGTCTCTCACCATGGGACAAACTCATGACTACTGGTGCGGCTTGGGCATAGCTAATTAACTGCAGCGTTACTGTTCCCTTTTTCTGTGGCTTCCACGCACAACTCCAGGCCTCCTGCTAATCACCAGCATCAAAGCTAGAGTTATTTCTGAGGAATTATGGAAGCATTCAGAGCCCACACTGGAACCCAGCTCCAGAGGGTGAGCGCATGACAAGAAAAGGACAGTGTTCCAAATCAGAACTGCTCAAGTGAAGAAGTTGTACTCAGAGACACTGGTCAATATTCAGCGCGTCCCTTGGCATGAAGGCTGTGGACCGATTACTTCTGCAGAAGTGAGAGACTATATCACTGTGGGCATGAGCGGATGGAAAGGCCACTGACTAGACTACACTGGTTGTACAGAACAACTCATGCCTGACACTTTGCATTTGGCTAGACAGATACTGCTTGCTTACTATTCTTTTTCAAAATAAATGAAAGTCACATGACAGATTAAAAGGGTTGATCCTATTTCAGTGAATTTTAATCCATCAAATATTTTGCTTCACATATTTAACAATTTGCATTCACAGATATAGAACAATTTGCAATGGTCCTAAACATGAGGCTTTCGAAAAATCAATACTCTTCTTCAGTTGAGACAATGAAAATTAAATGCAAATGTATGTTTAAGTGCGCAAGCAATGAGCTACTAAACTGAAAACGAAGTGCCTGATTTCTAAAGCAGTACTGTCAACACACATGCCTTATTTGCATTTTAAGCAGTGAACATTGTGGCATCTAAGTTGAACTGCTCTCATAAGAATTCAAAAATCAAAAAGTCACTTGTTCAACTAAGACCTTTTTATGCTCAAGTCATAGACATCAAAAAAGTATGCCGTTACCTCCCAAATGTCTATCTTCTCCTTTTTTCAATATACCAAAAAAAATATCATTGCTTCATGTAATAAAATTGAGAAACCATAACAAATGTTTAGAAACACAGCAGGTCATGAATCTATTTTTTGCAAAAATACATCCCAAGGAAATTCCTCATAAAGTTTGTGAGAACTCTTGTAATGTTAGGATAAGCGCTCAGTTCATTTCACACTGTCTGAGGCATGTTTATCTATCCACCCATCTAGAATGGAAATGGAATTTGTTCCAAGATTTTAAATCGTATTTATGGCACTATATGTCTATGGGCACTGAAATATCTCTCAATTGGGATTTTACATTTTCATTTCTGATATATGATTTGTGTTCTATGATGTGCACATTTGTCTGCCTGGTGGTTAAGCCTATGTTGCTACATGGACAAAGAGTTCAATATATTGCAAATGTGGTTACGCATGTGGAAAAGTGTGTTTGATGGATGTCTCTGCGGGCTGCGGATGGCTAAAAGGCAATCCCTTGATTGATACAGAACTTGATATACACCAGTGTATTCCACATTTTGTTTGGACAGCAACTATTGATCAAATCTTGGAAACATTATGTCAGCTGACACAGGTTGGTCTGAGGTATTATGTTGGCATTTGTAACAAACAATAGTTTTGGTGAGTCAGTTGTTGACATTTTCTGGTCTGCTTAAGTAATACTCCAACGTTTGAGGGTTGTTTATTTGAATGCCTCTGGGCTAAGTGTGCTTTATAAATGCCAAAATAAATAAATAAATAAACAAATGTGTGACTTAAAGCTACAACATTTTGAAACAAAACAGGTGATTAATATTTGTTGGGGTTTTTCGCCATGCCATTAAATATGACCAGCTGAAAATGTGCAACATTTTGCTCAAACTTGTTTGTAAACAAACACATGAATATTTTGGTTGCTGTAAGGGCTGTGTCATCTTTCGGGCATCCACGTAAACATCTTGTTTTTGGGTCGTTTTGACCTAATTCTTAACAGTTGGCTGAATGGTAGTCGTATTTCATCGTTGATGTGGGGCTACAACAACTCATTTTGGGTTGAGCTTGTGTAATATGGACTGATAATGAATGTTGTTTTGAATGATGATATTCATATCCAAATAGTTTTTGTGTGACTTTGAACTGTTCATGGTTAATTTGATGGTTGTGTGCATCCAATTTGGTCACTCTAGAGAGGCATGTTTTTCAGATGAATCTGACCAGATACAAAAAAAAAAAGAAATGCCAGTGCATCACGACCATGAAGATGTTGGCAATCCCCTACACAAAGATGGTGCTTATTGAAACTCCTCATTTGTGTAAGTCAATTGATTTATCATATCTGAAGTATGTTTTTAGGAAAACCAACTGCAGGACTGACAGTAAAAATCCATGGTCGACATGGGTTAGGAGAACCCTGTTGCCGGCTTCTCCCAGTTATAGAATCATTGCATTCATCATTATATTAGTATCTGAGCTGGTAATGTGCAGCATGCGAAATATTGACGGCTTCCAGTTTACTCTTGAATTCCATTGGATCTTCAACGTAATGAATATCTATGGTAAGAAACCACCTGTGTATTGAGAGAATTGTCCCAAGATGCTGTTGTTTTGTGAAATTATTTGTCACCTCTCCCTCTCTAACCTGTAACTCCTTTGTGTACATCTCTGTATCCCCTCTCTCCATGTGCTTTCAAGCAAACCCTTAATATTCCAACCTTTTAATTGTATCCATGTTATTTTACCCTCTTTCTGTGCCTCCTTATTGTACATGGCTCCATTCCTTAACAGCTCGGATGCGCTAAATAAAAAAACAGGACATAAATAGTTAAAGAAATTATATTGGGGTTCTAGAATGGATACAGGTGATAAGGTGGGAATACTGTTCAGCAAAAGAAAAGTAAGCAACGTTCACAGTGGGGTGATACGCTGCATTTCCGGTGCCTGTGCATATCACTTTGTGGGTACACGGTTCCAGCTTTGATCTGATGTTAATGGATCATCTCATTAATTACTTTGCTCTCAAGGCATTCTTGAGGAACATCATTCATTCATTAAATACTTGATGGAAAAAAGCGGTCCTCACTGCATTCCTGGACTTTAGAGGATGTTGCTGGATGCTTGACCCAGGATCCAAGTCATCCCATAACTTCAAGCCTTCTGAGACCAAGCTCTTTGCACTAAGCAATTGCCTCTTGATTTTCAATAGGCAGACAGTGCTGTTGTTTGCAGCCTCTGAGGAATTCTGAATTGGTGTCACTGGCATGGAATCCCTGATTATGCGTTTATGAGCACAAACCTTTGTCTGTGTAGATCCTGGTACACACTTATTGCCCAAGCCAATGTGCGCATAGAACAATAATGTGTGCAAGATTAGCACCCAGTTTTTGTGTGCTACCCTTTCTATTAATATGTTGACGATATATTCTTCAAAATGTGTGTACATCAATTCTTCAATTAAGAAGGTTGCACCTTCACAATTTTATTGATGGAAAGCTACACTCGACAACGACATTCCACATCAAGGTTGTGAGGACTGCGTTTGGCTAATTTGTATGTACAGGCTAAACTGCGTTCAACCCTCAAGAGAAATGTTGTGTCCTTACCTTTACTAATATAGGTGCTTTCAGCACTTATGAGTCTGGCAAGCGACGCAGAGAGCGCTGCAAAGATCCACGGAGCATCTGGCAGGCAGATATTAACAGCACTATTTACAGGCAGGCTGTCAATGGCAAACAAATAAACAGCCATCCAAGCAAATGTTAACGTCGATAGATGAAAAAACTAATGTAAGCTGCTGATGAAAAGGACATCGTGTACCAGAGCTGTTTTTATTTATGTTTAATCCGGTAATACTTTGGCAGGGTCACGTAAGTCAAAAAGATTACTGCATTATCAATATCTTAGTGCAATCGATGTTAAGTAGAATATCTCCATTTACTCACATTGGTAAATCTCTGCTCTACCAAGTAGGACTTGTTCACCAAAGTGAAGTTCTTTCGGTTACTTTGTCAAAATGAAATGCATTTTGTAGAAATGTAGATGTTGAGTTACTAAAAGTAGCCCCAGGGAAGGTGTTGAAAAAGTGGACTCCAAACATTCCCTGCTCACATCATGCAAAATATGAGGGACCTCCGTGGGTCCCTCTAAGCTTCTGAATCCCAAAATGAACTGGCGTTGAGATTTGGGAGCCTGTGTAAACAGTGACAAAAAACAGTGATATTAATGTTTCTAGCAAAGCATCAGTGCTAAAAATCATCCTTTTCCCATTTCAAATGAGGGCAGGCCCACAGCAGAAATAGAAAAATGAAGTTAACTGTGGGCGGGCCTTGGGGTAGAAAGAGAAAAAATCTATTTCTATCCAGAGGCACACCTCTAAATGAAATACAGCATAAATAGTTCAAGAATGAGCAGGCCTCGGGCTACAAATCTTCTGTATTATCAATATATTTTATTTTATTTCTGTTTCTGGCTTTTGTGAAAACCGTGCTAGAATTTGTTTAACATTTTTTTTTCTAGCACACGAGATTTCTGGACTTGAAAATTTGCTCCTGAAATTTCCAACTCAAGCAGATTTTTTTTAACATTATTTCCAGCACAGGTTTCTGTGCAGTGTACTGCAATAAAAGAGGTTTTCAAGACATTGTTTTCACAAAACCGCCTTGTGGTAGAAATATTCCCCTCAATTTATAGAGCGGTCAGGCTGTTGAGACTTGAATGTCGTGTAGGCAGAAGAGTCCTCTGTCCCCAAATGCCACACAGAGAGAACTCAAAGTCACTCCCTGTGCGACCGTTGAGGCCACAGGTGGAGATGGTCAACTCTGGAACCGCGAACCTCTGGGACCCCAATCCGCTGCAAGAAAAATACTGATTAAGTACCAAGCAAATGACAGTAAATGACAGTGTTAAAATAACGTGAAAAAGGTCTTAACAGAGGGGTCAGGAGAAAGGCAATGAACCTATGAGGTAAGGGTCCGGGACTCACGTGGGCAGGTAGACTGTAGTCCCAATAATGACATGAAAACCACCTGATGACAAGAACGTGGTTTGATAGCTGTGGAGCTTGAAAGCAAGAAGTTCCAAAGAAAACCAGATGCAAAAGGGAAATCCTCGTTGCAGTTCAAAGAGCAGTCCGAGTTCAAAGCACAGGCAAATCCAATGTAACAAAGCCAGTAAGGTAATCCAAGCGAAGTCCAAGGAAGCAAACCGAGGTCAAAAATCTAAAAAGAGTCAAGAAATCCAAAGGAACACGTAGCGCCAGACAGGTTGCAAAGAACAGCTGTGAAGCAGCGAGTACAGGGAGAGGAGTGTTTAAATACTCGCGCTTCTGGATTTTACTTCCCGGCACATGACGTGCTGCCGCATCACGTGAGCGCATCCCCAGATCACGTGAGCACACAGCACTGGTCACGCGACGCGAAAGCATAGTAGCGTTCCGCCGATAACCTAGGAGCCAAGGAAGCTTCCAATGCAAAAAAGGACGCAACCTGGAGAGCGTTCTGTTGTGGGTGAAGCGTGCATGTGCACGCGAGTCATCAGGAGGCCCACATGATTGCTGGATTGTTAAGGGGGAATGAGATGGGACAGAGGGAGCGGGGTGAGCTATAGTAATTCCAGAATTCTGGGCAATGGCAGGAGTGGCAGTATTAACAGGTGTGTGTACAAGAGAGGGCGTGACAGATCCACCCCCCCAAAGGCCCA
Organism: Ambystoma mexicanum; assembly: GCF_040938575.1. Lineage (NCBI taxonomy): Eukaryota > Metazoa > Chordata > Amphibia > Caudata > Ambystomatidae > Ambystoma > Ambystoma mexicanum. The sequence continues at coordinate 1,137,520,831 of NC_090927.1, forward strand.
CAACCTCGTGGGCAGGAAGGATGATCCCTGTGAGGGACCCAGGACCTGTCTTCCGGTCCATATCCAATCCAATCCACCAGGTACTGCAAGCGCCCCCGGTAGATACGGGAGTCCAAAATGCTAGAAATCTCATATACATCCGGGGCTGACAGGGAAACCGGGGCAGCAGGGGCGCGAAGACTGGAAGGACCCGGACAAGGCTTGAAGAGGGAGACGTGGAACACAGGGTGAATCCGCCAGGAGCTCGATAGTACAAGACGGTAAGTAACAGGGTTGATCACCTGAGACACTACATAAGGACCCACAAAACGGGGCAAGAGCTTCCTGCAACCCACCAACCGCAAATGACGAGTAGAGAGCCAGACACGAGAAGAGGAGCCACCACACACTTCTTGTCCGCCTGGCATTTCATGGATGCTTGAGCCTCACGGAGGTGTGCCGAGGTGCGGGCGTGAATAACAGACATATCCCTGACACAAGCAATAGCGGCTGGATTGGAAGAGGCCATGAGGTCGGGTATAGGCAGAACACGGGGATGCTGGCCATACAATACATAAAAGGGGGACAACCCAGTGGAGGCATGAACCGCATTGTTGTAAGCAAATTCAGCGTGACGGAGGGAATGCAACCAGGTGGATTGTTGTTGAAGTATCAGGCACCGTAGGTACTGTTCCAAAGTCTGATTGACCCTTTCGGTCTGACCATCTGTCTCAGGATAGTAGGCCGAGGAATACCGGACATCGATACCCAACAGTTTGGTCAAGGCCCGCCAGAAGCGTAAGGTGAACTGAGAACCCCTGTCCGACACCAGGACAGAAGGCAGACCAAATAGGCAAAACATAGAGTCAAAAAACATTCTGGCCATGGTAGGGGCAGAAGGAATACCCTTACAGGGGATGAATCGTTCCATCTTGGAAAAGGAGTCCACTACCACCCAAATGGTATCAAAACCTTGCACCCGAGGGAGATCTGTAATAAAGTCCATGGACAGGGTATGCCAAGGCTTAGGGGGTACTGATAGAGGAAGCAACAGACCTATAGGACGTCCCCTACGGGGCTCACATTGAGTACATATGAAGCATGTGTTGACGTAAGAGTCCATGTCCCTCTTCATGCCCGGCCACCAGCACCAACGCTGCAAGAGAGCTAACGTGCGTTGTTGGCCTGGGTGACCGTTCACAGGGGCATCATGCAACCATTCAAGGGCCATGTTCCATGTGTCTGCAGTGGGCAAAAACAACCGATTCAAGACAAAGGGAAGGCCATCATGAATTACCGGATTCCATTCTGACAGCTCGTTAGGATGAAGCAATACCCACTTCCTTACTGCATCCAGCAAGGGCATTGATGGTGTGCACAGACAGACTACCTTGGTGTTGTCTAATAGCGTGTCGGGGTACACAGGCAGAGAAACTCCGCCAAGGAGAACGTGACAAGACATCACACTTCCCATGAGCCGAACCAAAGCGATGACGTATCTGGAAATCGAATGCCGCAAAGAATAGATGCCACCTCACTTGTCTACTATTGAGGCATTTTAAGGATGCTAGATCCTGCAGATTCTGGTGATCCCTGAAGACCGTGACCTGATGCTTGGCGCCGAAGAGATGATGCCGCCAAACACGGAAAGCATCCATGACCGCCAGCAGTTCCTTCTCGGTCACAGTATAATGTGTTTGAGGGATAGTGAATTTGCGGGAGTGGAAAGTGACCGGGTGCAAGCGGCCTGAGGATCGACACGTCTGTGAAAGAACGGCACCTAAAGCAAAAGAAGAAGCATTCGCCTGAACTATAAACGGGAGATCTGGGTCAGGATGCTGAAGGACAGGGGCTGTAGTGAACGCAGTCTTCAATGTTTCAAATGCATTTTGGTGTGTATCTGTCCACAAAAAGGGTGTATGAGGACTGGTCAGGGCAGTGAGGGGAGACACAATGGACGAGAAGCCCGAGATGAAACGTCTATAGAAATTTGCGAATCTCAAGAACAATTGTAGTGCCTTTAGATTCGCAGGGACGGGCCAGCCTAAAACAGCTTTCACCTTAGAGTGATCCATAGACAAGCCGGCAGGGGTGTTGCAGAACCCAAGGAAATCCACACGGCTGACATGAAATTGACATTTCTCTGGTTTGGCGTAGAAAGAGTGTTTCTGTAATCGTGAAAGTACTTCACGGACATGGCGTACATGTTCATCTGGGGACTGAGAAAAGATTAGAATGTCATCAAGATATGCCACGACGAACACGTCCAAAATATTGCTTAGGATGTCATTCATGAACTTTTGGAATGTGGCAGGGGCATTGCACAGACCGAACGGCATGACTGTATATTCGAATAAGCCATACCGGCTACAGAAAGCGGTTTTCCATTCATCGCCAGAACGGACGCAGACCACATTGTAGGCCCCACGCAGATCCAACTTGGTGAAAATGGTAGCATGTGCAAGGTGGTCGAGTAAAGGTGTAATGAGGGGAATGGGATACCGTTTCTTTCTTGTAATAGCATTAAGTCGCCGGTAATCCACACATGGGCGTAGGTCACCCTCTTTTTTAGGGTAAAAAAATATGGGACTCGCTGCACCTTCAAGGCTTTTTGGATATAGTCTTTCAGAGCTAGCTCCTCCGACGGTGAGAGGGAATAGATTCGTTCTGTGGGTATCGTGGCATCAGGGAGTAGATCGATGGGGCAGTCGTATGGGCGATGTGGTGGTAAAACCTCAGAAGAACCACAATCAAACACATTTGCAAAGTCTTGGTATTCGGGGGGGAATGCTCGTGGCCACTAGCCCCACTATGTGTTCTGAGGATGACTCTTGCGAGTCGGACACGGTTAACTGAGCAATTGCATGAGCCGGGTTATCACTGCTGGTATCTGTGGGTAGGCAGAAATTTTGACAAATTTCTGATTCGAAATGAGCCAATCCTAACTTCCAGTCAATGAGTGGATTATGTTCCTGGAGCCAAGGAGTTCCCAATATGAGACTAAACTGGGGCATGGCAATGAGGTCAAAACTTATAGCTTCTTTGTGTGTGGATTGGATTGTCAGTAACATGGGTGCCGTTTGTTGTTTAATCGGGCCAGACACCAGAGGGGTACCACCCACTGCCTGTACTGGTTCTGGTCTAGTCTTGGTCAAAAGAGGCAGATTTAGGGAATTAGTCAAGGCAATGTCAATGTAGTTACCCGTTGCCCCTGAGTCTATTATAATGGTGACAGGATGGGTAATAGTAGGTGTGGGTTGAAGTGTGGCCTGTACTTGTATAGGCCTAATGCGGCCAAAAGCAGGAATCGGGTTCGAGGTATGGTGAGAAGAGCTCGATCCCGTCCCCGGTTCTTAGATCGAGCTGTCCGAAAACCCTGAGTCTTGGTCTTTGGACGACGTGGGCACTCCTTCACAAAATGACCGACTAGACCACAATAGTAACAGGCATTATCCACCCTCCTACGTTCTCTTTCCAGAGGGGAAATCGGGCTCCTAATTCCCCCTATTTGCATGGGTTCTGATGAGGTGTCAGAAGGAGAATGTGAAGTGGGGAGTGTGACTGAGTGAGCGAACCCAGCTTTTGCTCTCCTTTCGGACCTTTGTGCATATACCTGGAGGGCGAGGTCAACCAGATCTTGGAATGCTGTTGGTAATGAAGGGACCACTGACAAGGCGTCTTTCATGGGATTACTGAGACCCCTATAGAATACCACTGCCTTCTTGCTTTCGGGCCAGGATGTTTCAGCGGACAATTGGTTAAAGCGAGTTATATACTCAATAAGGGAACCCCTACCCCGATTCAAATCCAGGAGCTCCAGGTCTCTCGACTGAACTTTATGTCTGGTGTCGAAGACCCTGGACATTTCTGTGACAAGAAGGTCAAAGTCATAGAGAGTGGGGCTATCGCTTTCCAAGAGGGGGTTGGCCCATGCTGCAGCAGTGCCTGCTAGATGAGAAAGGATAAATGCTGCCTTGGTAGTGGGGTCCGGAAAAGCAAGAGGTTGACACAAAAGATGCAACTTGCACTGGCTTAGAAAAGTTCTAAATTTCCTGGGATCTCCATGATACCTTTCAGGAGCCGCTAAAGGAAACGGGGAAGGCAAAACAACAGTGACAGGGTTTTGGGGTGATGGAGCCGGAGGTGGCGTGGGTTGGGAGACAGAGGGTGTATCCCCGAATTCCGTGTCTGGGGGCAATGGGTGTCTAATACTTTGCATGTGGTCAAGCCGCTGGTGGATGGCGGTATTAGCGGCAGCCATGTCTGCCCGTAGTACTTTGATGGCTTGGACTATAGCGGACATGGGATCTTCAACGTTTCCCTCCATTGCCTAGACGACAATACGGCTTCACAGTCTGTTGAGACTTGAATGTCGTGTAGGCAGAAGAGTCCTCTGTCCCCAAATGCCACACAGAGAGAACTCAAAGTCACTCCCTGTGCGACCGTTGAGGCCACAGGTGGAGATGGTCAACTCTGGAATCACGAACCTCTAGGAACCCAATCCGCTGCAAGAAAATACTGATTAAGTACCAAGCAAATGGCAGTGCCAAAATAACGTGAAAAAGGTCTTACCAGAGGGGTCTGGAGAAAGGCAATGAACCTATGAGGTAAGGGTCCAGGACTCACGTGGGCAGGTAGACTGTAGTCCCAATAATGATGTGAGAACCACCTGATGACAAGAACGTGGTTTGATAGCTGTGGAGCTTGAAAGCAAGAAGTTCCAAAGAAAACCAGATGCAAAAGGGAAATCCGTGTTGCAGTCCAAAGAGCAGTCCGAGTTCAAAGCACAGGAAAATCCAATGTAACAAAGCTAGTAAGGCAATCCAAGCGAAGTCCAAGTAAGCAAACCGAGGTCAAAAATCCAAAAAGAGTCAAGAAATCCAAAGGAACACGTAGAGCCAAACAGGTTGCAAAGAACAGCTGTGAAGCAGCGAGTAAAGGGAGAGGCGTGTTTAAATACTCGCGCTTCTGGCATTACTTCCCGTCACATGACGTGCTGCCGCATCACATGAGCGGATCCCCAGATCACGTGAGCACACAGCACTTGTCACGCGACACGGAAGCATAGTAGCGTTCCGCCGATAACCTAGGCGCCAAGGAAGCTGCCAATGCAAAAAAGGACGCAACCTGGAGAGCGGTCTGTTGCGGGTGAAGCGTGCATGTGCACGCGAGTCATCAGGAGGCCCACGTGATTGCCGGATTGTGAAGGGGGAATGAGATGGGACAGAGGGAGCGGGGCGAAATATAGTAATTCCAGAGTTCTGGGCAATGGCAGGAGTGGCAGTATTAACAGGTGTGTGTACAAGAGAGGGTGTGACACAGGCACGCAACCCAATGATGAAAGAATCACAAGGTTTCACTTCGTCCTTCGATGGTTCATTTCACTTTCAACCAACAAAAAGGTCTGTGCCCCACTCAAAACATGAGTCAGATTCACAGATCCTTTCTAAATGGTTAGGTGGAGAATTCTCAAGACTTTACCCATAATCCAACAGTATTTGACTCCAGATTCCCATGTTAAAAAGAAAAAGAAATACATTACCCCTACTTGCTTCAAGAATATTCAGGTCATTTACCAATTCATGCCAAAGAATGACCTCTATGCCCTTTCAAGAAATTCTTGAATTAAGTTAACATTTACCTGTTTGATAATTCAAGTCTTTACAATCAGCCCTAAGTGAATGCAATTATTATTTTACCCTGAATGAAAAGTCCTTACCAATAATACATATAGCAGCAATTGTATTCCTTCATTTTTTATGCAAAGTAAAGAATCTTGAGGGGCCGATTCATGGAACAAACGTGCCCTGAAAATCTTGGTGCAAGCGTGAAAAAACAAGTCCCTGCGCGTGTTTTCCTCGGGATGTGTGCCAAACCCGTGTGTGGCGCACACGGGCGCACACGTCATTGCAACATCCCAAACGCCGTGCGCGACGCGCACAGGAAAAGCGCACAACGTCCGCGCACACACCAAAAAGGGGGCGGAACACTCGGTGTAAAACGTGGAATGGGGAACAACGCATGAAAAAGAAGGCGTAACTGGGGAAGTACTGCAGGGAAATACACGGAACGCCCACAAGCATGCAAACAACTCGTATTCATGGATTCGAACACGGGAAACCGTGCATGGCAAAAGACGCGCATAGGCATCAACACGTCAGCCACACGAAGGCAGGCGGAAGCGCCCCCGCGCACAGTATAAAAGTGCACGCAAACAACAAACACGTATATACAGCTACGATGAATGCCCCATTTGTCGCAGCACTGATCGTGGGACACCGCAGGAGGAGGGGAATAGCCAGGGCCCGCATTCTTTTTCCCCGGACCAGCCTTTTTGGGATGCCTGACTACCACGTCTATGGCAGGTATAGGTTTCCACCTCGTATCATCCTAGACCTCGTCAGGGAGTGGGAAGATGACCTTCCATCCCCCACCCTGTGCTCCCAAGCATTGAGCCCCTTGGAGAAGGAGCTCAATGTCCTGTATTTTTTGGCACTGGGTCATTTCAGCGGACAACTGCCATAGTGGGGGGGTCTCACAGGCCACGCAGTCATTCTGCCTACACCAGGTGTTGGCAATCATCACTGCACGCCCCTCAGTCCGTAGGCACATATACATGCACAGAACACCAGCAGAAAGGCAGGCCGTGGTCCAGGACTTTTACAGGGTGACACCTTTCCCCAAAGTGCTCAGTGCCATAGATTGCACCCATGTGGCCCTACATCCACCTAGGGCCACTGAGCACATCTATCGAAACCGCAAGCGCTGGCATTTCATCAACGTGCAGGTTGTATGCGATGCTAAAGGAATTAAAGGAATCATCACCTCTGTCTATGCAAACTACCCTGGCTCCACCCATGACAGTTTCATATACAGAATGTCTGCCCTGAACCAGGCCCTTGAAGCTGGGCAGCATGGTGACACATGGCTCCTAGGTTAGTACAAATGCCTGTGCACATGCATGCATGTCACACACAGACAAATACCCAAACCCTAATAATCTCAACTATTATCACATCCCCAGGGGACAGTGCCTACCCTCCGAGCAACCACATGATGACGCCAATCCGGAACCCCACCACACCACCCCAGGTAAGATACAATGATGCCCATATTGCAACCAGGGGCATAATGGAGCGCACATTCGAAGTGCTGAAGTCAAGTGTAACGCTCACCTGATTCCCACGGAGGCGCAGGTCTGGCTTCGAGTGCTGATGCTTCTTCAATGGTGAAGCGCAGGACTCTGAAGATGGACAGGAAGGGCCCTCTACTCTGGCTTCTTCGGCTTGCAGGAATATTCCCCTGTGCGTGAAAAGGGAGTATTACCTACTGACTGAGTTATGCTCAAGCCTCCCACTCTCTTCCAACCCTCCACGATACCCTTCCACGATTCCCCGTGAAGTCTCAACTTAGGGTCAGGAAGGATGAGCTCTCCATCCTGCTTCTGATGCAGGGGCGCGTTGAAACCCAGTTTCTTCACTGGATTGAGGATTGATGGGAGTTCAGGTAAGCTTGACTATTCAGGTAAGGCTCTGTAAAAGTTCAGTTGCAAGTTCAAAAGTCCAAGCTTAATAATAATGTTCATTGTCTTTTTGCAGCAAGCGCTAATGCTTATGTCTTTTTTCCCCTTAGGGGCCGGGGTTCGGAATGCCGGAGATATGGCGCCGACCCGAAGTGAAACGTGCAGTTCCAGTTCCAGTAAATGGCAGGTTAGTTCTGGATGAGCGCTCGGGAACTGTCTTTGCATATGCTCATTCAATGTCTTTGTCTTTTTTCCCCATAGGGGCCGGGGTCCGGAAAATGCCTGGAAGCGGCAAGACCCGAAATGAAATGAGGTAAGTCTTATTCCCTTCCTTCTCTCACCTCTTATTCTTGTCTTTTTCTCTAGGCTCTGGGAAGTGGCTGTGTATCCGGATGATCGCAGCTGAAGATGGAGGAACCCAGGAAAGGTGAGTGAAATGCAGCGCTGCAGCGATCGTAACGAAATGCTTTTAAAAATAATGTCTTCCCTTTCAGGATCGTCGGTGATGTCTCCGTGGTGCCGATTTAGCTGGTAAGGTCTCTTGTCTCCCTTTGCAGGTGACCCAGGATGCTGGCTGGCGTGGCTGAAGTCCAGATGCAGGAGCTGACACGGTGAGCGTCCAGCTGCGAGGAGCAGAACAACGCGAAGCGTGAGTTGCTGATCGGGTGTGGTTTAAATAGCTTTGGAAGAAGTTCCAAAAGTGTATCCTTCCTCCGATCAGGTATGTATCCTTCCCCGACCACACCCGGGTGGAAAGTAATCCCACAGGTAAAGTAGTTCCATTCAGGCCTCAAGAGGGCCTGGATGTGGCAGCATGGTCTGCATCAGGTAAGTGCACATTAAAACACTTGAACACATGTCTAGCTTTATGAGCCTGGCGCCTAAGGCGCCAGGACAGGGGTCCAACATGAGCCTGGCGCCTAAGGCACCAGGACTGCATCCAAAGAGCCCCAGCTTGGGCCCGCTGGCACTCCCCTGGGGGAAATGATGCCTGCCTCTGGGGTTGCTGGGTCGGACCTGGCTCCTTGGAGGTAGGCATCATGACAGTACCCCCCCTCAAGGCCCCTCCCAAGGTTCTTCCATCCGGGGGTTTTGGCTTGTTCGGAAATCTCCGGTGAAACCTTTGTACTAATCGAGGTGCGTGGACATGGTTACTAGGCTCCCACGATCTCTCCTGAGGTCCATATCCCTTCCAGTCAACAAGATAGAAGAGTTTTGACTTTACTACCTTGGAGTCTAAAATGTCTTTAACTTCGAATTCTAATTCCCCTTCAATTTGAACTGGATCTGGAGGCTTGGACAGTCGGGTTCCTGGTTGTACGGGCTTCAAAAGTGATGCATGAAAAACTGGATGTATACGCATGTTGGACGGTAGATCCAGTTTAAAGGCCACTGGGTTGATTATAGCCTTGATGGGATAAGGTCCTATGAATCTGGGATTGAAGGTTTGCGGGCCCTTGAGGGATAAGTGTTTAGTTGCTAGCCATACCAGGTCTCCTACTTGGTAAGGCAGAGTTTTACTCCGGTGCAAATCTGCGTTTTCTTGATACTTTTTCTTGGCTTGCTGTAAATGAGTTGCAGCTTCTTTGAAGGCTCGGGTTATTGTGGAATGCAGATGATTTACTGCGGGCATTTCCAGGGTCAGAGGTGGATCTAGGTCAGAGGTCCGAGGATGGTGACCATACAAAGTATAAAAGGGGGTTTGTCCGGTTCCAGAATGCACTGAATTGTTGTATGCATATTCTGCGATCCAAAGGATGTCTTTCCAATTTAACTCGGATTGGTGTAACATGCACGAACATATTGCTCGAGAGTCTGATTGGTTCTCTCGGTTTGTCCGTCGGTCTGGGGGTGGTGGCTGGTGGATAACCGCACATCTATTTGTGCTAGTTGGCAACACTTCTTCCAAAAATGGGAGATAAATTGACTTCCACGATCCGAGACTAATATGGAAGGGAAACCATGTGTGCGAACTACATTCTCCAGGAATTCCTTGGCCAAGGTGGAAGCAGAAGGCAAACCCTTTAAAGGGATAAAGTGGGCTATTTTGGTGAATAGGTCCACAATTACAAGGATTGTGTTGTAACCAGCACAAGGAGGCAGGTCGGTTATAAAGTCCATTGACAGGGTGTGCCATGACGCCGGTGGAATATCCAAGGGTTGAAGTAGGCCGGCTGGCCTTTTATTTTGAGCCTTGTTTTGGGCGCAAATTCCGCAAGACAGAACAAAAGACTTTATGTCTTTTCTCCAAGAAGGCCACCAGAAGTGACGTTTAATTTTTTCCTCCGTTTTAGCGATACCAGGATGTCCTTCCATTAAAGATTCATGATGATGGGCAATAACAAGTTCTTGCAATTCTTTACTTGCCAGAAACAACCGCTCCTGGAAGTAGGGTAAGTCATCCTTAACGGTGTAATGAGGACCCTTCTGACTCCATTCCAGTAAGGTTGAAGAGTCTAGAAGTTGTTTTACTTGCGTTTGGATGTCCTCAATAGTGTGCAATGAGGTTAAGCCTAAGATTCTTTGCTCAGGTATGATGGGCACAGGTTCTAAGCTCGAATTAGGTTTTTCCATGCCAATCCGGGATAAGGTGTCCGCTTTTCCATTCTTGCAGCCAGGGCGATAGGTAATTACAAAATCAAATTCCGCAAAGAATAGAGCCCAGCGGAGTTGTCGTGAAGATTGAGCTTTGGCCGTTTTTAAATACTGTAAGTTTATGTGGTCCGTAATTACGGTGATGGTGTGTCTTGCCCCGAGAAGGTAGTGACGCCAAGCCTTGAAAGCAGATTTGATGGCCAGTAACTCTTTATCGGTAATTGCGTAGTTGATTTCAGGAGGAGAACATTTTCTGGACCAAAAGGCCACTGGGTGTAGTTGGTTAGTTTTTGGGTCTCTTTGCGACAGGACAGCTCCCATGGCCAAACTGGATGCATCGGTTTCCACTATGTACGGGAGATCTGGGTGCGGGTGCTTCAATACAGGTGCAGAGGTGAATTTGGTTTTCAGGTCCTGGAAGGCTTGTTCGGCCTCAAGAGTCCATTCAAAGCATTTGTTTTTCTTTAGGAGAGCGGTGATGGGTTGGACTGTTCGGGAAAATTCCGGGATGAATCTTCGATAGAAATTGGCAAAGCCGAGCATGCTCTGAACTCCCTTCACCGAGCTTGGAGAAGGCCATTTGAGGATGGCGTCCACCTTTCGCGAGTCCATTCGGACTCCTTGAGGTGTCAGGATGAATCCGAGAAACTCAACTTCTGTGGTATGAAAAACGCATTTTTCGAGTTTTGCAAATAGTCTGTGCTGGCGCAGTTTCTCAAGAATGGCCCTAACATGTTTTCTGTGATCAGATTCTGAAGAAGAGTACACCAGGATGTCGTCAATATAAACAATGACACAGACATCGATAAGTTCCCGAAGAACATCATTCATAAAGTACTGAAAGGCGGCAGGTGCATTGCACAAACCGAAGGGCATCACCTGATATTCGAAGAGCCCAAACTTGGTGCGGAATGCAGTCTTCCATTCGTCGTCTTCTTTTATGCGCACCAGGTGATAAGCTCCTCGGAGATCTAACTTGGTGTACACACAAGCATCTTTCACCTGGTCGATAAGCTCAGGGATCAAGGGCAGAGGATAACGATTCTTAATCGTTATTTGATTTAGGGCGCAATAGTCTATACACATTCTAAGGTCGCCTTCTTTTTTCGGCACGAAGAACAGAGCTGAAGAGACAGGAGACTTGGACGGTTGAATTAAACCATTGGCTAGGTACTGATCTAAATACTGACGCAAATGCAGGTTCTCAGGTTCCGTAAGAGCATAAATCCTACTACAAGGTAGTTGAGCATTGGGTACCAGATCGATTTGGCAATCATAAGACCGATGGGGAGGTAACGTGTTAGCCTGTTCTTTCTGAAAAACGTCTTGGAATTCTTGGTATTCTGACGGTAGCTGTACAGGGGTGGAAGTTGCTGAGGCTAGACCCATAGCTGGATTTCTTGGATAACAAGTTGGTTCACAATCAGGAAAACTTATCTTCTTTGCTCGCCAGTCAATTCTGGGATTATGTGTTTCTAACCAAGGAATTCCAAGAATTACTTGAAATTGTGGGGCCTTGATCACATCAAACACGATTGCTTCCCGATGTCCATCCTGACCCACCAGTGTCACTTCAACAGTGGAATGCGTTACAGGCCCTGAGGCTATTTCGGTTCCATCTACTGTAGAAATTACATCTTGGGTTACTTTCGGGCGGAGAGGAAGCTTAATCCTGGAAGCCAATTCACGGTCTATGTAATTTCCAATAGCTCCACTGTCGATGTATGCTTTTATAGCATGCAACTGCTGAGGCTGTTTTGGGCCCACGAGCACCATTGGCATGACAAAATGCCAGGTCAAAGAGTTAGTTTTCAAGCTCGGCAAGCGGACCCCTACGCTTACCGGGCTAGGTCGTTTCCCGAATCAGGTGTCACTAATTCGTTATCAGTAGCTCCAACCACCTTCTTAAGTGGTTTAACTTGACAATTTCGAAGAAAGTGACCAGAAGTCCCACAATACAGACAGGGTTGCATTTGCCGCCTTCTCTCTCGTTCTTTCTGCGTTAATGGTCCTTTAACACCACCGATTTGCATAGGTTCAGATACGTCGGTACTCTTGGAGTTAGCGTGGGTTTTGATCGGTGCTCGGTTTTCATACTTGAACCAATCTGCTTTTCTATTTTGAAGTCTTTGATCAAGTTGAACCACCAAGTCAATGTAGTCTGCGCAGACCTGGGGTGGGTTTACTATCTGAGCTAGAACATCCTTAAGCTCTCCGCACAGGCCTCGATGAAACAATATGATCCTTTTGCTTTCTGGCCATCCAGTTTCCACAACCAGTCTGTTAAAGGTGGCTATGTAGGGCAGAAGATCCTGATTACCTTGTCGTAAGGATAGCAGTTTGTTATCAAGGGCCTGTCCTTGAGAGTGTCGAGCGAACAATCTTTCCATGCTGGCCTGGAAGCCCTGAAAATTCTGGAGAATGGGATCATCCTGATTTACCAATGGAATAGACCAATTGGCAGCACTGCCACTGAGGTAAGATAGTATAAAGGCTACCTTGGTCTGGTCGTTAGGGAAGGCTCCGGGTCTGCATAAAAAGTGTATTCGACATTGGTTCATAAAGACAGCATATTTCTTGGGATCCCCCGCAAAACGTTCAGGCGGGGCCAAAGGCATGTGTCCAGGTAGATTAATTTGTACCGGGTTACTCAAACCCATTGATGTGGAAATGTCCCCGGAATTAGGTAAATGAGTGTGCCCTGCCTGGGCCTGTAATAACCTTTTGGCTAGGTCATCTGTTCTTTCCTTGGATAAGATCAGTTCTCTTTTGAGAGCGTTAGTCTCCTGGCGGGCTGAGTGCACCTCCGCCCGTTATTCCCCCAAAAGCTGGGCCAGCTGGTCAGTCTCGGAAGTCTCCATAGCGCCCGGGTGGGAAATTGTGGGTAGGCTTTGCGTTCTGTAACGCTCACCTGATTCCCACGGAGGCGCAGGTCTGGCTTTGAGCGCTGATGCTTCTTCAATGGTGAAGCGCAGGACTCTGAAGATGGACAGGAAGGGCCCTCTACTCTGGCTTCTCCGGCTTGCAGGAATATTCCCCTGTGCATGAAAAGGGAGTATTACCTACTGACTGAGTTATGCTCAAGCCTCCCACTCTCTTCCAACCCTCCATGATACCCTTCCACGATTCCCCGTGGAGTCTCACCCTAGGGTCAGGAAGGATGAGCTCTCCATCCTGCTTCTGATGCAGGGGCGCGTTGAAACCCAGTTTCTTCACTGGATTGAGGATTGATGGGAGTTCAGGTAAGCTTGACTATTCAGGTAAGGCTCTGTAAAAGTTCAGTTGCAAGTTCAAAAGTCCAAGCTTAATAATAATGTTCATTGTCTTTTTGCAGCAAGCGCTAATGCTTATGTCTTTTTTCCCCTTAGGGGCCGGGGTTCGGAATGCCGGATATATGGCGCCGACCCGAAGTGAAACGTGCAGTTCCAGTTCCAGTAAATGGCAGGTTAGTTCTGGATGAGCGCTCGGGAACTGTCTTTGCATATGCTCATTCAATGTCTTTGTCTTTTTTCCCCATAGGGGCCGGGGTCCGGAAAATGCCTGGAAGCGGCAAGACCCGAAATGAAATGAGGTAAGTCTTATTCCCTTCCTTCTCTCACCTCTTATTCTTGTCTTTTTCTCTAGGCTCTGGGAAGTGGCTGTGTATCCGGATGATCGCTGCTGAAGATGGAGGAACCCAGGAAAGGTGAGTGAAATGCAGCGCTGCAGCGATCGTAACGAAATGCTTTTAAAATAATGTCTTCCCTTTCAGGATCGTCGGTGATGTCTCTGTGGTGCCGATTTAGCTGGTAAAATCTCTTGTCTCCCTTTGCAGGTGACCCAGGATGCTGGCTGGCGTGGCTGAAATCCAGATGCAGGAGCTGACACGGTGAGCGTCCAGCTGTGAGGAGCAGAACAACGCGAAGCGTGAGTTGCTGATCGGGTGTGGTTTAAATAGCTTTGGAAGAAGTTCCAAAAGTGTATCCTTCCTCCGATCAGGTATGTATCCTTCCCCGACCACACCCGGGTGGAAAGTAATCCCACAGGTAAAGTAGTTCCATTCAGGCCTCAAGAGGGCCTGGATGTGGCAGCATGGTCTGCATCAGGTAAGTGCACATTAAAACACTTGAACACATGTCTAGCTTTATGAGCCTGGCGCCTAAGGCGCCAGGACAGGGGTCCAACATGAGCCTGGCGCCTAAGGCGCCAGGACTGCGTCCAAAGGGCCCCAGCTTGGGCCCGCTGGCACTCCCCTGGGGGAAATGATGCCTGTCTCTGGGGTTGCTGGGTCGGACCTGGCTCCTTGGAGGTAGGCATCATGACATCAAGCTTCCGCTCCCTTGACCGCTCTGGTGGGCAGTTACTATATGCACCACCAGTAGTGTGCAGGATCATTGTGTCAGCATGTGTCCTGCACAATGTTGCAACACGGCGGGAGGTACCGGTGGACATGGTGGTGCCCCCACATCCACAGGCACAGGCGCTGCCCATGGGAGGGGACAGGGCATGTGGCGAGGCAGCCCGAACCCAGCTTGTGGCCACATTCTTCACCTAATCTCCCACCCCTGCGGAGTGCACACAGTCTTGGCACATACCAGGTGACAATCGATGATGACAAAGAGACAGTCAACTGTCACAACCTTACCACCCTAAGAATGTTGCCACGGAAGTGCTACATTGTGTGCATCCCTAGCTACTTAAACATAACCAATCCTGTGTGACCAAAAGGAACACATGCAAGGTGTGTTTCACACCCCCCTGCAAAACAGGCCATCACAATCCCTGGTATGTCACCCAAACCCTCCCAAACCAAATCAGACTTTTCTGCCACACCATGACATAGCATGCAATAGCAAAAGGCCAACACACGACCAATAAGATACGAAGTGACATGTCATAAATGAAAACTGGCACGAGACAATGATGCCTGAAATGGAATCAGATGAAATGACTGACCAATAACCTCCCACACATACAAAGTCAGACAGAAACGCTTTCCACCAGTCGTAGCATGAACACAACACTGAATGCCCGTTCACATGCACATTGGGCATGGCAAAATCCCAACTCCCAAACCAGTGTGCTGTGTGTGAGTGACTCCTGCAACACACTGCTCAGCACACAGCACTTTGAGCAGCCATTATGTTACCTTGAGCATCACATGAAAAAGACTAATCAAATCTATAACCAAATGACGCATGTACAGGATACTCAAATGGTAATAGATCATGTGCTGCATGGACACAGCGGGCCTGAGAATGCAATCTGTGTGCACCTGTGGCCATGGAAGGGTGGTTGTATGTGTGGTGGATCATTGTGCAACTGTGTGTCATTAGGGACATGCACTCAATAAATGCATGCGAAATCAAGTGACCCTCAGTGAACATTGGCCATGTGAAATCCCCAGCATGTCAAACCAAACCAATCCCCTGACACCTGAAAAGTAAAGACAACAGAGGAACAGGCATTGACCAGCACAACACATCATGTACATAGTACCCCACAATTACAACGTCAGAGTGCCTAAAACACTGTATCCCAAGCCAACTGTCCACCAGTAAAAGGCCCTCCCTTACACATCACCGTGACCTTCTGAACAACTGTCTCTGGGGTATGTAGCCTTCTTCCTTCAAGTCTACCTGGCTACAGGATCGCCCTACCCCTTGGTCTCCATGTTCCAGCTGTGGTGATGAGGACAGTCTCCGTCTGCTCTATGTCCACCATCCTGCAGAGCAAGCACGCATCAGTGAAGCATTGCATGACTAGCACATGAGAACCATGTACACATAGCATGTAGTGGCAGTCAAGCACAACACATCACACAGCCAAACCACACAAGGGCTGGACATACACGCAACAACACTCACTGGACGAGGCATCAAAGTCCTGCATCTCTCCCATTCTTTCGACCGATTCTGCTGGTATGAACTCCGCAACGAGTGGCTCGTGCGGAGTGAGGTCATCCTCTTCAGGTGGTGGCCCACCGCCAGTCACCAGAGTCATGCTGTAATTAGAGGCACGCTTGGCCTTAGCACTGCATTTGAGGTCATCCCAACGCTTCTTGCACTCGGCACCTGTGCGCATCTAATGGCCGAATTCACTCACATTATCCGCAACATGCTTCCAGTGGATATTCCGATGGGCAGCCGTAGTTTGACAATTCAGCCCCACTAGCATGTCACATCTGTGGACCCGCACGTAGTCCACAAGGGAGTCCAGTTCCTGCGCACAGAAAGGCTTCTTCCTTGACGTGCAGGAGGCCGTGGCTGTGTCTGGGTTCCCAGCCTCTGCTGCAGATGCAAACTTCCTCCTCTTGGATAGTGGTGCAGACCCTGGCTCGCGAATGCCACCCTGATCAGTATGGCCAGTTGCACCGGTGGATTGAACCAAGGGAGTGGCAGGTGGAAGGAAGACCGAAGCCTGACTTGCGTCAGTGGCTGCTGGGTGCCCTGGAATGGACCCTGCGCAGCAACATCCGCAGTGCCAGGGTCATTGACCGCGACTGTCCTGGTTGGTAGACTCACAACCGGGGTGTTGTTGGCTGAATCTGACCCTGCACTTGGCAACACCCGGCTGGTCAGGGCAGCAGATGACCTTACTGCCCCAGGGACACGTGTCTCAGTCAGGGCAGCCCTGCGTGCACCTACGGTGTTCCTCCTGACCTACTGCATATCTTCCATGGACCCTTCAAATGCCAACGCAGCCTGCGCTGGCAGACCCTGAGCCTGGGTGGTGGTATCCACAGCTGCACCTGCAGCTACCACTACCCTTGGGCCCATGGCAGTCGATGAAACAGACTGCAGAGTCACACGGATACCAGTGCCAGATGCAAGAACTGCATCTCCCGGAGCCGCAGGGGGTGGTGGCATGACTGCACCAACATGTGGCACAACATCTTCCCGAGCTGGCGCACCCCTGCCTCTTCCCCCTCTGCAGCCACCCTGGACACCCTGGAGTCCCCCTACTCCATGGTCACCCCGGCCACGTCCCTGACCACACCCGCCACGAGGAGTACACCCAGCTGAGGCGCCCCTCATCTTTAGTGGCCTTCCAACCATGGCACAGATGGAGTAGTGCTGGCACAGATGGAGAAGTGCCAATGGGAGGTGTACATGACAAGTGTCCTGGGCAATTGGGGCAAAGGGGGTGGGATACAAGATGTTATAAGTACCCCTGCACCTGCAAGGCTGTATGTGACTGCCGTGATGAATTGACAGGTCACGCAACGCTCAGGAACCCCAAAACTGCAGTAAAACCGTGCACGCACCCCGTAGCCCATGTGTGTGGAATTAACCTCCCGCAGTACGCAGTGGCACCCAGGGACACGAAAAACACGTACGCGTGGGAAACACAGGCTACTATGACCTTGAAAACGGGTATGCGATACACAGGGGCACCCGCAGTGGGAAAAATAGCATGCGCAACTCACCGCCAGACTAGCATGATAATGAAAAACACACGTAGCCAATACCCCCGCCAAAAGAAGAGATACGTCCTTGATCCGCTGTGAAGTAGTGATGGTGCGCGAAACAACACGAAGTAGCAACACACACGTCGGTCTCCATGAAAGGCACGTACAGCGAACTGCCAGGGCCCGCTCACCTTTAACCCGTGCTGAGGTAAACGCCCACGCGCGTCACATCACATAGGCGCGTAGGGCCTTTCATCGGATTACACGCATTAACACGCCCACGCACGTAACGTCACAGACATGCTTACGCGCTAAGGGCCTTTCCTCGAATTACATGCTGACGTGCACTTTTTTCACGCGCCAAATCACTCCGTATCAAGCTGGCCACGCGACAACACACAGAAGACCAGGCTCCTGCCCAGAAGGCCATTTTCCTGCCCCCCAGAGCCCCGAGCACGCTTCCACCTGACATCTGCTGCTGCCTGCCTTCCTGCAAAACACCTGCCCTGCTCTTTGGTGCCTGCACGTCAGCCATCTGCAGGGGTCCAGTTGCTGTGACCACCCCTGCTGGAACAGAAGACTCCCGACTGGGATACCATCGCTCTGCAGCCCAGCCCCAGGACCCAGTTGCCCACCCACTCCTACCTCGGGGATTGCCATGTGGGACACAACAGCATCTGACACCAGTGGCAAACCCCAGCAGGGAGGCAGAGGGCTACCAGCTTCAGTGCCAATGAAGTTGGTATCCTAGTGGAGCAAGTCCTGGAGAAGTATGATGCCCTCTTTGGAAGTTCACGCACCGACTGTGAAGGACAGAAGAGGATCTGGATGGACATCGTAGCTGCCATCAACGTGGAGAAGGTGGCAGCGCGCAACATCAAACATGTCCGGAAGCACTGGGAGGACTTCAGGTCCAGGACGCTCAACAAGGCCCGGCGCCTCTTAAAGGCAAAGGATGCTGAGGGGTGCTGGGTCCGCCTAACCAACAAACAGATGAGGGTCCTGGAACGTATACGCCCAGCGCTCCACGTCCAGGTCTTTGAGAGGCAGACCCGCCTGGAGTCGAGTAGTAAGTGTACATGCGTAGTGATTGGACGCTGTGCATGTTGAGGTGTGGCAGGAGTGTGCAGGTTGCACATATGTCTTTGTAGGGCCATGTATGGATGTGTATGTACAGGGACGTGAGCCTGCCACATGTGAGTCCTCTCATGTGTGAGACACATCGATGGTGCATGTGTTGGTAAGCATGCTGGCCAAATGCAGGTGTGGGTGCACACATTTTTGAATTTCTGTGTATGTACTGTGGCATGGTTGTGGTGTCACACATGGATGCTGGTTCCACCTGCATGTATCTGCACTATGTACATGTGCATGTGTGTGTATATGACAAGCGCGCAACTGTGATACACCATGGATGCATGTGACACTGACATGTAGGAGGCCGATTGCCAGATGTGACATGGATGGCGATGTTATCACTGCGACAGGTGGTGGAGATGTACAGATGCATGTATATCTGGTGGTGTGTGTGAATGTGTTCTGTACTCCCCGTGTTGCATGTGACGTCAGGCTCACCTTCGGCTACTCATGTTATTGTTTGTGTATTGATTGTGCTGCCTGGTGCAACATTCCTGTTGTTTTGCTCATGTGTGTGAGTTGAAATGACATGGGTGTTGGGGTTTGTGATGCCCAGTCTGAAGTTTGCGACTGCCACTCACCTGCAACTGACATGTGTGTATCAGACCATTGTACATTGCCCTGATGCCTGTGTTCTGTCTCTTCCTGTCTGCAGCATCAACTGATGAAGAGGGCGGAGACGGTGCTGTGGAGCACAACAGCAGGGATCCCACTGCCAGCCGGAGACGCAAGGCCCAGCTCCCCTCCCAGGTTGACATCTCTTCGGAGAGTGAGGAGTCTGGTGCCGTGTCCGCAGCTGCCGGGGCTAGGTCCAAGAGGCGGAGGTCGGACGTGGACTCCTCGGCAGCAGAAGGGTCAGCTGAGACCCCACAGGGGCCTACGGAGGAAGATGGCATGGAGTCATCCAGGTTGGTGGGGGGTTTGGTTGAGGAGGAGGCCATGGAAGTCACATGCACGGGGCCTGGAGGGGGGGATTCCACTGGTGCCAGTGGTGCAGTCCAGGGGCAGGCACAGGAGGCAGCACAGGCCGCTGCAGAGGTGCCTGTGTGTAATCCTGTCCCTGATCCTGTGACTGCATCATCCGGCGCCAGCAGAGATGCCTTCGTCCATGCCCATTTTCAGGGAGGGGATAGCCGCACAACAACTGGCCTTCCTCTCCTTGCGGATGTAGCAATCCGGGACCGTGTTCAGCCTGTCCTGGCTGGGGTGGCGTTGTGTGTTCGTGACATTCGGGGTAACGTGCAGGGTTCTCGTGAGGACAATGCACGTCATTTCGAATGCCTCGAAGACCGCGTCGACTGGCTAGGAGGGATCACCGGTGCTGGGTTCCTCCGTGTGCTGGAGCTTCTACCGACCCCCTCCTCAACTGAACCCCCTATGCGCCAGTCGTCCTCCGTGCCATCTGCCTGCCCAATTGTCACCCGGGCACCCTGTGGAGCTGGCCCTGACCCAGCAGCCAGGCTGGTGGAGGACACATCCCTGCCACAGTCGGGAGTCGGAGGTCCAGCGGGGGTGGCCGCCACAACAACTGGACCCCAGCAGGAGGAGGACGTGCAGGCATCACAAAGCAGGGGACATGCACGGCAGCAGCAGGCTCAAGGTGGGAGCAATGATGGCTCGGGGACATCAACATCAGAGGGGCAGGCATCGGCCAGAGGGCAGGAGGACCCTGGATTGGGAGTGTCTTCCATGTGGCAGCGGTTGGGCCAGGCCATGGATGCGGAGCGGCGGCGGGCGGAAGAGGCACGGCTCACCAGGGTCAGGGCAGAGAACTCCATGCGCAGGGCACTGAGGCGGGCTGAATGCCTCAAGGGAATTCGCAGGGATTTGGAGGTGAACATGGCGTTATCCCTGCGAGACCTCGGGGCCAGTGAACAGGCCCGCCTCCAGGACATTGAACAGGAGTTCGATGATGCCCTGGCCTAGGACATCAACAAGTGAGCCGTTGGACTTTCCCGCCGCCATTGTATATAATTCATTAGTGTTAAGTTTCCTTTCTTTTTTCTTTCATTTGGGGCGCATGGACTATGCCCCACATTTTTGTATATATTTATTTATTAGGTAGGCTTTTTGGTAGGTTTCATTTATATCGTTGGGCTCATGGACCCTGGATTTGATATTTGTATATGGTGGAACAGTGGATTTATCATCATTATTTTATTTTTTTTCACCATGGAGAAATGGATTTTGCTTATTTCCTTCCCTTTGGATTTGCTTTGTTGGACCGCGCCTTTTGACACATTTTCATTTGGATTTTTTTGGATTCTGATTTCATATTATTTCGCATTTCGGAACATGCAGCATTTTATTTCTTATTTCCATTATTGTGTGTTTTCATTTGATTCACGGCATTTTGTGTACATTTTTGTTTCATACTTCAATGTGTGGTATTCTCTCGTTGGTTTCATGCATGTCACGATGTGGGTTTTCACATTCGCTGGCACCCACTGTGTGTGTGTGACGGACATGTGTTGATGTACATACATGCTTTGGGTTGTTTCATGTAATGGCCATTTCAATGTGGGGTGTATGTAATACTTGGTTGGTTCTTTGGGCAGGGGTGGCATGGGGTGGGATTTGGGTGGCCATGAGGGCCATGATTGTGGATCATGATGACGTGTTGGGGGGACATGAGTCGGGGCCTGCTGGCAGGTGCCCGTCACTGCTGGGTGGGTGAGTGGGTGGGGGGGATGAGTCGGGGCCTGCTGGCAGGTGCCCGTCACTGCTGGGTGGGTGAGTGGGTTGGGGGACATGAGTCGGTGCCTGCTGGCAGGTGCCTGTCACTGCTGGGTGGGTGAGGGGACATGAGTCAGGGCCTTCTGGCAGGTGCCCGTCACTGCTGGGTGAATGGGGGGTGGGGGTGCAGGGGGACATGTGTCGGTGCTCACTTGTGTATGGTGACATGTGGGCTGGCTGGGGGGCATGGCCAGGGTGGATGGGCTTCCTGCGGGGCATGGCCAGAGGTGCAGGGTAGTCCCCTGTGTTGTGGGCTGCCTGCAGGCCCTGGGGAGGGGGAGAGGGATCACCTGGGAGGACACACAATGCCAATTCTCGTTGGGGCACCCCAGGAATACACATACCCTGCTCGCCCAGTGAAATCACGTTTGGAACTCCACGCACACCCCTTACTATACACGTACCCCGCTTCCAAAGGCCTATAGCGTGTGTAACTTCCCACGCACCCCACAAATACACGTACCCTGCTCGCATAGGGCCTATCACATGTGAAACTCCCCACGTACCCCCGAATACACGTACCCTGCTCGCGCTAAGCCTATCGCGTGTGAAACGCCCCGCGTACCCCCAAATACACGTACCCTGCTTGTACAAGGCCTATCTCGCATGAAACATCCCGTGTACCCCCCAAATACACATACCCTGCTTGCACAGGGCCTATCGCGTGTGAAACTCCCCGCGTACCCCACAAATACACGTACCCTGCTCGCACAGGGCCTATCGCATGTGAAACTCCCCACGTACCCCCAAATACACGTACCCTGCCTGCGCTAGGCCTATCGCATGTGAAACTTCCGGCTTACTCCCCAAATACACGTACCCTGCTCGCACAGGGCCTATCGCGTGTGAAACTCCCTGCGTACCCCCAAAATACACGTACCCTGCTCATGCTAGGCCTATCGCGTATGACACTTCCGGCGCACCCCCGAAATTCACCCAGTCTGCCCATCCACCCTCCCCATGCCCCACAGGCAGACCATCCACCCTCCCCATGCCCCACAGGCAGCCCACACCACAGGGGTGACTTTTTCCATGCAAATTACCTGGCGCGAATGGGGTACGTGTATTCCAAGGGGTGCGCGTGGAGTTTTACATGCTATTGGCCTTGCTCGAGCGGGGTACGTGTATTCCGAGGGTTGCGCATTGAGTTTTACATGCTATTGGCCTTGCGCGAGTGGGGGACGTGTATTCCGCGGGGTGCGTGTGGAGTTTTACACGCTATTGGCCTAGCGCGAGCAGAGTACGTGTATTCTGGGGCATGCGCGGGGAGTTTTACATGCTATTGGCCTATCGCGAGCAGGGTACGTGTATTCTGGGGCGTGACTGGGGAGTTTTGCTCGCGTGGTTGGGGGGCTGTATGCTGGTCCACTGGCCTTTGTGCCTGGTACTGGATTTGTGTGATTTCTTTGGCGCACAGGGCAGGGTTGGGGGCGTAACTGGTGCTGCTTCAGGTTCGCTGCACCACTCTGCGCCACGGCTGGTTATGGATGTGTAATTCCATGAATACGCTATGTGCCTAAATGGGTTTTGGCGCACGCGGCTTGTGCAGACTGCCGCACGCGCACTCTGTGCGCCAGCCGCGTGCACCACTTGTGCGCCGAATTCTATGAATTACCCCCTGATGAGTCGCCTAAGTATCGCGATCATGTACTCATTATATCTCATGATCCTTCTGATGCGGAAGAATGACCAATCCATGCCTGGAGAGTCAGTGAGTGCAGCTGCTACCTAGTATGTAGTGGCCCCTGGATGAGACCCCACTCATGAGAGAATAGCACAATGCATAGAAAAACATATTGTTCAATGCAGCTCTGTAAACTGGGGTCCCGAGATGGAACAAGCAGAGATCTATCTAGCAAGATGTGTTCTGAGGAAATTCCCTTCACTGACGGCTTCCTTTTCAACAGGCAGAAAGAGCCCACTTACCATGGTGGTGTGGGAAGCATCTCAGCCACCTCAACACCAGCAAGGAAAAAGATGTCATTGGTAACCATCTTAGAATGGATTGGGGGTGTTCAATCGTATGAAAAGTAACCGCTGCAAACTGACCGAAAAAACCAGCCCGCATGCAGTCTCTTTTCATATGATCAAACACCACCCCCACCCCTACTTATACTTACCTGCACACTCGCCACCTGGTATGCATCAACCTTGAGGCGTCAGATCCGCCCCTCTAACACGGGTCGCATCTGACACGGAAGGGTCCCCTTTTTTTTTTATTCAGTCCCGCTCCTCCAATATCGAGGAAGCGGGGAACACCCCCGCAACCCCACAGGCCAAACACACCCGCAACCCTCGCTCCACATGTGCGGTATGTATTAGCCAATTTTACTGAATATATTCGGTTGAATGGTAGGCCAAATTTGGTCAAATGTACCATTCGGCCAAATATATTCGGTCAAATATGCTAATATCCTTAGAACAACACACACACTTGCAAAGATGGGAGGAGGATCCAAAACACTACTGCAAATTCCAGTCCCATGATGAGCAGGATTGCAAGCCGCATGAGCAAGTAGGCCTATGGATCTCTGGCACTTGCAAGGCCATCGCATATCATGGCCAGCCTCCCTCTCTTCGTTTCATTGGCATACACTGCTGACCTTCAGGACAGTTCAGCATCCAATTCATTCTATTAGGTGACTTTAATCTAGGACAGAGTACCCCAGTATATTCACCTTCACTTCAGCCCTTTGTCAATTTTGCAAATATTCTTTGAAACATATCTTTTGAAAAGAACCTAAAGTCCAATATTCAAACAATGTCTAAAAATATACAGAACTATAGCATTTCACATCTATTTAATTTTGTAATCGGGTATGCTCTTGGATTGTTTGTTGTGCACATGGTGGCTCCCAAGTACACTTTTTCAAACTGGCACATGATTATGCAAATGGTGCGAGTACTTTGACTGGTCATAATAGTCTAGCGCTGGAAGCCATGTTTAAATAGGTGGTCATTCTCAAAATATCTCATACTTTTTCATCTAAACAGACACATTTTTTTTTTTTGCAGGGGAAGCCAAGTCTTTCACTAGGAGTCCTTTTTGTCAAAATAAAGTTACTTTTATATGATATGTGTTTTAAATTAAGAGGTTGTTAGTCACTAGGCCCCAGCGGCATGTCTTAGTTTATAAGAGGCCTCAGAAGGGGAGCTCTACCCACTGCTAAGAGCCAGCATTCTGAGCCCTCGTTCATCTCAGCACACCACCAAGCCCTCCGCCCCGCCCCACCTGACCCCTTCTACCTTCCTTAGCATCTGTGACTCACTACTGCTCTCCGCATGGCTTCCCTCACCCCATGGAGGCACCACGGGGTCCAATTACTGGCCCGAATGGTACCATCCAGACTTGTATCCCCCACTGCCTCCTGAACATGGGCCATCATGGAAATGGATAGAGAACTCTGGCAGTTGCCTTCACAATTCCAATATGTGGCCATCTTGGATTTTCGTTTTTTACATGAGAAATGAATTGGACTCTCTGCACCTGCAATTTCACAGTAAAAAAAACAAAAGAAAAACTGCCTGGTGTGCTTATATACATAGTTCACTCCAACACAGGCTTTATCAGGTGTTAATAGCACATGAAAACTTGTTAAAGGACCTCCGTTCTCTTGGGACTTTCAACTCTTTCCACTGGTCATTATTTCCCAGGAAATCCAGCTTGGCTGCTGCTGCTACTGCTTCATTAGCACCCTTTACTGAACGTACCTGTTTGCTCATCCAACCAGCACAAAGAATGATGAGCAAATTCCAGGCAACATTAACCAATAATTCCCTTGATTTCTCAATCTTGACTGGCTGGGCCAAGCAGAAGGCCTTGGGCTGCCTACGCCCTGCCACTCGCTGCGTTCATTCTCTGAGTCTAGGGCTGGACTGGGAACCAAAAGTGGCCCAGGACATTTTTTTTCAAAGTGGTCCCATATTTTGCCAAAGGAGCGAGCACACTGCGTGAGCCCCCTGAAGCCAGCTCCTGCCCCAGCCAGTAATTATCTACCTAAACAAGGAAGGCTTGCTCCAGGAGCGTGGCCTCCCCACAACCCTCCTTGGATTTTGCGTCCCCTGCACCCACTTCAGGATCCCTTGATTTACGAAACTCTATTGTGCCCCACAAAACCACCCCTGTTCCGCAAACCCATGCCAATGATCTGTCCCACCACAAACCCGACCGATGTCTCAAGAACCTTTCCCCAACGCATACCTCTCAGCCTGTTAAAGCAGCAAAGCGCTTGTAATCGGGTGTTTTAATGGGTGAGATCCCATTGGTGTCTGGACGTGCATGAGGCTTTCACAGAGCCCATGGGGACTGACACCTGCCAAATGACCGAGAGGTATTCCTCAGGAAACCATATTTTGCCATAGAAACGTAACACCAATGCAGAAACCCATCTACTGCCCCCCACCTCAACCCCCAACAGAGCCAGGTACCATCACCTGCCCCAATATTCCTGCCTGCGGCAGGTGCAAAGGAGTATGCTCCCGGATTATGCTGTCCCAAGCAAGGCGCTATGCTGGTGCCCTCTTCCTTACAGTGGGGTCAGCTCTTATATTTTAGGGCCAATGGCTTCTCTCTAGGCAGCGGCTTGCATTTGCTTTACTGTCGCAGCAATCTGCCACAGAACCCTGCTGACTGCACCCCAAAAACCTCTGCTCTGTGTGCCCCAAGAATGCATTCCCTTTGTCCCCCATAACCACCCGGCCCGTTGGCCTTATCCCGTGCAGTGACCAGCTACAGCACAGGGAAAGACGCTTAAGGGTTCTGTGACAACATTTGCTTTGGTTTCAGGATTGGAATTTGGTAATGCATGAAAAATGCCCCGTGTTTTATTTCTGGGTTACAGCATCTAAAAAAGCGAAGGAGGGAGGGCGTGGAGTGGGAGGAGCATACATGTTTAGTTTTTAGATCGTTTTTGTCAGCAGGCCCAAAAATGCAGACAGGATGTGAACAAAGGTTAACATTAGACCTTGTCAATGTAAGCACTGCTGGGTCTATAAGGCACCACTGGAGAAAGCTGACACTGCTGGGCCTATAGGGTAATCCTAAAAGGAAACTCACACTGCCTGGCTTCACATATATGATAAGACACTGTTGGCAGAAACACTCACTGATGCTGTCCGTAGCATAGAGTGGGCACTGCTGGGAAAAATCACACTGCGCTGGAGTCCTATAGTACTGTCAGGGAAGCTCTGTGATGCTGACACTGCTAGTCCTATGGCTTTTACAGAGAGTCTTCACACTGCACGAGTCCGGGAGCACAGATAGGACACTGCTGGGACGAAGCTCACACTGCTGGTCCTATAGGGTAAAACTAGAATTAATCTCACACTACCAAGTTTTGCGTAGATGACAGGACACTGATGTCCGAAACACACACTGATGCTGTCCATAGCATAGATGGGACACTGCTGGGAGAAATCACATTGTGCCAGCGTCCTATAATACTGTCAGGGATGCTCTGTGAAGCTCACACTGCTAGTCCTATGACACAGACAGAGCACTCACAGAGATGCTTCACACTGCAGGAGTCCTAAATGACAGATAGGACGCTTAGAGGAAACTCAAACTGCTTCAGTCCTGAAGCACTGAAGGTGAACTACACCATGAAGGCCACACTGCTAGAGGCCATAACACAGCCAAGGCAACAGGATTCTGCTGGGCACAGTGGGGGTGTCAGTCAGTCAGTCAAATTATTTTATTTCAGATTCAAAATCCATAAAACATATAAAATATTACACACCAGTAATCACACTCAATTGATCATTAAAAAAAGAACCATTCCTTTGAGCTTACATGCAACACTGAAAGCCCATATAATAAATATCAAATACACTCTAATAAAACAATACACATAAAATCTAGTACAATGATTCTTTAACAAGCATGCAATAAAACACGATCTTCAACATATGGCTCCCGTTCTCATTACAATACAGTGTAAAACTCACTGAGTTATTCACCTTGTAACCTCAATATCCCAGTTCTGAAGTACATCGCTCTTTTCAGAAAAGAGAGTAAGGCCCAAGCATCCAGAATGGAGTCAGCATTCAAAAGGAACAAAATGGCAGCTGTATATTGACGAATGTTAGTCTCCCTTAGCACTGGTAATAGCGTTGCTCTTCGAATCCCTTCATACCCGGGCAAAACAATAGCAGATGGGTCAGGTCATCCTTGTTGTGCCCGCACACTGGGCACCCAGCCGAATCTGGGTGTCCCTTTGTTATGGTAATACATGCACAGGTCTCCTTAGAACCTTGTGCATGTAGATTCCATTTGAGGGTGCCTCGCCAGTTGATGCTTCCACTGCAGCTACCTGGGGGCCTCAAATAAAGCTCTTCTCTTCTCCCATACTTTGTGCCTCTTTATTAATTTGGGGCTTACCCGTCATACTGAAAACAGACCATAAACCTCTAGTAAATGTCCTTCAGTCCAAAACTCCTCACCTTATATCACCGAGAATAAGACGTTGGTTCCTCGACATCATGCAATACAACCTCCAACTATGCTATATTCCTGGTCCACAAAACCAAGTAGCAGATTGTCTTTCCAGATTATCGACCAACATCAACACTGAGATTGCATCTCCAGGTGAGGACATCATAGCTGTCGTAAACCCTGCCATCTCGAGAGATGAATGGAAAATTAATGCCAATACTGATCCGGAACAGCGAGAAATCAGGGAAGCGATAGCTAATGACTGGGTGGAAACGGGAGAGGCTTTAACAACCTTCATTCCCTTCAAGGAAGAATTATCGATGGACGATGAGCATATCTTCAGAGGCGACCGAGTAATCCCACCCACCCAACTCAGAAAAAAAGTACTCCAACTGGCACACGAAGGTCACCTAGGAAGAAGCTTGACGAAAAACAAGTTGAGAAACAACTATTGGTGGCCAGGAATGTGGAAAGAAGCAGAAGAACTGGTCAAAAATTGCTCCACGTGTGCCATGAGTGACAAGTCCAAGATCTTAAGAAAGACCCCCTTACAGCCTATTGAACCTCCCAAACATGTGTGGTCTAAACTGGCAATCGACATCATGGGTCCATTTGAGAACCTCAAAACAGTCAAAGTATATATCATAGTACTTGTCGATTACACCTCTAAATGGACAGAATGGGGAATAGCTGAGGACAATGTGACCTCAAAGAAAGTCATAGATTTCCTGACAGAGATCTTCAGCAGGGAGGGAGACCCCAAGGAATTGGTTTCGGACAACGGGTCTCAGTTCATATCTATGGAATTTGCTGATTTCCTCAAGAAAAGGTCCATCAGCCACATAACAACATCTTTGTACCATCCAATTTCCAACGGACTTGTGGAACGCATGAACAGGCTCGTGAAGAGCGTAGTCCAACTGGCCACGGCCAACAACCTCCCGTGGAGAGAAACCCTCAAAGAAGCTTTGCATGCGTATAGAACTACCCCACACACCACCACGAACATAGAGCCCTTCACCCTCATGCGAGGTAGGGTTGCAACTAACCGATTTAGACCGGCGTGGATGTTCTTATACACGGGAGAAGCAAGGGTGAACATGGATCTACTTCAAAAGACAGTAAGAGAAAAACAAGCAAAATACAAAAGACAATACGACTCCAGACATGGAGTAAAAGAGATGATGGTTCGTGAAGGAGACTGGGTACGTGTCAAAGAACCGAAGAAAACTCTCAAGGGTGAATCCATCTTCAGACCTCCACAGAGAGTTGTGAGTTGTCATGGGAAGTCTGTCATCCTCGATGATGCAAAGAGATGTCTGGAGATTATCTCATAAAAGTAACAAAAGACATCCAAGAGACCAGCATATCTAAGGACAACAGTCCTGACAAACCATCACAACACACCTCACATTCCCCAAGAGAATCCCTCTGTGAACATGTGGACAATGACAGACCTCACTCCATGCATCAAGGAGTCCCCACTGGAAGAATGTCCAGAAGGAACCGCAAAATCATCCAAAACTTCAACAATGACTATGTTTATTACTAATGTACCCCAGTTTACCCATCTTCCCTCTGCCTCTCCCACTTGACACCCTTTTTTTTCCCTTTCACTTTCCCGCTTTTCCCCCACCTGTTTTTCCTTTTTCTTTTGCCTCACGTGGGGGAGATGTTATGGTAATACATGCATAGGTCTCCTTAGAACCTTGTGCATGTAGATTCCATTTGAGAGTGCCTCGCCAGTTGATGCTTCCACTGCAGCTACCTGGGGGCCTCAAATAAAGCTCTTCTCTTCTCCCATACTTTGTGCCTCTTTATTTCACCCTTCCAGTGCACTGTGTTATGCCTCAGCTGAAGACTCAAACCCTTGCGATTAGCCAGCAGTCTTTTTTGCTTGTACCCCAAATTAGGTACGGTTGGTTCTCATTCGGCCGGCTAATCACAGCATGCACTGTATCAGAATTACTCTCATTTTCAGCAGATAGTCGCTTCATAGCAAATGCCTCTCCCAAAACACGTTTGTAACTCCCCGCCTCTATTTTAGTCAGAAGAGCCACTGGTGGAGAAAGGGTACTTAGGTTCGCTTCGACAAGGGCGTTATCAATGTAGTTGAGCCACGGGATTCTTCACCATCCCACCCTGGCCATTACTGACTTTATTATAGTATGGCAGAAGGAGGCACATTCGTTCGCCCCAAATCCGGACCCAAAAAATTATCGGCCCGAAGCCCACTGGTCCTTCAAAAATTCCACGCCCAATTCCCTATGAATGGACAGGCAAGGGGAGCAGCTCAGGAGCCCGAATAATCTCCTAAGAAACTGATTCACCTTTGTCTCTCATCTGCCCTCTGCAAGCCCCAGAGTTGTGCCCATACAGAGTAACTGCCTTTGATTGAGCCACACATATCTTGACCACAGCATCCAGAGGTTGACCATCACAGCGCGACATAAAATGGAAAATTTACCCTATTGCTGAGTTAATTTTACTACAGTGGGGGTGCCTCTAAGACCAATTGAACACTGCACATAGGCCACTGCTGAGAGGATACCCACAGTGTTAGAGTCTCATATCACTGACTGGGCCCTGCTCCATGGGATTGACACTGCCAGAGTCTTCCAACACAGGCAGCATACTCCTGTGCGGAAACAAACACTGCTGGCGCCCTACATGACTGGTAACATACTGGCCCCTACGTTTACCATGCTCACCCTCTACCCAGGTGCCAGATCCCCTGTTTTTATGCTTCCCCCTCCCCAGTCCCTATTTAGTCACAGTGGACCCCCTCCCCCAGCCTGCACCTAGGGCCCACTAAACTCTGCCCCAATCCCCTATCAGCAAAAAACGCCGTAGGACGTAGCTCACCTCTAAGATGCCAGTTCAACGGAGCTCCGAAAATGTAAAATGAATAAGCCGTTCAGCCGACCCCAGCGCTTAACAGCGAATTAACAGCACTCGCAGGCTTCCCAACCCGGAAAGAAACCCCAAGCCCAGCCATGGGAAGAAAAAAAAGAAATGCGCCGGCAGCGCCAGCATCAGCTGTCAGCGTGCCATCGGTGATGCCAGCTGGCAGGGTGCAAATTCACGCAAAACCACGCAGGCGGATTCACGCAACGCACGTATCCTTCCGCGCCAAAGAGGCCCTATGCCCAGAGACCTACCGGGGGATGTCCCGGTGTCCCGGTGTCCCGGTGGGCCAGTCCAGCCCTGCTGCTTTCTTCCTGCTTACCTCCCCCCCCCTCCCCACTTTATCGAGCCTCTGTATGCAGCCTCTGCCTCCTCTGTGAGAAATCGACTTGGTATGTTCTCACACCCCGCCCACCCTACCAGCCAGTCTCTCCGCACGGCCCTTGTGTTCCACGTTGTTCCTAGCACTGCAGCGTAGCAAAGTAGCGCTGCGGTAACCCGCTGCTTCTGACATTAAAGATTTTTTGGGGCTAGTATCCTGGTGACTGGGGTCTTTAAGGAGGGCTTTCTGGGCACCTAGTGCCTGGGAAATCCACCCCTGAGGGCGCTAAGGCTATAGGAATCACTGGAAAAGTTTTCACATTGGCATCAGATAGAATTAGCTAACAATATTTGTTCCCCAAAAATGTACTTACTTTTCCATGGTTTCATTTATATCAAAATATGATTCAAATTAACTGTAATTGATTGTGCGTTTTTGTTTATTTGCAGTAACAGGTCATGGCTATTGCTTGCCATTTCTTTTCTAACGCAAGACTTTAAAATCTTTACATTATATTTTCACTTTAATTCTCAGTAATTGGGTTTGGGTTTACTGCGTAATACTTAACCATATGAAATGTTGTTCTTCGGTTCAAATGCTGACTGAATTTGTCAGTGGTGTTATGTTATGGACTGTTCGTGTTATGCTGTGATTTTCTATTATAAGATTTAGATCTGAGAATACTTTCTTCTCGGATTACACTCTATTCTAGGTTTAATCTTATTTATGTTATTATTACGTGTTCTTACAAATTCAAATAAGTGCTGTGCATTCCCTAAAGTCCACTGTGTCTCTGATGTAGCGCATCCTGGGCTTTCCCATAAACACTGATATTTTATCAAACTATGCCGCCCCCTCCTCCCCTACACCCCACCAAATGTGCTTGCTATACGTAGTTGTTCCTGTCTTCTATAGAAAAAAAAGTGTTTTCCATCCTGATAGAAATTCTATTATACCGTGTGTGTTCATTTCAACTGGCAGCTATTGAATGTAAAAATGTCTGAGCGCCGTAATGTCAACACTGTGGCCAATTGAACTATAAGGAAACACGACATTGGGTCACAACCCACGTGGCATCTAATGGACGATCTTTTAATTTGGTTGATACATATACATTGGGCCTCATTACGAGGTTGGAGGTAGCCATGGCGCTATTAGCACCATGGCTGCCTCCAAAATCGTTCCGACTCCGGTCTGGTGGATGGAGCAATTACCGGTCCATTTCGAGGTCGGCGGGACCGGTAATTCCCCATTCACCAGAGCCATTCCCCATTCCCATTTGAGCCCCCATAGGGCTCAATGGGAAGGGGAAAGGCGGCAATAACGGTACCGCAAAGTGCAGTTGGTGTGAACGTTCCCTTTGGAATGTTCTTATTTTTTTAATGTTTTAATTTTATTTATTTATTAGTGCTTGGTTTACACAAAACCTTTCACTTTTCAAAGACGAAACAAAACAATTGAAATTCCACAAACACAGTTCATCATTCACTCCAACAAATAAACAATGAATTCTAAATTCATCAGTCAAAATGTACACATTAATTATTACACTAAATAAAAATAAACCATAAAAGATTCTAAAAACAATTCTTTCTTAAAAGTCCTAAGTATTCTTTACATGCTAGGTTGTGTTGTTTCTCATTTTGTGTAGCTGATACTTCTAGCACCTTTGCTTGCATGCCATTCAACTATAGCCAACTGTTAAAGTGGGACCATTAAGATGGCTTCCAAAAACCTTAATAAGGCTAGAATGTGGTTCAAGTTCTCCCCGTGATGAGCTTAAGCCACCAATCGTCCACAGACATAGAACTAAAGCTGTTGATTGTTTCACCTAAGTATAAGGTTATTTTCTCCGTTAGCCTTTCCTTTCACATAGCACGGTCAGGTGGTAGAGTGTTTCTTTAGTATCTAACTTATTACAGAATCTGCAATTAATATCCAACTCTTGCCATTGGTTCCTATTTATCAACACCTCTTTTGTAAGGAGAAGATTCAAACTAAATATAAGTAATTTTGTGCGGATGACTGGGCATGGGAGCGGTCTAAAATAGGCCGGGACAGAGTTCCTCTGCCTGCATTCAAGCTTAAAGTTTGTTCAGGATTTATACTGGTCTCTTGCTGTGATTGCACCTATGCAGTCTTGCCGCCATAACTTGAGTTTGTTAGCATCTGGATTGTGCAGTAGGTCTATTTCAGAGGATCCTAACGTCTTCAACATCTTAGTGCATGCTAGTGACCAGGTGTTTAGAATAGGTTCAGCTGAACTATTCATGGCATGCTGAAAGATCTTAAACCCTAAGAGTTTTCCATTCCATCATTGCATGTAGAGACGTCAGATCTAATTTGTACCTGATTGCAGGCATCAGTGTACTCGGTAAGTCTAAAACTCACTTCCAAAACCTACCCTCCAAAATTATCCACCAGGTACAGTCTATAGCTAGGAAGATTTCTGCGCAATAGAATGTGCTTATATCTCCAGTTCGTCTCTCAACTCAGTGAATAAGAGGGCACACCTTCAATGTGTGTACTTTAGAGCGGCAATGAGTGAACCTCTTGAAATGCTTCAGAAGTACAAAAAAACAATGTGTTAAATAGTACGTGTTAGTGTAGCTGTCTGCTGTGTTAATTGTGGCTATTAGATGGTGCTTAAGCACTACCTATATGCCGAAGCGATAGCATTGAAATACAGTTAGGAGGGAGATGTATTAATTTATTGAGCATTTGTTGGGCCCTTATACAACAGAATTATGTTTCAAGGCTAAATGTGGTTGGAACAATGGGAATTATAAACAATGGCAACATCGCAAATATATATACGTGTTTCTACGAGGCCTTGTGGCATTTGGATGTGCAAGAGCAATGAAGAGATGTGCAAGAGATAGGGATTGGTGGGGGTGTATGGATAAGTGCTGCTGGGTACCGGGGAGGGAAGTGCCAATGGGAAACAAGGAGGAGGCCTCAGGCTAAGTGCTAGGGCAGACAAATCCCAAGCGTGGGGTGCACAGCTGCCAGTGCAGGGGGGACAGTGCTGGTATCAACTGGATAGAGGGTGTGGTATCCTGTGAGATGCATGAGAACCAGGCCACCAGTCTCTGAAGCAGTGGGTTAGTTAGCAAGGAAGGGAAAGAGGTAGAGAAGAGCAGAGTTTTTAGAGGTTTCCGGAACTTAAGGAGGCCCAGCTGAAGTCTGAAAGAGGCAGGGAGGCTCTTCCAAAGGGAGGCGCCAGCCGAAGAGAGAGACCTGCCCCCCACTCTCTGCTTGGAGAAGCGTTTGACAATCAAAAAGTTAGAATTCGAGGAACGGAGGGCTCTAGCAGGGGAGTATTTAGGGAGGGAAAGTTGGATTTGATGGTTTAAGTGCAGCACAACTGATATAATAAAAATCTATCAAGCAGGTGTGCCTTCAGCCACTTCATTTATTAGCAGAGGGTGTGTCTTTGCACTAAAGTCCTGTTAAACACAAGCATTGGCAAAGCCAACCATTTTGTCTTGGTCGTAGGTATTAGAAAGGCATTGCTGTCAAATATCTTAGTACTCACCCTATGCTTGCAGTGGTTACCTGCATAAGGCAAGGCAGTTCCAGTATGGCAACCCCTGACAAATGCCGATGCTATGTCCATACAAAAACTATACGTTTTAGCTATGCCAATGCTTATTTACTGCCAGTGTGCAGGAGTGATTACAGAACTTGGTGTAATTATCACATGCATTCGAACAAGTTTGTTGACAAGAGTGGAGAGGTTGTTCATGCTAAATGGAAACTAACAATTCATTTCCCCAAAATATTTTTGCTTTTTGGAGAAAAAAAAACAGGTTTGTATTTTCTGTTTGCATTTATTTGAACACCAAATATGGTTTGACAAAAAAGAATGTACATCCTATCCATTTACAGAGGACAGAACCATTCCCAGGGATGTGTGCCTTCACAAAATAAAGAGAAATAATTCAACTAGTTTTTGAGCTTGACCATGAGATATGGGGGTAATTTTGGAATGTGTACCAGCGGCATGGACAGGAGAACAGGATATAAATAATCCTAAAAGCACAGATAAATGTTTAGATATGGCCAATCTTGAGAGTTGTATGTGCGCAATGTAGTTTAGGAGGTCTATTGCAGTGTTTAGGTGGGCGGGTAGCACAGGCTCCTTCAGAAACTAGTAGGCAGAGTTTGATGTTAGATTGAAAGAATCCCACTGATGAGATGGATTTGAAGTCAGGGGGGAGTGCATATCAGTGGATAGGGGCTAGTAAGATAAAGGAACGAAAGCAGGTGAATATACTGTGGCGGAGGATAGACACTTTATTATGGGATAAGAAGTGGAGATTACAGAAAGGCTGGTAAAGAGAGATGCAGCTGGCAAGTTAATGCAGAGCTAGACTGTGCATGGTTTTAAAGACAAGCACTAGGAATTTACAGAGAGAGCGCTCTGCATCGAGAGTCTACCATTGTGTTGACTAAACATAGAGGTGAATGTGGATCTGGACAGGTTGAAAAGTGTTTGTGTTGCAGAGTTAAGAACTTTGTTGAGAACTGTGAAAGAGTAGAGGACTAGACTAAGGGGTAGGCTATTGCAGTAGTCAAGCTTGCTGAGCACATGAGTAGAGATACACATTTTTGAAGAGTTATGACTGGGATGCTAGAACTGCAGAATCGTCATCAGACCTAGTTGCTGTTATCTACACTGTTAATGACATTATATGCACTTACTCTGCCTGTGCAGATTTGTATCCTTCAGAAAATCAATGTCTCTGAATGACTGTTGTTTTTTTCCCCTTGTTCCCTCCCTACTTGAGCGCTTTGAAACACTTGCTTTGTGTATAGGCGCTTTACAAATATACATTACCATCCATGCCATAATCTCCCTCCTCTTTTTTCTGCAATAACCCTGCTGGGTTTATTGATCTGCAGCTCACCATCTCTATTGCAGGGTTTGTCCGTATTATTTCATACTCTGAAGATCTCTGAGTTGTCAAAGTTGATATAGTTCTTTCTAGTATTGCAAACAGTGCATGTTCCACATACAAAATTACGGGGCACCCCATTGTAATTGTGGAAGCTTTCTCAATTGCGAATGCAGCAGCAGCAAGTGATTGCTCACATGGGAAATGTACCTGCATTACTGGATCTATTGATCCACTGTAATAAGCCAAGTGGCTTGTGTCCCTGTCCCTTCTTTTGTGTTAGTACAGCTGTCATTACCTTGCCATCTGAATGGGAAAACAAGTGAAACTTATCTTTGTAATTGGGTGCAGCCAATACTGGTGCATGTGCTAACTCATGTTTGTGTTCATCAAAATGTTCACCCATTTCGGCAGTCCATTTTATCTGATTTTGTTCTTCAGATCTTCTTTTATTGCTTGCAGTAATGTCCTGCTATAAGTAGAGTAGTCGAAAACCCATGCCCAAAAAGAATTGCACAGACCTAGAAACGGCTTTATTTCTTTCATTTGGTCGGGGAGTTTTATGTATTGCTTCAACTCTTTCTGGTGTTATCTTTCTACCATCTGCTGACACAATCTGGGCCAAGTAAACTATTTGATTTTGACAATACTGTAATTTGTCTTCGTCCACTTTGTACCTTTGTCAGCTAGCAGTGTCAGTAGTGTCACTGAGTCTTTCCTGTATTCTTCTTCTGTATTGCTACACACTAAAATGTCATACACGTATTGTATCATTGTGCTCGCAACCTTTACATTGCG
This sequence comes from Ambystoma mexicanum, assembly GCF_040938575.1. Lineage (NCBI taxonomy): Eukaryota > Metazoa > Chordata > Amphibia > Caudata > Ambystomatidae > Ambystoma > Ambystoma mexicanum. Next base: position 1,137,557,551 of record NC_090927.1, read on the forward strand.
CAAATCCATCTGTATCAGTCTGTTGAATATGCAGGGACCCTCACAGTACCCTCACAGTACCCTTGAGACATTCTAGTGTGTTTGAATCTCATTGTGCGATATGTAAATGTGGTGAGATAACTGGCGTGGGGTTGTAGGGCAATGGAGAAAAGGGCATTCTTCAAATCTACCACTGTGAAATAGTGTGCCTCTGCTGTAACACTCCTACAACTGTCACAGTGTCTGGAATGAATGGGTATTCGGCCTCAATAATATTGTTGAGGGGTGTAAATCCTGTATGAAACACCACGTCCCTCCCTTTCATTTTTTGATCAGATATATTGCCATGTTGCAAGGTGATGTGGATTCCTGTATTATAACCTTGCTGTCATAGGACATGCAATGTCTCATTTATGCCCTCATCTACTTCTTGGGAGAGGGGTTATTGCTTTACTCGCTGTAACAGGGCTCCTTCTTTTAATGTAATTTGTACTGCCCCCGCCCCTTTTTGTATCCCTACAAAATGGGACCTTTGTGTCCATAGGTTCTTTGTATTTCTCCAGATCTTCCTGCAAATATTGTATGTATTTCTTTGCCAATTGTGCCATTTGAGAAACCGCTCTTTCTCTTATATGTACAGTACATGGCATGCTTAGTTCAAACACTAGCTCTCCTTCCTCATCGTCTTTGGTAGTGAACAACTCTGTTTCTCTTACTCCTGTCAGTGTCAGGGTGGGAGTGATACATAATATTGATTGCCACTCTATATTGTTGTCATCAGTTGCAACTAATATGCTCATGTGTTTTCTTGCCACTACTTCGTCTAGATACAGCAGTGTGTGGTGTGTGTGTGTGCCTGAAGTAACAGTGGTCTGAACAGAAATGCATTGGATAGTCGAAATACCTTTCCCTCAATTCCTGGTATCCATCCCAGCAGTACCTGCACCCCAAACAGAAACACCAATGTGTGTGGGTATCCCTCTCATTGTGCTGTGGGCATAGCATGCCTGTATCAACATTGACACTGTGGCTGGGTACATCCCAGGTGTAGTGCACACCATCCCCTTTTCTGAAAATAAAATTATGGCATTCTGTTTGCTGAGGAAGAAAATGTTGATAGGTGTGTCTTTTGAGTACAATAATGGCGCTACAGTATGCTGTGTCCCTATTTAGAAGGATAAATCTTTAGTCAGAAGAATCTTCACATTCGTCCGAGAAAAGCTTTGTGTGTCCAGATTTTTGTTGGATATTGGAAATTACTCTTCTTTTATGTATGATCTGGTTGCCCTAGTATGTATAAGAAAGGAAAATCCCTTCTTTCCTGTTTGAACTGCTGCCTCGTGCCCCTCCTCTGGGTATTCAGTTACTGCTAGGACAGGACATATTCGCACATCCCGTGGACACCCCTATTGGTAAAATGTGTTAGTTAACGGATTTCTGCCGAACACTTTCACCCCCATGTATTGGGGTATGGTATTTTGTCCCCGAATTGTCACTCTCTCTTGAACTTGCGTCTGTGCTGGTGCCTGAAGTACACCCACTGTACCTTGCGTTCCCACCATTTCCCCACTTTGCACATATACTTGTCCCTGTGCTGGTATACCCTGTGTTTCTGTGGGCAACAATTGCAGCTGCTGCTGCTGCTGTGGTATCTCTTGCATCTGTTGTGGTTTCTGCGTTTGTATGTATGCCTGCTGTTGCTGCACCACCTGCTGCCTTGTTTGTGCTATTGGTGGGCATGTTCAGGCAAATTGGTCAAAGTTACTGCACGCAAAGCACTGCCCTCCAAACCGTGGCCCCATACCCCTGTACCTAACTCCCCTTCCTCTTGGATAATACCCTTTCCCTTTCCGGTACTGTCCTGTATAATTGCTTACCCCGCCTGCATATCAAAACCCTGGCTGTTGTTGCGTGTTTGTAAATGCTGGTTGTTGTTGCATCTGTACCGTCCCCCACTGTTGATTGTATGATGCTTGCGAGTATCCTCCTTGCTGTGTTACCACTGCTACTGGAGCCCCCCTTTTTGGGCGGGTGGGACGACAACTGGTCCTGTTAGCACTGCTCCTTCCGTGCTTATTTTAGCCAGTTTTGTCATCACTAATTTATTTTCCGCATTTCATGAGCATTGTTCCAGTGGGACGAAGTTATAAGCCACCAAAAAGGTGCTCTTCCTATGAGTTGAGCAACTTAATCATAACTACAGGGGGGCTACCGCAGGCCCTGTAATAACATGGCCCATTATGGTTTAAAGATTGTTCTATGTTCGCAGTGCTCTATGAGAGCTTGGAGAGACAATTCTGTGTCCTTTTGCTGACATAACTGACCGAGCTGTTCAAGTAAATGTTTTGAACAAATGGTGGCAATTGGAAGCGAAGATTGATTGACACATTTGCATAGCAATTTACTCCAGTTGTGTTTCTGAATTTAAATGGACCAGAGAGGTGTGCCTCTGCATTGTTTGATGGGCTGGCAGATCTTTTTTGAGAAGAGATATTTGTCTGTTTAGCTTCTGATGTACCTGCATTTGAGTTTGTAGAAGACGATTTTGTGAATTATTTGATGGAGAAGCAGTTGGTCGTTGTTCCTGATCTGTTATAGGTTCTGTTTGTATTAGTTTTTGTTTTGAAGGTTTTATTTTTTTGAGGAACAGGGTGCATATCTAAATGGGGGGTGTACAGGTCGCGTAGCCTGTTGTATTCTACGATGCAAGGAATGTCAGCGTTGATTTTGTTTGCATCAAAGTTAATTAGGAATAGACCATTCAGTGTATGCTAAATAACTCATACCTTCTTTAAAGACTGTTCTGCCAATGTCAATCAATGCATGATCCAGGGTTAGACCCTGTGATTTGTGAATAGTCAGAGCATATGTAAGAGTTAGAGAGAATTGTTCTCTGCGTACGTACATGTCTTTGAAAAGAAGGAAACGTGCTATTGTGCGGCCAATTTTTGTTAACCTCTGCAAGTTTGTCAAAGTGGATGTTGATAAACTGAATATTGTCTTGTGAATTTGTTTGGAAGCCAACAACTGTACCAATTGCTCCATTGACTAAACCTTATTCTACGTCATGGTTAAGTTTTAGAATTAATCTGAGTTTAGATACAAAGTTCATATTTTTTCCAACTCAGCTGTGTTGGAGATACATTTTTCTACGCTATTTAGTCCTTCTGTTCCTTGTTGACTCATAGGGAGTGTCATGCCGTGCACTTCTAGTCTGTAGAGCTGATATACAGCATGGGTTGCATTTCTTTTTTTAACATTGTCTCAATGAATTCACTACAACTTTCAAGGGTTGGCATTAAGGACATGCATTTTATATTTTGTTGAGTTAATAGTTCCATGACATCAGGAGCAGATGTGTTTCACCAAAATAGCTCATGAATTAATCTACTTTTTTAATTATGTGTTAAAATAACAAAATATAGAAATCTGACTTTTTACATATAGGGGTCGATTCATGGATTTAATGTGCGCCGAAAATTCCTGCGCAGAGCATGGAAGTCCGTGCGCGAGAAAAACATTGGAGGTACGCTGAAAATGTGCGCCGCGCACGCGGTGCACAGGTCATCCAACAGTGTGCGCCACGGCCACTGTGAAATCGCACATTGCGCGGCGCACATCACAAAAGTAGGCGGAACACGGGGCGTAATACTCGGAATGGGGAACAATGCGTGAAAATATGGGCGTCACGGGGTAAGTACAGGGGGCAAGTGCGCAGAAGCCCACACGCTCGCCTACAACCCTGTCATGGAATCGAATAGGGCTGTCTATTCATGGAATCGAATAGGGCAAACCAGCGCACGGTCAAAGACGCGCACAGGGCCAAACAAATACGCCACAAGAAAGCAGGCGGTAGCGTCCCTGCGCCTGAAAAAAATGTGCGTCAAAATGTGCGCTAACAAAAAGCACCCATATACAGCCATGATGAATGGTCCATGCAGTGGCCCTCTAGGACAAATGAGGTGCAAAGGGGTACCGACAAACACGGACACCCGCTGTGTGAAAAATAGCGTGTGCGTGTGTACCTGGGTGCGCGGGAAGTCCCACATGCGATTGGCCTGGGTACGTGTACTTCGGGGTGCGCGGGAAGTCCCACACGCGATTAGCCTGGGTACGTGTACTACGGGGTGTGCGGGAAGTTCCACACGCGATTGGCCTGGGTACGTGTACTTCTGGGTGCGCGGGAAGTTCCACACGCGATTGGCCTGGGTACGTGTACTTCGGGGTGCGCGGGAAGTCCCACACGCGATTGGCCTGGGTATGTGTACTTCGGGGTGCGCGGGAAGTCACACACGCGATTAGCCTGGGTACATGTACTACGGGGTGCGCGGGAAGTTCCACACGCGATTAGCCTGGGACGTGTGTTTCGGGGTGCGCGGGAAGTTCCACACGCGATTGGCCTGTGTATGTGTACTTCGGGGTGCGCGGGAAGTTCCACACGCGATTGGCCTGGGTACGTGTACTTTCGGATGCGCGGGAAGTTCCACACGCGATTGGCCTGGGTACGTGTACTTCGGGGTGCGCGGGAAGTCCCACACGCGATTAGCCTGGGTACGTGTGTTTCGGGGTGCGCGGGAATTTCCACACGCGATTGGCCTGGGTACGTGTGTTTTGGGGTGCGCAGGAAGTTCCACACGCGATTGGCCTGGGTACGTGTACTTCGGGGTGCGCGGGAAGTTCCACACGCGATTGGCCTGGGTACATGTACTTCAGGATGCGTGGGAAGTTCCACACGCGATTGGCCTGGGTACGTGTATTCCGAGGTGCGCGGGAAGATTCACACGCGATTTCAGCAGGGTACGTGTATTTAGGTGGTGCCGGGGAATGTTACACGTGATTTGGCCGTGTGGGTCCTCCCAGGTGTTCCCTCTACACCCTCCACGGCCCCTGCAGGCAGCCCACAACACAGGGGACTACCCTGCACCCCTGCTCATGTCCCACAGGCAACCCATCCACCCAGCCAACCCACAAGTCACCTTGCACTACTGATCACCAACACATGTCTCCCAGCACCTACACCACCCAGCATTCACGGGCACCCTCCAGCAGGCCCCCACACATGTCCCCCTGCACCCCCACCCCCCAGCAGTGCAGGGGCAGCCTCCACCAGGCCCCCACACATGTCCCCCTGAACCCCCACCCCCTAGCAGTGCAGGGGTAGCCTCCACCAGGCCCCCACTCATGTCTACCACCACCCCCGCCCCCCAGCAGTGCAGGGAAAGCCTCCACCAGGCCCCCACTCATGTCCCCTCTCACCCCCACCCCCCAGTATCCAGGGGCAGCCTCCACCAGGCCACCACTCATGTCTCCCACCATCCCCACCCCCCAGCATCCAGGGGCAGCCTCCTCCAGGCCCCCACTCATGTCTACCACCACCCCCAGCCACCGGGGGCACCCTCCACCAGGCCCCCACTCATGTCTCCCACCACCCCCACCCCCAGCAGTGCAGGGGCACCGTCCACCAGGCACCCACTCATGTCTGCCATCACCCCCACCCCCCAGCAGTGCAGGGGCAGCCTCCACCAGGCCCCCACTCATGTCCCCCTGCACCCCCACCCCCCAGCAGTGCAGGGGCAGCCTCCACCAGGCCCCCACTCATGTCCCCCTGCACCCCCACCCCCCAGCAGTGCAGGGGCAGCCTCCACCAGGCCCCCACTCATGTCTACCACCACCCCCAACCCCCAGCAGTGCAGGGGCAGCCTCCACCAGGCCCCCACACATGTCCCCTTGCACCCCCACCCCCCAGCAGTGCAGGGGCAGCCTCCACCAGGCCCCCACTCATGTCCCCCTGCACCCCCACCCCCAGCAGTGCAGGGGCAGCCTCCACCAGGCCCCCACTCATGTCCCCCTGCACCCCCAGCCCCCAGCAGTGCTGGGGCAGCCTCCACCAGGCACCCACTCATGTCTCCCATCACCCCCATCCCCCAGCGGTGCAGGGGCACCCTCCACCAGGCCCCCACTCATGTCCCCTATCACCCCCACCCTCCAGCCACCAGGGGCAGCCTCCACCAGACCCCCACTCATGTCTCCCATCACCCCACCCCCCAACAGTGCAGGGGCAGCCTCCACCAGGCTCCCACTCATGTCTACCACCACCCCCACCCCCCAGCCACCAGGGGCACCCTCCACCAGGCCCCCACTCATGTCTCCCATCACCCCACCCCCCAGCAGTGCAGGGGCAGCCTCCACCAGGCCCCCACTCATGTCCAACTCATGTCTCCCTGCACCCCCACCCCCAGCCACCAGGGGCACCCTCCACCAGGCACCCACTCATGTCTACCACCACCCCCACCCCCCAGCAGTGCAGGGGCAACCTCCACCAGGCCCCCACTCATGTCTCCCACCACCCCCACCCCCCAGCCACCAGGGGCACCCTCCACCAGGCCCCCACTCATGTCTCCCATCAAACCCACCCCCCAGCAGTGCAGGGGCAGCCTCCACCAGGCCCCCACTCATGTCTCCCACCACCCTCACCCCCCAGCTGTGCAGGGGCAGCCTCCACCAGGCCCCCACTCATGTCCCCTATCACCCCCACCCCCCAGCCTCCAGGGGCAGCCTCCACCAGGCCAACACTCATGTTTCCCACCACCCCCACCCCCCAGCCACCAGGGGCAGCCTCCACCAGGCCCCCACTCATGTCTCCCATCACCCCCACCCCCCAGCAGTGCAGGGGCAGCCTCCACCAGGCCCCCACTCATGTCTCCCACCACCCCCAGCCCCCAGCCACCAGGGGCACCCTCCACCAGGCCCCCACTCATGTCTCCCTGCACCCCCACCCCCCAGCCACCAGGGGCACCCTCCACCAGTCCCCCACTCATGTCTCCCACCACCCCCACCCCCCAGCAGTGCAGGGGCAGCCTCCACCAGGCCCCCACTCATGTCTCCCTGCACCCCCACCCCCCAGCAGTGCAGGGGCAGCCTCCAACAGGCCCCCACTCATGTCCCACTGCACCCCAACCCCCCAGCAGTGCAGGGGCAGCTTCCACCAGGCCCCCACTCATGTCTACCACCACCCCCCAGCAGTGCAGGGGCAGCCTTCACCAGGCCCCCACACATGTCCCCCTGCACCCCCACCCCCCAGCAGTGCAGGGGCAGCCTCCACCAGGCCCCCACTCATTTCGCCCTGCACCCCCACCCCCCAGCAGTGCAGGGGCAGCCTCCACCAGGCCCCCACTCATATCCCCCTGCACCCCCACCCCCCAGCAGTGCAGGGGCAGCCTCCACCAGGCCCCCACTCATGTCTCCCATCACCCCACCCCCAGCAGTGCAGGGGCACCCTCCACCAGGCCCCCACTCATGTCCCCTATCACCCCCACCCCCCAGCCACCAAGGGCAGCCTCCACCAGGCCCCCACTCATGTCTCCCATCACCCCCACCCCCCAGCAGTGCAGGGGCAGCCTCCACCAGGCCCCCACTCATGTCTACCACCACCCCCACCCCCCAGCCACCAGGGGCACCCTCCACCAGGCCCCCACTCATGTCTCCCATCACCTCACCCCCCAGCAGTGCAGGGGCTGCCTCCACCAGGCCCCCACTCATGTCCAACTCATGTCTCCCTGCACCCCCACCCCCAGCCACCAGGGGCAACCTCCACCAGGCCCCAACTCATGTCTACCACCACCCCCACCCCCCAGCAGTGCAGGGGCAGCCTCCACCAGGCCCCCACTCATGTCTCCCACCAGCACCACCCCCCAGCCACCAGGGGCACCCTCCACCAGGCCCCCACTCATGTCTACCACCACCCCCACCCCCCAGCAACCAGGGGCACCCTCCACCAAGCCCCCACTCATGTCTCCCATCACCCCCATCCCCAGCAGTGCAGGGGCAGCCTCCACCAGGCCCCCACTCATGTCCCCTATCACCCCCACCCCCCTGCCACCAGGGGCAGCCTCCACCAGGCCCCCACTCATGTCTCCCATCACCCCCACCCCCCAGCAGTGCAGGGGCAACCTCCACCAGGCCCCCACTCATGTCTAACGCAACCCCCACCCCCCAGCCACCAGGGGCACCCTCCACCAGGCCCCCACTCATGTCTCCCATCCAACCCACCCCCCAGCAGTGCAGGGGCAGCCTCCACCAGGCCCCCACTCATGTCTCCCACCACCCCCACCCCCCAGCAGTGCAGGGGCAGCCTCCACCAGGCCCCCACTCATGTCCCCTATCACCCCCACCCCCCAGCCTCCAGGGGCAGCCTCCACCAGGCCACCACTCATGTTTCCCACCACCCCCACGCCACAGCCACCAGGGGCAGCCTCCACCAGGCCCCCACTCATGTCTTCCATCACCCCCACCCCCCAGCAGTGCAGGGGCAGCCTCCGCCAGGCCCCCACTCATGTCTCCCACCACCCCCAGCCCCCAGTCACCAGGGGCACCCTCCACCAGGCCCCCACTCATGTCTCCCTGCACCCCCACCCCCCAGCCACCAGGGGCACCCTCCACCAGGCCCCCACTCATGTCTCCCACCACCCCCACCCCGAGCAGTGCAGGGGCAGCCTCCACCAGGCCCCCACTCATGTCTCCCTGCACCCCCACCCCCCAGCAGTGCAGGGGCAGCCTCCAACAGGCCCCCACTCATGTCCCCCTGCACCCCAACCCCCCAGCAGTGCAGGGGCAGCCTCCACCAGGCCCCCACTCATGTCTACCACCACCCCCCAGCAGTGCAGGGGCAGCCTTCACCAGGCCCCCACACATGTCCCCCTGCACCCCCAACCCCCAGCAGTGCAGGGGCAGCCTCCACCAGGCCCCCACTCATGTCCCCCTGCACCCCCACCCCCCAGCAGTGCAGGGGCAGCCTCCACCAGGCCCCCACTCATATCCCCCTGCACCCCCACCTCCCAGCAGTGCAGGGGCAGCCTCCACCAGGCCCCCACTCATGTCTCCCATCACCCCACCCCCAGCAGTGCAGGGGCACCCTCCACCAGGCCCCCACTCATGTCCCCTATCACCCCCACCCCCCAGCCACCAAGGGCAGCCTCCACCAGGCCCCCACTCATGTCTCCCATCACCCCCACCCCCCAGCAGTGCAGGGGCAGCCTCCACCAGGCCCCCACTCATGTCTACCACCACCCCCCAGCCACCAGGGGCACCCTCCACCAGGCCCCCACTCATGTCTCCCATCACCCCACCCCCCAGCAGTGCAGGGGCTGCCTCCACCAGGCCCCCACTCATGTCCAACTCATGTCTCCCTGCACCCCCACCCCCAGCCACCAGGGGCACCCTCCACCAGGCCCCCACTCATGTCTACCACCACCCCCACCCCCCAGCAGTGCAGGGGCTGCCTCCACCAGGCCCCCACTCATGTCTCCCACCAGCCCCACCCCCCAGCCACCAGGGGCACCCTCCACGAGACCCCACTCATGTCTACCACCACCCCCACCCCCCAGCCACCAGGGGCACCCTCCACCAGGCCCCCACTCATGTCTCCCATCAACCCCACCCCCAGCAGTGCAGGGGCAGCCTCCACCAGGCCCCCACTCATGTCCCCTATCACCCCCACCCCGCTGCCACCAGGGGCAGCCTCCACCAGGCCCCCACTCATGTCTCCCATCACCCCCACCCCCCAGCAGTGCAGGGGCAGCCTCAACCAGGCCCCCACTCATGTCTCCCACCACCCCCACCGCCCAGCCACCAGGGGCACCCTCCACCAGGCCCCCACTCATGTCTACCAACACCCACACCCCCCAGCCACCAGGGGCACCCTCCACCAGGCCCCCACTCATGTCTCCCACCACCCCCACCCCCCAGCAGTGCAGGGGCAGCCTCCACCAGGCCCCCACTCATGTCCCCCTGCACCCTCACCCCCCAGCAGTGCAGGGGCAGCCTCCACCAGGCCCCCACTCATGTCTACCACCACCCCCACCCCCAGCAGTGCAGGGGCAGCCTTCACCAGGCCCCCACACATGTCCCCCTGCACCCCCACCCCCCAGCAGTGCAGGGGCAGCCTCCACCAGGCCCCCACTCATGTCCCCCATCACCCCCACCCCCCAGCAGTGCAGGGGCAGCCTCCACCAGGCCCCCACTCATGTATCCCTGCACCCCCACCCTCCAGCCACCAGGGGCACCCTCCACCAGGCCCCCACTCATGTCTACCACCACCCCCACCCCCCCAGCAGTGCAGGGGCAGCCTCCACCAGGCCCCCACTCATGTCTCCCACCACCCCCACCCCCCAGCCACCAGGGGCACCCTCCACCAGGCCCCCACTCATGTCTACCACCACCCCCACCCCCCAGCCACCAGGGGCACCCTCCACCAGGCCCCCACTCATGTCTACCACCACCCCCACCCCCCAGCAGTGCAGGGGCAGCCTCCACCAGGCCCCCACTCATGTCTCCCACCACCCCCACCCCCCAGCCACCAGGGGCACCCTCCACCAGGCCCCCACTCATGTCTACCACCACCCCCACCCCCCAGCCACCAGGGGCACCCTCCACCAGGCCCCCACTCATGTCTACCACCACCCCCACCCTCCAGCCACCAGGGGCACCCTCCACCAGGCCCCCACTCATGTCTCCCACCGCCCCCACCCCCCAGAAGTGCAGGGGCAGCCTCCACCAGGCCCCCACCCATGTCCCCTATCATCCCCACCCCCCAGCATCCAGGGGCAGCCTCCACCAGGCCACCACTCATGTTTCCCACCACCCCTACCCCCCAGCCACCAGGGGCAGCCTCCACCAGGCCCCCACTCATGTCTCTCATCACCCCCACCCCCCAGCAGTGCAGGGGCAGCCTCCACAAGGCCCCCACTCATGTCGACCACCACCCCCAGCCACCAGGGGCACCCTCCACCAGGCCCCTACTCATGTCTACCACCACCCACACCCCCCAGCCACCAGGGGCACCCTCCACCAGGCCCCCACTCATGTCTCCCTGCACCCCCACCCCCCAGCCACCAGGGGCACCATCCACCAGGCCCCCACTCATGTCTACCACCACCCCCACCCCCCAGCCAACAGGGGCACCCTCCACCAGGCCCCACGCATGTCTCCCATCACCCCCACACCCCAGCAGTGCAGGGGCAGCCCCCACCAGGCCCCCACTCATGTCCCCCTGCACCCCCAGCCCCCAGCAGTGCAGGGGCAGCCTCCACCAGGCACCCACTCATGTCTCCCATCACCCCCATCCCCCAGCGGTGCAGGGGCACCCTCCACCAGGCCCCCACTCATGTCCCCTATCACCCCCACCCTCCAGCCACCAGGGGCAGCCTCCACCAGACCCCCACTCATGTCTCCCATCACCCCACCCCCCAACAGTGCAGGGGCAGCCTCCACCAGGCCCCCACTCATGTCCCCCTGAACCCCCACCCCCCAGCAGTGCAGGGGCAGCCTCCACCAGGCCCCCACTCATGTCAACCACCACCCCCAACCCCCAGCAGTGCAGGGGCAGCCTCCACCAGGCCCCCACACATGTCCCCTTGCACCCCCACCCCCCAGCAGTGCAGGGGCAGCCTCCACCAGGCCCCCACTCATGTCCCCCTGCACCCCCACCCCCAGCAGTGCAGGGGCAGCCTCCACCAGGCCCCCACTCATGTCCCCCTGCACCCCCAGCCCCCAGCAGTGCAGGGGCATCCTCCACCAGGCACCCACTCATGTCTCCCATCACCCCCATCCCCCAGCGGTGCAGGGGCACCCTCCACCAGGCCCCCACTCATGTCCCCTATCACCCCCACCCTCCAGCCACCAGGGGCAGCCTCCACCAGACCCCCACTCATGTCTCCCATCACCCCACCCCCCAACAGTGCAGGGGCAGCCTCCACCAGGCTCCCACTCATGTCTACCACCACCCCCACCCCCCAGCCACCAGGGGCACCCTCCACCAGGCCCCCACTCATGTCTCCCATCACCCCACCCCCCAGAAGTGCAGGGGCAGCCTCCACCAGGCCCCCACTCATGTCCAACTCATGTCTCCCTGCACCCCCACCCCCAGCCACCAGGGGCACCCTCCACCAGGCACCCACTCATGTCTACCACCACCCCCACCCCCCAGCAGTGCAGGGGCAACCTCCACCAGGCCCCCACTCATGTCTCCCACCACCCCCACCCCCCAGCCACCAGGGGCACCCTCCACCAGGCCCCCACTCATGTCTCCCATCAAACCCACCCCCCCAGCAGTGCAGGGGCAGCCTCCACCAGGCCCCCACTCATGTCTCCCACCACCCCCACCCCCCAGCAGTGCAGGGGCAGCCTCCACCAGGCCCCCACTCATGTCCCCTATCACCCCCACCCCCCAGCCTCCAGGGGCAGCCTCCACCAGGCCACCACTCATGTTTCCCACCACCCCCACCCCCCAGCCACCAGGGGCAGCCTCCACCAGGCCCCCACTCATGTCTCCCATCACCCCCACCCCCCAGCAGTGCAGGGGCAGCCTCCACCAGGCCCCCACTCATGTCTCCCACCACCCCCAGCCCCCAGCCACCAGGGGCACCCTCCACCAGGCCCCCACTCATGTCTCCCTGCACCCCCACCCCCCAGCCACCTGGGGCACCCTCCACCAGTCCCCCACTCATGTCTCCCACCACCCCCACCCCCCAGCAGTGCAGGGGCAGCCTCCACCAGGCCCCCACTCATGGCCCCCTGCACCCCCACCCCCCAGCAGTGCAGGGGCAGCCTCCAACAGGCCCCCACTCATGTCCCCCTGCACCCCAACCCCCCAGCAGTGCAGGGGCAGCCTCCACCAGGCCCCCACTCATGTCTACCACCACCCCCCAGCAGTGCAGGGGCAGCCTTCACCAGGCCCCCACACATGTCCCCCTGCACCCCCACCCCCCAGCAGTGCAGGGGCAGCCTCCACCAGGCCCCCACTCATGTCGCCCTGCACCCCCACCCCCCAGCAGTGCAGGGGCAGCCTCCACCAGGCCCCCACTCATATCCCCCTGCACCCCCACCCCCCAGCAGTGCAGGGGCAGCCTCCACCAGGCCCCCACTCATGTCTCCCATCACCCCACCCCCAGCAGTGCAGGGGCACCCTCCACCAGGCCCCCACTCATGTCCCCTATCACCCCCACCCCCAGCCACCAAGGGAAGCCTCCACCAGGCCCCCACTCATGTCTCCCATCACCCCCACCCCCCAGCAGTGCAGGGGCAGCCTCCACCAGGCCCCCACTCATGTCTACCACCACCCCCACCCCCCAGCCACCAGGGGCACCCTCCACCAGGCCCCCACTCATGTCTCCCATCACCCCACCCCCCAGCAGTGCAGGGGCTGACTCCACCAGGCCCCCACTCATGTCCAACTCATGTCTCCCTGCACCCCCACCCCCAGCCACCAGGGGCAACCTCCACCAGGCCCCAACTCATGTCTACCACCACCCCCACACCCCAGCAGTGCAGGGGCAGCCTCCACCAGGCCCCCACTCATGTCTCCCACCAGCCCCACCCCCCAGCCACCAGGGGCACCCTCCACCAGGCCCCCACTCATGTCTACCACCACCCCCACCCCCCAGCCACCAGGGGCACCCTCCACCAGGCCCCCACTCATGTCTCCCATCACCCCCATCCCCAGCAGTGCAGGGGCAGCCTCCACCAGGCCCCCACTCATGTCCCCTATCACCCCCACCCCCCTGCCACCAGGGGCAGCCTCCACCAGGCCCCCACTCATGTCTCCCATCACCCCCACCCCCCAGCAGTGCAGGGGCAACCTCCACCAGGCCCCCACTCATGTCTCCCACCGCCCCCACCCCCCAGCCACCAGGGGCACCCTCCACCAGGCCCCCACTCATGTCTCCCATCAAACCCACCCCCCAGCAGTGCAGGGGCAGCCTCCACCAGGCCCCCACTCATGTCCCCTATCACCCCCACCCCCCAGCCTCCAGGGGCAGCCTCCACCAGGCCACCACTCATGTTTCCCACCACCCCCACGCCACAGCCACCAGGCGCAGCCTCCACCAGGCCCCCACTCATGTCTTCCATCACCCCCACCCCCCAGCAGTGCAGGGGCAGCCTCCACCAGGCCCCCACTCATGTCCCCTATCACCCCCACCCCCCAGCCTCCAGGGGCAGCCTCCACCAGGCCACCACTCATGTTTCCCACCACCCCCACGCCACAGCCACCAGGGGCAGCCTCCACCAGGCCCCCACTCATGTCTTCCATCACCCCCACCCCCCAGCAGTGCAGGGGCAGCCTCCACCAGGCCCCCACTCATGTCTCCCACCACCCCCAGCCCCCAGCCACCAGGGGCACCCTCCACCAGGCCCCCACTCATGTCTCCCTGCACCCCCACCCCCCAGCCACCTGGGGCACCCTCCACCAGTCCCCCACTCATGTCTCCCACCACCCCCACCCCCCAGCAGTGCAGGGGCAGCCTCCACCAGGCCCCCACTCATGTCTCCCACCACCCCCACCCCCCAGCAGTGCAGGGGCAGCCTCCACCAGGCCCCCACTCATGTCCCCTATCACCCCCACCCCCCAGCCTCCAGGGGCAGCCTCCACCAGGCCACCACTCATGTTTCCCACCACCCCCACCCCCCAGCCACCAGGGGCAGCCTCCACCAGGCCCCCACTCATGTCTCCCATCACCCCCACCCCCCAGCAGTGCAGGGGCAGCCTCCACCAGGCCCCCACTCATGTCTCCCACCACCCCCAGCCCCCAGCCACCAGGGGCACCCTCCACCAGGCCCCCACTCATGTCTCCCTGCACCCCCACCCCCCAGCCACCTGGGGCACCCTCCACCAGTCCCCCACTCATGTCTCCCACCACCCCCACCCCCCAGCAGTGCAGGGGCAGCCTCCACCAGGCCCCCACTCATGGCCCCCTGCACCCCCACCCCCCAGCAGTGCAGGGGCAGCCTCCAACAGGCCCCCACTCATGTCCCCCTGCACCCCAACCCCCCAGCAGTGCAGGGGCAGCCTCCAGCAGGCCCCCACTCATGTCTACCACCACCCCCCAGCAGTGCAGGGGCAGCCTTCACCAGGCCCCCACACATGTCCCCCTGCACCCCCACCCCCCAGCAGTGCAGGGGCAGCCTCCACCAGGCCCCCACTCATGTCGCCCTGCACCCCCACCCCCCAGCAGTGCAGGGGCAGCCTCCACCAGGCCCCCACTCATATCCCCCTGCACCCCCACCCCCCAGCAGTGCAGGGGCAGCCTCCACCAGGCCCCCACTCATGTCTCCCATCACCCCACCCCCAGCAGTGCAGGGGCACCCTCCACCAGGCCCCCACTCATGTCCCCTATCACCCCCACCCCCCAGCCACCAAGGGAAGCCTCCACCAGGCCCCCACTCATGTCTCCCATCACCCCCACCCCCCAGCAGTGCAGGGGCAGCCTCCACCAGGCCCCCACTCATGTCTACCACCACCCCCACCCCCCAGCCACCAGGGGCACCCTCCACCAGGCCCCCACTCATGTCTCCCATCACCCCACCCCCCAGCAGTGCAGGGGCTGACTCCACCAGGCCCCCACTCATGTCCAACTCATGTCTCCCTGCACCCCCACCCCCAGCCACCAGGGGCAACCTCCACCAGGCCCCAACTCATGTCTACCACCACCCCCACACCCCAGCAGTGCAGGGGCAGCCTCCACCAGGCCCCCACTCATGTCTCCCACCAGCCCCACCCCCCAGCCACCAGGGGCACCCTCCACCAGGCCCCCACTCATGTCTACCACCACCCCCACCCCCCAGCCACCAGGGGCACCCTCCACCAGGCCCCCACTCATGTCTCCCATCACCCCCATCCCCAGCAGTGCAGGGGCAGCCTCCACCAGGCCCCCACTCATGTCCCCTATCACCCCCACCCCCCTGCCACCAGGGGCAGCCTCCACCAGGCCCCCACTCATGTCTCCCATCACCCCCACCCCCCAGCAGTGCAGGGGCAACCTCCACCAGGCCCCCACTCATGTCTCCCACCGCCCCCACCCCCCAGCCACCAGGGGCACCCTCCACCAGGCCCCCACTCATGTCTCCCATCAAACCCACCCCCCAGCAGTGCAGGGGCAGCCTCCACCAGGCCCCCACTCATGTCCCCTATCACCCCCACCCCCCAGCCTCCAGGGGCAGCCTCCACCAGGCCACCACTCATGTTTCCCACCACCCCCACGCCACAGCCACCAGGCGCAGCCTCCACCAGGCCCCCACTCATGTCTTCCATCACCCCCACCCCCCAGCAGTGCAGGGGCAGCCTCCACCAGGCCCCCACTCATGTCCCCTATCACCCCCACCCCCCAGCCTCCAGGGGCAGCCTCCACCAGGCCACCACTCATGTTTCCCACCACCCCCACGCCACAGCCACCAGGGGCAGCCTCCACCAGGCCCCCACTTATGTCTTCCATCACCCCCACCCCCCAGCAGTGCAGGGGCAGCCTCCACCAGGCCCCCACTCATGTCTCCCACCACCCCCAGCCCCCAGTCACCAGGGGCACCCTCCACCAGGCCCCCACTCATGTCTCCCTGCACCCCCACCCCCCAGCAGTGCAGGGGCAGCCTCCAACAGGCCCCCACTCATGTCCCCCTGCACCCCAACCCCCCAGCAGTGCAGGGGCAGCCTCCACCAGGCCCCCACTCATGTCTACCACCACCCCCCAGCAGTGCAGGGGCAGCCTTCACCAGGCCCCCACACATGTCCCCCTGCACCCCCACCCCCGAGCAGTGCAGGGGCAGCCTCCACCAGGCCCCCACTCATGTCTCCCTGCACCCCCACCCCCCAGCAGTGCAGGGGCAGCCTCCAACAGGCCCCCACTCATGTCCCCCTGCACCCCAACCCCCCAGCAGTGCAGGGGCAGCCTCCACCAGGCCCCCACTCATGTCTACCACCACCCCCCAGCAGTGCAGGGGCAGCCTTCACCAGGCCCCCACACATGTCCCCCTGCACCCCCAACCCCCAGCAGTGCAGGGGCAGCCTCCACCAGGCCCCCACTCATGTCCCCCTGCACCCCCACCCCCCAGCAGTGCAGGGGCAGCCTCCACCAGGCCCCCACTCATATCCCCCTGCACCCCCACCCCCCAGCAGTGCAGGGGCAGCCTCCACCAGGCCCCCACTCATGTCTCCCATCACCCCACCCCCAGCAGTGCAGGGGCACCCTCCACCAGGCCCCCACTCATGTCCCCTATCACCCCCACCCCCCAGCCACCAAGGGCAGCCTCCACCAGGCCCCCACTCATGTCTCCCATCACCCCCACCCCCCAGCAGTGCAGGGGCAGCCTCCACCAGGCCCCCACTCATGTCTCCCATCACCTCACCCCCCAGCAGTGCAGGGGCTGCCTCCACCAGGCCCCCACTCATGTCCAACTCATGTCTCCCTGCACCCCCACCCCCAGCCACCAGGGGCAACCTCCACCAGGCCCCAACTCATGTCTACCACCACCCCCACCCCCCAGCAGTGCAGGGGCAGCCTCCACCAGGCCCCCACTCATGTCTCCCACCAGCACCACCCCCCAGCCACCAGGGGCACCCTCCACCAGGCCCCCACTCATGTCTACCACCACCCCCACCCCCCAGCAACCAGGGGCACCCTCCACCAGGCCCCCACTCATGTCTCCCATCACCCCCATCCCCAGCAGTGCAGGGGCAGCCTCCACCAGGCCCCCACTCATGTCCCCTATCACCCCCACCCCCCTGCCACCAGGGGCAGCCTCCACCAGGCCACCACTCATGTCTCCCATCACCCCCACCCCCCAGCAGTGCAGGGGCAACCTCCACCAGGCCCCCACTCATGTCTAACGCAACCCCCACCCCCCAGCCACCAGGGGCACCCTCCACCAGGCCCCCACTCATGTCTCCCATCCAACCCACCCCCCAGCAGTGCAGGGGCAGCCTCCACCAGGCCCCCACTCATGTCTCCCACCACCCCCACCCCCCAGCAGTGCAGGGGCAGCCTCCACCAGGCCCCCACTCATGTCCCCTATCACCCCCACCCCCCAGCCTCCAGGGGCAGCCTCCACCAGGCCACCACTCATGTTTCCCACCACCCCCACGCCACAGCCACCAGGGGCAGCCTCCACCAGGCCCCCACTCATGTCTTCCATCACCCCCACCCCCCAGCAGTGCAGGGGCAGCCTCCGCCAGGCCCCCACTCATGTCTCCCACCACCCCCAGCCCCCAGTCACCAGGGGCACCCTCCACCAGGCCCCCACTCATGTCTCCCTGCACCCCCACCCCCCAGCCACCAGGGGCACCCTCCACCAGGCCCCCACTCATGTCTCCCACCACCCCCACCCCGAGCAGTGCAGGGGCAGCCTCCACCAGGCCCCCACTCATGTCTCCCTGCACCCCCACCCCCCAGCAGTGCAGGGGCAGCCTCCAACAGGCCCCCACTCATGTCCCCCTGCACCCCAACCCCCCAGCAGTGCAGGGGCAGCCTCCACCAGGCCCCCACTCATGTCTACCACCACCCCCCAGCAGTGCAGGGGCAGCCTTCACCAGGCCCCCACACATGTCCCCCTGCACCCCCAACCCCCAGCAGTGCAGGGGCAGCCTCCACCAGGCCCCCACTCATGTCCCCCTGCACCCCCACCCCCAAGCAGTGCAGGGGCAGCCTCCACCAGGCCCCCACTCATATCCCCCTGCACCCCCACCTCCCAGCAGTGCAGGGGCAGCCTCCACCAGGCCCCCACTCATGTCTCCCATCACCCCACCCCCAGCAGTGCAGGGGCACCCTCCACCAGGCCCCCACTCATGTCCCCTATCACCCCCACCCCCCAGCCACCAAGGGCAGCCTCCACCAGGCCCCCACTCATGTCTCCCATCACCCCCACCCCCCAGCAGTGCAGGGGCAGCCTCCACCAGGCCCCCACTCATGTCTACCACCACCCCCAGCCACCAGGGGCACCCTCCACCAGGCCCCCACTCATGTCTCCCATCACCCCACCCCCCAGCAGTGCAGGGGCTGCCTCCACCAGGCCCCCACTCATGTCCAACTCATGTCTCCCTGCACCCCCACCCCCAGCCACCAGGGGCACCCTCCACCAGGCCCCCACTCATGTCTACCACCACCCCCACCCCCCAGCAGTGCAGGGGCTGCCTCCACCAGGCCCCCACTCATGTCTCCCACCAGCCCCACCCCCCAGCCACCAGGGGCACCCTCCACGAGACCCCACTCATGTCTACCACCACCCCCACCCCCCAGCCACCAGGGGCACCCTCCACCAGGCCCCCACTCATGTCTCCCATCACCCCCACCCCCAGCAGTGCAGGGGCAGCCTCCACCAGGCCCCCACTCATGTCCCCTATCACCCCCACCCCGCTGCCACCAGGGGCAGCCTCCACCAGGCCCCCACTCATGTCTCCCATCACCCCCACCCCCCAGCAGTGCAGGGGCAGCCTCCACCAGGCCCCCACTCATGTCTCCCACCACCCCCACCGCCCAGCCACCAGGGGCACCCTCCACCAGGCCCCCACTCATGTCTACCAACACCCACACCCCCCAGCCACCAGGGGCACCCTCCACCAGGCCCCCACTCATGTCTCCCACCACCCCCACCCCCCAGCAGTGCAGGGGCAGCCTCCACCAGGCCCCCACTCATGTCCCCCTGCACCCTCACCCCCCAGCAGTGCAGGGGCAGCCTCCACCAGGCCCCCACTCATGTCTACCACCACCCCACCCCCAGCAGTGCAGGGGCAGCCTTCACCAGGCCCCCACACATGTCCCCCTGCACCCCCACCCCCCAGCAGTGCAGGGGCAGCCTCCACCAGGCCCCCACTCATGTCCCCCTGCACCCCCACCCCCCAGCAGTGCAGGGGCAGCCTCCACCAGGCCCCCACTCATGTCCCCCTGCACCCCCACCCCCCAGCAGTGCAGGGGCAGCCTCCACCAGGCCCCCACTCATGTCTCCCATCACCCCCACCCCCCAGCAGTGCAGGGGCACCCTCCACCAGGCCCCCACTCATGTCCCCTATCACCCCCACCCCCCAGCCACCAGGGGCAGCCTCCACCAGGCCCCCACTCATGTCTCCCATCACCCCCACCCCCCAGCAGTGCAGGGGCAGCCTCCACCAGGCCCCCACTCATGTATCCATGCACCCCCACCCTCCAGCCACCAGGGGCACCCTCCACCAGGCCCCCACTCATGTCTACCACCACCCCCACCCCCCCAGCAGTGCAGGGGCAGCCTCCACCAGGCCCCCACTCATGTCTCCCACCACCCCCACCCCCCAGCCACCAGGGGCACCCTCCACCAGGCCCCCACTCATGTCTACCACCACCCCCACCCCCCAGCCACCAGGGGCACCCTCCACCAGGCCCCCACTCATGTCTACCACCACCCCCACCCCCCAGCAGTGCAGGGGCAGCCTCCACCAGGCCCCCACTCATGTCTCCCACCACCCCCACCCCCCAGCCACCAGGGGCACCCTCCACCAGGCCCCCACTCATGTCTACCACCACCCCCACCCCCCAGCCACCAGGGGCACCCTCCACCAGGCCCCCACTCATGTCTACCACCACCCCCACCCCCCAGCCACCAGGGGCACCCTCCACCAGGCCCCCACTCATGTCTCCCACCGCCCCCACCCCCCAGAAGTGCAGGGGCAGCCTCCACCAGGCCCCCACCCATGTCCCCTATCATCCCCACCCCCCAGCATCCAGGGGCAGCCTCCACCAGGCCACCACTCATGTTTCCCACCACCCCTACCCCCCAGCCACCAGGGGCAGCCTCCACCAGGCCCCCACTCATGTCTCTCATCACCCCCACCCCCCAGCAGTGCAGGGGCAGCCTCCACAAGGCCCCCACTCATGTCGACCACCACCCCCAGCCACCAGGGGCACCCTCCACCAGGCCCCTACTCATGTCTACCACCACCCACACCCCCCAGCCACCAGGGGCACCCTCCACCAGGCCCCCACTCATGTCTCCCTGCACCCCCACCCCCCAGCCACCAGGGGCACCATCCACCAGGCCCCCACTCATGTCTACCACCACCCCCACCCCCCAGCCAACAGGGGCACCCTCCACCAGGCCCCCACGCATGTCTCCCATCACCCCCACACCCCAGCAGTGCAGGGGCAGCCCCCACCAGGCCCCCACTCATGTCCCCCTGCACCCCCAGCCCCCAGCAGTGCAGGGGCAGCCTCCACCAGGCACCCACTCATGTCTCCCATCACCCCCATCCCCCAGCGGTGCAGGGGCACCCTCCACCAGGCCCCCACTCATGTCCCCTATCACCCCCACCCTCCAGCCACCAGGGGCAGCCTCCACCAGACCCCCACTCATGTCTCCCATCACCCCACCCCCCAACAGTGCAGGGACAGCCTCCACCAGGCCCCCACTCATGTCCCCCTGCACCCCCACCCCCCAGCAGTGCAGGGGCAGCCTCCACCAGGCCCCCACTCATGTCAACCACCACCCCCAACCCCCAGCAGTGCAGGGGCAGCCTCCACCAGGCCCCCACACATGTCCCCTTGCACCCCCACCCCCCAGCAGTGCAGGGGCAGCCTCCACCAGGCCCCCACTCATGTCCCCCTGCACCCCCACCCCCAGCAGTGCAGGGGCAGCCTCCACCAGGCCCCCACTCATGTCCCCCTGCACCCCCAGCCCCCAGCAGTGCAGGGGCATCCTCCACCAGGCACCCACTCATGTCTCCCATCACCCCCATCCCCCAGCGGTGCAGGGGCACCCTCCACCAGGCCCCCACTCATGTCCCCTATCACCCCCACCCTCCAGCCACCAGGGGCAGCCTCCACCAGACCCCCACTCATGTCTCCCATCACCCCACCCCCCAACAGTGCAGGGGCAGCCTCCACCAGGCTCCCACTCATGTCTACCACCACCCCCACCCCCCAGCCACCAGGGGCACCCTCCACCAGGCCCCCACTCATGTCTCCCATCACCCCACCCCCCAGAAGTGCAGGGGCAGCCTCCACCAGGCCCCCACTCATGTCCAACTCATGTCTCCCTGCACCCCCACCCCCAGCCACCAGGGGCACCCTCCACCAGGCACCCACTCATGTCTACCACCACCCCCACCCCCCAGCAGTGCAGGGGCAACCTCCACCAGGCCCCCACTCATGTCGCCCACCACCCCCACCCCCCAGCCACCAGGGGCACCCTCCACCAGGCCCCCACTCATGTCTCCCATCAAACCCACCCCCCAGCAGTGCAGGGGCAGCCTCCACCAGGCCCCCACTCATGTCTCCCACCACCCCCACCCCCCAGCAGTGCAGGGGCAGCCTCCACCAGGCCCCCACTCATGTCCCCTATCACCCCCACCCCCCAGCCTCCAGGGGCAGCCTCCACCAGGCCACCACTCATGTTTCCCACCACCCCCACCCCCCAGCCACCAGGGGCAGCCTCCACCAGGCCCCCACTCATGTCTCCCATCACCCCCACCCCCCAGCAGTGCAGGGGCAGCCTCCACCAGGCCCCCACTCATGTCTCCCACCACCCCCAGCCCCCAGCCACCAGGGGCACCCTCCACCAGGCCCCCACTCATGTCTCCCTGCACCCCCACCCCCCAGCCACCTGGGGCACCCTCCACCAGTCCCCCACTCATGTCTCCCACCACCCCCACCCCCCAGCAGTGCAGGGGCAGCCTCCACCAGGCCCCCACTCATGGCCCCCTGCACCCCCACCCCCCAGCAGTGCAGGGGCAGCCTCCAACAGGCCCCCACTCATGTCCCCCTGCACCCCAACCCCCCAGCAGTGCAGGGGCAGCCTCCACCAGGCCCCCACTCATGTCTACCACCACCCCCCAGCAGTGCAGGGGCAGCCTTCACCAGGCCCCCACACATGTCCCCCTGCACCCCCACCCCCCAGCAGTGCAGGGGCAGCCTCCACCAGGCCCCCACTCATGTCGCCCTGCACCCCCACCCCCCAGCAGTGCAGGGGCAGCCTCCACAAGGCCCCCACTCATATCCCCCTGCACCCCCACCCCCCAGCAGTGCAGGGGCAGCCTCCACCAGGCCCCCACTCATGTCTCCCATCACCCCACCCCCAGCAGTGCAGGGGCACCCTCCACCAGGCCCCCACTCATGTCCCCTATCACCCCCACCCCCCAGCCACCAAGGGAAGCCTCCACCAGGCCCCCACTCATGTCTCCCATCACCCCCACCCCCCAGCAGTGCAGGGGCAGCCTCCACCAGGCCCCCACTCATGTCTACCACCACCCCCACCCCCCAGCCACCAGGGGCACCCTCCACCAGGCCCCCACTCATGTCTCCCATCACCCCACCCCCCAGCAGTGCAGGGGCTGACTCCACCAGGCCCCCACTCATGTCCAACTCATGTCTCCCTGCACCCCCACCCCCAGCCACCAGGGGCAACCTCCACCAGGCCCCAACTCATGTCTACCACCACCCCCACACCCCAGCAGTGCAGGGGCAGCCTCCACCAGGCCCCCACTCATGTCTCCCACCAGCCCCACCCCCCACCCACCAGGGGCACCCTACACCAGGCCCCCACTCATGTCTACCACCACCCCCACCCCCCAGCCACCAGGGGCACCCTCCACCAGGCCCCCACTCATGTCTCCCATCACCCCCATCCCCAGCAGTGCAGGGGCAGCCTCCACCAGGCCCCCACTCGTGTCCCCTATCAACCCCACCCCCCTGCCACCAGGGGCAGCCTCCACCAGGCCCCCACTCATGTCTCCCATCACCCCCACCCCCCAGCAGTGCAGGGGCAACCTCCACCAGGCCCCCACTCATGTCTCCCACCGCCCCCACCCCCCAGCCACCAGGGGCACCCTCCACCAGGCCCCCACTCATGTCTCCCATCAAACCCACCCCCCAGCAGTGCAGGGGCAGCCTCCACCAGGCCCCCACTCATGTCCCCTATCACCCCCACCCCCCAGCCTCCAGGGGCAGCCTCCACCAGGCCACCACTCATGTTTCCCACCACCCCCACGCCACAGCCACCAGGGGCAGCCTCCACCAGGCCCCCACTCATGTCTTCCATCACCCCCACCCCCCAGCAGTGCAGGGGCAGCCTCCACCAGGCCCCCACTCATGTCCCCTATCACCCCCACCCCCCAGCCTCCAGGGGCAGCCTCCACCAGGCCACCACTCATGTTTCCCACCACCCCCACGCCACAGCCACCAGGGGCAGCCTCCACCAGGCCCCCACTCATGTCTTCCATCACCCCCACCCCCCAGCAGTGCAGGGGCAGCCTCCACCAGGCCCCCACTCATGTCTCCCACCACCCCCAGCCCCCAGTCACCAGGGGCACCCTCCACCAGGCCCCCACTCATGTCTCCCTGCACCCCCACCCCCCAGCCACCAGTGGCACCCTCCACCAGGCCCCCACTCATGTCTCCCACCACCCCCACCCCCGAGCAGTGCAGGGGCAGCCTCCACCAGGCCCCCACTCATGTCTCCCTGCACCCCCACCCCCCAGCAGTGCAGGGGCAGCCTCCAACAGGCCCCCACTCATGTCCCCCTGCACCCCAACCCCCCAGCAGTGCAGGGGCAGCCTCCACCAGGCCCCCACTCATGTCTACCACCACCCCCCAGCAGTGCAGGGGCAGCCTTCACCAGGCCCCCACACATGTCCCCCTGCACCCCCAACCCCCAGCAGTGCAGGGGCAGCCTCCACCAGGCCCCCACTCATGTCCCCCTGCACCCCCACCCCCCAGCAGTGCAGGGGCAGCCTCCACCAGGCCCCCACTCATATCCCCCTGCACCCCCACCTCCCAGCAGTGCAGGGGCAGCCTCCACCAGGCCCCCACTCATGTCTCCCATCACCCCACCCCCAGCAGTGCAGGGGCACCCTCCACCAGGCCCCCACTCATGTCCCCTATCACCCCCACCCCCCAGCCACCAAGGGCAGCCTCCACCAGGCCCCCACTCATGTCTCCCATCACCCCCACCCCCCAGCAGTGCAGGGGCAGCCTCCACCAGGCCCCCACTCATGTCTACCACCACCCCCCAGCCACCAGGGGCACCCTCCACCAGGCCCCCACTCATGTCTCCCATCACCCCACCCCCCAGCAGTGCAGGGGCTGCCTCCACCAGGCCCCCACTCATGTCCAACTCATGTCTCCCTGCACCCCCACCCCCAGCCACCAGGGGCACCCTCCACCAGGCCCCCACTCATGTCTACCACCACCCCCACCCCCCAGCAGTGCAGGGGCTGCCTCCACCAGGCCCCCACTCATGTCTCCCACCAGCCCCACCCCCCAGCCACCAGGGGCACCCTCCACGAGACCCCACTCATGTCTACCACCACCCCCACCCCCCAGCCACCAGGGGCACCCTCCACCAGGCCCCCACTCATGTCTCCCATCACCCCCACCCCCAGCAGTGCAGGGGCAGCCTCCACCAGGCCCCCACTCATGTCCCCTATCACCCCCACCCCCCTGCCACCAGGGGCACCCTCCACCAGGCCCCCACTCATGTCTACCACCACCCACACCCCCCAGCCACCAGGGGCATCCTCCACCAGGCCCCCACTCATGTCTCCCACCACCCCCACCCCCCAGCAGTGCAGGGGCAGCCTCCACCAGGCCCCCACTCATGTCCCCCTGCACCCTCACCCCCCAGCAGTGCAGGGGTAGCCTCCACCAGGCCCCACTCATGTCTACCACCACCCCCACCCCCAGCAGTGCAGGGGCAGCCTTCACCAGGCCCCCACACATGTCCCCCTGCACCCCCACCCCCCAGCAGTGCAGGGGCAGCCTCCACCAGGCCCCCACTCATGTCCCCCTGCACCCCCACCCCCCAGCAGTGCAGGGGCAGCCTCCACCAGGCCCCCACTCATGTCCCCCTGCACCCCCACCCCCCAGCAGTGCAGGGGCAGCCTCCACCAGGCCCCCACTCATGTCTCCCATCACCCCCACCCCCCAGCAGTGCAGGGGCACCCTCCACCAGGCCCCCACTCATGTCCCCTATCACCCCCACCCCCCAGCCACCAGGGGCAGCCTCCACCAGGCCCCCACTCATGTCTCCCATCACCCCCACCCCCCAGCAGTGCAGGGGCAGCCTCCACCAGGCCCCCACTCATGTATCCCTGCACCCCCACCCTCCAGCCACCAGGGACACCCTCCACCAGGCACCCACTCATGTCTACCACCACCCCCACCCCCCAGCAGTGCAGGGGCAGCCTCCACCAGGCCCCCACTCATGTCTCCCACCACCCCCACCCCCCAGCCACCAGGGGCACCCTACACCAGGCCCCCACTTATGTCTACCACCACCCCCACCCCCGAGCAGTGCAGGGGCAGCCTCCACCAGGCCCGACTCATGTCCAACTCATGTCTCCCTGCACCCCCACCCCCCAGCCACCAGGGGCACCCTCCACCAGGCCCCCACTCATGTCTACCACCACCCCCACCCCCCAGCAGTGCAGGGGCAGCCTCCACCAGGCCCCCACTCATGTCTCCCACCACCCCCACCCCCCAGCCACCAGGGGCACCCTCCACCAGGCCCCCACTCATGTCTACCACCAACCCCACCCCCCAGCCACCAGGGGCACCCTCTACCAGGCCCCCACTCATGTCTACCACCACCCCCACCCCCCAGCAGTGCAGGGGCAGCCTCCACCAGGCCCCCACTCATGTCTCCCACCACCCCCACCCCCCAGCCACCAGGGGCACCCTCCACCAGGCCCCCACTCATGTCTACCACCACCCCCACCCCCCAGCCACCAGGGGCACCCTCCACCAGGCCCCCACTCATGTCTACCACCACCCCCACCCCCCAGCCACCAGGGGCACCCTCCACCAGGCCCCCACTCATGTCTCCCACTGCCCCCACCCCCCAGAAGTGCAGGGGCAGCCTCCACCAGGCCCCCACCCATGTCCCCTATCATCCCCACCCCCCAGCATCCAGGGGCAGCCTCCACCAGGCCACCACTCATGTTTCCCACCACCCCTACCCCCCAGCCACCAGGGGCAGCCTCCACCAGGCCCCCACTCATGTCTCTCATCACCCCCACCCCCCAGCAGTGCAGGGGCAGCCTCCACAAGGCCCCCACTCATGTCGACCACCACCCCCAGCCACCAGGGGCACCCTCCACCAGGCCCCTACTCATGTCTACCACCACCCACACCCCCAGCTACCAGGGGCACCCTCCACCAGGCCCCCACTCATGTCTCCCTGCACCCCCACCCCCCAGCCACCAGGGGCACCATCCACCAGGCCCCCACTCATGTCTACCACCACCCCCACCCCCCAGCCAACAGGGGCACCCTCCACCAGGCCCCCACGCATGTCTCCCATCACCCCCACACCCCAGCAGTGCAGGGGAAGCCCCCACCAGGCCCCCACTCATGTCCAACTCATGTCTCCCTGCACCCCCATCCCCCAGCCACCAGGGGCACCCTCCACCAGGCCCCCACTCATGTCTACCACCACCCCCACCCCACAGCAGTGCACGGGCAGCCTCCACCAGGCCCCCACTCATGTCTCCCACCACCCCCAACCCCCAGCCACCAGGGGCACCCTCCACCAGGCCCCCACTCATGTCTCCCACCACCCCCACCCCCCAGCCACCAGGGGCACCCTCCACCAGGCCCCCACTCATGTCTACCACCACCCCAACCCCCCAGCCACCAGGGGCACCCTCCACCAGGTCCCCACTCATGTCTCCCATCACCCCCACCCCCCAGCAGTGCAGAGGCACCCTCCACCAGGCCCCCACTCATGTCTCCCACCACCCCCACCCCCCAGCAGTGCAGGGGCAGCCTCCATCAGGCCCCCACTCATGTCCCCTATCACCCCCACCCCCCAGCATCCAGGGGCAGCCTCCACCAGGCCACCACTCATGTCTCCCACCACCCCCACCTCCCAGCCACCAGGGGCAGCCTCCACCAGGCCCCCACTCATGTCTCCCATCACCACCACCCCCCAGCAGTGCAGGGGCAGCCTCCACCAGGCCCCCACTCATGTCTCCCACCACCCCCACCCCCAGCCACCAGGGGCACCCTCCACCAGGCCCCCACTCATGTGTACCACCACCCACACCCCCCAGCCACCAGGGGCACCCTCCAGCAGGCCCCCACTCATGTCTCCCACCACCTCCACCCCCCAGCAGTGCAGGGGCACCCTTCACCAGGCACCCACTTATGTCTACCATCACCCCCACCCCCAGCAGTGCAGGGGCAGCCTCCACCAGGCCCCCACACATGTCCCCCTGCACCCCCACCCCCCAGCAGTGCAGGGACAGCCTCCACCAGGTCCCCACTTATGTCTCCCATCACCCCACCCCCCAGCAGTGCAGGGGCAGCCTCCACCAGGCCCACACTCATGTCTCCCATCACTCCCACCCCCCAGCCACCAGGGGCACCCTCCACCAGGCCCCCACTCATGTCCCCCTGCACCCCCACCTCCCAGCCACCAGGGGCACCCTCCACCAGGTCCCCACTCATGTCTACCACCACCCCCACCCCCCAGCCACCAGGGGCACCCTCCACCAGTCCCCCACTCATGCCCCCCAGCCAACATGTCACCACAATCTAGATCCCTGGCCCTTATGGTCAGCCTCCAAATGGCAAACACCCACCTGAGTATTGCATCCACCCACTTAGAAATGGCAAAAACATGATATAACCCCAATTGCAAGTTTGGAAATGAACACATGTCCCTCACATACACCCAATGGGTGTCAGTGGATGTCAAAACCCATATCATGATATGCATGAAACCAATGAGATGATACTACACATTGAACTTTGAAGAAAAAATATGTATTAAAAGCAACATAAATTGAATCAAAAATAAGCAAACAATAATGGAAATAAAAAAAAAAAAACAGCAGGTACGTGAAATAATGCAAAACCACAAATCATAATGCAAACGAAAGGTGTCCAAAGTCACAGTCCACAAAAGTAAATCCAATGGAAAATTGAAATCGAAAACCATTGCTCCATGGGGAAATCATAAAAAAAAAATGAAAATCCAAAAGTCAACTATATACAGATAAACAATCCAGGGTCCATGATCCCAACCGAAGAAATGACACCTATCTAATAACACTACCTAAAAAAATAAACTATATACAAAAATGTGGCCCATTGTCCAAAAGGTCCAAAAAAAATGCTAAACCAAAGGAAACCTAACACTAACTACAGAACTATTTACAAGGGCAGCGGGCTAGTCCGACGGCTCACTTCGGGATGTTCCGGGCCAGGGCATCATCGAACTCCTGCTCAATGTCCCGGAGGCGCTCCTCCTCCATGGCCCCAAGGGTCCGCAGGGCCGTCCACATGTTCCCCCCAAACTCCCTGCGGATTGCCTCGAGGCACTCGGCCCGCCTCAGGGCCCTCCGCATGGAGTTCTCTGCCCTGACCATCGTGAGCCGTGCCTCATCCGCCCGCTGCCGCTCCGCATCTATGGCGTGGCCCAACCGCTGCCAAACGGAAGACACTTCCCGTCCTGGGTCCTCCTGCCCTCCGGCCGATGCCTGCCCCTCCGATGTCGAAGCCCCCGAGCCATCCTGGCTCCCACCACGTTGCTGCTGCGCCTCTGCCCGTGCACTGCCTCCTCCTGCCTGCACATCCTCCATGGCTGGGGTGCAGTCGTTGATGTGGCCACCCCTGCTGGACGTCCGACTCCCGACTGTGGCAGGGATGCCTCCTCCACCAGCCTGGCCGCATCGTCAGAGGCAGCTCCACAGGGCACCCGGGTGACTGATGGGTGGGAAGATGGCACGGAGGACGAATGGCACATAGGGGGTTCAGTTGAGGAGGGGGTCGTAGCAAGGCCCATCAAATGGAGGAATCCGACCTGGGTGACCTGTCCCAGTAGGACGACGCGGTCAACGAGCCATTCGAGATGACGTGCAGTCTCCTCATGAAAAGACTGCTGGTCACCTCGCATGGCCCGTTGATGCAACGCCACACCAGCCAGGACAGGCTCAACCCGGACCCGGATAGCCACGTCCGCAGGCAGAGGAAGGCCAGTTGTCGTGAGCTCATCCCCTGCCTGAAAACGGGTCTGGACGTAGGCATCCCTGCTGGTGCAAGATGATGCAGTGACAGGATCAGGGACAGGATTGTACACAGGCACCTCCGCGGCGACCTGTGCTGCCTCCTGTCCCTGGTCCTGCACTGCACCAGTAGCGCCAGTGTGGCAGCGGTTGGGCCACGCCATAGATGCGGAGCGGCAGCGGGCGGAAGAGGCACGGCTCACGATGATCAGGGCGGAGAACTCCATGCGGAGGGCCCTGAGGCGGGCCGAGTGCCTCGAGGCAATCCGCAGGGAGTTTGGGGGGAACATGTGGACGGCCCTGCGGACCCTCTGGGCCATGGAGGAGGAGTGCCTCCGGGACATTGAGCAGGAGTTCGATGATGCCCTGGCCCGGAACATCCCGAAGTGAGCCGTCGGACTAGCCCGCTGCCCTTGTAAATAGTTCTGTAGTTAGTGTAGGTTTCCTTTGGTTTAGCATTTTTTTTGGACCTTTTGGACAATGGGCCACATTTTTGTATATAGTTTATTTTTTTAGGTAGTGTTATTAGATAGGTTTAATTTCTTCGGTTGGGATCATGGACCCTGGATTGTTTATCTGTATATAGTTGACTTTTGGATTTTTATTTTTTTTTATGATTTCCCCATGGAGCAATGGTTTTTGATTTTAATTTTCCATTGGATTTACTTTTGTGGACTGTGACTTTAGAAACCTTTCGTTTGCATTATGATTTGTGGTTTTGCATTATTTCACGTACCTGCTTGTTTTTTTTTAAATAATTTCCATTATTGCTTGTTTATTTTTGTTTCAATTTATGTTGCGTTTAATACATATTTTTCTTCAAACTTCAATGTGTAGTATCATCTCATTGGTTTCATGCATATCATGATATGTGTTTTGACATTCACTGACACCCATTGGGTGTATGTGAGGGACATGTGTTCATTTCCAAACTTGCAATTGTGGTTATATCATGTTTTTGAAATTTCTAAGTGGGTGGATGCAATATTCAGGTTGGTGTTTGGCATTTGGAGGCTGACCATAAGTGCCAGGGATCTAGATTGTGTTGACATGTTGGCTGGGGGACATAAGTGGGGGCCTGGTGGAGGCTGCCCTGCACTGCTGGGGGGTGGGGGTGATGGGAGACATGAGTGGGGGCCTGGTGGAGGCTGCCCCTGGTGGCTGGGGGGTGGGGGTGATGGGAGACATGGGTGGGGGCCTGGTGGAGGCTGCCCCTGCACTGCTGGGGGGTGGGGGTGCAGGGAGACATGAGTTGGACATGAGTGGGGGCCTGGTGGAGGCTGCTCCTGCACTGCTGGTGGGTGGGGGTGATAGGGGACATGAGTGGGGTCCTGGTGGAGGCTGCCCCTGCACTGCTGGGGGGTGAGGGTGATGGGAGACATGGGTGGGGGCCTGGTGGAGGCTGCCTCTGGTGGCTGGGGGGTGGGGGTGATGGGAGACATGGGTGGGGGCCTGGTGGAGGCTGCCCCTGCACTGCTGGGTGGTGGGGGTGATGGGAGACATGAGTGGGGGCCTGGTGGAGGCTGCCCCTGCACTGCTGGGGGGTGGGGGTGATGGGGGACATGAGTGGGGGCCTGGTGGAGGCTGCCCCTGCACTGCTGGGGGGTGGGGGTGGTGGTAGACATGATTGGGGGCCTGGTGGAGGGTGCCCTGGTGGCTGGGGGGTGGGGGTGGTGGTAGACATGAGTGGGGGCCTGGTAGAGGGTGCCCCTGGTGGCTGGGGGTGAGGGTGATGGGAGACATGAGTGGGGGCCTGGTGGAGAGTGCCCTTGGTGGCTGGGGGGTGGGGGTGATGGGAGACATGGGTGGGGCCTGGTGGAGGCTGCCCCTGGTGGCTCGGTGGTGCGGGTGCAGGGAGACATGAGTTGGACATGAGTGGGGGCCTGGTGGAGGCTGCCCCTGGTTGCTGGGGGGTGGGGGTGCAGGGAGACATGAGTTGGACATGAGTGGGGGACTGGTGGAGGCTGCCCCTGCACTGCTGGGGGGTGGGGGTGATAGGGGACATGAGTGTGGGGCTGGTGGAGGCTGCCCCTGCACTGCTGGGGGGGTGGGAGTGGTGGTAGACATGATTGGGGGCCTGGTGGAGGGTGCCGCTGGTGGTTGGGGGGTGGGGGTGATGCGAGACATGAGTGGGGTCCTGGTGGAGGCTGCCCCTGCACTGCTGGGGGGTGGGGGTGATGGGAGACATGGGTGGGGGCCTGGTGGAGGCTGCCCCTGGTGGCTGGGGGTGGGGGTGATGGGAGACATGGGTGGGGGCCTGGTGGAGGCTGCCCCTGCACTGCTGGGGGGTGGGGGTGATGGGAGACATGAGTGGGGGCCTGGTGGAGGCTGCCCCTGCACTGCTGGGTGGTGGGGGTGATGGGAGGCATGAGTGGGGGCCTGGTGAAGGGTGCCCCTGGTGGCTGGGGGGTGGGGGTGGTGGTAGACATGAGTGGGGGCCTGGTGGAGGCTGCCCCTGGTGGCTTGGGGGTGGGGGTGGTGGGAGACATGAGTGGGGGCCTGGTGGAGGCTGCCCCTGCACTGCTGGGGGGTGGGGGTGATATGGGACATGAGTGGGGGCTTGGTGGAGGCTGCCCCTGAACTGCTGGGGGGTGGGGGTGATGGGAGACATGGGTGGGGGCCTGGTGGAGGCTGCCCCTGGTGGCTGGGGGGTGGGGGTGATGGGAGACATGGGTGGGGGCCTGGGAGAGGCTGCCCCTGGTGGCTGGGGGGTGGGGTTGCAGGGAGACATGAGTTGGACATGAGTGGGGGCCTGGTGGAGGCTGCCCCTGCACTGCTGGGGGGTGGGGGTGATAGCGGACATGAGTGGGGGCCTGGTGGAGGCTGCCCCTGCACTCCTGGGGGGTGGGGGTGATGGGAGACATGGGTGGGGGCCTGGTGGAGGCTGCCCCTGGTGGCTGGGGGGTGGGGGTGGTGGGAGACATGAGTGGGGGACTGGTGGAGGCAGCCCCTGCACTGCTGGGGGGGTGGGGGTGGTGGTAGACATGATTGGGGGCCTGGTGGAGGGTGCCCCTGGTGGCTGGGTGGTGGGGGTGGTGGTAGGCATGAGTGGGGGCCTTGTGGAGGGTGCCCCTGGTGGCTGGGGGGTGGGGGTGATGGGAGACATGAGTGGGGGCCTGGTGGAGGCTGCCCCTGCACTGCTGGGGGGTGGGGGTGATATGGGACATGAGTGGGGGCCTGGTGGAGGCTGCCCCTGCACTGCTGGGGGGTGGGGGTGATGGGAGACATGGGTGGGGCCTGGTGGAGGCTGCCCCTGGTGGCTGGGGGGTGGGGGTGATGGGAGACATGGGTGGGGGCCTGGTGGAGGCTGCCCCTGGTGGCTGGGGGGCGGGGGTGCAGGGAGACATGAGTTGGACATGAGTGGGGGCCTGGTGGAGGCTGCCCCTGCACTGCTGGGGGGTGGGGGTGATAGGGGACATGAGTGGGGGCCTGGTGGAGGCTGCCCCTGCACTGCTGGGGGGTGGGGGTGATAGGCGACATGGGTGGGGGCCTGGTGGAGGCTGCCCCTGGTGGCTTGGGGGTGGGGGTGGTGGGAGACATGAGTGGGGGCCTGGTGGAGGCAGCCCCTGCACTGCCGGGGGGGTGGGATGGTGGTAGACATGATTGGGGGCCTGGTGGAGGGTGCCCCTGGTGGCTGGTGGCTGGGGGCTGGGGGTGGTGGTAGACATGAGTGGGGGCCTTGGTGAGGGTGCCCCTGGTGGCTGGGGGTTGGTGGGAGACATGAGTGGGGGCCTGGTGGAGGCTTCCCCTGCACTGCTGGGGGGTGCGGGTGATGGGAGACATGGGTGGGGGCCTGGTGGAGGCTGCCCCTGGTGGCTGGGGGGTGGGGGTGGTGGGAGACATGAGTGGGGGGCCTGGTGGAGGCTGCCCCTGCACTGCTGGAGGGTGGGGTGGTGGTAGACATGATTGGGGGCCTGGTGGAGGGTGTCCCTGGTGGCTGGGGGTGGGGGCGGTGGTAGACATGAGTGGGGGCCTGGTGGATGGTGCCCCTGGTGGCTGGGGGGTGGGGGTGATGGGAGACATGAGTGGGGGCCTGGTGGAGGGTGCCCCTGGTGGCTGGGGGGTGGGGGTGCAGGGAGACATGAGTTGGACATGAGTGGGGGCCTGGTGGAGGCTGCCCCTGGTGGCTGGTTGGTGTGGGTGCAGGAAGACATGAGTTGGACATGAGTGGGGGCCTGGTGGAGGCTGCCCCTGCACTGCTGGGGGGTGGGGGTGATAGGGGACATGAGTGGGGACCTGGTGGAGGCTGCCCCTGCACTGCTGGGGGGTGGGGGTGATGGGAGACATGGGTGATGGCTTGGTGGAGGCTGCCGCTGGTGGCTGGGTGGTGGGGGTGATGGGAGACATGGGTGGGGGCCTGGTGGAGGCTGCCCCTGCACTGTTGGGGGCGGGGGGTGATGGGAGATATGAGTGGAGGCCTGGTGGAGGCTGCCCCTGCACTGCTGGGGGGTGGGGGTGATGGGAGACATGAGTGGGGGCCTGGTGGAGGGTGACCCTGGTGGCTGGGGGGTGGACGTGGTGGTAGACATGAGTGGGGGCCTGGTGGAGGCTGCCCCTGGTGGCTAGGGTGTGGGGGTGGTGGGAGACATGAGTGGGGGCCTGGTGGAGGCTGCCCCTGCACTGCTGGGGGGTGGGGGGTGATAGGGGACATGAGTGGGGGCCTGGTGGAGGCTGCCCCTGCACTGCTGGGGTTGGGGGTGATGGGAGACATGGGTGGGGGCCCGGTGGAGGCTGCCCCTGGTGGCTGGGGGGTGGGGTGCAGGGAGACATGAGTTGGACATGAGTGGGGGGCTGGTGGAGGCTACCCCTGCACTGCTGGGTGGTGGGGGTGATAGGGGACATGAGTGGGGGCCTGGTGGAGGCTGCCCCTGCACTGCTGGGGGGTGGGGGTGATGGGAGACATGGGTGGGGGCCTGGTGGAGGCTGCCTCTGGTGGCTGGGGGGTGGGGGTGGTGGGAGACATGAGTGGAGGCCTGGTGGATGCTGCCCCTGCACTGCCGGGGGGTGGCGGTGGTGGTAGACATGATTGGGGGCCTGGTGGATGGTGCCCCTGGTGACTGGGGGGTGGGGGTGGTGGTAGACATGAGTGGGGGCCTCGTGGAGGGTGCCCCTGGTGGCTGGGGGGTGGGGGTGATGGGAGACGTGAGTGGGGGCCCGGTGTAGGCTTCCCCTGGTGGCTGGGGGTGGGGGTGGTGGGAGACATGAGTGGGGGCCTGGTGGAGGCTGCCCCTGCACTGCTGTGAGGTGGGGGTGATAGGGGACATGAGTGGGGGCCTGGTGGAGGCTGCCCATGCACTGCTGGGGGGTGGGGGTGGTGGGAGA
Source organism: Ambystoma mexicanum (assembly GCF_040938575.1). Taxonomy (NCBI): domain Eukaryota; kingdom Metazoa; phylum Chordata; class Amphibia; order Caudata; family Ambystomatidae; genus Ambystoma; species Ambystoma mexicanum. The sequence goes on from NC_090927.1 coordinate 1,137,592,643, forward strand.
CATTAGTGCGGGCCTGGTGGAGGCTGCCCCTGCACTGCTGGAGGGTGGGGGTGATAGGGGACATGAGTGGGGGCCTGGTGGAGGCTGCCCCTGCACTGCTGGGGGGTGGGGGGATGGGAGACATGAGTGGGGCCTGGTGGAGGCTGCCCCTGCACTGCTGGGGGGTGTGGGTGGTGGTAGACATGAGTTGGACATGAGTGGGGGCCTGGTGGAGGCTGCCCCTGCACTCATGGGGGCTGGGGGTGATCAGAGACATGAGTGGGGGCCTGGTGGAAGCTGCCCCTGCACGGGTGGGGGTGATGGGAGACATGTAGTGGGGGCCTGGTGGAGGCTGCCCCTGCACTGCTGGGGGGTGGGGGTGATGGGAGACATGAGTGGGGGCCTGGTGGAGGCTGCCCCTGGTGGCTGGGGGGTGGGGTGCAGGGAGACATGAGTTGGACATGAGTGGGGGGCTGGTGGAGGCTACCCCTGCACTGCTGGGTGGTGGGGGTGATAGGGGACATGAGTGGGGGCCTGGTGGAGGCTGCCCCTGCACTGCTGGGGGGTGGGGGTGATGGGAGACATGGGTGGGGGCCTGGTGGAGGCTGCCTCTGGTGGCTGGGGGGTGGGGGTGGTGGGAGACATGAGTGGAGGCCTGGTGGATGCTGCCCCTGCACTGCCGGGGGGTGGCGGTGGTGGTAGACATGATTGGGGGCCTGGTGGATGGTGCCCCTGGTGACTGGGGGGTGGGGGTGGTGGTAGACATGAGTGGGGGCCTCGTGGAGGGTGCCCCTGGTGGCTGGGGGGTGGGGGTGATGGGAGACGTGAGTGGGGGCCCGGTGGAGGCTTCCCCTGGTGGCTGGGGGTGGGGGTGGTGGGAGACATGAGTGGGGGCCTGGTGGAGGCTGCCCCTGCACTGCTGTGAGGTGGGGGTGATAGGGGACATGAGTGGGGGCCTGGTGGAGGCTGCCCATGCACTGCTGGGGGGTGGGGGTGGTGGGAGACATTAGTGCGGGCCTGGTGGAGGCTGCCCCTGCACTGCTGGAGGGTGGGGGTGATAGGGGACATGAGTGGGGGCCTGGTGGAGGCTGCCCCTGCACTGCTGGGGGGTGGGGGGATGGGAGACATGAGTGGGGCCTGGTGGAGGCTGCCCCTGCACTGCTGGGGGGTGTGGGTGGTGGTAGACATGAGTTGGACATGAGTGGGGGCCTGGTGGAGGCTGCCCCTGCACTCATGGGGGCTGGGGGTGATCAGAGACATGAGTGGGGGCCTGGTGGAAGCTGCCCCTGCACGGGTGGGGGTGATGGGAGACATGTAGTGGGGGCCTGGTGGAGGCTGCCCCTGCACTGCTGGGGGGTGGGGGTGATGGGAGACATGAGTGGGGGCCTGGTGGAGGCTGCCCCTGCACTGCTGGGGGGTGGGGGTGATGGGAGACATGAGTGGGGGCATGGTGGAGGCTGCCCCTGCACTGCTGGGTGGTGGGGTTGATGGGAGACATGAGTGGGAGCCTGGTGGAGGCTGCCCCTGCACTGCTGGGGGTGGGGGTGATAGGGGACATGAGTGGGGGCCTAGTGGAGGCTGCCCCTGCACTGCTGGGGGTTGGGGGTGATGGGAGACATGAGTGGGGGCCTAGTGGAGGCTGCCCCCGCTGGCTGGGGGGTGGGGGTGGTGAGAGACATGAGTGGGGGCCTGGTGGAGGCTTCACCTGCACTGCTGGCGGGTGGGGGTGATGGGAGACATGGGTGGGGGCCTGGTGGAGGCTGCCCCTGGTGGCTGGGGGTGCAGGGAGACATGTGTTGGTGGGCAGTAGTGCAAGGTGACATGTGGGTTGGCTGGGGGGCATGGCCATGGTGGATGGGGTGCCTGCAGGACAAATGCAGGGTAGGCCCCTGTGGTGTGGGCCACCTGGAGGGGCCGTGGAGGGTGTAGAGGGAACACCTGGGAGGACCCACACGTGCAATTCACGTGTGGTGCTCCCAGCGCACCCCTGGAATACACGTACCCTGATGGAATCGCGTGTGATACTTCCCGCGCACCCCTGAAATACACGTACCCTGCTGATTTTGGGTGTGATACTTCCCGCGCACCCCTGAAATACACGTACCCTGCTTCTTTTGCGTGTGATACTTCCCGTGCACCCCTGGAATACACGTACCCTGCTGTTTTTGCATGTGATAATTCCCGCGCACCCCTGGAATACACGTACCCTGATGGAATCGCGTGTGATACTTCCCGCGCACCCCTGAAATACACGTACCCTGCTGCTTTTGCGTGTGATACTTCCCGCGCACCCCTGAAATACACATACCCTGCTGTTTTTGCGTGTGATAATTCCCATGCACCCCGGAGATACACGTACCCTTCTGCATTTGTGTGTGATACTTCCCGCGCACCCCTGAAATACAGGTACCCTGCTGCTTTTGCGTGTGATACTTCCTGCGCACCCCTGGAATGCACGTACCCTGCTGTTTTTGCGTGTGTTACTTCCCACGCACCCCTGATGTACATGTACACAGGACAATCGCGTGTGGAACTTCCCGCGAACCACTGAAATACACGTTCCCCGCTTGGCGTTTGCTGTTTGCCAGCCCTGTGAACTGATCCAGGGTTAGCGCAACCCTTTGCGATGATTTGGGGATTGTGAAGGCTTTTCCTTGCGCGAGGGCGTTCTTGGGGGCGTAACTGGCGCTGCTGCAGGGTCGCTGCGCCACTCTGCACCACGGCTGGTTTCGGAGGCTAAAATCCATGAATTCGCTGTGCGATGAAAAGGATTTTTTCGCACGTGGCTGATGCAGTGTATCGCACGGGGACACTGTGAGCCAGCCGCGTCCGCCATTTTTGTGCGAATTTCTATGAATTACCCTGATAGTATAGACAAAATTTAAAACATCAATCTGATAGGATCTAACTCATTCTTCATAAAAAAAGAAAACGAAAACACAACAATGTTATTTAAATCATAAATATGGGGTTAGCAATTTCGTATATCTCAAACCTTTTACCACCTTCACAGTAAGAAAAACCTTTTTTCCTGTTAGTCTACTATTTAAGATGGATTTTGCATCTTTAGTAAGCAGGCCAGTTCTAATGCTTGTTAAAATGTAAGCATAGGGAGGTCTGCAGACTGACACATGTTTTGAGTAAGTTCTCTGTAGTGAAACTGTTGCCAGAGATTTACATTTTCAATGCTGCTGAGTCTGTTAGGGCATGGTTTGTGTCCTAATGTTTTGAAAATAGGCTGAACTTTTATTGGTCTTAACGGTAGGAGGTCTATGAAAACAATAACATGTTCAATTCCAAACAGTTCTTCGTAGTCAGTTTTCAGGACTTGCTGCATTCTGAAGTGAATTAAAGCCAACATGAGCTTGGAAACCATGCTTACTTCATCTATTAGGATCACTTTCATTCGTTAGAGAATTCTGCGTACTTCAGTAGCAGCTTCTGCTGATAATTTCTAGAATTTTAATTTGTTTTGGTGTTCTACTGGAAAGAGCTGTAGTCAGTGGCAGCTAAACCTGTGGGGGCCGTTACAACAGCCAAAAGGTTGTTGTTTGTTAAGTTTTGTAGAAATGTGCTGATTATTTTATTTAGGAACATTGTACCTGAACAAGCTTCATCAGTAACATACAGGAGCAGATATTTATCATTTTTACAGCTACAAGGTTTAATTTAATGTTTAAAACCATGTTCAATTTCTTCAGTGACTTCTAGATAAATGGTGAGTTGTTCATCATTTAGCTGTGATTTTAGCACTGGCAAGTTTTCTTCAGATTGTTTAGATTGATTCGTGGTATTTCCTTCCCTCGGACATAGGTATTTCTGCTACTTTTAGAATGAGTGGTTCTGCAAGTGGTTCTTGGCTGCCTGTAAGGGAAGATTGACTGCCCTCAGGAGTGTCTTTATCTAGAAGAGCTTCAATTTCTATTACACCTTCTTCTTTTCTCCAAGGTTTAAAAAGTTGAAGTAGGGCCTTGTAATAAAGTTCTTTATGTTGCAGAGATTTAAATGATAACTTTATATGATTAATTAGGCAGGGTTTGGTACGTTTCTCTAGGATTGCTTCACAAGTTGAGACTGAATATTTGCCAGTTGTCTCATCTGGTGTGACATGGTTTTTGTAGGAGTAGTTTTGGACTATGTCATACAGGCACATGATTTCCAAAGCAGTACTTCTGTTTCGGTAATATGTGTCAATTACCTTGTTTTCTTTAAAATGTCCAGACTGTTGGGATCATTTGTGGCTATTGTTTCTATCTCTTGGAAGGATTTTAATACTCTTTTTTGGGATGAAGCTGGACCAAGGTTTAGTGAGACTATAGGACCTCATTATGAGTGTGGCGGTCTGGAAATAAGGGTGCTGGTAAGCCTACCGGCACCCTTGTTTCCAGACTGCCACACTACGAGTCTACCTGTCGCGGCCGTTGCGCCCCGACAGGTCTGACCCTGCCGGGCACAACAGCCCCGGTAGGCAGAGTTGCCATGGAAACACCAGCACCATTAGCAACGGTGCCGGTGCTTCTGAGTCCCCATTCCAATGGAGTCCTATGTGACTCTATGGGAATTAAGACTTACAAAACCTGCCACCTGACTTCACGCTCTGTCAGGACTTGTAATGTTTCTGTGGCACCGAGAAGTCAGGCGGCAGATCCGGTGTTACGGGTGCTGCGGTAACCCACCAGTGGCACAGGCACGTTATCACCATACTCGTAATGAGGGCCATGTGTTCAGATTTGCCATGTAAGGCTGTACCTGTTAAACGGTCTCCAGCTTCTTTGCATCCACATTGTCAATTGGCAAGCATTTTTATACCGAAGGAGTACAATTTTTATGACCGTATTTTTCCAGATGATATGTCATCCCAGAGGTCTTTTAGCTCTGTTTTTGCAGCTTTGGTGCGGTAGGCTTTGACATATCTTGCAACTGCAGTGGAATTGTCTGCAATGTATTGTCTATATTTGCATTTCACAAGAGGGCAATGATTGCATTGTAATCATTGATGTACTTGGATGCTTCGTCCCTTTTAATGTTGTATGTGTTTCTATGGGATTTGCCTTTTACAGTCTGTCTAACAGAAAGCATCAAGCTATTAACTTGTCCTTTTTTGCAAACTGGTCTAGGGAAGATAAAGTGTCATTTGGTATAGTATTTACCTTTGTTTTTATATCTACATAGGCAGTATTTGCCGCACTTATGTTTTTGGAAGCGTTAGATTTGTGCACATTGGTCGCTATGTGTGGTTTCTGAAGGGATGTCGCAGGTAATGTATTTTTGAATAAACTGTAAAGCATAGGCATCACTGTCATGGCCAAATTTGGGAGCCTATTTTATACTTTTTATTTTATTTTTATTTGTTTAGTTTTAAAAAAACTTTACAATTTTTTGTTAGAATTACATGAAATTACAAGAAATTACGAATAATTACATACAATTGTACACATTATGTCCTAAAATCCATTAATAAATCACAAGGTACTTTCTAAAAATTCTTATGTCTAAGGTCACTTTTGCATGCATACACAACATCGCTAAAACTTCATCATTGGTTGTGTCAATTACAATACTCTGTTGTTAAAATTCTATGATCTTTACATTTTAAGGAGGACATTTTTAATAAAACTGGATTCAGGTTCTCTCGATTTCTGTTTTCAAGTTAGTGGGCCTCATTACGAGTCCGGTGGTAACCTGCCGGTTTTTCTGGCTCGGTTACCGCCGGACTCGTATTACCATACCGCCTCTGTGATTCCTGGAATTACCGGGCATTACAACCCCGGTGACCCGGGAATTCTGGAGGCGGAATTCGGTAAATCCCCATTCCCATTGAGTCCCATAGGACTCAATGGGAATGGGGACCATGGAAACACCGGCACCATCTCGTGATGGTGCCGGTGTTTCCACGTCCGCCTGCAGGCAGGCGGTGTTAAACCCGCCAGGTCAGACCTGGCAAGAATGACACCTCTGCCTGCAGGACTCGAAATCAGCCGGTATGGAAACAACGGTGGCAGTGGGTTTACCGCCACCGTTATTTCCATACCGGGCGACTTGCAATGAGGCCCATTGTCTTTCCCTTTGCATTAGGTCAACTAATTAACATTCTTAATCAATGCATTCTTATCAAACTTCTCATTTTCAAGCTTTTTTTTATACACTTCCACAGTTGATATAAACTTATATGGACTGCCTGCAAATCAGAGTTCAAGCAGTATGCCCAAAAGGCGTCACTTTTAATGTAATCATAGTTATGTACTAAATGTCCTAAATTTGTCATATATTCAGTACACAATTTAGGGCATTGTAGGAAGACATGTAGTGGGGATTCCAGAATGTTTGTTTTTTTGCATATTGTGCATGTTCTTTCCTCGCCCAGGATTTTTTGTTGTGCCCCCGTCATTGTCATTGTTAATGAGTGTTGTGAACATTTCTTTGATCCCAAGATATATATAGTTAATTAACACAAGATCGTCGGCATAGATTAAACATGGTATAGGTTTCTCTCCTCGTTTCGGGCAACAGCCATGCACAGGTACAAGCCAGTGTGGAAGATCTGCCATATACAAGTTGTAGAGTAGCGCTGCCATCAGACATCCTTGTCGCACCCCACATGATATATCGATGGGGGCTGTGGTACTGATATCTATGTCTAGTCGTACTCAAGCTTGTGTGCCTTGATGTAGTTGTTCTATGATCGTTATCAACCAGTTAGGGCATCCCCACTTCTGTATTTTATTCCACAATCTTTTCCGATCTACGCTATCAAATGCGGCAGCGAAGTCAACGAAAATCACATATAATGTAGTTCCTCTCAGTTGTCGTGTATCACCAATGCATGAGTCTAAAACTCTTAGATTATGTGCAGTGCCTGCTCCCGGTCTAAAACCTTGTGTAAAATCAAGTATCTTTATTCTGTTGGCTCACTCTTAGAGCTTTTGGCATACGAAAGTAGTGAATAGTTTTCCAGAGGCATCGAGCATGGACAACAAATGGTAGTTTTCGGGTAACCCCTGCGCCCCTTTCTTGTATACCGGAAGCATTATTGCCTGTAACCAAGTTTTTGGTATTTGTTGGGTCTTGCAGACTTTGTTGAACAATTCACACAGTATCACTGCCCATTCTTTCAGATTTTGTTTGAAGATGGCATTCGCAAGTCCATTAGGGCCCGGTGCTCTTGAGTCTTTTAATTTTGTGATCGCAGCTTTCATATTCTCCACAGTGAACTGCATTTGCCGTTATTGCTTTTGAGCTGCTCTTCCTGACTGTTGTTTTGTTTTTGTTGTAAAAAGGTCACCCAGATATTTCCTTGGATGGGATTCACTGTTAGTTTGTGCGTCTCTGCTTTGGCTTTAGCTAATTTTGCCCATATACTCTTTGGGCCTCATTACGAGAATGGAGGGAGCCATGGAGCTATTGGCTCCATGGCTGCCTCCGTTCCGGGCTCCATTACCGGGTTCCTGCAATGGGGACTTACTCCGAGATAGGAGGACCCGGTAAGTCCTCCATGCAGGAACCCGTCCCTTCAACAAAGTTTTTTCACTGAATTTCATAGGTTTTTAGTAGCACAACTTAACCATAATGTCCCTTTAACAAAGTTTTTTAACTGAATTTCATAGGTTTTTAGTAGCAAAGCTTAACAATAGTAACTTTGACTTTATGTACATGTAATATGGAACATAATGAACCACTTCTACTGAATGTAATGTCCGCGAACATCAACAGTACCACTACCTAAAAAGTCTAGGGGGGGGGAGCATGTTTCATTGTTATATTACAACATGATAACATTTAAAAAATTCACAAAGTAGTACACATACATATTATATGTAGTAATACATAAGAAATGTAACCCATATATATACCACACTAACCATTCATTTAAATACAATATATTCTAAAATGGAATATACCAGGAGACGATAAATAGGCTTCCAACATAATTACGTGACAGACACTTCACAACTAAGACCAAGACCAGACCTACAGACTACTTAGAACATATTTTACCTGAAATAGTAAGTGTACATCATTTTACTCATATCTTTAGAAACATTCTGTATTAGATTAAAACAAATATTATTATTTTTTTTTTCTCACAGAAATGTCTAGTACCCTGGAATGGCTAGAGGAGCACTTCCCACATGATGAAATGTCAGAAAATAGTGAAGCTAATGGTACACACTTTACAATATAAACCATTTAAGTGTTATTATTTTATATTTATTTAACATATATATTTCTTTTTGTACAGAGCATACCAAAATAGAAAATATGTCTGAAGAAACTGTTATGGAAAACACGCTTAACAGCTTAAGAGAAAAAATGGATTTATTATTGAGCAATTTTAATAATTTGAAAACTTTTGTTGAGGATCATTTTAAAACAAAAACCTCATACCATTGTCCCACATGTACTTGTCCCCCCTCACCATATCCCAGTCAATTATGCCCAAACCCTCTCCATAATCCAAAACGTTTTGATGAGACTTCCATCCCTTCTTCACCTGATATCAATCATGTTGAAACCCCTGATTCTCCTGTTTTTGTTTCTATTTCTGCCTCACCTTCTCTGTCATAAATTATTAATATATGTGAAATAAAGTTACATTTTTATATTGTGTTGTAATTACTTCCCATTTTTTATTTTTTTAAAAACAATGTAGATGTCCGCGGACAGCGCGGGTGTTCTGAAATGTTCGTAAATAAACGAAAATGGAGGTGTCCTGAAGAACACTATACCTGTCCGTATTGTTCGCTAGCAAGTTGAAACTGTTCTAAGAACCCAATTGGTGTCCTGAAATGTTCGTAATTAAACGAAAATGGAGGTGCCCTAATAAAGAACACTATACCTGTCCGTACTGTTCACTACCAAGTTGAAACTGTTCTAAGAACACAAGCGGTGTCCTGAAATGTTTGTAAATAAACAAAAATGGAGGTGTCCTGAAGAACACTATACCTGTCCGTATTGTTCGCTAGCAATTTGAAACTGTTCTAAGAACCCAATTGGTGTCCTGAAATGTTTGTAATTAAACGAAAATGGAGATGTCCTAAAGAACACTATACCTGTCCGTACTGTTCGCTAGCAAGTTGAAACTGTTCTAAGAACACAAGCGGTGTCCTGAAATGTTTGTAATTAAATGAAAATGGAGGTGTCGTAAAGAACACTATACCTGTCCGTACTGTTCGCTAGCAAGTTGAAACTGTTCTAAGAACACAAGCGGTGTCCTGAAATGTTCATAATTAAACGAAAATGGAGGTGTCCTAAAGAACACTATACCTGTCCGTACTGTTCGCTAGCAAGTTCAAACTGTCCTAAGAATCCAGTTGGTGTCCTGAAATGTTCGTAACTAAACGAAAATGGAGGTGTCCTAAAGAACACTATACCTGTCCGTAATGTTCGCTAGCAAGTTAAATGTTCTAAGAATACAATTGATGTCCTAAAAAGTTCGTAATCAAACGAAAATGGAAGTGTCCTAAAGAACACTATATCTGTCCGTAGTGTTCGCTAGAAAGTTTAAACTGTTCTAGAACATACGCGATATCCAGAAATATTTGTTTGATGTGTGACGCACTTTTAATTAATTCAGGACCTGAACACTGTCCGTAGAACATCAACGCGCATGCGCAAACCAATGTCCGTGCATTTGGTGTCCTGCGGACAGGAGCTTCCTTCGCTGACCTGTCCACAAAGGGATCATGTGACCGCGCCCATGCTGATCGCATGTTCCGAATGTGGACACTGTTCGTGTCCCCGAACAATTTAAAAGTACATTTTCGAGTAATCCACAATATTTTTCCAAAAAACCTCATCATGGCACAAGTCACACATAGTAATCCTGAGTTTCTACATATCTTTTGAAACTTTTTGAACCCTTTTTTGTGTTCGATCGGTCCGCGGACAGAGCGCATGTCCGCGAACCGCATACAATCACCCCTATAAAAGACCACTCCCTAGAGCTTATTCTCATTGTGTTTCTGGCTATTCTTCAGAGCACAGCAATTTTCCAGCAACTTGCTGATTCCACCATCGAGGTGGCATCCCTGGCTGCAGAACTGCCACCTGGTGCTGCACCTGCTTCAGCACCACCCCAACCCCCTCCACCACCACCTTCCCAAGAGCCTGAAGAGGGGAACAGAAGTGAGGATGCAGAGGAGGAAGAAGAGGATGATGAGAATGAGGTAGAGGAAATCCCTACAACCCGCACTAGACGTGAGTCTTGGGTGTGGCGGTTATTTTCCATTTATGGGAATGGTCCTAAGGCTCGTGCGAACCGTGTTATCTGCAATGAGTGCAAAATGATAGTCAGTCGCAGGAAGCACGGTTCGTACAGCTTTGGGTCCACGACCATGAAGCGACACCTGAGGTCATTTCACTCTGGGGCTATTCGCAAGGTTGTACCTTGCAAAGAACGTAGTAGGTTGATTTCCTCTACTTCATCCTCTGTTTCTGACCTGTCACCACAAGGACCACATCTGTGGGACAGCGTCTTCCTCAAGCTGCCTCAAAGACCATACAGAATTCTGATGACCCTTACCTTTCGAGGGACACAGTTGTATGTATGTACTGTGACAGTATTCTGCAGGGGGGAGCAACTTCGGAGTGCTTTTGAGACTATAGTCTCAGAGCACGAGAAGTCCTGCTCACTACCCAAATAAAACCTACTCTACATCTTCCTCTCTCATCTCGCCCTTTCCTATCCCTGCGGTTGGTGTCCTCCCCTTTACCCTCCTTTCCCCTCCTCTCCTAGTGTGTCATGTCTAAAAAACAAAAAAAATATATAAAATTACAAAAATCACAAAAAATAAGGCTCTTTTCAGAGCCGCCTTTCACAGTTAAAAAATAGAAGTGAAGATAAATAAAGCAGGGCCCTTTGTATTTCTTAAAAGTCCATGGACAGTTTGCGAACATTAAAAAATTTGGGGTGCTACCCTATTGTTACCATTGCATTTTTCTCTGGTAGGAAGTGGTGGCTCTGAAAAGAGCCTTTGGAAGGTGTTTGTATGTCAAAAATTATAAATACTTAACACCTACTTCAAAATGGATGCTTTATTTCTAAAAAAGGTCGCAGTGCATTTTGTACATTTCTCAGAAAAATCTGATTGCCAGCATAAGTAAAATGGACTCCATCTCTGCGAAAAATGTATGTACTACGAAACATGATATTTTCATTGTGAAAAGAGGACATGCCAAAATCTCTTAGAAATGCACAAACAGCCTTATTAACATTGCGCCTTGCTTTTTCCATTTGTGGACCAAATGAAGAAGAACGAAGCCACATTTGTCTCTGCGCAATCCATGAAAATATTATTTGAGAATTAGGAAGCATGTCCATGACTTTCCCAAGTCCTTCTTTCATAGCAAATTGCAAAGAAATTCCAGACATATGTCCTAAACTGTTCCCTCGACAATGAATTACAATTATTTCTGGATGTTGCTTTGTTTCCAAAGTAGCACAGAGAGGTAGCAAGTCCAACCACTTCATTCCACGTACTCCATGCCAGTGTACTTCCACATGTGGAAATCCAAGATCTACAGCTACTCCACAGCTTTGTGCATGCACCTTCAACAAATGTATCCACGAATCTCCCACAATCCAAACAATCTGTTTTCTGAAACACACAGCCATAGCTATCTGTTGTTCTCTCAGCAAAAAGAGTATCTGAGAAACTCTCTCCTGGCACAACACACCCACTAAACTTTCCTGACCAATCCCTTTCACTGCTCATTCTCATTTGCATGACTTCTTCTGAACCCACAAATCCCCGGGTGTAACTCCCGATGTCCGTGAACTACCGCTATGTCCGCGAACATATCGTAACATGAACAGCCCTTCTACCATTTCCACTTCACTCTCTGTGCCATTCCCTCATTGGATGTAGCTAAGAAATCACATGACCATGCACCAATCACATTCAAGACCTCTACATCTAACTGCATCATCACAGATCAGCGCTGCAAATGTACTGTGAATCTCTCTGAGTACAAGTGTCATATCATTGGCAAGCACCATCTACAAGAAATACTGTACAAGGCTCCAAGATTTCTACTTGTAGCTCCATGCATATCCATATGAATGAACACAAACTAGAGGTATGCATATTTTCTGTACAGTACATGAACACATTTTCAAACTGACTTTTAGCTTGTGTAATCTGTAAAATGAATCTACTGTCTTTTTTCCAATTTCTTAAAATCAACTATCACTTATAAACCTTTATACTATTTACTTTCTTAATACACACACTATCAAATCATATTAAACTAACAATTTTGAAATGAAATGTATAGACTACATATATTGAAACAAAATTGCATGCATGCACACTCTATGTTCCAATCTCAAAAAATAATACTTATACAATTACATATATTTATTTATTTATTTATTTGATTACTTTAATTTAAGCAAGACATTAAGGCACTATTACCTAGAACAGCTTAGTTACAGAAATGGTGGTATTCAGTGGTACATTATGAATTTCTCAAGACACACTAAAGATATGTTGTTTGTTACAGTTACTCATTGCAATACAATTTGTTCATTAAGAACATATCATATGTATTGAACTGGTGCGATGTATTTTATGTGATTTTAAGAAAAAAAGTAAGTAGAATATCACCATAATATTTGTATTATTACTCAAACATGCTATAAAGTTAATTCATGCCATTTATGTGCCTAAAAATAGAGATTCTGCACCATTGTGTCTAAAAATCCCCATGTCTTAAACAGCGATTTACATCTAGAATGGCGCACAAATTCCTACTTTTGGACACACAAATTACCCAACTCAACCGCTAGAATTTTCATATTATAGAACAAACAACTGTTTTTATTGTATACATTAGATTTACTATTTGTACTTCTCCACACCACTAGCTTATTTTTTTCTGTCATCTGAACCTGAGTTTAGTAACATATTAATTGTAGAATACACATCCCTATTAGTTGTAGTTCCCAATGCACAATCAGACACTATTACATACATCATCTTACTGAAACACTCATGCACACAGCACACATACGTTGCAGAACACCCCAACCCATACCTTCCTTATTTTTTTCAACAGACCCTAAAGAATGCCTGCCAAAAGTCAAGTCCGTAGAAAGCAACGCAGAAGTAGAGCAAATGAAAATAAAAGTGTCCAACATAAGCATCCATCTCTAGCAGAATCTGTAAAAAAAAGTTCAAACAAAACAGCTAATACAGTCATTCAGTGAAACACAAGAAGTTTCAAGTACAAAAACTTTGCCTTCTCTATCAAAATGTAAAACAAACCAAAAAACAATTAACAAAAAATCAGCTATCACTACAGATAAAACTACTTCTTTAAATTTTAATATAGTGCAAAGTAAGCATACCAAGAAAAGTATTTTAGCCAAAATGTTCCATCACAAAGTCCTTCAAAATCTTATAAAAACAGGAGAGAAATAATTTTCAATGCTTAAAACCTATCGTAGGAAATTAATTTTAGAAGCGTTGATAGATAGTGCAGTTCTTCTCAAATGAAAGTTATTTATTTTAGTGTTAAACAAAATGAAACCACTAAAAAAAATAACTAAATTACAAAAAAGACTTCTCAATAAACGAAATGTCAACAGAAAGAACTTCTTAAGTATCTGCGGAGGTGAATGGAGTCACACTACGAGCACAGAACCATTCTTTAATGAAGAAGCGTACAAACAAAAACAAACAAATACAATTGCCATACATAGCAGTGGTCGAGGTTATGAAAAAGTTAATAATACCATAATGGAACAAGAAGTACTCCTTACAAAAATATGCCCTGAAAACTTAGAATTACCCCTCCATTCAACTGAATCAGAACGTCTAGTGTACAAATGGCCATGCACGTCAATATGTAACATTCCTAAACAATTTTTCAAGTCTTTACGCCAATTCCTCAATCAATATGTAAAAAGCAAAGACAAAATCAAAATTAAACTACTGCAAAATATGGATACCTGTCCAGTGCGCAAATACACGGGACTACAAGGACATTCATTGACCTGCATTACAGGACCTACTTGTAAAACCACCTTCCATGATATCAAAAGAATATCAACACATCATTTAACTATATGAAATCTAGTCTATAAACTGTACTATGCTAAAAGTCCTGCTTTAGCACTAGCAAATTTAAATAACATTCTTCTACATGGTACAGCAAAAGACCTACTTCAAGAAATTGACTATATCCAGAAAAAATATTTTGGAAGTGAAAGCCATTTACAGAATGAAATAGCTTTAAACCAAATTAGCAACAATTCTACACATGGCAACCTTTGCTAAACACATACAAAAAAGAAATACTAAAATTTTAAAGTACATGAGCTGAAGTACCAAACCATGTATGTGTATGATGCCGCAGAACTTTTTATAAACGTAACACGAAAACTGTAGACCTATCATATAAAATAGAAGACAATGAAGATTCTAAATGGTTTGAATTAGCTCTCTACCTTGTAGCAGAAAACAAATACAAAATAAGTGACCCCTTAATACTTTGCAGTTACTGCACTACAATACTTGACAACAACCAAACTCCTTCACGTGCTATCACAAATAATTTGGAATTATACCCACTACCAAAACCCCTACAACAACGTAATTTATATGAGAGCATCATAATTCAAACAGTACACCCATTTCAAGCAATAATACGCCTTCAACCAAAAACAGTAAAATTACCTCCCTCTGAATTGGTAAAAGGCATTCGTGGAAAAGTAGTTTATTTACCATTCGATCTAAAAGAAAATGTGCATACTCTAGGAGTGCAACGTCCAATGCAGCAATCTTTAATTATCTTAGTAAATGGAGTACCTACAAAAGACAAAAAAAATATGACAACAGCTGGTAAATTTACATAAAGTTAGACAAGCCTTACAATATCTTAAAGAGAATAATGAATATTACAAAAAAATGTATATTGAAGAAAACCTGAAAGATACAACTGAAATAATTCAAGAAACACAAGAAGCTGGTCAATTTAAGCTACTAGATCCTGCTACAATATCAAATACTTTAGACCATTATACAATTCATCCTTTGCACTCTAATGACACCATAGAAGATGCACTGGAAACATACCAAATGCGTCAAACAAAAGGATCACCAATCAGTATATGGGAAAAAAGTATAGAAGCACATGCTTTTCCTCTACTCTTTCCTACTGGCAAAGGAGGAAGGTATGATGATAGACCTATTCAAATATCAGCCTCAGAAACCGCTCATTACGGATGTATTCTGAAGATCCCAGATTTAGACAAAATGTGGACTAAATATTCCACCTACTCTTTGAAAGTGAACTAGCAACTTTATGTTACGGAAATGCACACATATTAAAATCAGGATCCCACTTTCAAAATATGACAGCTACACCATTATTACAAAAAGTGCAACAAAAGGATTTGTTTTACAATCAAATATTACAAATCTATTAGCAAATATGCATGGTACTAAAGAGTACTGGTTTCGACGTCACAGAGATGTACGTTGTATGATCAGAAACCTTGCCCCACCCACTTGGTTTGTTACATTAAGTTGTGCAGAATATGCATGGGAAGATTTACATGATTTCCTACGCATATCAAATAAAAACAAAACAAACATAGATATACTAACACCAGGATAACTTTGTTCTTTGGATACTGTTAATGTTTCAAGATATTTTCACCATCGCTTCATTGCTATGCTACATTTTATTTGTAATAAAACTGTTCCTCCCCTTGGAGAAGTGCAACACTTCTTTTGGAGAAAAGAATACCAAGCCAGAGGAGCACCACATATCCACGTGCTTGTATGGATTAAAGATGCTCCTAAATTTGGTCAAGACAGTGATGCCACTGTTTTACAGTTTATTGAAAAATATGTCACTTGTGAAATTACATCAGAATCCACAAATAGTGATCTTCATGCACAAATTTTACAATTTCAAACGCATAAATGTGCCAAATATTGTCGTCGCAAATACAAAAACAAAGGGAAATACTACACCAAATGCCGATTTGGTTTCCCTAGACCAGTTACAAATACAGGTCAAGTGAACAACCTCATGTCTTCAGTTAGACATATTGTTAAAGGTAAGTCAGCTAAAAATACATATTACATAAAAAGAAAAGAAGAAGAAAAATATATCAATGATTATAATGCAATCATTGCCCACTTATGGAATGCAAAAATAGATGTGCAGTACATTGTAGACAATTCTACTGCAGTTGCACGATATGTCACAGCATACTTAACCAAAGCAGAAAAGACAGAGCTCCAAGACCTCTGGAATGACCTGTCATCAGATAAAACAGTGTCTCAGAAATTATACAGCTTGGGCATAACAATGCTCTCCCATAGAGACTGTGGATCATATGAAGCAGCTGATCATTTAACTGGTACTGCATTGTATGGTAAATCTGAAAATATAGTACGGCTAAGTCTTGGTCCAGCTAAATCTAGAAAAAGAGTTCTAAAAACATACGAAGATATAGAAGCAATAGCCAAACATGATCCCAACAGCCAAGACATTTAAAAAAAATGATTGGACACATACTACCCAAACAGAAGTAATACTTTGGAAACCATGTGTCTATACCACATAGCCCAAAACTACACATACAAAAATAATATAAAACCTGATGAAAAAAAGGTAAATACAGAGTGACAAACTGTGAAGGCAGCTTAGTTAAACTTACTAAACCAAATTTAATTAATCATATCAAATTGTCATTGAAGACTCCTCAACATAAAGAAATATATTACATGTCCCTGCTAAAACTCTTTAAACCATGGAGAAAAGAAGAAGAAATACTAGAAAACTATGACTCATATGAAGATGCTTTCAAAGCAAATGAAAGCACTATAACTGATGTAAACTTTACACAATACAAAACAATGTTGCACAATGAACAGCAACATGAAGAACTCCAGGCCCAACTAGATAAAGACACTCCTGACAGTAGTCAGCCTTCTGTAACAGGAAGCCAAGAACCACTGGGAGAACCACTAATAATAAATGAGGCAGAATTAGCTATGATAGAAGTAGAAAACACCATGTGTCAGTATGAAGATAAAGAAGACTTAACTATACTACAATCAAAACTAAACCACGAACAACGTAGCATTTTTGAAGAAGTAACAAAACAAATTGCACATGGTGTACAACATGAAAATAAAGAATGTTCCTGCCATAATTATAAACCTATAATACTGTACGCCAGTGGTGAAGCTGGTTCTGGCAAAACATTCCTAATCAAAATCATCAGTAAATTCCTTCAATAACTGACAAACAACAAACTGTCAGCTGTTGTCACTGCCCCCACAGGTTTAGCTGCCTACAACATAGGTGGTGTCACTTTACACCAATTACTACTATTGCCAGTACAACACCAGAACAAATTAGACTATTACAAACTTTCTGCAGAAGCTGCAATGGAACTACGGAGATTATTGAAACAAATGAAAATGGTACTAATAGATGAAGTGAGCATGGTCTCCAACCTAATGTTGGCTTTGATTCACCTCGGATTACAAGAAATACTAAAAGGAGAACTGTACCTGAAACTACCACACATGTTTTAATGTTATGTCCAAATTTAGGTTCATTATGCACTAAAAATTACGGCAATTATGTACATCATTTAGATTACATTAAGGATGATGATTTCTGGTATATGTGTCTAAATACCCAAAATCCCAGTCTGCATTTAGCGCTGTATAGAGTTTGGTGTAATGTAGCCAATCAGTTAAACAAATACTAATCATGAATGTCATGGGATATGAATGGAAGCCCAGTATAAACTGATAAGGGCAATCTATCATGAAATATCAAATTAGTTACGAATTAGGAGGTTTAAATAAAAGGTACCACTAAGTGTGGAAACTGATGATATTAATTGGGAGTAGTGACTATTAGGTTTCCATTGGAAAGTGCTGTAAGACTTGGGTTAGTGATAGATTAATATGTCTATATGAGTATATATATGTATTATATTCTTAATCCCTGACCTATCAACAGAAATAGTGAATGAATTGTCCTTATTCGTATGAAATATATATTAGTAATATAATATAAGATTTTTTTTTAATGATATTTTATGGTTTTATTTTACAAATTCTATTGTTGGAATATATGTGTAAAGTTTTTGTTTATAAAACTATATCACATTAAAAATAAAATAAACAAGAAGTACGGAAAACAAACTATGAAGAACTCTTTGCAGGAAAACACATTATTGTTTTCGGAGATCTTCTTCAATTGACACCAGTAAAAGGTGAGCCTATTTTTAAAACATTAGGACACAAACTCTGCCGTAAAACTGTTGGCAGCATTGGAAATGTCAACCTTTGGCAACATTTCCAATACAGAGGATTAACAGAAAACATGGGGCAATCTGCAGATCTCACTTATGCCAACATCTTAAAAAGTATCAGAGTTGGTATACTTTCTAAAGAAGCAGAAACAATATTGAAAACCCAGCAAATTAATGCACTTTATGGCGCTAATGCATGTGCTACAGATGTTATGGAACAATTAGCCCACAAAAATGTCAATTGTATGGCCTTAATGCCAACTCTTGCAAGCTGCTTCAAATTCAATTAAATAATGTTAAGTAAAGAAATGCAACCAATAATGGAAATTAGCGCCACAGACAAACTAGATGTACATGGTATGACACTACCTATGTGTGACCAAGCCACAACAAGACTAAATACTTTAGAAAAATCAATCTCAAACACAGCAGGCTTAGAAAAGATATTAAAATTATCCTTAAATTGCAGAGTAATGCTTAAACGTAACCTTGACGTGGACCAAGGACTAGTTAATGGAGCACTGGGTACAGTTGTTGGCTTTCAAACATACCCACGTGACAACAAAATTCAGTTTGTCAATATACTCTTTGGCAAACTTTCAGAAGTTAAAAGGATAGGATGCTCAACAGCTTGATTCCTTCTCTTCAAATACATGTATGTACGCAAAGAACAATTTTCTCTAACTCTTGCATACGCAGTCACGATTCACAAATCACAAGGTCTTACCCTAGACAAAGCAATGATAGATATTGGTAACACAGTCTTTAAAGAAGGCATGAGCTACGTAGCACTATCACACTTACGTACACTTGACGGTATATTTCTAATCAACTTTGATGCAAGTAAAATAAACGCTGATATTCCTTGCATTTTAGAATACAATAGACTTCACTCACTTTACACTCCCCATCTAAACACATATTCTGTTCCACAAAAAGTAAAACATTATAAAAGAAAAATAAATCAAACAGAAAAGCAACAGGATGTCACTGCAATCCTCCAAAGAAAGTAAAAGAAAGTAATACTTCATCAAGTACCACAATCAAAAAATAATCAATTAGGAAAATAAATCAGGTACTTCTTCAAAGAAGGAAGACAAACTCCAAAAAAAGCGGTCAGATACAGAACCTCCTGGTCCATTTAAACTCTCAGATATAGCTGGTGTAAGTTGCTACGCAAATGTAGCAATGAATATTCTATTTCAATTACCAGCAATTGTTGAGAACATTTACTTACACAGTACAGACCCATTGTGTTTGCAAATGTTAGTACTTCACAGAAATGCAGCAAACAATCCTGACAATACGTATAGTGTTTATGGAATAAGACAGCAATTGGACTACTGTGCTCGAATGGTGAAATTCACTATAAACTCACAGGAAGAGCCACAAGAATTTCTAATGTACTTACTACAAGTACTGGAAAACAAAAACATACCTATAAGTGAAATCTTCCAGAATTCATACATGTGGAAACATACATGCAGTCTCTGCAACAATGTGACACAAGAAGAAATCCCCAATGAACGCTTCATATATATATCAATACCTAATTGTGAATCTATTCCATTTCAGCAACTTGTACAAAATGCAAACCATGGTAGATTATGTTCCACCTGCAATTCAGATAATCGCTCCACGTAAGTAATACCAACACATAGTAAATACGTAATACTAATGCTTCTACGTTACAATGCAGATGTTACCAAAAACAACTGCAAGCTGACTGGACAAATATCACTTGGTAAGAAAACCTTCACAACAATAGGTATAATCTACCATGCAGGAGCCACAACCAATTCAGGGCACTACACTGCATATATAAAAAAGAAATGTGGATGGTTTCAATGTAATGATAGTACCATTACTCTAAAGCAGAGATTACCAGCAAATCTTACAAACGCTTATTTAATGTTCTTAAAACCAAAATTTGATAACTAAACTGTACTTAAACCTCAAGTAAACTTGTAGTAAAAAATATAAAATGTTAGAATATTCCAAAAGCTATCTAACTGCCCAAAGATTCTACAACCATTAATCATATAAATGAATACCACTAAATTAGAGCAAAAAATAGACGATTAGAATACGTCAATTGGTATCTAACTGTCCCAAAATTTAACAATATCCAAACAGATAAATCAATACCACTAAAATATATAAAAAAATAGACAGTTAGAATATGCCAATTGGTATCTAACTGTCCCAAAATTTAACAATATCCAAACAGATAAATCAATACCACTAAAATATATCAAAAATAGACATTTAGAATATGCCTACTGGTATCTAACTGCTCCAAAATTTCATAATATCCAAACAAATAAATAATATGTTACTGCTCCAAAAAAAATGCAACAACCCAATGTATAAAGCATTAGCCAGAAACAACAAATGAACACTGAAAACAAACAAACAAATAAACTGTAGCATAACAGAAAAAGGGTTTTTTTTTAATCCAACATGGATTTTTTTTTCTCCCACAGACCCAATGATTTTAGCAACGAACACAGAAACTGAGCAAACTGCACAGTACTCTGGTTTGTAATCTACTAAATATGAGGGTCCAAAAAAAAATGTTGATTATACAATGTAAAAAATCATTACAAAATACTAATACTAACATGCTATTTTCTTTTATCACAGAAATTAACAAGAAATACATGTACTCCAGTTACTAAACCAAACAGTAAGTATATTATACAATTTGGTAATTTTTGTGGAAAGCGTGGCCCTTTTGTTTGTGAGTGCGCACCACTAAAGTAACAGGAACTACTTTTAATTTTAAAGTGATCGAGACAGCTGCAGCCTTGTGGTTAAACTGGTGATTTTCCACTATCACCTGTATGAAAGTAAGGCTTTAAAACGATGCTAACCTCACAGTCTGCGCGCACACATACATATACCTCATCTATGTGACATTAGTTTGAATAGAGTTTGAAGTTTAGAAATAAGTAAATATGAGAGACACCTGGTAAGTGTTTAGAGAGTAAGATTCCTGTATTTCAATTCAACATAAAGGCAAAATTATTGTTTGCATACAAAGAAAAGGTTGAAGAACCACCTTTTGGTAATCAATAAATCATACATAGAATAAACTTGGTCTCACTTGACATATTTGCTAGATATGCATTCAAAAAGAAAACATTTTGGTTTTCGCCTCGTCATAAATTATACATAAGATAAGCTTGGTCTCACTTAACATATGTGCTAGATATGCATTAAAAAAGAAAGACATTTGTTTTCGCCTCGCCAACACGTGTTTAAACCTATCTAGGTCGTCATCAGGACGTAAAGTTAATAATGGTTGATACTGGTTGATACAATTGACATATTCAATCGGCAATCTTTGTTGTCAGAGAGAGTCTCTGGGGAGGGGACAAAAACAGAGGGGGAGGAGTGGGGAAAACACAGGAAGAGACCATGTAATGGGGAAACACAAAGAGAGAAAGGAAAAAAGTTAATTAAGTATTAGTGACTGGATAGGTAAACTCAATCATATAAGTTAACATTTTCAAAATTAACTATATTTTTCACAATAGAAATAAATCCTGATATTCACCCGTGGGACTTATATATGAAAAAACACTGACATTTGGCAATTTTGCAAAGTTTAAATATTGACTATGCTCATATTAATTGAGAACATTTAGTTTGTATCGGTCAAAACACCATACATACAGGTTGCCGTGATTGAAGATAAAAGTGTAGAGGGCCATGTTTATCATGAGCTAATCTCAGGGAAAGGCGATAGTATTATGTTACCTTTGGTGTAGTTATGCCTAACGGCTTTAGATCTTGTGCTTTCTTTTGGCGTCAATATGTAAGTCACATTGGTAGTCCAAAATTTGTTATTGACTGGAAATCAATTTCCTACAGGGACAAGAGAATTTGGTGTGAGCCTGAAATTTCCAGGGACCTCACTCGATTTCAAAATACGAAATCTAGATACTACAGCGAGTTTAGCTCTTTAATATAAGGTGTACTTAAAATGTTACCTGAATGGTCAGTAATTTTATCGCACGTGATTGCAAATATCCAACTTGGTTTCCTGTTATATATTCATGCCGTATTCTGAAACAATAACAAGCATGAGTATGTGTGAGTTGTAGGCATTCTGTTTATTTATGCAATTATAAGTGTAAAAGTGCCTGGTAAAATTATTTGGTCGGGATTTACCGGCCGGAGTATGGTCTTCTGAGTGTTCTCTTGCGCCGTCGGGCGAGACTGAAGCATCGGCAAACTCTTGCCATTGCTATAGTAACATGACAAATTCTTCCGGTCACGTGTTGCATCATGTGACCCGGAAGTAAGTGGAAGTCGCAGTCGGCTTTGTAAAGAGTACGTATAAATTTGATTGTCTAAGGGCCAGTTTCGAAATGGTTGGCCAAATGTATGGTTAAATTGATAATAGTGATGCCATTATCCACAATGTAAATTCTCGAGGATCTAGGAGGTAGTCTTGTCATGTGTTCAGTCACCTGACCACAGTTGCTAGGCAACTGTGGTTAAACAGGAAGGGTTCACCAGTATTCAAATTTTTCCTATACGGCCTTGTTGTATGTGTTTGACTTAGATACAAAGTAAATAGAACTAGTAATTATTTGTTTGTGAAATGAAACTTATGTTGTCACAGCATATTTTGAGAAAAAAGGAGTGCTTAGATAAGGGTCAGAGTCAAGATGCGGTAAATCAGCCATATACATAACAAATTTACAACAATTCCATGTATCTTAAAAATGCTTCATAGAAAAACATTTAGCTCATGCTCTTTGTTAAGACCGAGAGACAGGCATCGGAGTTTGCAGATCATTTTTGCTTCCTGTTGACGTAGTTTCAGCTCTCTGTCACCTCCTCTTGGATGTGGTTGGATTTGTTGGAGTCCGACAAATCTGATGTCTTTAGCATTATCCATTTGGTGATGTTCTTGCCAATGAGCTGCCAAAGGTAATCTAATATCTTGACTATTCAAGCTGTTAAGATGTTCCCGTATGCGGAAGCGTACTTCTCTTATGGTGCTACCAATATATATTTTTTGACACACACATTTTATTCCATATATGACAAACTTTGATCTGCAATTAATGAAGTCCTTAATCTTAATTTCCAGGCCACCATGGCATTTCAATATATTATACACTCTATGCCCTGGCCACCACCATCACAGCATATCACACCCATAGTATCTTATAACTTTGTTACTTATAAATTTGTTTTTGACCCAAAGTTATAAGCAACTATAAATGTGATATGCTGCCAAATGGCCATGCACCCAACACTCTATGCCCTGGCCAAAACCACCGCAGCATATCACACCCATAGAGTAAAACATTTCAACTATGGCCTATGGAAACTTTTAATGTCCGCGGACATTACCAGTGTTCTTAGAACTCTTTCAATTTGCCCGTGAACAATACGGACAGCGTCTTCAGAACACCCCCTATGAACATTTCAGGACAACGCGAAAATTCTTAGATCACTTTCAACTCGACAAGGAACAATACGGACAGCGTCCCCAGGACACCCCCTACGAACATTCCAGGACAACGCGTGTGTTCTTAGAACACACCCCCATTTCGTTTATGTGCAAACATTTCAGGACAACGCGAGAGTTCTTAGAACACTTTCAACTTCACAATGAACAATACGGACAGCGTCCTCAGGACACCCCCTACGAACATTTCAGGACAACGCGTGTGTTCTTAGAACACACCCCCATTTTGTTTATTTGTGAACATTTCAGGACACCGAAACAGTTCTTAGAACACTTTCAACTTGCCATCGAACAATACGGACAGCGTCTTCAGGACAATCCCTGCGAACATTTCAGGACAACGCTTGAGTTCTTAGAACACACTCCCATTTTGTTTATTTACGAACATTTCAGGATACCGAGACAGTTCTTAGAACACTTTCAACTTGCCATTGAAAAATACGGACAGCGTCCTCAGGACACCCCCTACGAACATTTCAGGACAACGCCAGAGTTCTTAGAACACTTTCAACTTGACAACGAACAATACGGACAGCGTCATCAGAACACCCCCATTTTGTTTATTTGCGAACATTTCAGGACACCGCAAGTGTTCTTAGAACACTTCAGGACAACGCGTGTGTTCTTAGAACACACCCCCATTTTGTTTATGTACGAACATTTCAGGACAACGCGAGAGTTCTTATAACACTTTCAACTTGACAACGAACAATACGGACAGCGTCCTCATAACACCCCCATTTTGTTTATTTGCGAACATTTCAGGACACCGCAAGTGTTCTTAGAATACTTCAGGACAACGCGTGTGTTCTTAGAACACACCCCCATTTTGTTTATTTGCGAACATTTCAGGACACCCCGAGTGTTCTTAGAACACTTTCAACTTGCCATCGAACAATACGGACAGCGTCTTCAGGACACCCCCCTATGAACATTTCAGGACACCGCAAGAGTTCTTAGAACACTTCAGGACAATGCGTGTGTTCTTAGAACATACCCCCATTTTGTTTATGTACGAACATTTCAGGACAACGCGAGAGTTCTTATAACACTTGCAACTTCACAATGAATAATACGGACAGCGTCCTCAGAACACCCCCATTTTGTTTATTTGCGTACATTTCAGGACACCCCGAGTGTTCTTAGAACACTTTCAACTTGCCATCGAACAATACAGACAGCGTCTTCAGGACACCCCCTGCGAACATTTCAGGACACCGAGACAGTTCTTAGAACACTTTCAACTTGCCATCGAACAATACGCACAGTGTCTTCAGGACACCCCCTACGAACATTTCAGGACAACGCCAGAGTTCTTAGAACACTTGACAACGAACAATACGGACAGCGTCATCAGAACACCCCCATTTTGTTTATTTGCGAATATTTCAGGACACCCCGAGTGTTCTTAGAGCGTCTTCAGGACACCCCCTACGAACATTTCAGAACACCGCAAGAGTTCTTAGAACACTTCAGGACAACGCGTGTGTTCTTAGAACACACCCACATTTTGTTTATGTACGAACATTTCAGAACAAAGCGAGAGTTCCTAGAACACTTTCAACCATATTACCAAATTATTGTGCATGTAAGCAGACGTCTATGGTCAAATGATAATGATGTGCTATTATATAGCACTTACGCTTAAGCACTTTATATAGAGTAAATATACATACAATATCACGCAAACTGTGTTGGTACTCATTTATCGACCTCAGAAGGATGAAAGGCTGAGTTGAGGTGTTTAAGAACAGAATAAATCAGTGTCTCATCCCCTGAAGTGTGCCGTAAATAAATCTTTAATGAGTCTACCAATTATTGTATAGATTTGTAGAAGCACACATTTTTAGGTATTCCCATTCTTTCTCATTTAGGGTCACTGCAGACATTGTTAGACTTGTGGAACCTATGTTCTTTTAAAAAAAAATGTTTTTAAGAGGCCTGAACATGAAAGCCAGCCACTCCAGAAACAAAGAGCCACTTGGTGCTGGCCACAGCCCAGGACCTCACATTTTAAAAAAAAAAACATGATTTTTTTTCTTTAGGTTTTTTAGGGGTAACAAGGGAGAACAGAGGGGTAGCAAAGCAGACCTCAGGGGTCGCTCTTGCGAACCTTGGCGACTCCTAAATGACGTCCGTGGAATAGAGGGTGTGATCAAATACGAGCTGCAGAAGTACAATATTCAGGGCAGAGCGGGGGTCTAGGCACAGATGAACAGAGAGGGGAGCCTTGGCAGTGAAGAAGAGACAGAGGAGAAAGAGAGAGCTGAAAGGGAAGCAGTGACGGCCCAGAGAGGGTATGACAGGAAGAAGACTGGGGAAAGAAGGAAAGACTGAAGGGAAGAGGTGCAGCAGGCTTAGAGGCAGAGAGACGGGCAAAATGGGCATGAGATGCAGAAGCAGCCAAAGATTTGGGGATGAAGAGGAAGTCTGGGGCAGCGAGAGGCAGAGAAAGAATGAGGGAATGGAGACTGCAAAAGGAACGGAAGAGTGTAACGGATAAGTTGAGGAAACAGTTCACAGGTCCACTTCCGAACCACTGAGCAATGCTAGGGCCATACATTTCTGCTCCATGTGAGAAATGCATCTTTGAATTTTAAAGGGATATATGGCTTTATTCAACCAAAACAGCTCTTAACGATGCAGACACCCTCACTGAGGATCATCTAGGTGGTGAGATATAACTTCCTTGTGATTAGAGCATTGGGACATGTTCACCAAATATCATCAAAGGTAATGGTGGGTTTAAAACATTTATAAAAATATTCTACCTAAAATGTAGGAGTAGATTACCACCCAGTAGCCATCCCTGGATGTACACCTCCAAATCTGTACATTGAGCAATGATTCTTAGGTATGAATATGACCTCAACAGCATACCTTAATGTTGCCATCAGAAAAGTGTCTTTGTTTTACATCTGCTCTCAACTCTAAGATGCAAAAACTCCACAGAGTTCTAATAAAGAACTTGCGGGCTAACATCCTATCAGAAACAGAGTCATTACTCTACGCCACTATGGAGGATAAGACTACAATACAATCTCTGACTTTCCTATGCAGCCATCAGCATTTGCCACCAGAAAAGGTCCTCGTTCTGTCCTGTAAGAATATATAAAAGTAAAGGAAGGTGGGGTGTGGTAGGAGTGACTAGCACAAACCATATTTTGTTTCACTTGTCAATTGTGGACTTACCAAGTAATTCCGTGTGAGAAGATTATGCCATTTTTGCCCTTTGCTTACTTGCTTTGCTTGCAAAAGCTTTAGACTGTAGAGGCAAAGTTTTTGCAAGCTTCAATACTATCATGCGCAGTATGAAAGTTAGGGCACACCAGGCACACAACCATACAGAACACTGATACCCGCGGTGATTCTCTGACACATAACACAACGAGAATCTCCAAGTCACAGTCAGCCCTTCACATGACCACGCTACCTGTGGTGCGAGGGAAGCGTCACCAATTTCCAGGCTCTATCAGAAGGCGATACTATTTGTTCCATCATTTCCGCTGGCAACTGCCATGGAGATTGCGAGATGGCTGGAGCAAGAGTAATCGACAACAACTACTTCCTGGTTCCGGGCCAAACTCTCGGTCACGTGCCCTGAGCTCCGCTCACGTGATCAGGAGTAGACAGGTATAAAAGCGACGCACTTTGAATTACTCGTGGCTTCACAGCTGTTTCACGACTCTGTTTGGCGTTTTCGATTCACGTTGGATTTATTTGGTTACAGATCTCAAGCTTACGGATTACGGACTGGGTTTTCTTGTTCCTTGGATTTGGCGTTTGGTTTCTGCTTGGATTTACGTACCTTTTTGACTTTAGCTCATGTTTCATGGATTGATTGGACTATCCTTATCTGCTTTGTCAAGTATTCTACGCTCTCCAGAGTTCCTCGAACTGCTACGTTACCACAATTTTCAGAATACTTCCAAGAATCATCAGGTGGTAGCCAGTGCTGATTTTCTGACGCCTTGGCTTTGAAGTATTACCAACGCTTCTCTGCACCACAGCCTCAGAGTTACTGGCAGTTAGAATATAACCCTTGGGTAAGCCCTATTTCAATAATAGTTACATTGTTAACAGTACTGTGTTTGTTTGTACTAATACCTAATTCATTCCACAGCTCTGGGGTCCTCGGCGGCGTCTGGTCCTGCGAAAGAACAACAACCACCTGTGGCCTCAAGGCTCGCACAGGGAGTGATTTTTCTTCTCTCCGTGTGGAACTTGGGGACAGAGGCCCAAATATTCTTCACAACGAGTCAAGTTATGACAAATACTAATTTAGGGATTACAGTAGTGTTCGTATTCTCCTGTTCTTTGTTTAGACTGCATTTTCAACTTTATTTGTACTGAAAATTTCAAATGTCACATACATAAAATAGCTAGTCTGCCTCCACTCTGACACACAGACACGCAGACAGCACTCACCAAGCACTTGACCCAATCCACAAGCACCAATGCACATGGGTGCTACAATTATACTACTTCCTAGTCCAGGTGCGGGACAAAGCTGATACTGGGCAATGGATTGAATCTGTTTTGTTGCCAGCGCAAGGATCGTGTCAAATGCAAAAAGGTGTTCAAGTTTACTGGTCAGTTTCTGGAGAAGCCCGGAAAACTTAGAAATAAAACCGCAGCTTTAAAAACGTTGTATTTATGTTTGCGGTCGCTTTTGAAGCGACCGCAAACATAAATACACCGTTATTGTGTTGCAAAACACTGCGGTTTTTCTTTCCAAGTTTCTCAGGCTGCTCCGGCTCGGAGGATTGCGGTTGTTTTCCGCAATGCCGCGTTGTTTCTGCCTGAATCTGCTTTCCCATTTGACTTGAAGGAAGGGTCAAGTTTGTTAAAGGCATGGTCTAGTAAAAAATGTTATTTAAAAAATAGATAGGCAACATAAAAAAATAAATACTAGCATTCTCTTTTTTAAAACTTCCTATGTAAAATTTTGAGCTATTAAACTCAAAATTCGCAAAAACAAGCACATGGGCGCATCCATTTTGTGAAATGGATGCCCTCCTGTGCTGGCTTTTGCTTTTGCGGCACTAATGAAGGAAAAGCCAGCCAGCTGTAGTAAACACAAGCTACCGCTGGGTGGCTTTCCCTTCATTAGTGCTTTACGCGGAGGACGGGGACCGGAGACCAGAGCAGGAATGCTGCAGCTGAATCTCGGTAAGTGCTATTTAAGCACTAGCTGCGTTTTTTTTTCTAAGTTTTCCGGGCTGGAGGAGGCCGGAAAACTTAGAAATAAAACTGCAGTTTTAAAAACGTTGTATTTATGTTTGCGGTTTTGAAGCGACCGCAAACATAAATACAACGTTATTGTGTTGCAAAACACTGCGGTTTTTCTTTCCAAGTTTCTCAGGCTGCTCCGGCTCGGAGGATTGCGGTTGTTTTCCACAATGCCGCGTTGTTTCTGCCTGAATCTGCTTTCCCATTTGGGGCTCTCGGGCTCCCCCCCGTAGATTCCAAACTACATTTTGGTTCTTACATCTACCCTTAGGTCTGCATATCATGATTTGTGATTTTTCCAAATTTATTATTAATCGGTTCTTCAGGGCATAATCAGACAGCGCAGATAACATATTCTGGAGGCCCTCAGGCGTCTGCGAAACCAAGACCAGGTCATCAGCGTAAAGAAGCCAAGGTATTCGCTGGCCACCCAATTCAGGCGCATCCGATGAAATGCGATGAAAAGCAAAGCCTAAGTCAAGAATAAACAAATTAAATAGAAATGATGCCAGAATACAGCCCTGTTTGATTCCTAAAAATGTGGCAAAAGATGCAGATAATAAACCTTCTGTGGAAAGTCTGACACGCATAGATGTTTCTGAATGTAATTGAATGATTAAGGACAACAGAGAGGACGGACAACCAAGTGAATGTAACTTATGAAATAACAAATCCCGATTGATAGAATCAAAAGCAGAACGAAAATCAATAAAAGCGAGATATAAGGATTGATTGCGTGCTGCATATTGTGACTTGAGCATGTTCAGTGAGATCATGTTAGGTAAGGTGCCAAGACCAGTGACAAATCCTGATTGTAAAGGATCCATTTTTGAGCATTCCTTCGACCACTTTCTTAATTCTCTAAGAATTATACGTGAGTATATCTTGCCAGGTACATCAAGAAGGGAGATGGGTCGATAGCTGGCAGGGTTGGCTCGATCTCCCTTCTTGTAAATGGGGATGACGATTGATTGCTTCCACGACATTGGAATCGTTTGTGAAACATTGATAGATTCAAACAGGAGGCACAAAATATCTGCCCAGATGTCCGGAAATTGTTTGAGATGTGTTTTGGCCAAACCATCCGGACCAGGGGCTCTAGAATTGCTTGCCTGTTTTATAAAGTACAATATGTCATCTCTATCGAAGGCCAAATGCAGTGGTGGTAAAGCCACTGGAACTGCTAAATCTACATTTGACGGGGGATCTGCAAATAAGGTCGAATAATTCTGAATCCACATAGATTCCGTCACATCATTAGCTTGGATAGCCACCTGATGTCCCGCTGTAACCTGATTAATAATATTCCAAGATTGAGCAGAATTCCTCGCTGCTAAGGCCTTTAACATAGAATTTCCATCAGTTTGATAAAGTTTAGCCCTCATGCCCCTCACCCAGTTTCTGTACTTTGTTCTAATTTGGGTCAAGAGGGGTGAGCGCATATCGGCTGGCAAATTGAGGGTGGCTCTCCTATCTGCCCTCATGATGGCTTTTTTGGCTCTAATTTCCTGGTCAGGTCGATGTAAATGAGGTGTCTTTTGTGTTTGTGCAGAGAAGAGCTTGCTTGGAACAATTGCATCAAGTCATGATAAATGACATCACCAGGTGAAAAACACCCTTTTTGACTAATCAATTTTGCGTGATAGCAGTCCCTAAAAGCCGTAAGTGATGTTTCCGACCATAACAGTCTGTTTCTCGCAGGATTAACTTTGATGGGACCCATAGTATAAATAGGTTCCAAATTAGATGTATGAAAGTTTAAGGACCACGTCATATTTAGGATATTGTGATCACTGGCTTCTGTATCTATTATTTCAAATGCTGAAATGTTGTTTAGCAAACTTGCATTTACATACATAAAATGAATGATACCTAGACTCCGACCACTGTGCCAGGTAGCTCTAGGTGGTATATCCTGCGGAAATGCTCCATTTAGCATAAACAGATTTCGGGAATGAACAAGACTCACCCACTTCTGCATGCAAACTTTTTCAGCATTACCTGGAGAACTCAAACAATGCAAGTTTAAATTGCCAGCTAATAGGATGAAATCAGTAAGGCCCTCGAACATAACTATGTCCAAGGCCTTAGTAACAGATTTAAGAAAACAGTTATCATGAATTCCGGAGGGATTCCAATAAACATTGATCGCCGCACAAGAAAAAATTTTACCCATGATTTTTGACATTTGTAAAAAGGGGCAAGGGGAAAACCATGGTTCAATTTTTAACAAAGAAGATTGTTTCACTGCAGTCAACAGACCCGATGTAGGACGCCCCCGGGAACCTTTCTCAGCTGGATTCAAAAGCACATCATAGTTGTTCCAAGAAGGAACGCTCGTGAACCAAGATTCTTGCAACATTATAACATCACGACCCAATAGCTGTGCATTGTTATTATTAAGCAAATGACCAGGACCTCCTGAATTCCAGCTAACGAAAGACCAAGAGCAAATTACAAGTTTGTCAAGCTAATGTTGGCTACTTTTGAGATCACACAAGCAAGTGTGTGTAGTTACAACTTGTGTTTTGTCTGAAGATTGAGTGAGAGGAAAAGCCTGTGGACATTTTGGTGGCGAATCCGAAAACTCTGACATTGTTTGAAGCGTGAAACCCAGAAAGTTGATGTTTAACCGCCCAAATAGAGTTTACCACAATTCTTGAGTTTATAGAGAGTTGTACAGTTGAACAATTTGGTTTGTTAAAAAATTCCACAAGCTCGATATCAATAGATCCGATATCATCTAATTCGGGAATTTCACTAAAAATTGCAAGAATGGAAGCACGATTAAGTTTATATTGTTTGGCTGGAGGAGGCAAGCAAGTAAGAGTTAAAGCATGAATCGCTGGTCGTTTATTGCCTCCAGTCGAACGTTTATGTTTTAGTGACAAAGGGAGAGCTTTAGCCATTTGCAGAGGTGCACTAGCTACATTGGGTTTTACATGGGTAGAATTTTCAAGGAACTTGTTCACAGACAAATGAATCAGTCTTTCTATGTCTCTAGTAGAGATAATCTCAGCCACAGATCCAGGCGCCGTGGACTGTACAGCCACCTGGGAACTAATTTGAGATGGAAAAGCCTTAAAACCATCTGGAAACCCTGTTTGTGTAGGCTGGGTAGAAACAGTCTGTGGAACAGCTTGAGTGGACACAGCGTTTGCCAATTGTTGTGAGGGTTTTTGTACATATTGCGACGACAAAACAAAAGATTCTTTTGTGGGCAGAGAATTAGATAGGGGAAAGAACAATTTTTTTGTGGCAGATTTAGATGACATATAATCATCAATTGCTTTCCTTAATTCTTTAAGTCGTGTATCTTTATCTACAGGGCCGTTCAACAAATCTGCTTTATGGGCAGAATCATCAGTTATGTGATTACTGTGTGTACTTTTGGACATATCAGTCGCCACTCGTATTAGGTCATTTAGAGGGCTGTGGTCCACTGACACTGACGGAACCCTCTCTTTCCGATTAAGTGACTGCAAAGAATATTTTTTTGCAACTAATTTGGCCGCAGCAATAGTAGTGGCGGCAGGTACAGAGATGTTTTTAACAAAAGCTTTGATTTGGCTGCCGCGCTTAACGACAGATTTAATATTTTTAGATTTTTGCTAGAAGCAGTCTGTTTCAGATCTATTTTAGCACAATCCACAGAAATTGATTTTCCATCAAATAATGGGTACATTGATTTTGATGATTTTATTTGCTGATCTAAAGGAGAGTTTTGTACAGCACTCATGGGATCTGTAATGGGATTAGGAAAGCACGGGATAGACTGATATTCTTTTGAAGAGGTTACGAGCAAAGAGGAAGTCTGAGAAGCTATGGACCTCCTCATTTTTGGGGGACTAAGAGGAGGTCTCAAACTTTCTAACTTATTGGTAAGCGTAAGATGCTCTGCCAGAACTTGATTTAATTGATTGGAATGTAAATCAGCCTTCGTAGCTAAGACCTCAAAAAGTTTGGCTAAGGCCAAGATAGCAGTATTCATTGAGGTGAGAGCTATTGCAGTTTGAACACTATGCGATTCCACCAGTCCCAGATCAGCATTAACGTGAGCATTTGATTTGCGCGGGGTAGGAGCAGCAAATGACAAATTAACTACGGAATCTGCAGCACTGATGTTAGTAAATAAAATGGGAGATTTAGATACATTTTCAGGAAGTGTATGAGTAGAGATAAGCGTGTCATTTATGTCAATATCTATTACCGGCATGTCACCGAAGATTGAAATTTTTGAATTTGAAGAATTGCTAATGGAGATTGCATGCTGGTCTGGCGTTACGATGGGAGGAATAACAACGCCAGTTAATACATTTTTTAACAAAATACTGTTAGACAAAGAAACATTTTCATTTGCAAAAGAGACAGTTGTTGGGCCACCAGGGCCAGATTTTACCATATCTTCATTTTTGTCTTCCACCATGATGTTCTTGGCTGCATGTCCATTTTGTGAGTCCTTTTGTGGAACAGGGGCACTTTGGTCATCCTGACCACATGGTGTTAATTTGTTATATCCAGTTCTATTTTCCACTGAAAATACTGTACTTTGGTCACTGCAGAAGGGACGAATGTCCATGTCTAGACGGTTTATAGTTCTTGTGTCCATTTTTAATTTTGAATTATCTACTCGAGGTGTGGAACTCAAGCGATGTTTTCTTTTAACAGCAGGTGATTTTTCACCATTTACAAAATGAGCAGCTGAAATGTGAGGCATTCCTGTTTTTAGGGTGGAGATACCTCGTTTCATTTTCACCAAATCCCAGAAAAGAAAAAATAAGAGAATAGGGTGCAAAGAAAAAATGAAAGTAATAAATATAGATGGAATAAAACTTAGAAAGAAAACAAAATATAAAGGAACACGAAAGTAAAAGAACGCCACACGCCACGACGAGCGCGACAAAGCGGCAAAGCGGGACTTCTACGGGGCTTCCTCGGGTGCGTGCGCGTTCCTGTACTTATAGGCCGCCTCCCAGCAGCAGTAAAGGCTCCTGGTAGATGGAGTCGTATTAAGAAAAGAAAAGTTCGCGGTTAACAAAAGTCCAGCAGCAGCAAAGGAGAGTCTCCGGGCAAAGCGGGACTTCTAAGGGGCAATCCCCATTGTATTTAGACAGCTCATTCTCTTGTAACTTACTGTATGTTTTATCATGCCTGTACATGCTATACTGGAGATCGACCTGTTCTCTGATGTAAATGTTGTCTCTGTAATCTCAGATATGCGCCCAGATGCCTGTGGGCCTGGTGCGCTATATAAATAAGCAAAATACAAATACAAATAATCGACCAATGTTATAAGAAAATAATTCTGCTCTACCGTTCTTTCTGGTCAAGTAACAAACAAAATGAGCTTTTTTCCTAGTGTAGCTTCCACATGGTTCGTCCACTATGGTCTTTTTCAAGGCTATTCAATTGGTTAATGTGAAGATTCTAATTTCATATGCTCATGCTATTATGTTGTGTTCTGCACTTTAAATATTATTAAGCATGGCAAATGCACCTCACTACCCTCCATCATTACACACTTTTCATGGTGATGTGGCTGGTGCAGTTACTAGCACTTTTGCTACTGGTAGTTAACCGTTACAATGGAAAGAAGAAGCCACTTTTGATTGAAGAAAAACTGTTTATATGTTCAGTGCAATTTAGTCTGGCCCCAAGCCATGCTGTAATGCTGACTATAAAAAGGGGTTTCTGTTTATTGACAAGATAGCTGATGAAAAGTGGCTAACGTGTTGGTGAAGCGATGAGCGTGAGGCCAGTAGGCTGAGAGGTGTAATGTTGATGGCAATTACTTTACCTTCTTACAATGGCCACACAGTTGCCTCGGCAGTGGAGTGACGCATTAGGGAACCTAAGAAGGGGAAAATAGTCAAAAGTAAATATGGCCTTTCAAATAAACTATTTGGATATTCTCATGTGTTCCATTACTGTAAATAAGCTGACATTAAACAAGCTGTGGCATACTTCTCAAAATGCAGAATGTGAAATCAGTGTGATATACCAGCCCCCTTAGGGAACATCATGGGAGGATCTGGTAGGCCCAGCTAACACTGTTGCCTCCTTTGTTGTAACAGACATATTTTGCCCCAAGAAAAGTACCTGCCATGCCACGTCTCTTGAACATTGTGGCAGGGTGGAATTCCAGACACCCTGCAAAACAGGAGTGACTTGATGCTGGACAAGCCTTATTTCATGCCCTTACTCTCCAGCTCTGCCCTTTGGAAGTGGACGGCTTCACTATCAAACTAGAGCCACAGTTGACCATATTTTCCAGCTGGATAGAGAGATAGCAACCTTAAAGTCTCATGTCTGATGTGCATGTTTTACATTACATTTGACCTAGTCAGGACCACACCCAAAACTCTTTTTTCAAGTAGGGCACTTTAAATTAAGCAAGTGTGGATAATGTCAAAATAATCAGTTGAGCGCCCCTCATATATAACCAAGTCTCTGGTACCCTCTCAGACAAATAGCTTTGTGTTCAGACCCAGAAGCAGGGGCAGGAATACACACTCAAAAGGTTAACAGACGCAAGCGTGGTATCTATCTTATATGAAGCTGTCTGTAGATTGACATGGGTGATGCCAGCATGTCCCAAACGCCTGTGGGAACCTACAGGCAACCACCACAGATTACCTCTACGACAATGCATGTCTGACGTTTGGATTGGAACTTTCAGGATTTCTGGCAAACACCATTTTGAAGTGGTCTGCTCAACTTATCTGAGATGCTTGGGGACAGTTTCACAATACAGGGACAAATATGCCAGAACCCGATGTAAGTGTGTGTGTGTGTGTTTGTCTCTTCTGTGGCGAGAACCTGGATTCCCTATTATGGTCTGCAGTAGAAGTAGTACAATGTGCAGCTGTGATGAGAGTACGGATGCAAGAGAGCACAAGTTATTTCGCAGTGAAACCTTGATCAATGGTGACCCTTCCAGCATGACATTTTCCAGACAAAGAGTGGCATACGTTATTTTTTAAAAACACCTTTAGAGCCTAATATCTGAGTCAAAATAAAGTAGGTATATGGTCGAATTTCCTCTGAGCCTGTCGGGTAATATCCTATACCGCATGATAACAGAGCTGCAATTCCTGAACATTCACATTTCCTATAGAAACCTCATACACCAGCCACCACTTCCTCACCATCTATATGAGTTTGTTTATTATCAGTATTAAAGCATTATCTACCTCCCTTGCCTATAGCCCACCATTTAACTTAGGTGTTATTGCCTCAAAATGCATTGATATTCGGAGTCAGGTTGAAGGACTATTTTGAGAGCTGCCAACAGGTGACAGGAGTCCGCAATTATAATATTTTATAGGCCGATATATACGCTCCTTACCTAGGCTGTTGGAAGTATGATAAGTGTGCTTTGAACTTGCGCTACCGCCACCACTATTTTCACAATTAAAGACTTCTTCTCTGGCACTAAGGTCACAAGAGCTTTAGCATGCACGAATAAACAAGCCAAGCTTTATCCCTTAGTAGCCAATCCACTTAACACAGGAGTCTGCAATCTTTGTCCAGGAGTCTGCTATCTTTGTCTCAACAAATGTTTTGGACCACAACTTCTATCAGCCCTATCCAGCATAGTCAATGATGAGAGATCCTGGTAGCCGTTGGTCAAGATCCTGGTAGCCGTTGGCCAAAACATCTGGAGAGGTTAAGGTTGCAACCCCAGACTTAATTTGGTTTGTTTTTCGTAGCGAAAAAGAACCTGCTATACGGAATTGTACGCAAAGGTTGTCTCCTAAACAAAACACCAAGGGCCTCATGACGAGTTGGGCGGTAACGCCGATGCTAATAGCGCTGGCGTTATCAGCCCTACCGCCAAACCCACTGGCGCTATTAGCGCCGGATCATGGGTTTGGCGGAACGGGAAATCCCCATTCCCCATTGAGCCCATTCGGGAATGACCATTCCCCATTGGGCTCAATGGGGAAATGTCAAGCTTTTACTGCCGGCGGTAAACGTGCTGAAAATTGGCAAAATCTCAGCAGATTTCCCCCCAGCTCAGAGCTGGGGGGAAATCAGCCAAAGCCGTGATTTGGCAGACCCTTAAATCCGGCGGTAACAGCGCTACCACCGGACTTAAGGGCTACTGCTGTTGTCAAGTAAGGCTTATCGGTTCTGAAATGACCTTGAAGGTCCAACTCTCGAAGGTCCAACACAGCCTCGAAGGAGTTTGGATTCCAAAACCTTAGAAACGGAACCCTTTGGTGATCAGTCAGTCGGAAGTGATTACCTATGTTTTCTTTTTCAGCAAATAAACTGTATTATCTTGGTGAAAAACATGTATTCTTGATATTTGGGCAAGTTTTTCTTTGACGGAAGATCTAAGTCAAGAGTGTCATTACCAGAGGCTTGTTTTGGAGCCAGAAGGGTCGGGCAAATCATCATAGGGAGGAACTGTTTACGCTACCAAGCGAGGTGGTTGACATGGAAAAAAGGGTTGACAAGAACAATACCAACCCCACGGAGTGAGACTGGCAAACACATAACAGTATATTTTGTGACCAAGCCTCTAGTAACTAGCTCATCAAAAAACGATAAAAGAACGAATGGTTTCGAAACGGGGACACTGCCGGAAATAGATTTTCTCTGTACTGTAGGCTTCCCACTCGATTTGGGGGTGGGTGGGGCTGCAGCAGGAGGGATGGTGGTGGTTGTTCTCACTCCCCCACAAACAATTACCTTTCAGAAAATCTATCATGAACATCTGGAAAATAACTAACGGTTTGCTATAATGTTGAAAGCAAATTATAAAAGGTTCACACCTTTTAAAGCTAAATAGCTATTCGTTCATAGTCCCTACAGAATACAATCTTAACAAGAGATTTCACAAGATTTCCAATCAGATTGTGTGTTGGTCTTGTAGGTAAGAGTCTGGTCCCTGATCCTAGTGACCACGATTTGAATCCCAGCTTTGAACTACCAATGCTGAAATAAATAGTGCAAATGGATTTCCCAACATCTGGGTAGAGGCATGTTGCTGGATCCCAGATCTAGGAAAGTCCAACCCAAACGCCATCGCTGGAAGGGAGCAAAGTTAGGAACATATTACACTTAAGGAACACATACATGAATCGCTACATAATATTAAGGTAGGAAGTTCTACATAAACAACTAATCACACACACTCGCTGTATGCTTTTCTATGTGTTTTCCTGGGGAAAATAGGATGATTTTTCAGGTTTTAACTTCTTTTGATTTAGGGACGAACCAAGCTATACTTATATCACTGATGAAATGCCACATTATAGTTTTAAGCATGCCTTTTCATTATTACTTGTTATCATTGTAAGTTGCTTTCTTCTATTTTTTGTTTTTCTTTTGTGGAACGCTCACATTTTTTTTGAAAGCGCACACACACGCAAGCGAATATAGACACACAAGCGTATTTGTATAGTGATACCATGCGGTGTGTAAGAACTGGTGGAGTGCTCCCTTTTTGTTATTGGTCAGCCAATGTTCCATGAGGAGGTGTCAGATGTTTTATTTTTATTCCATTCAGTTCTTGTTAAGATTTGTTTTGTTTTGTTTGCTGAGTGCTTGTTTCTGCTTTTCTCAAGGTAAAGTAACAGACACCATAATGTGAAGCCTCCGGTGTTTCCATTAAATTGGATATTGAAATGGCATCTCTATGCTGTTTCAGAAGCACTCGAGCAGCCTGCAAAGTCTGACGGTATTGTATAATGGTGCATTATTATTAGAATGTTGAAAGCATTGTGGCATAATAGCCTCACATTATTCAAACCATAAAGTGTGGGTTGTTTTCTAAGGAATGAAAACTTAATGAGAAAAGAGATTAAATCAATAGTTTTATTTTTTTTGTCACAACACATATTCATCTACATTCAAATTAACTCTAATAGGCTTCAAGCAGGCTCCCTTCTTTTGGGAACCAGCTTGACAAGGTGTCTAGGCAGATGCTGCTCATCAGCATGGTCATACATGGCCGCCTGTGGTAGAGAAGCAGAAGGTTGCGGATTCTCAAAGGTGCAGCTATGCTTCACTTTGTGAAGTTGCATTTCTCTTCTTGGCTTTGGGAAGGCTGATTACCTAAGAGCTTTACGTGCTTGAAATCATGCGTTGGGTATGGCTTGACCCGTACGCCATTATACTCACCAATAAAATTGGAGCACAGTTTTACACTTCCCTGGTGTGACTTTCAACAGGGGTATTTTATCTTGTGTGGGTGGCATGTTGTCTTGTGAGAGGGTCATCCATGATGACTGAAGTTACGGCGTCTGTTGGTAATGGTTGTGTTGCAGCTTCGGGGC
Source organism: Ambystoma mexicanum (assembly GCF_040938575.1). Lineage (NCBI taxonomy): Eukaryota > Metazoa > Chordata > Amphibia > Caudata > Ambystomatidae > Ambystoma > Ambystoma mexicanum. The sequence goes on from NC_090927.1 coordinate 1,137,631,932, forward strand.
GTCAGCGGTCCATTAAATGGTCTGTTAGATGATGGATCTAATTTTGTTGGTGACCCTGTCGATAGCTTGGTTGAACTTGGTCTAGATACATGTTGCACAGAGAGTTGTGTTAGTTGAGCTACATTATGGGGAGTGTTTATTTGACATGCATTCAAACAAAGTTTTAGCCTGGCTTTCTGTTGTAATGACGCATTTGGTAAAGTGAGATACAGTGTTACCTGGAGATGCCAGTATACAACAAAACAACAGTTCTTCCTGCTCTTGGAACCACTGCACGTTCTGACTTAAGAATGTGATGCTTCATTGATGTCTCGGAGTCAGGAACATGCCTGTTTGGTAGGCACTTATGCAATAACACCCGTGGCGTCGGCTAGGTTGGCTGGTAACCTCTATGATATGATTTGTATGATAATTTATTTATATAGCGCCTATATACAATGTGTTTCAAAGCGCTTCAAGGCAAGGGAGGGAACAAGGGAAAATACACATTCTTACAGGCCATGAACAGTAAGGATGTGAAATTAACTATCATACTCGGCCTGACGACATTTCAGATAGTGCAAGAGCTAAGACATAAATAAGGAAGGGAGGGGGAGAGTGGGAAGGAAATGGAAACAGACAGGGGACTACCGTACTAGGCCTGACAACATTTCTGGTAGAGCCGGGGAAAAACAAAAAGTGAGGGAGAGGGGTGGAGAAAGGCAGGGGAGGAACAAAACAAGCGACTATCATACTAGGCCTGATGACATTTCAGATAGTGCTGGAGGGATGGTGGGGAGGAAAAAACAGTAATGGGAGGGTGGAGGAAACAGACGAGGTTGCTATCATATTAGGTCTAGTGACAATTCTGATAGAGTAAGTGCATAGAAGAAAGTAAGGGGAGGAGATAGGAAAAGGGAGAAGGGAAAGGAGGAGAGAAAAGAGAGGAAGCAGTCAAAAAGAGTGGAGAAGTAAGAGTGGAGAGCGAATACAATTGCAGAAGTCAGTGGTAACACATAATGTTGCAAGGCAGGATACAAGATGAAGATGGGAACAGCATGATTCATGACCACCATGAGTACAAAATGAAATGCAAAGGAAGTCCAGCATGAGAGTTGAGAAAGAGTGACACACCGTGAATGAATGAAGTCCATAAAAGTCAAATCCAGCATTGGCCACAAGACAGTGATGGTGAAGGAAGGCACCAGGTGGGTGGGCCTTGCGAAGTGGTGAAAAAGAGCAGAAGGCAGGATGGTACCAGTTGGGCGGGGCTTAGGCCAGGTGACCTAGATCCACTTGCACCTGCTCCCCATCTGCAAAGGAAAAGAAGCTGGAGGGCTCCTTAAGTAGGGAAACAGAGCGGCAAGCAGGAAGGCACCAGATGGGCATGGCTTGCTAAGTGGTGAAAAACAGAGGGAAGCAGGAATGCACACGGTGGACGGGGCTTGCTAAGTGGTGAAAAAGAGCGCAAGCACGAAGGCACCATTTGGGCAGGGCTTGCTAAGTGCTGAAAAAGAGTGCCAGGCAGGAAAGCACCAGGTGGGCGGGGCTTAGGCCAGGTGACCTAGATCCACTTGCACCTGCTCCCCATCTGCCAATGGGCCTGTTATTCTGTAGGGCCTTAATCCCAGACCCCAGTACCTTTACTAGTAGTTCCAGTCCACTGCCATGGGTGTTATTGCTATCAGCACCCAAAGGCTGTGCCCCGAGGTGCTAAGAGCTAGATTTTCTTTTTTTAAAACGCATCTCGCAGATAGCGTGAGGATCGCAGTAGGCCCGTCGTAGAAATGAAGAAGATGCTCATCAATTGGTAGGTGAGTACCTATATCTTTATATCTTGGGTAATCAGAAGTAATGCAATGTAATAATACGTGTTCTGAATTTTAACCCACCTATTTACTTTTTCTATCTAATTTGACCATCAGCTAATGATGCACCTATGTTCATTTATGTTGATAAAGACGTTGGGACTTACAAAAACCACACACATTTTAATGATAAGGTAGTGTATATTATTGGATTAACATGTAGTTAGTAGCCTCTTGTTAACCAACATTATATGGCATTTGCACTCTATCATTTTAGCTGATACAAACCTGCAAAATTCTTTTGAGAATATAGGTAGTGGCATTTTGAACACTTAGATCGCTATGTATTCCCACTACAGTGCGCTAGTGGACTTAAATTTATACCACTAAAAATGAACTGTCCATGATATTATAATGTGCAACAAACATTCATTTCTTTTTTGATGACTACATCTTAGCTGCCATAGGTACTCACAATGATGACTACTAGCATGCATCTTTTCCTTTGTACCATAGAAAAACATGGCTATCCTATTGTTAATGTATATAGATAACTTTTCTTATCCCACCTTTTGTATTAATTCTTTAATGTATTTTGTATGTCTTGATATGTCTACTTTTATGACAAATCAGTTATTGATCATGATGAAAGATAGACTCCACACAAAGTCTGTCTTCCATTTCCGTGAAGGTAGGAGGCGGAGGCCAAAGAAGCAGTAGAGGAGGCCCGGGAGAAGTTAATTGCGAGTGGGGGGTCGCGGGTGGATTTTTGAGCATGTGGTAGGGGGACAATGACATGCGGGGCGTAATCGGGACTTGGGGAGGAAGGTGCCAGCCACCTACCGATGGAAGGCAGACTTGGACCCTGAGATTCAAGCCTGTATTCCACAGCAACTGATTGGTCGGTGCCATCCCTCCTGCTATTGCCTGGTCTTTGAAAGGGGATGACGCTCCATGATCTGTAGTGAAAACGTTGATTTCTAGTCATCCATTTTATTGTATATTTTAGGCATGGCCTGCTATGATTATGTCATGGTTTTTGATAATTGTTGTTATTTCATGCTTCCACCAAGTGCTTTTGTAACTGTAGTGTTTGTGCATATGTACTTTGAACGCTTGAACGTCGCTTGCCATTGATGAAATCCATGCATATATCTGAATGGATATCTGTGGCTCTCTAACACGGTCTTCGCTTTTTAACAGTTGTCACTTCCCAATCCTCTCTTTGCGCTGTTGTCAGGCAACCAATCGCTGTCTGGGATGGGCATGACAAATGTCATTTTGTGACTGATCGATATTATAGTTAGGGGCCTGTTCCCATTGGTGTCAGGAGGGGCCTGAGGGTAGAGACGTGCCCACTAAGCAAAAGGGAGAAAGGCACACAAGAAGCTGGATTACAAGGAGTCCTGTAGACAAGAAAGGATAGGCAAAAGAGGCTGTGAACAAAAAGGGGCAGGGAATACAAAGATAACAAACACGGTGGGTTCCCTCTTGGGGTGTACGCAGAATGGGGAAAGAGTGTTCCATGGAACTTGGGAAACTCCAGCCTTCTGCACAGATTGCTATTACAGGGGCCCACTCTGAATGCTCATGACTAGGAACAACAGCAGTGGGTGTCTGTATCTGAACCCTAAGGCGCAAATAAGGTAACAGTACTCACAAGACTGAAGCCTATACAGGTCCAGCAAGAACCGAACAATGACTGCTTCCTGAAGCAGGAACCAGTACACTGTAAACAATGACACGAAGTACAACACTAAAACGCGACAAGGGAAGGGGCAGAGAGTGCCTGCTGGAAATCCAGCAGCCAAACTCTGTACATAAGAATTACATAAAATACAAGTGAAGACAAGAACAGAAATAGCCAGGGAAAAAGGAAGTCAGAGAGAGCACGGTTCAGAACAGAGAACCGGAAGAAAGAAAGGGCAGAAAACTAGCATCTAAATGCAGGGAACGGCGACCGGAAAACAGTACACGGGAATCAAGAACGGTAACTCAGGGCTGGAAAGACAAGAGAAAGCTAGCAGAGAGAAATCAAGGAAACAGTACTACCGAAGTGGTTGAACTAAAAGGGGAGGACTGAAGATTAAGCTAAGGACAGGAATCATGGGCATAGGACGCAGCACACAGCAAGGAACAAGATAATTGATGGTAGAAATCAAAGTGGGTGTAGCCAGGGAACAGAGGGCTGCAAGCAAGAACGAGAGCAAGGAAGCTGTAGCCAGGGAACAGAGGGCTTCAAACAAGGAAGAGAGCAAGGGGGCTGTAGCCAGGGAATAGAGGGCTGCAAACAAGGAAGCAGGGCTGCAGTATGGAAGGCACAAAGGTGCAGGCAAAAGGCAGGGGAGAGAGGGCTCAGAAGCAGGGCTGCAAGGCAGGAAGCACAGGGCTCTGGAACAAGAGCAGGAACTGGAAACCACAGGACACAGCAAATATCCAAGGAACATGGGAACAAAGGGCTGGTAGAAAGCTCAATGCAAGAGACCTGTGCTCCTGCAGGCAGCTACTTAAAAACTGAGCTGCCCTGTGTGGAAGTAGGCTAATTAGCAGCACCTGGAGCAGCACAACTGAATGTAATTGGCCTCCGCCCTCTCTAGTCCTGGGAAAGCGAAAGCTGCACTGTTCTCTAAGGCTTCTGGGGAGTGTAGTGCTAAAACTGCTGCATAGGAACAGACAGGAAATGGAAACTGCCACACGTGCATTATGGGACATGTAGTTTGTAAAAGTAAATACGAAAGTTCCAAAGCCTTGCAAACGGAAAGTAAAGACAATAATATGAATAGGTGTTGTCCAGGGAGTATTACGGAAATAAATGAGTCCCAAATAGTCCATGATGGGTGCCAATGGGTGCGCCAGTGGCACAATCGTGACAATTGGTTATCAAGGACTGCGTATGTGGAATGAACATGGGCTAGCTCATAAGGTTGGTTGCAAGTCGACATTTGAAATCATTTTTAAAACACTACGAGCTAGAGACACTAGCCAGGGCTTGGTTATGGCTGATCCACACTTTGAGGATCCATAACATATTAAAAAGAAAAACATTTAGGAATTATATAAAGTGAAAACATGGCATAAGGCAGGGGTTTGCAACCTGCCTCTTTCCAGATGTTTTGGACTATGACTCTCTCAGCATTAACTGTGCTGGCCTTGGCTTGGAATTTGTAGGCCAAAACGTCTGCAGAGCAAAAGGTTGTAAACCCATGGTTTGTTGTCCGGAGAGATCGCACAGTTGAAATGGTGTTTTGTCTTTCAATTCAAAGTGGATTATATAGAGTCTGCTCTGCTGTTGGCAGGATGTCCCAGCACCTTCAGGTTCCACCTAACGTTCTAATTTGCTTCCATCTTGAACTACAAGGAACCTTTCCGATGTAGGTAGACTGGTAGAGGTTGGCCTTTTGGTCCAAGTCAAACTATTTGGAAAATGCAATCTTTTTGAACTGGACATCTTCAAAAGCCATCTAATCAGCTGAGACTTAAATCTGCGTCCCAAGTCCATGCCCACGCTAGTTGAACATCTTTTCAGATAACAGAAGACCTTTTCTGTAGAATTTGATGCCGTGTTTGACCGAGTAGCTGCTCAAAATAAATGAAATAGACTCAACCATTTTGATTGAATCCTCTTTGATTGAAGCTTTTTTCTTTTTTTTTTAAAACACTGACCACTTAGGTAGACCGAAGGAAAGGCTATAATAATGGAGAAGCAGTTTGTAAGCAGGGATTCTTTTTTAAAAAATCAAGCATGAATCTCAAATTTCTTGCAAGCTCAAATTGAAAAAGTAATTGCATTTGATAGCATTTTCTGCAGAGCAATTGAATTTCCTCAGAGGCTGGCATCAGCATAGTGATCAGAGTGCATATGGCAGTTTGCAATGAAGTAAATCGTCAATACATATACACCTATCCCACGGACACAGCTGTAAACAATATTGAAGAACTGAAGTGCATCTTATGCAGATTATCAAGAAAGATCTTGCTATTACAAAGCTCTGGCTTAGTGGAGCACATTGCATTTTCCATACAGCAGCAGTGATAGACATATTGTTGTACTCGGCTAGGGCAATCAGTGCCTGTGCTCCCAATTCCAGGAGGACAAGTTCTGATTGAACTGCAGGCAGCATCATTATTGGAAGTACTGTATGTACAGACCGAGAGCAATGTGAACAACACAGAAAGAAATGACGAACATCTGGAAATGGAATGTGTCTGAAAATAACTGTACTATGAAAAAGCAGACTACCGAGTTCTTAAGAAAGAAAAGGCAGATGGACATTAAGTTTTCCTTATTTCGAGTTGTATTCTCTAGCAAACAATTGCATTGTAGGACTCCTGTAAAGCCGGGTTGACAACCAGACAGAGAAATTGCAGCCATTGTTGGTGAACCTTGGCATGTTCTTCTATTAGGTCAGCAGGATCATGGGCACAGTAAGTGCAAAAATGTTTCTGGTGAGCCAGCAAATATGGGCACCATGCAGAGCAAATTACCCATGTGCCAGGTGCAGATTAGTGGAGTGATTTATTACTTAATCTGCTACTCGGTCCTTTGTGTAGGCGGTGCACACGAGCACACTGTGTTAAAGCATGCGTGCCAGCATAGCCGTGGTCCTGGCACATCCTCATAGAGTAACACTCAGACACGCCATTTCAATGGCCATACAAGTTAGAAACAATGACTGATTGCACCCACTGTCATGTGGCTCTTAGGATCCCCTCAAAACATGGGCCCATCAGTTCGATGGGTATCCCTGAGTTACACATCCTACCTCGATACCATGGAACCCCAGACTTGCCAGCACGGGCAATCAATAACTGAACCCAATCAAAAGCAGGCCATATTTTATTGTCCTAAGCATGTTTTGACATGCAACTTTTACAAACTTTTTTTAATGTATTTGTTTATATTCTTCATACATTACAAACTGCTTACAGATCAATCATATTTAAAGAGTATTTTATCTTTCCAAATACATGTAACATATGAATATCTATTATACCCTTATAAATTAAGAGAGGTGTCATTTTCTTAGGATAGTGACCCACAACTGGGGTGGGGCCAGTATCCCAAGTTAGAATGACCCCTCCCAATATATATAAAAATATTGCCACACAATGCTAATAGCTAGATGGATTTTGGGGTTTGGTGCTTAAGTAAACACATTGGTTTATTCCATTAAGTAAATAGAAAAAAAGGTGTTAGTTAAGTAAATACTGGGCCTCATTATAAGTTTGCCAGTCCGGGAACTATGGTACCAGTAAGCATGCAGGTACTGTAGTTCCCGGACTGACAAACTATGAGTTCTGCTCGCGGATGCCATTGTGGCCGCCAGGTCTGACCTGGCGGCCATACCGGCACCCACGAGCAGAGCATCTTGGATGCACCGGCACCGTTAAAAACGGTGCCGGTGCATCCGGCTTCCCCATTCCCATTGAGCCCCAATGGGAATGGGGAAGAATATTTTCCGGCACCCAGGAACGGGCAATTACCGGATCTGACAAGGCCGTAATGACCCGGTAATTGCCCATTCCTGGGCGCCAGAAAAAATATATATACCGCGGAAGCCGGCAGCCTCATAAGGAGGCCCACTGTTTTTTTTGTAGTATTTGAATAGCAAGATTGGTTTCATATTGTAAGCATTCCTATTGTAACTTGGTGCAACGGGAACATTTTTTTAAAATGAACATTCGTTATATGTACAGATTCTGTGTGGGAGACTAAAAGAATGTTTCCTTGCCTTAGCTTTCATTGTGGGATGCTAAATTAATGTCACGTTCAATCTTCCTTTAAAAAAAACACCCTTGGTTGGCCACCAGGGGGCGCACAGATGAACAACTCCTCTGTGTGAGCTCCGACCTGAGGTCCCGGAAAAGTGGATTGAGCCCCCACTTCAAACCGCCCCTCAAGTATATTCGACGGAATGTGCAAGGGGATGATGTCTAGCCTCACATGTGAAAAAACCTGATGAAAATCACGCAAGGAATCGCGGAGAAAAAACAATGTCCCTGATCCCCTATCCAGCTGCGTAACACACGTGAATATCAGTGAAATCGGAGGTGAATCAAAACTCATACGGAGATAGGAACAACTTCGAGCAAAGCTGGGGAGAGGGGCATTGATTGCGTTATCAGACGCGCTAGTACTGAGCAGAGAGAGACAATTATCAGCCATCAACGACACGTATGTTGCGGCGTACCTATATGGTGAGTCGCACTTAGCCCCAAACCAAAACGAACCGCAGCCCCGGCCACCCAAGCTCCGGACCACACAGCGGTGTTGGCCAAAATACACTCGACATCCTAGCTGCGAGAGTGCACAGCGCTGAACTGGACTTATGCTGGAGTTAGCGGTTCACCCCAAGCAATGGCACGCAATCCCGGCCTAGCCAAGGCCTAATACACGCGTAAATCTAATATAAAGACCATTACAGCCCATAACACGTCAAGCTCCATGCCCGTATGGAAAACAGAGGCTCCACACACGGGAATGCATAGAGCATACGGCAAGGGGTGGATGATACGCAATCAGCACACCGTGAACCCCCCGCAACAGTGAGATCTGACGGGGTCACAGAAAAGTCTCGAAGCAAAGGTGGGTCCCTTATTGGAGTGCTCCCCCCAAGAGACCACTACTTAGTGAGAAGCAAGAGGCATCTCCGCGGGGACAACAACATAAGACGCATCATCTAAACTGAGGGTTGGGCCCCCATACCTGGGGCGTGTACCTACTCATATACTTCCCCAGTGGTGGTTCCACCTCAATCTACAATTTTGAAGAAGACACTGGACGGCGTGAATCAGTTGCATGAACGCACAACAGAAACTAGCCACCTACACATATAACCCAATGACTCCTCACTCCGGCGGCCCCGGGATGGCATCTACACCGACTTCGAGTGCCGAAACTGCTGCCACAAAAGGTGATATAGTGGCCCTATTGACAGAAATAAACAACATGGGTGCCAATATCGGCGGCAAAATTGATAAACTCACGCAACGGCTGGATAGCATAGAAGATAGGGTCGAAGGAGTGGAGAACAACCAAGCCTCAATAGACATCTTAGAAACGCAACTGGCTCATAGAATAACAAGTCTGGAGCAGAGAGAGGAGGAGGTCAAACTTAAGATGGATGACTTAGAAAATTGGGAGAGAAGAAACAACTTGTGCATTTTCGGAATTCCAGAACAAGAAGGGGAGACGGAGGAAGACCTCAAGGCGACGCTTCATGATATCATTAAACTCCTCGCAGCAGACGATGCCATTGATGAACCTAAAACGGAGCGCATCCACAGAGCAGGTGGCCCACCTGGGGGCCCGAGAACGGTCCTTGTGCGATTCCACCCATACCGAGATAAAGCCAGAGTGTTGGAGAAGGTGAGTAGTGGAGGCACCATCACCCTAGATGGAGCACAAATAGCGATATATCAAGATCTCTCCTCCTTTACTTTGGCTCACAGGAAAATGTGTAGACCCCTCACCAAGTGGCTGAAAGAACGGGACACCCGCTACAGATGGGGCTACCCCTTCTCCCTCTCCTTTGAACATGATGGCACAAGGATTAGACTGACCTCAGAGAAAGACATCAAGGCATGCATATCGGACTTACTTGGAGCACAGGATCATGAAGAAGATCGACAGGAACCCTCAAGGGAGGGGAGGGCATGGCATATCCAAGGTTCAAGGCGAAAAAAGGTGAAAGGATCGAGGAAATATCGCAAAGGCAACATCTCACCTGATGGCGTCAACTGACTTGCGACAATCATGGTATTTTTTAAGGTATATGTTGCCCGATAATAACGAGCATAGACATTGCTTCAGGTAAGATCTCAGCGACTGATGTTTGAACTGAAATCGCATAGCGATTCCAAGGGAGGGTTAGTGGGGGCTCATTTAGTAATTTGATGTTTTACTTTTGTACAGGGACCGGGAGGTAACAGTCCCCACTCGTGGTTCGATACTGGGCCAGTGCCATCAATTGAACCTGATCGAACGCCACCATATGGGGGAAGGGAGGGAGGTGAGAGGGGGGCAACATGGGCGAGGGGAAATATTGAAGAATGGGCTAGTGCAGAACACTGAATGAACAAAAATATGACGTGGTTACTTGAAATTAGAAGAAATCGGCAGAAACAAATGTATAGTGTGCATAACCTCGGACACACAATGATGGCGACCACTGAATCTGATAGCACGGGCTCCATAAGGGTGGGAACGATTAATGTCAAGGGTCTTAACTCGCTGACTAAAAGATCACTGGTGTATAGAGAATTTCGTCAAATTAAAATTGACAATCTTCTTTTGCAAGATACTAAGTTCATGAAGGGTGATGAGAGGCCCATATTGGGGAAACGAAGCGGAATGGAATTCTGGGGTTCTGGCCCACTGAGAAAGGGAGGAGTGGGAATTCTCATCAGGAAGGGAATTGACTTCAAAACTACCAAGATCTGGTCAGACATGGAAGGCCGGGCTTTACTAGTGACAGGATCCATTGGAAATGTTCCTACCACAATCGCCACAATCTATGCCCCCAATGCGAATCAGATGAAATTTCTCTCCAAAACAATTCCCAAAATCATACTAGAATCCTCTGGTCATGTCATCCTGGGAGGTGACTTCAATATATGGGCTGAGCCCATACTAGATCGCAAAACTGCTAAGCCCACAACACGAGACAACACCAGAGAGGCACATACTGGTGTCGCAGAGATGATGGACTTGTATGGAGTGAATGATGTATGGCGATGAATGCACACCAATGAGAGAGCCTACACGTTCTTTTCAGCCCCTCATAACACCTTTACCCGCATTGATTTCATTTACCTCACCAAAGAATTATATAACCAATCAACGCACTCAGAGATCACCCCAATCACATGGTCTGATCACAACATGGTCGTCACCGACGTCCAATGGGAGCACTTACCGCGTAAAAGTGGGAAATGGAGGTGTAATGAGACTCTGTGGAAAGACCCCGTCTTCAAGACGGAGATGGAAACGGAAATTATTGAATACTTTAAACTTAACAATACAAGGGAGGTCTCCAAACAGAGAGTCTGGGATGCGGGAAAGGCAACTTGGAGGGGAATACTTATAAGAGAGGGAGCCAGGAAAAAGAGAGAGAGGGCCCTGATCGAAAACAGAATCAGAGAGGAAATCCACCAGCTAGATAAAGAGGCCAAAAAAGGAGACACACCAGATTATGACAAGATAGATGAGGCAAGGAAAATAAGAGAAGAACTCTGCCTCCTAGAAAACGATCAAATAGCCCGCAAACTCCTATTATTAAAACAAAGGTTCTATGAGAAAGGGGATAAAGCAGACGCAATACTGGCAGCCAGGTTGAGGGAACAGCGAGCAGAACGCATAGTCCAAGAGAAAGTAGATGGGAGGCCCGATACAGATATTAGTGAAACCACTATCCCCAAAGCCTTAGCTGATTTCCATGAAGCATTATATACCCCGGAGACACTCCCAGACCCGCGTGGCATTGAGTCATATCTAGCTAATATTGTAATGCCCAAAATAACCCCCGCTGAGTCGGCCTGCCTGGAAACCCCCATAAAAGGAGAAGAGATACAAAATGCGATAAAAAGATTAACCCTAGGCAAATCCCCAGGAGAGGGTGGATATACGGCTGGCTTTTACAAGTCATTCAGTACTCAACTCACCCCGTTTCTGGTTGAACTATTTAATGAAATCCTGGAAACAGGTAAACCACCAGACTCCTTCGTCAGAGCCCTTATTACAGTAATCCCAAAGGAAGGAAAAGATCCCAAAAAATGTGGATCATATCGCCACATATCTCTACTAAATGTAGACGCCAAAATCTATACAAGAGTCCTTGTCGCCAGAATTGAATTATATATGCCCCATCTTATTCACCCTGATCAAGTGGGCTTCATATTGGGCCGACAGGGGGCCGACAATATGCGCAAGACTCTACACCTAATACATGCCTCCTCAAATATGAGCGGAGATCCTGCCTTGCTCTCCATCGATGCAAAAAAGGCCTTTCATAGAGTCAACTGGGACTTCCTAATTTCCCTCCTATGCAAGAGCGGCATAGGACCCAAATTCAGGAAGGGAATCCAGGCGGTATATACGACACCTAGAGCCTCGGTATCGGTCAACGGAGAATATTCTAGGTGGTTCGATCAAAGAGAGGTACCAGGCAGGGATGCCCCCTGTCAGCCATCTTGTTTGCTCTCTCACTTGAGCCACTGGCACAAAAGATGAGAACAGATACTCAGGTAGATGGAATGCACCTAGGTCAGGTCGAGTACAAAGTGGCACTTTATGCCGATGATATACTCCTCCACGTGATCAATCCAGAAACGTCGATTCCCAGAGCCATATCCCTCCTTGAGGACTACGGCCATATTTCTGGTTTTAAGATTATCCAAACCAAGTCAATTTTGTTCCGTCTAAAAGGGTCAGCAGAAGAAAACGAGACCAAATATTCTTCCCTTGGCCTTTTCGTCGAACATGACAAGTTACAATATCTAGGGATACAAGTTACAAAGCACATAGAAACCTTATACAAAGCCAACTTTCCTAAACTCCTTGAAAACCTCCATGTGGACCTTGCTAGATGGAACAAATTGACAATATCTTGGCTAGGGCGCCTCAACGCGATAAAAATGGTCTGCCTCCCTAGATTTCTGTACCCCTTTTAAATGCTACCCATCAAAATCCCAAAGGACTATTTTCAGGAGATTAAGAAGGCGATCCTGAAATTCCTGTGGCAAGGAAAAAAGGCTAGAACATCATAGGACACACTGACATAGCCCAAGGACAAAGGCGCGGTAGGCCTCCGGACCTCAAAAGATACTATGAAGCAGCCCAATTATGGGTACTCATCCCTCACTTATGCAATCAGAGTGAACCACAGTGGATCGCAATGGATAACCATTATTTCCACCCGGCAACGGTCTCAGAGTGGTTATGGGCCCCGAGGAGGAGAATATTGACTAGGTCCAAGGCACATCCAATCGTAGCAACTATTTGGGAAATATGGAAAGAAGGCACAGGAAGGAGAAAGATCACCACATGGCCATCACCATTAAGCCACTTCGGTTCCCCGGGTATAAACAATCATATCCCCAATTTTGAGAGATTTCAGACCTGGTACGAGGCAGGGCTGGAAAGGGTGGGCCAGCTTGTACGGAGCAAATCTTTCTCAACACTACCGGAACTAACAGAAGCGCTAGGAAAAGGAGTACTGTCCACATTCCACTTTCTACAGATAAAAGGAGTATTGACCAAACAGGAATGGAAGGATAAATTGAACAGGGAACTTACCCTCTTTGAAAAGTTACTCGATTCCAGAACGAACATGAAGGACCTAATATCAATCATGTACAAAACATTAATAGAGGCAGGAAGCGGTAACACAGACCATCTCAGAGTGAGAATGGAAAAAGGACCTGGGGACAGACATTGACAATGACACATGGGATAAAATGTGCCGTGCAACATTCAAAACCTCGATATCATCCCAATATAAATTGCATGCCGTCAAGCTTCTACATAGGTGGAAATATGACCCAAGTAGGCTATCCAATATGTATCAAACAGCTAACCCCCTTTGTTGGCGTGAATGTGGGAAAATCGCTGACTATTGGCACATGTGGTGAGAATGCCCACGAATTAAGGTCTATTGGGACGAAGTCCTGGGATGGATCAGGGACATAGATGGCATCCAGAGACTCGCGGATCCTCACCTTGTCTTGTTTGGGTTTGAAGAATGCAAGGATGAATGGAGAAGAGTACAGGGATTTGCCCCATATCTTTTGCTTGCCGCCCGAGCGCTACTAGCAATAAAATGGAAATCTGCCACAACCCCTTCCGAAAAAGAATGGGTCAATGTGGCCATGAACATGTGCACCATGGAGAAAATAACGGCATCCCTACATGGTAAATCGACACAATGTGATAACCCTATGGACAGATTTCCTGAATAAATACGCACCTGATGTAGCACATGGGGAAGACGCTACCCAAGCCTAGTTTAAAACACATACACCCCCAGTAAGACAGTCACACCTCCCAAGATCCTAAAACGTACATACCAGATGATCCAGTGAAAGATCAAAGAAATTGAATGGAATGCATAGAAACACCCCCCAATAAAGGAGACCTCAAACAAACCAAAACGTCAAGGAAAAACCTGTTGACACACAAGATCACGAATGAACGCACAAACCCGCGCCACTACTGTGAACTATAGACCCAGCTGGTGAGGGGGAGAGGGGGGGGAACCAGCATAGGGGAACGAGAGAAGTATCTTGTTGTGACTTGTTTAATTTAATTGCGAGAACAAACTGTGAAGGTCCGAAATGAGGGTATGGTACCATTAGGTACAGCCCTTTCTCTGTTAACTCTTTATCTCATTTTTTCTTTCTCCTTGTTTTTTCTGATGCACAATTAAGCATGTATGAGTACACATAGTTCGTTTGCTCTCGAACGCGAGAGAATTGTTTTGTATGTCAAAATCAATAAAACCAAATAAAAAAATAAAAAAAACAGCTAGAGCAAGCCTAGAGCAAGCCTAAGAACAGCAAAAGGCAGTCTATAATAAACATGCTGTGATCTGGTAAAAAAAAACAAAAAAAAAACACCCTCCCAGAGAGAGAGAGTTGGAATGATCATGGCCAGGTTCTCCTTAATCCTGAAGCTTGGGCTGCAGGTTCTGATGTGCAGTTTGTGCAACGTTGGTGATTCAGCTTGTGTCAATATGGTTGTATGAGTGTGAGGTATGTTGCATATGTTTGCACTTATAGTGTTGATTCATTTTGTATGTCTGTATTGGCCGAAGATAGTGTGAATCGAAATGTTTTCCTTTGGTTCATTGTCTGCACCTACCTCATACCGCTTGGAGTTCAGTCAATTGCTTTAGTTATTGACCTAATTCTGATCGGCTCAGAAGAGGTAACAAATCTGCTAATAAGTTATGAAGTCAAACGCAGTAAAAAGAGATTGGTCAATATCAAGATTGTTTTTACTAGACTGGCTCATTAGTTCTTACATCAACGTGCTTCCTCGTGTGACTGTTGCCTGCATGCACAAATATGGAAAGGGCAAACAGTACAGCAATATTGTCAAACAGTACAGGTTAACTGAAATGTAACTACATAAAAGGGTCATGTTGTGGGTCAAACAACCGTTAATTCCCACGATCGATTTCTTATCAAAAGTGCACAAAACCTTTGAACATATACCAGAGGGAAGACCGATTGTAAGCGGCATTGGCTGGGCAACCGAAAAGATTTCAGAATACATTGATTGTGCTCTAAAACCGAAAGTACCAATGATAAAGGCATATTTAAAAGACACAACAGATACCATTGTCAGAATACAAAAAAACATATGGCAACCTGAATTCTTACTGGGGACTTGGGATGTGAAGGCATTGGATACGTCTATCAACACGATGCAGCAATTAAAACCTTAGAGTATACATTCAAAGAAGAATCATGGTCCCATTATCACTATGTGGAGATGCTCAAAGAAATGCTTACAACAACCTTGGAAAACAACATCTTTATATTTAACGGGAAGTTCTACAAACAGAAAATTGGGTTAGTAATGGGGGTAAAATATGCCCCGGCATTAGCAAACGTCTTTATGGGGATGTACGAGGACATGTATATTTACACTGACACAGCTTTCCAAAAAAATGTTATCATGTTGGCGCGCTATATAGATGATGTCCTCCTAATCTGGAACGAGACATGTGAAGAACTGGAACAATTTATGACAAGAGCAAACATAAACGACTTTGGAATATTGTTCACAGCTGTCAACAGTAGGAGTAGCATCAACTTTTTGGCCTTTGTGATTTATGTGGAAAACAACCAGTTAGTGACTAGAACATTTCATAAAAAAACGGAGGTCAATTCGACCCTTTTTGCAACCAACTTGTCATTTAGACTCTGTTAAACGCAACATCCCAAAGGGGAGAAAAATAGAGGTCGCAGAAATTGTGGAGACCAGGACATCTTCAAGCAGGAATGTGAGTTATTACACAAGAGATTCAGATAGAGAGGGTACAATTCAAAATGCATACAAACTGCATGTGAACAAGCAAACAGAAGGACCAGGGAAGAAACCTTGATCCCGAAAACATGACCAGTGAAGAGATAACATGATAACAGAACACTACGACGGATATTTCCCAAGAACTGGTGTCTGTTAAAACTGGATGAACACATCAGTAAGTACATAGATGACCATCCAAATGTCATCTATAGGAGAGCTTGTACCTGAAAAATGAACATAAGCCCATCCCTGTTGCCAGAAGAAGAAAAAAACAACCCCAATCACATGGAAGTGCAGGATGTGTACGATATGCAAGTATGCACATGCACCCACTATTCGATTTAAGGATGTGTATGGAACAGCTACAGCCATTAAAGACAATATCAATTGCAATTCCAAATATGTGGTCTATGCCATCATTTGTATCTGTCGCCAAATCTATATTGGAAGCACCATCCGATAAATGAGGACACGAATATGCAAACACATGTCTTTGATTGGCAGCCAAGATGGAACACTGCATTTAGCGGCACATTGGCAAACTTGTCATCAAATGGATGACAAACGTGACATCAAAGTCATTGGGTTGAAAAAGGAGGAAATAGAGAACAATGTCTGAGACAGGAAGAAGCACGCACAATCTGCAGATTTAGATCTACAATGTTCGGACTCAACACTGACAATGAAATGGGGTCTTTCTGTAGAGTGACCCCCAAAATAGGGAATCTGTACATCTGAATGAGCTTTTTGGAAATTTGCAGTGATGAAAGTATTCATTAACATGCTTATCTTGTAACTTTTTACAAAGATAAAATACATCATCCCCCGAAATCAAGAGTCCATTTGTAATATAACCACTTCTACACATTTTTCACTGGAGCTCCATAGAGGGAGCTAATTGAGGCTTTTTATTCTCATACTATCTCGTTAAATAAAGTGAAATGTGAACCTAAACCAATTCATGGAAGATCAATGGGATAGGGCTTCCAGTTCCAACTCTACAGAAATAGAGAACAGACTTGCTGATTACGAGTTTAATTCTTAGAATGTATAGATTTATGGATCTTATAGAATGTAATATTGTGTCACACAACCAAATACTACTAGTTTGTAATTACCCTCGCTTCATGGGGCAAGAACTAAAAATAGAGAAAAGACTCCCGTAAATCAGGCCAGGCGAATACATGGAGGAGAATTACTTTTATTAATATGATCAATTGTGATTGTTTACCAGCTTCCAAGCCGGTACTATTGCAGTTACTAGGACTATACCTAGTATATCTCAGCAATGGCCCAGGGTACCACATTGGGATGGTTCTGGTCAGTATGGGCACGGATAACCTACTTAGGCCTTCTGGGTCCCAAAATATGGCACCGGGTAAGCCGCGGCAACCAAAAGTAATGAAGGACTAAGGTTGCCATAACAACACCTTCACAACACAAGAAGGTGAATAAAACTGAAGTGCACCCGCAACCGCACGTTGCCGACGCTTGAAGACAGAATGGAGACTTTTGAGGTAAGCCCTAACTAGGTTGCGGGCACTCTCCTACACCAAAGCCGCAGTAATTGTAACGATTTCCATTTGAGTACAGAGCGCGAGAGACCATTTTACTTGAACGCTGTACTTTACAGCGTTGGGATTCTCCTGAACTGCGCAATGTAACGATGTAATAAACCGAAGCCACAGTAATTGTAACAATCTCCTTTTGAGTACAGAGCGTGAGAGACAATTGAACTAGAATGCTGTACTTTACAGCATCGGGGATTCTCTTGAACCACGCAATGCTACAGCATAATTTTGCTACTGAATGGAATGAATCAGTCACATGTATTTTTTCTCATGTACCGATGTAAACACATGAATCAATGCATATTATTAAGCTTCATTACCTTCCTAGCCAAAAAATTTTTTCGCCGCTATTGGAATGGAGAGGTTGTCCAACTATACCCTTAAAATGGGCTCTCTTATGGACAAGCCTAAAATAAGGTTACAACAAACGGAAGACTTAGAAAAAAAGCCTGAGCAATTAATATAACTGACATTACAAAGACCACTCTTTTTGCATAAATGGATATTATAATTACCCAAAAGAAAATGTTTTAGGTGGGATTCAACCCATTATGATTTGGGCAACCATCAGAGACACAACACAAACAAATTGTCAGATTTTCAAACAGCGAATTGGTAAGCAAGTGTTAGTTCCCAAATCCATAACGTAGTAAAACAAGACACTAAGGGAATTTTTTTTTGGACATGACTAATATTGAATATCTATTTTTTCTCCCCCCCCCCTCCATGTGCAGTTCTTTTCTTTTCCTCACTTCCTAAACATCCACACCGTCTCCCCCTCCTTTTTCTCTGTGGTCAATTTATATTGATGAATTGTTGATTTTGTACTTTCATTTGATGTGAATTGGTTTTCTACGTTTCGTTATTTTGCACTTGTTTTTCATGGAATTTGTGATGCAACATATATGATTTTCAAACAGTGAATGGCCCTGATTGAAAAAGGCATAGAAGTTGCCAAAACACGTGTCTCATAAAGGGCATTATCTATATGTTAATACCAATGTATACTTCTTGTCAAGTATTCATTGTGGCGCTGCCAAATATGTGAAGAAGGTTTTTCCTTTTTTCATTGATTCATTAACAAGGGAGCAAGGGGTAGTCTCCATATCTTCACAAGCAGACAACACCACTATAGGTGCAGGGCAACCATTGTTGATATCTCAAGACCCCAATAGTTCAAACAGATACATAAAAAGGTAATCTCAGGAAAGAGGTAGCAAGCAAATACACCAGAGGAGAGCTGGACCAGCATCCTTCACCTGAGGTAGAAGCTTATGAATTGCATTACTGGCAGTGAGATGTCACCAGAAATTATCATATCTTTGTGCTTGCTTAAAAAAAGTGGGGGACTCCGTTCACCTGCGTGCACCTACAACCAGTGCCTTAAGTGGCACTACAAATCGAGCCGGGGCTCATCGAGGGGGCGTGGCCTAACAGTGGGGGTCCTGCTGGGCCGTGAGGCCACGCCCCCTTGACAAGCCTCGGCTCAATGGGCTACTGGCACCCCTGCCAGGCAGCCTTTTGTAGAGATCAGCACCCTCTCCCCATGGGGGAGAGGGTGCTGATCTCTGCATTTGTTTTCTATAGGCTTGCCTGGCAGTGGACAGCGCCTCGCCTATTCAGCCTTAATGGTGGCGCTGCCCTTCGCCAGCTGGGGAGGGGCAGCGTCACCATTAAGGTTGAAAGGGTGAGGCCGCTGGAAGCAGAGGCCTTTTTCCTAAATACTGAAACTCCCGCGAATCCGCGGGAGCTTCAGTATTTAGAAAGCAAGGCCTCTGCTTCCAGCGGCCTCACGTTTTCTCTATAATGGTGGCGCCGGCCCACAGGCATCCCTTGATTAAAGGGATGCCTCGCAGGTGCGGCGCCACCATTATGGCTGAAAGGCATTTTTTTCTGAAGCCTGAAGCTCTCGCACACGAGCGAGAGCTTCAGGCTGTAGAAAAAAAGCCTTTTCGTGTAGTGGTTGGGGCTGCAAGGGGAGATTAGTGGGCCCCGGCAGTGCCCCGCCTCAAAACGAAATTTCAGAGCCTGCCGGGGCACAGCCCCGGCAGGCCCCTGCCCACTTAAAGCCCTGCCTACAACTTGATATGATGATATGATATGATATGATATGGCATTTTTAACACGCCTATACACAAGTTTTTCAAGGCGCGACGAGGCAGGGGAGGGAAAACGGTGCAAACGATCCTACTAGGCCAGGTATCATTCAGATCACGCAAGTGCAAGGGTAGGGAGAAAGGGAAAAGTGGCTGGGGGAAGGGAGAGGGGGAAGTGCAGTACATGGGATAGTAGAATAAATACGATAGGTAAAAGCGGCCTGATGGTGGCAAGTGCAAGGTAGAGCAGGCAAAGTGCTGGTGGGGAGGACTGTAGGGATACAGAAGATCAGTCCCTAAGTGCCGGGGTTTCCCAGGAGGCATGACTGGAGTGCATGAGACAGGACCTGTCCCCAAGGTCAGAAAGGGTGGCCAGGTAACCAGTGAAGATTGAACCTTGACACTGGGCTTGAGAATGACCAACATATTCTGATGGTACTCAGTCTCATATGCCAACCATTAAGGATTTCAGACATCTTCCATGATCATCTTCAGAGTATTTTGTTGGACTAATCTAAAAGCTTTTCAATTGGTGACCAAATATATATATATATATATATATATATACACACACACACACACACACCTTTTTCTGATGGATCGATGAACCAACCTTTCTAATTAATGGACAAGGCTGACAGAATTCAACTACTGTGCATATCTGATTATAGCTCTCTGTTTTCCAGTTCTACCTAATTTCAAAGAGGGGTAACATTAAAATAATGTGAAAAAGCTGCCATATTTCTTGAGGCTAAGAGCATGGCATATCCCCAATTCATGAACATGATAATGGCCTACGAAAGAGAAATGGCAATCCCAGTAATTGTCTTTCACACATTTCCAGAAACATTAAAGATAGGGAATGTCAATGTCATGCGATGTAGAGTTGCTGAGTTTTCCTTGTGAATACAATGTATTCCCATCTTTATTTATTTTGGTTACTCTTTAGGGGATCTGCAATATTCAACCAAGAAAAAATACAAAGATGCGGACTGTCTTATCATAATTTTCCCAAGAGGCGAGTAACATCTAACATTTTTCTCAGAGCCCTCTTTAATGATCATATAAATCCAAACGATAACCACCAACATATTAGCATCCACTAGCTCATCAACAAATATACCACTCCCCTTTATTAACATCTGGCGTACATATGGGATGTTTGTTCACATACCAGAGTGCCAATATAAACTTTTCTGTCTTATCCATGTGTCCTCATTATGCAAGATTGACTATTTCTTAGTGTCTTCCCATATACTTGGTAGTAACACCATACATGTTCTCATTGGTCTCTTTTGGGGCACCACACCTTTATCCAAAGGGAAAAAGTCAAGACTCAGCAGCTACACAAGCTCATCATCCAACTCTCTCTATGTAGGTTTAGGAGTACTGTAATTTTTAACCCATTCTTTGGTCAGGTCAATGCAAAAGCTGCATGATACTTTTTAAATATTGGAATTTCCCCCATAATCATATGCATTAAATTGGTAATCTTAACAGCACCAGCCGTGATTTGTCTCGAACCCACAAGACCTTAGAAATAATGTAGTTTAGTGATTTTGTCAAAGGTTACCACACAACCAAGATAGATCTATTGAGTCAGACCCTCTAACTATTCTTTCAAAATAGGGTTAAAGCTGATCACATGGACAAGTGTTAAAAATGGCGTCACTAGGGCGCAGCGTACCTGTTCGTCCGGAAGTCGGCTTAGTAGACGATGCCAGAATGCCAGAAGTTCTGTGGTGATGTGAGAGTGACACAAGGAACCAGCCCAACTCCCGTCCAAATGGATACTGGACTGGAGGTGAACCAGCTCCCGATGCCACAGGTTAGCTCACCCCTGATTAATGTGGCATCAGGACAGTGCAAGCACTGACAGGGGGAGCCTGATAGTCTTTGGCTAGAAGTTCTCTGCAGACAACTGGAGCAAGAAGAGTTGCAAGTCGAATCCAGGAGCAGGAATCCAGGAGGCAGCAGAATGCAAGGGATGGCGGGAAGGCAAGGGAACCAAGAAGGACCAAGAACCCAGAGGAAGAACAGAGAACAACTGAGAAGGGGGGAACCACCCCAGCAGGAAGGGAGCAAGGAGAAGGGAACCAGGGAGACCCCCTACCCGGGCAAGGAAGGGCAGGTCAATACAGAAGGGACTGGAAAGACCAGGCAGGACAGAGCGGAACTCAGGTCAAGGCAGGAGCAAAACAACGATCCGGTCAGACCACGTTGAGAGGCGGTTTGATCAAACCGCCGGGCTCCTTAAGTAGGGCCTCCCACACCCGGGAGGCTTGGAACGCAAGCCGTGCTGTTTCCCAGGTGCTGGGAGGCCCAAAGCAAGGCTTGGGCCGCAAACCGGCCGGGAGCCGAGAGCATCGTGTACCGCGCATGCGCGGAAAGCGGCAAGGGGTCGGCCGCGCATGCGCGGAACGGCACGCCCCGGGAACCGGATGAGCGCGGGAACCGGAGCGGCCGACCGCGTACGCGCGAGACCAAGCGTCCCGAAGATCCAGGAGCAACCGGTACCCAGGACCGCCCCGTACTCCCCAGGCGAAAGCGGGGGTAAACCCTCCAAGGCGTGGCATGCCGCATCAGGTAAGTGGGCTGGAACAAGCCCGGGTTGGGCGGCGTGACACCATGCCCCCTCCCAGAAAGACCCGGGGCCCCAGGCTTCCAAGGAAACCGGAGAAAAAAGTCACAGACAAGGCGAGGTGCATGCACGAAACCGTGCGGTTCCCAGGTACGGTCACAAGCAGGTTAACCCTTCCAATCTACCAGAAACTGGAGCACACCTCGACGAATCCGGGAGTCACATATCTCCTGCACTTCGAATTCCGGAACCCCCTGAACCTGGATTGAGGCTGGACGTGGGCTGGAACGTCCAAACGTGTCTTTCACAAAGGGTTTTAACAGGGAAACGTGAAAGACTGGGTGTACCCGCCAAGATTGGGGCAATACCAATCGGAAAGCTACTGCAGATATGCACTTGGAAATCTTGAAAGGCCCAAAAAACCGAGGTGCCAGTTTAGTGGGCAGATTACGTACAGGTAAGTTCTTGGACGACAACCAAACCTGATCTCCCACCTGAAATCTGGGTTCAATGGTCCTTCCCCGGTTAGCCTGCTCCCTCATGCGCTGTTGAGCATCTGCCAGGGCACTCCGAGCCAAATCATGCTGCTTCTGGATAACGCGGATCATCTGGTCAGCCGATGGGACGGCACTGGGTGGCACAGGACAAAAGGGAAACAGTTTAGGATGCTGTCCGGTAGAGCAAATATAAGGACTGACACCAGTGGCCACGTGGGTTGCATTGTTGTAGGAAACTTCCGCCAAATCCAGGTACTTCATCCAGTTGGATTGGGTGGCGTTAGCGTAGCAACGTAAGTATTGCTCCAAGGTCTGATTCGTTCTTTCAGTCTGCCCATTAGTTTACGGGTGATAACCCGAACTCAGAGCTCTGCGTATTCCAAGGTGGCTGCACAACTGACGCCAAAAGGAGGAGAGGAACTGAGACCCACGATCCGAAATGATCTTCTCTGGTAACCCATGTAAACGGTAGATGTGATGCAGAAAAGCCAAAGCCATTTGAGAGGAAGTAGGAATCCTGGAAAAGGGAATGAAATGCGCAGACTTAGTGAAACAATCCACCACTACCAGGATGCAGGTGTGTCCCTCTGATGGGGGAAGCTCGATGATGAAATCAGTGGCTATGGTATGCCAGGGATAGGGTGGTAGTTCAGTGGGTCTGAGCAACCCCAAAGGTCTTCTCCTGGGCGTCTTGGTCTGGGCGCAAACTGGGCAGCTCTCCACATATAGTTTGGTTTCCTTAGCCCAACCCGGCCACCAGAACTGCCTGGCAATCAACTCCTGGGTCGCCTTGATGCCACGATGACCTCCTACTTGCGAATCATGGAACCCATGGAGAATGTCCAAGCGAAGAGATCTCGATGCTATGTACAAGCGGTGTAGGAAGAAAAGAAAACCTTCACGTTCCGTGATTTGTGGACGTTTCAGTAGATTGGTGCGGTCTGGGTCTGTCTGAGTCTCTTGGAAGATCTTCTGCAAATGGGGAGAGATCGTGAGAAGAAAGTGCTTGGGGGAAATCAATGGAATGGGTTGGTTGACCTCCTCCACCTCTCTTTCCAAGGAGCGGGATAAAGCATCGGCTTTTAAGTTCCGGGCACTAGGAATGTACGTGATGTTGAAATCGTAGTGGGAGAAAAAAAAGGCCCATCGAGCTTGACGGGCGGTATGACACTGCAAAGATCGCAAGTACTGCAGGTTGCGGTGGTCGGTGCGGACTTCTACTGAAAAGCGACCACCAAGCAAATGATGCCTCCATTCCTCAAACGCTGTCTTGATTGCCAATAGCTCTCTTTCTATGACTGAGTAGTTCTGTTCGCAAGGAGAGAGTTTCCGTGAGTAATAGGCCACAGGATGTTCGTCACCCGTAGAGGGATGTTTCTGCAACAAGACTGCTCCAACAGCAAAGCTGGAAGCATCCGCTTTGACGATGTAAGGCATCTCATCATTGGGGTGACAAAGTACAGGTGCAGTACAGAATGCAGACTTCAAGGCATCGAACGCCACTGATGCCTCAGTATCCCAGAGGTAGGGTATCTTCACACTGGTCAGACGCGTCAATGGAGCTGTGAGACGTGAAAATTGTGGAATGAAACGCCGATAAAAGTTTGCGAATCCCAGAAATCGCTGAAGTGATCTCACGTCCTGTGGTTGTTTCCAGTTCTGAATAGCCCGGACCTTACCGGAATCCACGCTAATTCCTTTACCAGTGATTACATATCCCAGGAATTCCATCTCATCCCGATGAAAGGAACATTTCTCAGCCTTGGCAAACAGATTATGTTGTAACAATCGTTGGAGAACTACACGAACGTGGGAGATGTGTTCCTCTCGGTTGTCGGAGTAGATCAAGATGTCATCTAAATACACCCAAACAGAGATGCCAATTAAGTTGCTGAAAACATAGTCCATAAACCGTTGGAAGACAGCCGGGGCATTACACCGCCCGAAGGGCATTACCCTGTATTCATAGTGCCCGAAAGGTGTCTTGAAAGCCGTCTTCCATTCATCTCCCTCCTTGATTCTGACGAGATGATAGGCTCCGCGGAGGTCTAATTTAGTAAAGACCCTGGCTGAACGTAAGGACTCCATGATATTCCAGATCAATGGTAACGGGTGCCTGTCTTTAAGGGTGATGTCGTTCAGTTGGCGGTAGTCAATACAAGGCCGTAAAGAGCCTTCCTTTTTCTTCACAAAAAACAATGGGAAACCTGCAGGTGACTTGGAAGGAACGATGTATCCTTTCTTGATGCAATCATCGAGATAATCCCGGAGGACCTGTTTTTCAGACTGGGTGAGGGCATACACCTTTCCATTTGGCATCACGGCTCCGGAAACCAAGTCTATGGAGCAGTCAAAAGGCCTGTGAGGCGGCAGTGCGATGTCCCTTGGTTCGGAGAATACTGACATCAAGTCAGCATATTCAGACGGTATCATAGACAAGGAACACAAACCAGATGATTCTCTACCTGGGACTAAGGCTGGCGAGACGGACCTCTCTGAGGACGTGTTAGGGCTACAGCATTCTTGAAGGCAAAAAGAGGAGGTGAACTCCAGAGTACGTGTCTCCCAGTTTATTGTGGGGTTGTGTCGCTGAAGCCAAGGTAGCCCCAAGACCACTTGATATGAAGGTGTCCTTATAACATCCAGCACGATTCTCTCTTCATGTCCTTTGATGCGTAACAACATACCCACAGTATGTAGTCGTATGGGGCCAGAAGCCAATGGGGTTCCATCAATGACTTCTACTGGAATCGCTTCTTCTTTGGTAAGCAATGGTATGCCGTTGTTGATGGCAAAGCGCTCATCGATGTAGTTCCCAGAGGCCCCACAATCCAACAACCCATGGACCTCGACTGTCTTATTCAGCCACTTGAGACTGACCTTCAGAATCATTAGGACTGCAGGCAACATGGGTGGAAACACAGATTCAGTGCAGGAAAGGACTGGTGGTTTAATCAGACCTGTCGGGGCCTTTCCGGAGCACGACAGGTCACCTAGTTTCCCCCTTTCTTGATTGGTCGTAGAGGATAAGTACCCAGAAACATAGGCGTTGGCTTCTCCTCCGCTTCTTTTCTTCCTCAGACAAAGGGCCCCTTACGGCGCCTAGCTGCATAGTTTCCTGAGTGGTGTTCGAGGACACTGGTGTCCCAGCAGGCGGAATTGGAGGTCTGAGGTCCGATTTCTCAAAACGGCGCCTTTCGCCTCTTCTCTCAGCCAATCTCTGATCAATCTTTAGCACCTGTTCAATGAGCTTCTGTAGATCTTCGGGTTCAGGAATGTGTAACAGCTCGTCCTTGTACTCTTCTCTTAACCCACGGCGAAACAAGGTCTTCTGTGTTATCTCAGGCCATTGGGAATCAGTTGCTAGTTGGCGAAAACGGCCAATATAAGAGATTATGTCTGTGTTGGCTTGTTTTAAATCCATTAACTGGTTCTGTGCTGCTGAAGCCAGATTGGGGGACTGAAACACTTCCAGAAATGCCTTTTCAAAGGCCACAAAATCGCTGAGAATGGTACTGTCAGAAACCACAAGCGGTGTCACCCAAGCAAGAGCGTTGCCAGACAAATTGCCCAAAATATATCCAATCTTGGCTTTATCGTTATTGAAGTGGGCTGAACGATACAGGAAATGTATCCGGCAATGGTTGCAGAATTCCCCCACACGTCTGGGGTCTCCATTGAACTTGATGGGAGTGGTGTGTGCCATAGCGCTCTCAGGTGGAGGAACAACATTTGAGCTCTGGGTTACCATCTGGCGTAGGGTTTGGTTCTCCTGGTGGAGTGCAATCATCTCAGCACGTAAGGCCTGCATCTCATCACAAAGACTGGTGTCCTCATCCATCTTCGATTCTGAAGAGCCTGAAGCCTGGTGTCTCAATCTGTTAAAGATGGCGTCACTAGGGCGCAGCGTACCTGTTCGTCCGGAAGTCGGCTTAGTAGACGATGCCAGAATGCCAAAAGTTCTGTGGTGATGTGAGAGTGACACAAGGAACCAGCCCAACTCCCGTCCAAATGGATACTGGACTGGAGGTGAACCAGCTCCCGATGCCACAGATTAGCTCACCCCTGATTAATGTGGCATCAGGACAGTGCAAGCACTGACAGGGGGAGCCTGGTAGTCTTTGGCTAGAAGTTCTCTGCAGACAACTGGAGCAAGAAGAGTTGCGAGTCGAATCCAGGAGCAGGAATCCAGGAGGCAGCAGAATGCAAGGGAAGGTGGGAAGGCAAGGGAACCAAGGAGGACCAAGAATCCAGAGGAAGAACAGAGAACAACTGAGAAGGGGGGAACCACCCCAGCAGGAAGGGAGCAAGGAGAAGGGAACCAGGGAGACCCCCTACCCGGGCAAGGAAGGGCAGGTCTATACAGAAGGGACTGGAAAGACCAGGCAGGACAGAGCGGAACTCAGGTCAAGGCAGGAGCAAAACAACGATCCGGTCAGACCACATTGAGACGCGGTTTGATCAAACCGCCGGGCTCCTTAAGTAGGGCCTCCCACACCCGGGAGGCTTGGAACGCAAGCCGTGCTGTTTCCCAGGTGCTGGGAGGCCCAAAGCGAGGCTTGGGCCGCAAACCGGCCGGGAGCCGAGAGCATCGTTTACGGGAACGGCACGCCCCGGGAACCCGGAAGAGCGCGGGAACCGGAGCGGCCGACCGCGTACGCGCGAGACCAAGCATCCCGAAGATCCAGGAGCAACCGGTACCCAGGACCGCCCCGTACCCCCCAGGCGACAGCGGGGGTAAACCCTCCAAGGCGTGGCACGCCGCATCAGGTAAGTGGGCTGGAACAAGCCCGGGTTGGGCGGCGTGACAACAAGCCAATTAAAACCCTGAATTCCTGAATAGAAATGTGCCATGACTTGTTAGTGATAAATAATTGGATCTGAGAGGCCAAAATGGAGAATTATTTAGTGCCTTCAAAGTTCAATTATTTCCCAAGCTCAGAGAGTTGTTTGGCTCCTTAAAAAATAATCCTAATTTACCATGCCCCTTCTTTAAAATGGTCAATATGCTTATTGTCAAACCTGTAAAAGATCCTAAATTAGTTAAGATATACCACCCCATAAAGCTGATAAACCTGATCCAGGTTCTGTGTGTCATTGTTGGGTGAAAATCAGCAAACACAAAGCTACTCTCTTCAATTTTCAGGCAATGTCCAGGAAAAGATGATAATAAAACTGATTAGTATGGCTCTCCTTAACATTGCCCCAAATGGCCATTCATGTGCTAGGAGCTCTGCGGACTCCAGAAGAAGCTTTTTGAATATGATTAATTCTAATTTTTTTATCCAAAAAGCCTGAGTCTTCATGAATGAATCCATGCATCCTTACCTCAGACCGAATCACATTAGAAGACAGGGTTGGTCTCAGCTATTTATTTTGTTGAAGCCCTTAAACTACTACTCCTTTTGGAGAAAACCTGGATGGTGTCCATAATTAGAGGCATTAGGATTGGTGTAGTGACAAAATGCTATTTATTGACCTATTAGCATTCATTAGATATGATTAAGTCCTGTACACTTGTATACTTCTTAACATTGAAGTATCAGATATCTTCCCACTCTCGCTCCCCAGTCCCTCTCCCACATCCCACTCTCTTCTATCTCTCAAATTGAATTTTTGAAACTGATTTCAAATATTGTGGATTGAAGTGCAAAAACAAAAAATGTAAATAATTGGGTAAAGGGTTTACAAAATTCTAGGCAAAACAATACATGCGGATAAGTGCGAGAAAAGGACATCATAAACAAATGGTATCTTTTGAAGCTTTCTTGGTGGAAAAGGCTTGAATCGTTTGAAAGGATGATTACTCCTCAGTACTAAATCTCTTGTCAATGCTTCTGATATCCTTTCCTCTCAAGTGATTTATGGACGAAAATTCTACATATAATTTGTATTGTATGTACATTTCTTTATTTTTCTTATTTGTTCTTGTTCGTAGATGAAAAGCATTCTCCTCAACTATTTTACATAAAATGAAGTACCCCAAAATCTTCATGAAAGGTGCCCCGCAAGGCTCTGTTGGCCCTTCTCCACCCCTTAACAAAGTCTCACCCTATTTAATGCATATTCTATTTGAGCCTCAGTTGGCTCTCCTTTCCTGACAAATGTTTTTTTATTGTGAAAATGTGCTAGGGCAAAAGTGTTTCAGTGGTTTGTATCTAGATTTTACTTATTCTAATGAGGGAGCATCCCTCAATGAATTCACTATCTGAAAAATGTGGCAGATTCCATTTTGAGTTCACCAAAGTGCAGTGGAATTATGAAATATGGTGATTGCTACAATTGTGTTGCTTATGAGCCTTTTACCCTTCCCGGGCAATTTGTGTGCCGAAGCCGTGTCCAACTTCCATCACATTGAAAATCGAATGGGAGTGTTTTAACATAAGGAATATTCTGATGTAGGGCCTAATTGCATTCTTCACACCCCTTTTGTTCGTATTTCGTATGTTGTTTGTTTTACTGGATTTCCCCTGTGCCTGCCCCTTAAGTGGGGGCCCTGCATACACTTCATCTTTTTCCACTCTGGCCATCTTTACCTACCTCAATATTCTGTTCCCCTTTTTATCTACTAACCAAAATTCAAATAAGGTACTTTTGGCAGTTTCGTAGACAATTCTATTTAAATAAACTCTTAAAATCCCATACGAAAAAGCAGTACTGCCTGTTAAGTGCAGGCTGTTGGCCAAAAATACATGTTTGAATAAGTTCCCTTTCAAATGCATCCCCCCCATGAAAAGAGTCCACCTCTTTTCAACAGTAGTATTTTAATTGTGGGACTTTCCTTCTGAGTGTTTAATTTGTTTTTTATGTTCTTGTTTGCCTTACTATCCTTTTATAAAGAGAGAGGAGGGGGTGGGGGCTAAGCTTCACTCTCTTTACTGCTTTCATACCTTTTTTGTTAGCTGATATTCCTAAATCTGCTGTGACTAGATCCACAATGAAAAGGCACAGATGGAAAGGCATCCTTAAGAGTTGGAACAGAGCAAAGGATAGGTCATCAAATGAAAAGATTGTATGCAAAATAATGTGCTTCATCACGTGTCTAAATATGTGGCTATGAGAAAATAAATAGTAAGCCCTTCTGCAGAGCATAGTGCACGACCCACAGATGACACAGGACAGTTTTATTGATTCCGCGTGGTCACCATGATGGGTCCAATTAGCCAATCTTAGAATGAAAACAAAAGAAAAGAAAACAAGAAAGTAGATGAAGAAGTCACTGTATCACTGTCCTTCCTTTGAAGACACTCGTAGCAAAAACAAAATCTTCTAATCACATTAACTTTAATATTTTTTTCTAGGAGGTGTGGCTACAGAGCCATGTGAGTGGACGCGATTCAGTGGGCTCCTGCAGATTCTCAATGATCCTGGAAAATAACTGAGCCCACAGAAAGCAGCATCTTGCAAAATCAAACATATAAGCGCATGAAGGGGCGAGGAACGGAATGATCATAATTTAGACTTGAAACTATGCATAGACTGGGAGATGCGTGCTGGAGAAAGGTGGAGGCATCTGATTCGCAAGTAAACAAGATGGCGACCACACAGTGACAAAGGACAGCCCAGGGCAGCACCAGCACATAAGATGGAAAGTGCAGACACAACAGAGTTCAGATTAGACCGCGGCTGGAGGAAAAGTCGTGATCAGGAGGCTGTGCGAGGAAGACCTCTGTGCCGGTATAGAGAAGAGGAGCTTTGTGAGCCCCTGCAGAGTTAACAATAGCAACGATCAGCGCGCTGAGGACATCCACACTATCGCGGAACAGAAGTATTTATGCGAACCATAGTGCCCGACAACATGGACGATGCACCCTATGTGAATAAGGGATAAATAACTGAGGCAGAGTGAGAGCCCTGAGACGTGCTGTAGGCAGAGCTGCAAAGACTGTTCCGAATTCATGTTTTGTTGCCACCAGCACACCAACAAATCTAGTGGACATTGGGTACATTGTTTCAGCCTGAGGAAGGTGCGCCTGGAGAACAAAGGAAGCACTGGGGAGGGGACCGTGCTCTGCTGTGAGGGGTGGCAGGCATGCAACAATGCTTCTGCGCCCAGGATACTTTGTGGCATGAGGGAGAAACAAGTGCTGGCGGTATGCAGACAAGGCCCCCTTCAATAGTACAACCGTACAAGGAACGTATGCAGTAGATTTCTGCACTGGCCGGTGACACAGAAATAGTGCAGCTCCGAAGGCTGGGGAATATAAAGCCATAGATGATCACAGAAGAAGGGGGGTGATCACGCGACTAATTAGGCAGTACTGCAAGTCAATCCCAATAGCAGCAAGTCCGGAAACACTTGCTAAGACACAAGGAAGACCCCTGAACTTTAGGGCGTATAATATTGTGGACATAAAGGGTGGAAGGCAAAGTTACAGCTGTGCATGGAGCCAGTAAACACAAAAAGGTAATGACATTCTCTCCCATGAAGGGAGAAGTGGCACAATATACTACAATCAGGAGGAGCTGCAATATTCTTTGCAATATTCTTTAGTGCCGGACTGGTCGGCATTGCTGGTGCAGAAGCACCACCCCGTGTGGATCGCCAAAAGAAGAGGGAGATCACACGATGTGGGAACTCCAGCTGCAGTGCACCTCAGCAGCAGCAAGGGACATAAACTGGCTTGCACTCGTGGAAGGCACCCATGCTTTAGAGGATTTTATAGCACAACCAACACGTTGGTTGGGAAGCAGTGTGGCAGCTGCAAGTGATCCTGGAACCAAATGCCAGTCAAGCCATCTGGGCCCACAGAGCATGAAAAGGCCTACTATGCTATTCTCAAGATAGCAGTCATATTACTGGGTGCAGGTTGGACACAGACAGGCACAGGAGAAGTTAAGACAATGCGTGAGGGCAAGGTGATGGCGGAGGGAGAGGAGGAGTGGATGACAGCGGGAACAGTGGCCGCACACCTAGACCGGCTGTAGGGCTACGGGGGAGCACATTTCAGCCAGTATATAGCATATGCAGTGGCAGAAGAGGGCAGAAACTCACCGAGCCCTTAGAGCCGGAAAACACAACGGCACCTGGATAACGAGGAGGGCAGGATAAAGGAAGATTGATTGGCTGGTAAAAGGGCCTCACACATTGAGCTTAAAGGAGGCAGGCTTGCATAAGTGGTACAAAGGGAGTATAATACCGAAGGAGACTGCCGCAGGAGAGAGATGACCACAAGAAGTAAGAGTACTGCACGTAGGGTGGGCCCCATGACGGCCTGACTATGGAAGCTCGCAAGAACGTACATAGAGCACCTGACTCATGAAGAGACTAATATAACCATGAACAATATATCAGAGCTACGCTTAAGGCCGACAGAGTACAGGAAGGCCCCCGAGGACCAAGCACAAAGTCGAGTGCTGTGGGAGACAAAAGCAGAAGTGCTGACCAACCAGAATAATACAGCAGATAAAGCAGAGTACCATTTCGGTCTCAATTGAAGCAGGTGCCACGAGGAAGGGTAGCATAACTATGGCATCCAAGTCCAACAAAAGCAAAGGGAAGCAGTCCTCTATCGACATATTTGCCAAACCTGCACAAACAAGAGACAGCATGTAGACACCAGCACGAGAAACACAAGGCGAGGAGACCAACTGGTACTGGAAGCCATAGCCAAGCTGAAAGCGGCCATGGAATTTAAGATATATGCGGTCAGGATCGATGTGAACCTCTTGCGACAGGATGTCAGCGCACTGTCAGAACATACGGGGGTGTTGTAAAAGGAGGTGTAGGTGAGCAAGAGCTGTTGTCATGAGAACTCCCATGAAGTCTCCATACTGAAGCAGTAAGTTCGGAATCTCCAGAGCAGAGCAGAGGAAGTGGAAAGAAGCACAAGAAGGAACAATGTAAGAATTGTCGGGCTGCCAGAGGGGGAGGAAGGCCCAAACTCGACAGACTTCATCAAAACCATGCTGCTGCAGGAAATAGGAGCTGGGACACTTATCCAGGCGTTTACAGTCAAGAGGGAGCACAGGGCACTAACACAGAAACTGCTTCCGGGATCCTCACCTCGACTGATAATGGCCAAGATCCTAAACTATAAAGACAGGGAGAGGATCCTGGGATATTTTCGCAAAAGAGAAATAATCAGCCGAGCATCTGTGACCATCAGCACATACCCAGATCACACCTTCCAGGTGCAAAAACAAATTATGATTTACGTGGCAGTCAAAACGAGATTAACAACAGCCATTCTCAAATACATGTTGCTGTATCCGGCGAGACTGAAGGTCCTATACAAAGACCAAGCTGTCTTCTTTGAGACTCCAGAAGATGAGGACAAGTGGTTGGAGATGCTGAATATACCGACGGAGAAAGTTGACCAGGAGGGAGGCTGGAGCGATAAGTGAACCTGTTGTTTTAATGATAAATACTTAACTGCATGGTAGCCAGTACAGAATGATCCAGTATCATTATAAAGCCTAAAGGTCATAGTTTTTGACATTACAAATTACAAGTAGCTAAACGCAAGAACCACTGGTGCCGCACCAACAAGAGCGGCGCCAAGGAATCGCAATGTACCCCAGTTAGTTTAGATAAGTAGGATACTACTGGTTTGGTATCCTCCTGCTGCGCTCCGAACACCAAGGCAGGAGCTGGGAAAAAGTAGGGAACTATTGGGAAGGTGGGTGGGAAGGGAGTTGGGGTAGTTAGAGGGGAATTGGCATATATGCACGCACAGAGATGGCATGGGGGAAAGGACAGGGTCGGAGGGAGAGTGGGAACCGCTAAAAGAAATGGTTGAACTTAAGATAGCAACCTAGAATGTTAGAGGCTTGAACAGCTACATTAAGAGGAACCGGTTAATGGCATACTTAAAACGGCAGAAAATAGACATAGGGCCTCATTACACGGTAGGCGGTAAGGGTTTACCGGTACCGGTAAGGGCACCGGTACCGGTAAACCCTTACCGCCTTACTACGAGTTCCCTTTGCGGGACCCGATCTTAACGGCTGGTTTTACCAGCCGTTAAAGTAGGGTGCCTCAAAGGGACCTCGGTGCTAATTACGGTACCGCAATTTGCGGTACCGTAATTAGCTCCTTCCCCATTCCCATTGTGCCCTATGGGGGCAAAAATGGGAATGGGGAAGTGCCTTGGTGAATGGGGAATTACCGCCCCCGCTCACCTTGGAGTAGGGCGGTAATTCCACCATCCACCAAGGCGGACACGGTAAAATACCGGCGGCAACCATGGCGCTAATAGTACCATGGTTACCGCCTACCGTGTAATGAGGCCCATAGACCTCCTGCAGGAGACACATTTGACTAAAGATAGACAAGATACCTTGGCGCGGAAATGGGAAGGGGTGACCCTGGGTTCAACATACTCCGCATATGCCAGAGGGGTCTTAATATGGGTTGCACCAACAGTCCCATTGAAGGTCTTCCAGACTTATATGGATGTAGATGGAAGGATCATAGTATTATGAGGGATGGTGTAAAATAAGGAAATATGTGTGATAAACATGTACGCCCCAAATCAGGGCACAGCGGCCTATTTTAGATCCTTATATCTCAATATAGGCCCATACAGGGATTGTGTGCTGATATGGGGCGGAGATTTCAATTGCACGCTGGGCCCGGCATTGGATAGATCGGATGGCAAATGCGCTCACCCAGCCCCCTCGGCTAAAGATTTAAAGATGCTGTTACAGGCATTTAAGTTGGCGATGTATGGAGTGTAGAGGAGGTCCCAAATACAGCCCTCATTCCAACCATCCATTTTGAAGTATCAGGAACGTTCACACCAAGATATGTGACATATGATGAACAAATAAACCAGCAGAGAGCTGCAGTGGGGCTCTGTCCAGTACCTATCAGAAGAACAGCACCTATTGAAGTATCAGTTCCAAGGAAACCATGGATAGTAAGGTATCCATTGAAGAAGCCATATCAAACAATAAAATGAAGTGAAGATCGTCTGAGTAACATCCTGGAAGAAACCAAAAAAGTCTTAATGAAAGACGAATGGTGACGTCACGAGAACCCAGACTGACACACATATAAGAAATGATGACCAGAGAATGACATAAAAAGACAAAACTCCATAATGAGACAAGGATATCGTGAACCTAAAGTGAAAGGACGATGCCAAATGTAAGAAGCTTAAGCCAC
The DNA here is from genome assembly GCF_040938575.1 of Ambystoma mexicanum. Taxonomy (NCBI): domain Eukaryota; kingdom Metazoa; phylum Chordata; class Amphibia; order Caudata; family Ambystomatidae; genus Ambystoma; species Ambystoma mexicanum. Next base: position 1,137,666,611 of record NC_090927.1, read on the forward strand.
CAGCAAAATGAAGATATTCAACCAAGGTTACACGTGTACATATACTTGTAACCGCAAGAAAGCCAAGACAATCATGCAGCTTGCTATGCTTAGTAGAAAGATAGTGCGGCAAGCGCCAATATACATAATCTACCTCAACGAAGTACATTATATAAGTATACTTCCACTTTGCACAAGAAGCACAATCAACCAAAAGGTTACTAAAAGGCCACACGAGAAGAGTTTCATGTTTGGTGAAATCGAGACTACAGCGGCAGAAACAAAACTCAGCAGAGGCACACCGTGCCTGGAGAATCAAGGTCGTATCTGTCAAGATGGACGAATAGTGGCCACAATTCATCTAAGCAAAGAACAGAATACACAGCTCTGAAGGCCTAAGATAAGAAGCCAGAGGCAGGAGACGGGTGAAACGAAAGTCAAACACAAATTGTACAAAGAAGATGCAAATTCACAGTGTCCGAACCACATGACTTGTCGAGCGAGCAGAAGTAAGCCTTTCACACCTATGCATGAAGCCTTATCTTACCCATCATCCTTAAACTTTCTCAGACCAAGAGGCAGACACAAGGCCAAACTACAAGGCAGCAATTGACACACGGCCACTAAGGTGATGAATGGCTGTAACATAAATTGAAGGAAAGCTGGGGTACAGGCTTACTCCCTGCACCTGGCCTCATTATTTTGCATGCTGCTAAGCAAAGTGGAAAAGTATGGGTGGGGTTGGTGCCAACCCAATCTCAAGGGACCAAGTAATCTGGGGTCCTATAGTTAGTAGAACCAATGAGACGTCATACTTTTAGCGACTTCTACAGTAGCTAGTTTGAAGATAGGGCTTAGATGCCCCACCTGACAGTGTTTACCCAATCCCCTTACTCCGTTACCATATACAGATATAGTACCTACAGTAAAGTTACGTTTCCTGAACCAATAGAATTGTATGCCAACTTTTAAGCGTTACATGTCAATGATGAGGAGTTTTCAGTATAAATGTTATGATTTTTATGAAGTTCGTTGGAGTTGTGAAGTGAGAAGGAAGATCACGCATCCGCTGATGTTCATGAGACTCCCCGTTTTTTGTACTTGTCATTAAACGGACTCCCTTTGCCAAACCGTCAAGTTGTTATTTTGATTTGGTGTTGGAGTATTGAATCTGCACTCCCATCCATCTCACGGGTGCTGCTATCTTGTCTTAAAGTGCTTCTGGGCAAACCCCAACTCTATGGGCCGTTTGGGGGTCCCAGAGCACAGGAGAACAAGGTACCAGCAGGACAGAGTATACTCTCACTACACAGCTCCCAATAACCTGCATACAAGGCTGGATTATGTGCTTGTGGGCAAAGAAACTCTAGGGGAGGTGGTAGGGGTGGAATACAAAGCAAGGGTACTCTCGCACCATGCTCCACTGTTCGTCACGTGGCAGGCCCTGCCCTCCCGAGCCAAGATTCTGATATGGAGGCTTAGGGTGGAAGCACTTAGAGACATAGGGTTTCGAGAACATTTGAGGGAAGACGTTAAGGAATATTTTGTGCATAATAATGATAGTTTTGAATCTGCAGGCACACTGTGGGATGCCTTTAAAGATGTAGTGAGAGGAGCAGCTATAGCAAAGTCGAAAGGGATGCAAGATGTCATTTTACGGGATTTACAGAAAGCGGAAGGTAGACTGGAGGCCCTAGCACAGGCAAGAAGTAGATCCCTAGAAGAGGCACAGGAGGTGGCCAGCCTACAACAGGAGTGCTGGACACACTGGGGCAGAGTAGGTAAATTGAGCTACAGGAAATATACCGAGAGACACCATGCAGAGGGTGACAAGCCGGGACGATTCCTAGCCTAGCTATACAAGAGCGAGAGTAGACGAGAGACTATTAGAGCAATTGTGGCAGCACAGAGAGAGTTGCAGGAGACACAAGAAGGTGTGAATAAATGTTTTTTTGATTACTATAAGCAAATGTATGAAGAAACCTCAGAGTGTGATATGGCAGAGATACAAGAAGCATTATTTGAGATCAATCTCCCCAAACTAAATGAAGAGGAAAGGGAAAGGTTAGAAACCCCTATCACAATATAATATTTAGAGTATGTCATAAAAGACCTACCGACAGGTAAAGGCCCAGGGGCGTATGGGCTTCCCAGTGAATTTTACAAAGAATACAGGGCAGAAATCCTGACTCCACTGTTAGCAATGCAGAACAAGCCTCTGGACACGGGCATACTGCCCGGGTCCATGAGAGAGTTGATTATAGTTCCCCTTCTTAAACCAAATAAGTGTGGAGTGTGAATCGTATAGGCCCCTTTCGTTACTGAACCAAGATGGGAAGATCCTAACAGCAGTCATGGCACATAGACAAACTGGTGATAGCCAAGCTTATAAATGCAGACGAGACGGGATTCGTCCCATATAGAAACATCACCAATAACTAAAGAGAACCGCAACAGCTCGCAGTGGTGTCACTAGATGCAGTCCAGGCGTTTGACTCAGTCAGATGGCCCTGGCTGCTAACGGTGCTGGAAAGGTTCGGTATTGGGCCCACATACATTAAATGGGTGCAATTGTTGCATAATGAACCAATAGCGAGGGTCGAAATGGCCACAATATCTCAGAACAGTGGCAGTTACATAAGGGCACGAGACAGGGATTCCCATGGTCCCCGATGCTTTTTATTTTAGTACTAGAACCGCTAGCGGTTTATTTACGGGAGGAACAGAGAGAGGCCGGCATTGTACGCAGATCATATGCTCTTATACTTGCAGCACCCTTAGGCAAATTTGCAGTATATCCTTGATATGATGGAACGATATGCAGCCTTGTGGGGCATAACAATCAACCCACAGAAGTCTCGTTTTTTCCCGCTTGGGGGATATGTAGGTACGCCCGTGCGCAGGCTACCGGTGCTGCCAATTAAATGGGAAATAGATACATTTTGGTACCTGGGGGTCCACATTTATCATGATCCTAAGACAGAGCACGCACTGAACACAGTGATGGCGATGAACAGAATTGAAAACTCCATGTCTTTCTGGGCCAGTCTACCACTGTCCATGATGGGGAGGGTGGCATTGTTGAAGATGGTGGTGTTACCGAGACTCCTCCCCTATTTTTCAAATGTCCCATATGCAATACCAGAAAAGTTTTTCACGAAACTGCATAGCATATGCAAGAGCTTCTTGTGGCATAAATCACGCTGCAGGGTGGCATTATGCAAGCTCCAGAATCCGCATGAATTAGGGGGAATTAAAGTGCCCAATTCCGAGGCATACTTTGTCGCTAGCCAGTTGCAATTTGTGGCCAAATGGCTGTCCAATGGACAAACACCAGAATCACGATTATTACAAGCAGTAAGTACCCTGTACTTCCTGGATGAAGTGATATTGTTATCCAACCCTAGTGCGAAACGCTTGTTCTTGCTGTTGCGATTGGGGTGCTTAATGTGGCGCAGGGCCTGTCAGTTGTTGGGGAACACTACACCGTATTCTCTGCAGATTCTGTTGGTGGCGGTGGTAGGGATGGATGAACAATTGAGGCTGAACGTGAGGAAGTATCGGGAACCCAAGGGGGTGGCGATGGTGGGAGAAGTGTTGGAAGAGCGGATGCCCAAGGAGTTTGAGAAACTTATAGAAGACACCGGGGTGCACCAGGGGCAACATCTCATGTTTTCTTGTCTGCAGAGGATCCTTAGACAGAGATGTTCAGAGACCGAGGCGCCCTGCAATTAGACGAGACAGTAGAGACATTTTATGATGCGTCGCAAGGGGGACACAAAGTATCACGGATATATGAGCTATTGATCGCCATTGTGGATTAGAGCTAGGGCAGACGAGGTAGAATTGGGAGGTATTTCTACAAGAACCGATGTCAGATACAATGTCGATGAGAGCTCTGGAGTACCACAGAAAAGTGCCAAGAAATGTGCTGCTTCAACAGATTCAATTATTTATTACTCACAGAGCATATTTGACCTCCAACAAAATAGCCACGTTTAATCAAACAGCAACACAATCGTGCCAAAAAGTGCAGAGAGGTTAACGCAGATCTGGTACATATGCTCTGGGCCTGCATAGAGATCGGCAGATTCTGGGGCGAGGTGGCCCAAGTATTACCAAAGGCTGAGATCACTTTGGATATTGGATCCCCCTTAGCTTGTTTATTAGGGGGCTTCCCAAGACCCAAGAGAGCTAGACATGTAAGTAAGCTTAAGGATCTGCCATATATACTAGCGAAACGTAGGATGATGGGATGGAAAACACACACAAGGCCAGTAGTACAGGTGTGGTGGAAGGACCTGTTAAAATGGGCAAATACTGAGACTGTAGTATGGCAAGAAACAGCGGGTCGGGACACAGAACAAGTAGAGGGTTGATGGGGTGGACGCATGGAGGCATCTGATAGCAGACTTATCCACTTCGGTAGACGGTACTGAAGGCAAATAAAACATTCCAGTACACAATGAATTTGATATGATATGATATGGCATTTATAACGCGCCTGTACACAAGTGTTTCAAGGTGCGAGATAAGGAAGTAGGTGGAACTAATAGGTGCGAAGTAGGCCGGGGTAGGGGTGAGGGGAGTTGGGGGGAAGGAGAGAAACAGGTGATCACGATTCAAAGTGTAACATGATGTATACATTAATGCAAGACTGTAAATTGTTATGGTTATGCAAAACAATAAAAAAAATGTTTTAAATACTTTTATATATTATCTGAAATGATGTTGCATTTACTGGTCCTGATGCCTCTTCCCGTGGCTTTGATCATGCCTGCCTTCATGAACATATTCAATATAGTATACCACAGGGATGGATGGAGCTGCAGGAAGGCCCTTATTTGATTAACGACAATATATGTAGCCGCCTCTCATCCTTTAGCACAAACAGGTGATTACAATAGGTTGCCCATAATTCATTTGAAATAAGTCAAGCTGAGCCTCTTGTAACAGACTAGAGAAGGGATCTGCAGCCTGTGACTCTGCAGATGTTGTGAAATATAACTCCCATGATCCTTTACCATTGACTGGGCCGGCCAGGGATTATGGAAGATATAGATTCTATATTATAGAAGAAAAAATCTGGGGAGCCAAAGGTTCAAGTCCCTTGAACAAGAGTAACCTTCGCCTGTATGGAAATGAAAGCAAGTGAACATGCACGGCTAAGCATTTCAGACTCAGCAGTCTAGTCATATTTAGGAGGCAGAAGCTGGCAGGAGCAGCGATGGGGGCTTAAAATGTGATGTACAAATCAGGACTGAACATACACATCTAGAATGTGCCAATTAATTTGAAGAATACTCGTGCTAAATTGAAGATGGTTGTGGAAAGATGCAGGTTTGAGGTTATTGTATGCTAAAGAAATTCATTCAAAAAAGTTGCATTTTCATTTTAAGCAGGCCCTCATTTATGCATGTCTGAAAAGTAGATGAAGAAACAAAAATAGAAGTTCAGAGACCTTAGGAAAAAGCACTAGCAAGTTTGACCTCACCCTCTAGTCATGCTGCAATTATCATGCACGCCCCCATACACTTTTTAGGGTCGAGGAGCAAGAAAGATAATGTAGGATAAGTGAAGGAGGGTGACGTGCATGCCTGTAGCTCAGAATCGCTTACGGTGGGGGGGGGGTCATTACGACCTATGCTCTTAGTGACCTGCAAACCCAGACTTCAGTGTTAAGCTCTCAGACGACTACTCATTGCTTAGCGAATTGCAATCTTGAAAAGTGGTTTTGAAATAGTGTCTTGTAATTTTCAGAGCGAGCTTAATTGTGAAATGTAATAGCTGAGGCTTCAATGGGCCATGACACATTATCCCGACACAAACTAACCATAAAAATCTAGTACCCAAAGCTTTTCTACCTTTTACAAACGAGGTGGTGTGTACATGCAAGAGCTTATTCAACATGGCATCCTAGGGCATGCAAAACCAATCTATGGTTTCTCAATGCAGAGTGGGTAATCCACGCCTAAGCAGAATTACAAAGTGCTTTATGATAAGCAAGGGAAGGTTCCCAGGCCAGAATCTTCATCATTGCATGTGGAAATTCATGGTGGAATACAGCCAAACCCATGCTGAGATCCATAGATTGGACGATATGACATTTAAGGACAATGTTCATTGGGACTTGGTACAGATATCATTTGGAGAAGTCAAAAAGAGATAGATCCTATCACTTACATGGCAGCAAACATTGTTTATCTCTAAATGGGGTAGGTTTCTTAACGGAAGTCACCCCAATGTAATATTATTAACATATTATGCAGGCACATTTCTTTGGTAAACAACTCTAAATACCTCTTTTCTGTCATTGAAGTTGGTTTCTGAAAACGGGAGGCCAAACACTGCGCAAGGATCCCATTCAGCTTTTCCATATGTGAAATATGTATAACCTTTCAAAAATCTATTTCCATAATTTATACATGTGCAAACTACCCTTGACGCAGAACTAATTTTCAGGGCCACTATCCTTCATTGGTTCACATAATCTGTGTCATGCTTCAGGGAAACATGGCTCTGTAAGTGAATGCCTGGTGTGTTCCATATAAGTGGTTACTAAATGTTGGCTTTTGGTGCCAACTGCCTTTATTGATATTCAATTTTCTTTTTTGTGTTTGATACAATGTATTAAATGCCTTATAAACTGTTCAAAAGCCAGCAATCTTCTCAATCTCATGGCAGGGGGGACTTCCCAAATGTAACGGAGTGTTCCCGTATGTGGGTGAAATTAATGATTTTGTAGTCAATGGGTCTCATTACGAGGTTGGCGGTAAGGGGTTAACAGCAACGGTAAGGGTGCTGTTGCTGTTAACCCCTTACCGCTGCATTACGAGGTCCCTTAGCGGGAGCCGCTAAGGGACCAGGGAGCTAATAACGGGCCCGCTATTAGTGGGCCCATTATTAGCTCCATCCCCATTTCCATTGAGCCCTATGGGGGCTCAAATGGGAATGGGGAATGGTCATCAGAATGGGGATTTACCGGGTCCTCCAAGGTTGGAATGGCCCGGTAAGTCCCTATTCCAAGAACCCGGAACCGGAATGCGGAAAGGGGTAGCCATGGTGCTAGTAGCACCAACGCTACCTCCTACCTCGTAATGAAGCCCAATGTGTTGTTTTAATGCAGTAATGCAATGCAAGGCACCTTTGACTTCAATTGTAGCTAAACGTGATATGTGAAGACCAGCTAATCAACCACTGTTGAAAGAAACATAAAACAGGTCATGGGAAGGGTCATAAAAACAAGAGACCAACAAAATACTGTTTCTACAGTTGCATGTGGTGGTCAAAAGCAGCCTTTCCTATGTGTGATGTGTGTGCTGTGTGCTGTGTGTTGTGTGTGGTATGTGAAGTTGTTTGCCATTGCCAGTTTTGGCACCTTCAACAAAGAAATCAGCAGATGCCCTTTGGAGTCTATTCGTTTATTGCAAGTGTATTCAACCACACTAATGACTTCATACTAGGGGATGTTAGGTGTTGAGGGTCTCGACCTCAAGGATCACCAATCGTTCACATTCACGATCAATACCTCTTCCTTCTCTCATAATAATTGAACACATAGTCTCCCTGATTTAAGAGAGGATTTCTTACACTCATGTCAATATAGATGGAGATAGGCACTAAAACAGAAACTATACCTGATACAATTGTGTCCCCCTGGGGTTTATCAATGCTTTTTTGTATTTTTTGCAGTATGTATTTTGCTGGAATAGTAGCATCTGTCTTCATTGCAATTTTGCTTTCCGTTTTAGAAATCCATTCTTCCTCCAAAGCGTCAGTGACCACATTTCTAATTGATTCTTATAAATTAAATGGTGGATCAGACTTTATCGGCAACTGGAATATATGATTGCTCAACTGTCTTTCTGCATTGTAATCCTAATAATCTTGGTTAAATATTCCCCCATCTTCGTCCACAGGTTTAATAACTATATTGGTAGCTGTTTTAAGAGTAGCTAATGGGATCCTTTAATCAAAGTGATGATTCATTTTAAATCCATTGGCTATTGTTCTAATGGTTCAATCAGAGCCCATGCATGATTTTCAAATGTAAGAATCCTAAGGTGACATCATATTGCTTGGTGTGTTAAATGTGAAGTAGACCAAGGCCAGTATTTACTTCTTACTCAAGATTGTGTTGGTGTTGTCTGAAACTATTATTCCGTTCTGAGATTCCAAATAAATTGGCAAATATCTATTTTAAGACAAGGAAATGTGGTCTCATATTTGGGCACAAAGGAAAGTCCATTCATCAGCATTGCTTTTTTAATAAATGAGAGTTGCCTAAATGACAAATTGAAAACTATGCTTGTATTCACTAGATTTGATTGTCCCGCCTGTTAATTCCTCCCATTATATGCATCTGACTGGGGAGGTTGTGATACCACCTTCTCCTGCCTGTCCCCCTTCTGTGAGTCAACACATGTTAGGATCCAGCATTCAGAGGTGGGTTTTCTCTCATTTGTATAGCTTTTGTATGGCTTGCTCCCATGAAAATGAAGGTACTCCCTTTGCTCATGTTTCAATTAAGGTATGATGCACAAGCACAAATGTGACCCGCCCAGTCACTGAGAATGTGTGCATAATTTACCGAGAAGGTGGTGGTGTTGCATATGGCTTAACTATAACTTTGACAGAATAGCTTACAAAGCAAGGCAATTGATATACACCAGAACCTGTGTGCAGTAATGCCTATTGGCAGCCTTTAGCGAACAGACATACAGATACATATTGACATATGTGCATCCAGACCTATTCGCATTGACATCTATTACTTGCAAAAACAAGTAACATGCACAAAACATTCATGAAACCCTTTTCCACTACATTTCATGCAGAATGAAGTAAAGGATATCTGCTATGAGTTACAATGGAAGTGCTGATGAAAACAGCTTGGTTACATTTAAAATACTTTTTGATGCAAACTACACAGTGCATGAAGAACTAATGTTATCAGTTCTGATTATGTTCATTAAAAATAGAGAGCACTGAATTCAAAACATGGTGAAAAATCTTTTTGAAATGCAATGTGTTATTATGAACAGATTCATTGCACACAGTCAGAAAACTGTGTTTACATTCTCAGGCAGAACATACCTTTGTAAATTGCAACACAGATGGTTAACTAAATAATTTACATTTGAATATGGTCCATGTAAACAAGAATCTGGACATTCCGCCACCTTCCAAATTTGACGGCATGACATAAAAAAATGCTTAGTATTGAATGTCATTCATTGGAAGCAGATGCTAATTGGCTGCATCTGTAATAAAGCAGTGTAAACGTTCAAAACTACGTTTGCAATTAAAACATTTAGCAAATTCAATATTATTGCAAGTGCCCAGAGACGTCTTGTTTCTGTCCAACTCAACAAGGACAGCTGGTAGCAGCTGTAAATGTTCTAGGGAGGCATTTCCCAGATGGAGGACACTTTAAAATGTAAACATTTTGCAAATCTAACGTTATTCCAACAGGAAACAGACCACACGTTTAGGTGAGCAGAGTGAAACCATTGATTAAATGAATGACACCCAGGAGTGAGGAATGGTAAGTAATGAAACAAGGGTGGTTCAGATAAGTCTGAAGGGTTGGTCTTGGAGATGGGAAGTGATCGTGGGAGGGGCACAATCATGGCTTTCTGTCTGTTTGCATTACTAGAGTTTCTTTAAAGGCACTAATCTTGCATTTGTGACTCTACAGACTAGATTAAAAAAAGATTGTCGATTTAATGTCCCTAACTCAACATAAAGCCTCAACTTTCTGATTACCTCCTACATTAGGACAGTGTACCAAAATACACGGACCAACAGAACTGGGCCCTTTTGTACATACAAGATGAAAGCCTATCACAATCTTTGAACCGAATAACTGCACACATGTATGTTGTCCCTCTATCGGTCAGGAAGTGATTGCTTATACTTAACCACAGTGGTTCACAATAGTGAGATGTATACACGATTAGCACTTTTTGTAGGTAACTGCTCTGACAGTTATTCAATGTAGCACACACTATTTTATATGCAACTACTTTCCAGTCTATGGCAAACTTGTCGTTTTCTCTGCTATTCTGCATGTCACTTTAATATACCATAAAATTAGATGAATTTATAATACAGAACAAAATCCTTGTTTGCTGTGTTCATGTACTCCAGGTTTAACTTTTACATGATGTGATATGTATTCAACCCACTTTTCCCTTTAAGTGAAGGTTATGTTTCAATTAGACTATAACTCCCAAGGAAGGGACCTATGTGAGCTTGAGAGCAGATAGAAATATGAATTTCTTTAAGATAGTATACCTGCAAAAACTCATGTTGTCTGCTTGGCTTGAAAGAACAACACACTGCAGCTTGTAAAATATGATACAATGTTTATGTTATCAGTGATAACTGGAATATCCACAATGCTGTCAATTTAAAATCAAGTTGCAGAGTACAGTAGTTTATTTCCTCACTACAGACAATGAAACAACCAAAATGTATATGCACACCGCTTTGGATACATTAACAGACAATCATAAATGCAAAATATATTTTTAAAAACCTGAAATGTATCAGTACACCAAATAAAATGAAATTCAGATAATTGCTATAAGCTGCGCAGGAAAATATAAACTACATGTCTAAATATTTATAGAATTAGGAATGTGTCCCTGGGAGTGTCACAATATTGGTGTTGCCTTTGTTTGATATTAATGCTAACAACAACATTTTACTTTATTTTTATGTGGCAGTCGTAAAATTCATTAATACATTCATATGAACAGTGATGGCTAACATACTGGTTCGCTATCTGTCAACTAAGAATTCCCTCTGAAGGAGGTAAGCCATTGTTCATTCATTGTGAATTTCTCTTGAATGAAAAACTGTGATAGTGAAGAGTTATATGATGGTTTTGATGTCGCAAACAGGAAGATTATAATTTCTCCATCATACGTGTAAGGAAGTGAGCAGGTGGCTGCAGATGCTTCCTGTTGGAATGTGTTGATGAAGTCTCAGATTGCTGATAAATCCTCTGAGGTTTCAATTGCAATTTCTCATGCATTCATAACACAGCATGAGATTTCATAGGTAAAAATGTGTCTGGCTGAGAAATATTGCAATAAATCACAGGTGAACGCATACACTGATGAAGAATCTCATGAGAGGGAGAAATCTAGTACATTTTTTACCTGGAAGGCAACCGTATGGAGAGAGACAAAGAGAAGCATGTTTGGTTATGACGAGGAGTGCCTCAATGTCCAGAAGACTCTCTTGTACCTCCAGGAGAGCCCAAATCATTGACATCATCAGGGAAGAATTGAAACGAAATCCAGAAGCGAGATTCCACGTAGCTCTAGTTGACCTGTGACAGTACCCGTGCCACGATGATGAGTACAAGATCAGGAGTCAGGTCAACATCTGCCTCCTATCGGGCATGCCTTGGACACAGAAAGCACTTTAGGTATCTTTCCTGCTGAACCCCCATAAGTTAAGTTCCTCTGAATTGCTTTATGTGAGAGCATCTACGGCAACATTGTAGGGGTATTCCTTTCCTATTAGAGTCTTGTATATTAATTTCGTAGTCAACCCTTTCTTAAAACCTATAAGATATTTCCAGCATTTACCAGCGTGACTGATATGCACCGTTTTTGTTCCCTTATGGGAAATATATGAGCCTTTAATGAAGCAAGGCACAATACCTTAGACTGCCTTAAGGAGATTGGCGTGTTCGGACTATAGACAAAACAAGGATCAGTGGGAATAATTGATCAGACTTTAACCCTCAAAGGGATCTAGAAATAATCATTCCAGGCTGAAAAAAGTTGTATTTTATAGAACATTTGTAGTCTTGCCACAGTCGAATTTGCTTGCTAGCTGAGTGATAAAGCAATTTCTTCCACCTTCAGGTTCTTTAGAGGATAATTCTCTTCAGCAGAAATTTTTGGGGCCGAAATGCAGGGCGTCCCAAAATTCTCCAACTTGGGCCAGATAGAGAGCAGCAGTGAATTGTCCATCAAACCTCGGGAATGGCAAGAATAGAGCATACTATCAATATCCAACCAAATTTGGATTGGATTTGGCTCTAGTCTTCGCCTAACTATGTCCATTGCAGAGACGTACTAAGAGATGTCTTCAAGATTCACTGCTGTGAGATATTGCATTTTAGCACACGTGTCTAGCAGCTATCTTGAATACATTGGTCTCCCTGAGGTTGGGTCTTCACCCGCTGATGTAATATGTCAGATCCTACATACTCAGTGAAAGAGCATTACCAAATGAGGTTGCTAGAGGAGACCCTCTTAAGTGTATCTGGAAATTCATGTATTAATCAGTTGCTAGCATCTAAACTGTCTCTTGGTTTTGTGAGATGTGCAGATACAATGGGCCTCAGTGCCATTTTTAGCGGCATGCTACCCCCAAACTCGGTTCCGGGTCCAGCAAAATGGGAATTACCGGGACATTCCACCCTTTGCAGGCCTGGTAATTCTCATTCGCGGGACCTGGACCCGGTGCGTCCCCATTCCCATTTGAGCCCTCACAGGGCTCAAAGGGAATGGGGAGGATGCTAACAACGGACCAGTTAATGACGGGCCCATTGTTAGCATCCTGTTCTGCTAGAGGGTGCCGCTCTGCACGTCTGGTCTGGCCAGGCGAACAGAGCGGGACACAGTGCAGAACTCGAAATGTGGCAGCCCGGTATGAACAGTGCCTGTCCCTTACCGGCACTGTTCATGGTGTGGCCGCCACAGTCGTAATGAGGCCCAATGTTTCCTTGGCAGAAACGCAACATGTATTATAAGATGAATAAAAGGATATTGTCTCTGGCCATGCTGGAGAACAAATGGAATCCATCCATCTCTAGTGCATGTCGTATGTGCAATAAAACCCCAGAGTCCATGACAATTGTATACTTAAAGTGTCTCGCAGTACCAGCCTTCTCAGGCTCAGCCACAATGGGCGTTTTCTTACAGAGCTTGCATTATTGTGACAAGACAAGACAATGTGATCTTAGAGGTACAGTACTGGCCTTATTGAAAAAAATCAAGACATGTGTTTTCACAGTGGCTGGGAGAAATGGCGCTATTGGGCAAAGCCAAGTCAGGCGTGTTCTTACAGTTGCAGTACTTCCATTTGTTCGCAAATCCAAAACAAATGTGCTCTTAAATGGGTAAATCCACCATGGGCGTGTTGTGTTATTAGAGTGCTGGAATTATTGGGCAAACTAAAGACCAATATATTCCTACAGTGTCAGACAGTACTGGTCTTATTTAGCAAAGCAAATGTAAGTATGCACCCACATTTATAGTACATTTATATTAGCGGGCAAAGCCAAGAGAAGAGTGTTTTACAGTGTCTGGACATTCTGACCTTGTTGAACAAAACCACAAAGTATGTTTTGTGTTCTTGTACTACTGGCATTATTGGGCAAAGGCAAGGCAAGAGTGTTCTTACAGTGGCTGGCAGTGCTGGACTCATTGGGATAACCGAAGAGAAGTGTGTTCTTACATATACAACAATGGTGTTATTGGGACAAGCCATGACAGGTGCTTTCTTACATTTATTGTACTAGCAATATTTGAAAAAAGACAAAACAAGTGTGTTTGTGCAGTGACTGGCAGGACTGGCCTAGTTGGGCAAGGAAATCATGGGTGTTCTTACAGTTGAAATACTGGCAAAGATTGTTGGCATCGGTATCTTGAAAGAGCATTGGACGGAGAGCTGCGAGGAGGTGCAGTCTGGCAGAGAGCTCTGGAACGTTTTCACTGTGAAGTCTTTCTTTGCCTTTCATTGAGGCACAGGGTTGAAAAACCCATTTTGGCCGCGGAGCGGCCGCGGAGAACTGCGAGGAACTGCAGTCTGGCAGTCCGGCTGACAGGATGACAGCACCTCTCACTGACATTCACGTCAAAAAACGGTGACCCAAAACAATGAGCAAGTGGCTGTAGGAAAAACCAGGAACGTAAAATTTCCGTAAACAACAACTTGAGAGAAACGTCTGACTCACACCACGCTCCAAAGACAAAGTCTTCTCCCCCAATTCCTCCCCTCAGATCCCCTCACACGCATGGCTTACCGTGGGATGGAATCGCGTCGTTGGACGCGGTGTTCCTTTCTGGCTGCTCTCCTTCGAGGCTTTCTGAAGGCGGTACCGGTCAGGGAGGTGGCCTGCAGTTGGTCTCCATCGGGATGGCGATGAGCAGGGAGCGGGAGGGAGGCGGGGGCCCGCCAAAGGCAGAGACTTTGAAATGGGAAGCGGCAGAGCGGGAAGCTGTCGGTCCGCTCCCTGTCTGTGGGTTGCCTGAGGGTGTGAGCGATTCTCGGCCCTCGGAGCTCGAGGAAAGGTTGAAAAAGGAGGCGCTGCACAGTGGGATTGCCGACTGGCGAGGATCGCTTTTGCCCAATGCTTCCAGGAGAGAGAGGCTGGGCAGCCGATCTACAGAATTGCAGAGAGGCACCCATGCTGGCCTCTGAGCTCAGGACAGAGAGAGGAAGATCTTGATCAACAGGGGCTGGAGACGCTGACAACTGCAGGAAACACCAAAAACAAATCGAACGAAACTGTGAATAAATTTCAAACAAATACATTATGTCTGATTACAGAAAAAGGCCAAAAAAAGCTTTCTGAATTGAACATTCAAAATAAAGACAAAGGGACAGAAAATCCCTTACCCAGCTCAAATCTGCAAGCTGAAACTGAGGTGCATCCAGTAACAGCAAGGGCAGACCTACCGAGCCCTCAACTAGATCTAACAGACTTTAGAGAAAATATCTCATTCAATGGAACTATACCAAACACGGAAGCCACAGATGAACAAGAAACAGACAATCTCAACATATTGAGAGAACATAACTGGGCCAAGACTCAGACTTACTCACAAATAACCTTGAATCAAGTCTATATGAAAGGCAAGCAAATCAAAACCTTCAAAGACAAAAACGAACAAAACTTACTACAACTTGCTCCTCAACCCCAAATTCAAGAGTGTCTACGAAGTTGCAGCATAAGAAATTAGGCAAATTGGCAACTCCAACAAACAACCTGATTGGAAGGTTCTTTGAAAAGCTAGGGAAAACCCCTATGGTAAATCGATTTGACCTATCAGACGCCAAAATGCTTGAAGGGATTCCACCGTCACCCCACAGAAAACCCCTCAAGCAATTGGCCTTAGCACAAACATCGACAAGTGGTTGCTCAACGCCCCAAATACGATGGCATTTTGGACAAACTAAGACTCCTCAACTTAAAACTGAAACAATTAAGTCCAGCAACGAGAGGGAAATTTTAGAGATAAAATCAACAGTCCCTGATTGACACCAGGAAAAAGAAACTGCATAAGGAAGAGAAGACCATCGAAGGGGCACAAAACTCAGAAACCACACTGAAGTCTAATTCCCCCACATAAGGGGCTACGAAGAAGCCAAATTGGCAGAAGCCATCTTGAATCAAAAAAACATGACCAAACAAAGAGAGTTGAGTCCTCGCTTGAAATTGACCTTACAGCAGAGCAAGGATGATACACCAGTGTACATTCTTGAACCCTCCTCTCCACTCCAAAAAAAGCAAAATCAGACAGGAAATCCCCAAGACGATGGGAAAAAACTCACCTGGGAAAAAGTCTGATATCTTGGCTGTTATATAAGCAGTGACCATCGCCTTAATGCCATTTGGAAAGCTATATGAATCCATTAACGAAACACTAAAGGATCATACATCGTTACTAGCATCTCTCAGTTCGAAACTGATCCATCTAGAAGGCTACATAATGGCCACTGAAGCCTGGAAGGAGAACACAAGAGATCAAGGCACAATGACAGACAAAATAGAAACACAAACAAACCCTCTGGGACAACATAGACAAGAGGTGTTTCAGTTTAAAAAAAAATCACTGAGTATTGGTACCCAAACTCACCAGGTCCAGGCCTTAGAAAAAACGAAAGACAAAGAACAAATAGTTATGAGAGAAAAACCCAGCATGAGACCTACAGCTGTGTATAATCAGCAAAAAACTGAGGAGAAATTGAGAGAACCAAGCAGCGTAAATATGTCCAAGACTTCGAAGGATAAACCACTTGAAGAGGTAACGACCACACAAGGCTCAACTAAGGAAGAACATCCAAAATTGAAGCCCCTAAAGAAAGGGCAGAGCAAGCCCCGGTGCCCAACACAAAACCTAGATGAGGAAAAGGATCACAAAGATAATAGATCAGAGAATAACAAACACAACTTGAAACAGAAACCTGGAAGCAAACAGAAAGATCCAAGCCATGCAGTACACAACAATGAGAAGGATCTGCAAGAATCTGGGCAGACACAACTAAACAAACAGACTCCAGCGAAAGAAAAAAAAGTCTAAAACTGCAACACACACAGAGGAAATTGGAGAACACTGTAAATACAAATGAGCTCATGACAAAGTGGATAACTGTTCTAGATAAAAACTCTTCAAACATGGAGAACGGACCCCCACAGAAGAGCGATAAAAAAGAGTTTTATGATGTCTCTGAAGACAGTATAATCGATTTATCCAACATCAGTGTTTACTCCATAGAAAATTCAGAGTGAGAAATACCACGTCCAACAGCGAAAAAAAGAAAGGTGTCATTCGCGGATGATGAACATCCATCACGGGGTCGCATGCAAAACCAATACAAGGATCAAACAACATATCCCAAAAAACTGGGAAAAAACACACATGAAAAGAGTATCGAAAGACACCGGATCACTCCAGAAAGGAGAACACTGTTTTGACTGTCTGGCATGAGAATCAACAAAGCTGGACATAGAGATGGAGATTACGAGGGATACCGTGCAAAGAGCGTAAAAAGAGGACAAACAAGAACACCCGTGGGTGAAAAGCCTGAAGAAAGAACTCCTAATAACGAAAGAAAATATAGAAAAAACTATTCAATAACTAAGAGAAATAACGAAAAACTGGACAACCTACATGATCAAAGACGCACTGTCCACTCCAAAGAGAACAGTAGACGACGAGAAAATCTCTTGACAAAAGAAAACAAGTTGATCAAAGAAATTTCCCTTCCTCTTCACACTCAAACCAAACTCGAAAATCAGCTTTCTTTACTCACAAGAGTAACTCGACAAGAACGCTGAAATTGGAAAAACGAGCTAATACTGGAGAGACAATCATTCTAAACAGAAGAGCTATGCTGAGGCTTATTGACAGAATCAAGAAAGGAAACCATATCAGAAGCTTGGATATAAATATAGTGGAATTTGCACACAAGGGGCGTATGGACAGTATTTTTCTACACATCACGTCCCAAACAGTGAAGAAACTCCTGCTCTTGATGGCAGAGGAACTACTAAAGAAGGGATATCTCCTATGAGAAACAACTCCAGAAGAAAGAGGCCATAAGACAGAAAATACAAACAAAATGAAAAGAGACCAGGACTACGAGCCTGGGGAAAAAGAAGGGCGAGATTGGATAAAGCAGCCATTAAAAAAAAAAGATTCCCTGGGAAAGAAAATAAAAAGTCATCAAGCACTGGAGAAGGTTGATCAAACAAAAGATGAGGAAAGAACCTCAACCCGCAAACCAAAGGGCCCGAATTACCTACAGACCACCAAAGGAAAAGGGAGAGTCAGCCCGAGAGAAAACTCCTTGACTAAAGGACAGCAGGATAACACCGACAAAGATTCAAAAAGATGGGCGTGGATCCCCTTGGTTTTGACTCGCTATATCAGAAAATAGCAACCAACCTTCATCCCCTCTGGAATTGGAAGGAAATCGGCAAGGATCCAAACCACCGACCAAAACATTGATCAAAATATTACCATCGGATCATGGAACACCAGAGGCCATATTCATCTCACGCAAACGGGTGAGATAAACTTAGGCCGATTTGATCTTATAAGTCTGCAAGAGACTTGGCTGCTACTCCCGTCCAACATGGACGGCTTTGAGGTCTTACTGTCTCCAGCTGAAAAAGGGAATAAAGGTCGGCCGACATCAGGCCTTCTAACGGCTGTACGCACTGGAGGGTGTTTGCGAATAGCCCACAGCCTTGTATCATCCTTGGCAATCCAAGCAATGTTGCTGGAATGGGAGAAAGACGGAAAGCAACTGGTGAGTACAAATCATGATGTCATACTACTATTGAACACCTACTGGAATCCTGCGGCGATCACAACAAAAGAGTTCCTAAATGATGTTGAAAAAATACTAACTGAACACATAACAACCCACAGTCTGGATCAAATCCTGATATGTGGCGATTTGAATGCCATCTGTCCAGCCTCAGATGAAGAAAACAACATGCCTCTAAACAAAACAAATTACAGTTCTCAAGCAATAAAGAGGAGCCTAGCATGGTTAGAACTGATGGAGTCCCGTGGCCTGTACAACCTCAACTCGCTAGACAAAGCCTTACCCCGGATCCCAACTTGGGAAAGTGAAGGCAACAAAAGCACCATCGATTACATCTTTGCCTCCAAGGAATTATAGTTATTGATCGAGAGATTTGAGGTAGTCAAAACCATTCGGAGCGACCATAACTTATTAACAGCGACATGGTCTTCACTTAAATGCTTGCCTACGACAATGCCGTACCAGGTAGAAACCAACTTGCAAGGAAATCGGCTAAAAGTGACAACACAAGCAATAATTTCCATCAAGGCGGCCTTCAAACAGAAAAATAGGCAAAAAATCATTAGCCAAACATCAGAATAATTGGACTATTGCCCGCTCCTCATTCTATATTTACGTCCGAGACAAAAAACTGGACAGGAAAATCTTTACCTTCACAAATACAATGATGAAGTAAGGCTAAAGAAATCAAATCTACGAAAAGCCACAAGAGCGGCTCAAACTAATCCATCACAAGAATATGTAGACTTTGCAACTGCACAGAAGAAAAGCTACAAATCCTGGCTAAAATCATTCTGATGGAAATTGTATCAAGAAAATGCAGAGACCATGCTATGAACTGTTTGCAACAGAAACTCTAAAGATTTTTGGTCAATAATGAAGAACAAATCAACATTAACAGAGATGACTATCACTAATAGTGTTAGTGAATACAAATGGTTGGAACACTATGCAAACTTATTCAAACAACCAATGCCAAACGAAAGGGAAACAGCTAAGCGTGGTACAAATGAATGGATCATATGTAAGGAACACACTGTTTTGGAGAAGATCAAGAAGTTGAACAATTCCCGAGCCCCGGGTCCTGACGGAATTTCCAACATTCACCTCAAACAGGACGCGGAAACCTGGGCGCCACTAATAAAGGAAATCTTCAGAAGATGTCAGGTCACAAGATCCATTCCTGCCACCTGGAAAACTGCAAATATTGTCCCAATTTATAAGAAAGGCCCTAGAGACGACCTGAAAAACTAGAGACCCAAAGCACTATTGGATGTGCTGGGAAAGCTTTTCGGATCTCTGATGGTCATCCCACAATATTCATAGCATCGATAGACCTGGTCCAAGCATTCGACCGCGTAAACAGGAAGAAATTATGGGGAAAACTAGAAAAACAAAAATGTCCACTGTCTGTTCTAGACCCAGTTAAAGCCCTGCATAGTGACACCTCAATCCGAGTTTGACTGAATGAAGCAGGACTGTTGTCAAAATCCATAAAGACAGCAAGGAGGGTCAAGCAAGGCTGTCCGTTGGCCCAGCTCTATACAAGGCTTATGTGGCTGATATTGGGGACGCAGAAAAAGATACTCGTTCATTTCCACCCAAATAGGAGACTCGAAGGTTACAAGGCTGCTTTATGCTGATGACATCCTTCTGTTGGACCAAACGGCATAGGCCTACAGTGGCAACTAGATAGTCTCTCAATCTATCTGAAGAAAAGTGACCTGGATCTCAATACAACCAAAACCAAGATAATGATTATTGAAAAATCTACGAAACCAACAAGAAGATCACATTGGTTTGTTAACTCAGAAAAACTAGAGACAGTGAAAAGTTTCACATACTTGGGGGTGAAAATCTCTTGCAGCCAAATAGAAATTACTATGCAAGAGCATCTCTTCACCAAGACAAAGACACTCGCAGAACAAGCCTTATCCTTGGATAGGAAATTCAGCAAATTTACAATTCTTCCAATAATAAAATTCTTCAAAGCAAAAGCCACGCCAGTAATAATTTACAGTGCAGAGGCAATGCCACAACTTCCATCTACACTATGGGCAAAACTAGAGGGCCTATTTTGGCGTAAAGTACTAAGACTTCCCAACTCTAGTCCCATAGCAGTAATTAGACATGAGCTGAGCCTACAATCAATGAAGTCTGTGGTGGAGAGAAACAGCTTTTTATTCCTGGGGAAAATTCTAAGGAACCCAAGTCCTAAAATTCTTGACATCATCTTTAAAAAAATGACGAGCAAGTAAAATCGAATGTTGAAGACATGGTACAACACCTTACTAGACCAGGCAGGAAAAATCGGCTGCTCAGAATGGGACATTGAACACATTCCCGGGAAAATCAAGGAAAAGTAAAAAATTCAAGACTGGATTGAGACACTGGAAAAATCAGAAGAGTTTACATCCTTGACCCATCAAACAATTTACACACAAAAGATTGACAAGGTCAGGAGTTACTTAAAGAAATTTCCAGATAAGCGACTACGAATTATATGATATGATATGATATGATTGTTTATTTATATAGCGCCTATACACAATGTGTTTCAAAGCGCTTCAAGGCAAGGGAGGGAACAAGGGAAAAAACAACCACATTCTTACAGGCCATGAACAGTAAGGATGTGAAATTAACTATCATACTCGGCCTGACTACATTTCAGAGAGTGCAAGAGCTAAGACATAGATAAGGAAGGGAGGGAGAGAGTGGGAAGTAAATGGAAACAGACAGGCGACTACCGTACTAGGCCTGACGACATTTCTGGTAGAGCCGGAGAAAAACAAAAGGTGAGGGAGAGGGGTGCAGAAAGGGAGGGAAGGAACAAAACAAGCGACTATCATACTAGGCCTGACGACATTTCAGATAGTGCTGGAGAGGTGGTGGGGAGGAAAAAAACAGTAATGGGAGGGTGGAGGAAACAGACAAGGTTGCTATCATATTAGGCCCAGGGGGGAGGAGATAGGAAAAGAGAGAAGGGAAAGGAGGAGAGAACAGAGAGTAAGCAGCCAAAAAGAGTGGAGAAGCAAGAGTGGAGAGCAAATACAATTGCAGAAGTCAGTAGTAACACATAATGTTGCAAGCCAGGATACAAAATGAAGATGGGAACAGCATGATTCAGGGCCACCATGAGTACAAGATGCAAAGGAAGTCCAGCATGAGAGTTGAGAAAGAGTGACGCACCGTGAATGAATGAAGTCCATAAAAGTCAAATCCAGCATTGGCCACAAGACGGTGATGGTGAAGGAAGGCACCAGGTGGGCGGGGCTTGCTAAGTGGTGAAAAAGAGCAGCAGGCAGGAAGGCACCAGGTGGGCGGGGCTTATGCCAGGTGACCTAGATCCACTTGCACCTGCTCCCCATCTGCAAAGGAAAATAAGCTGGAGGGCTCCTAAAATAGGGAAATAGAGCGGCAAGCAGGAAGGCACCAGGTGGGCGTGGCTTGCTAAGTGGTGAAAAAGTGGTGAAAAAGAATCATCTTTTTAAGAGCGTGTCTGAATGTCTTGAAGATGAATGAAATTCTATTTCTCAGGAAGCAATCAAAGGATAACAAATGTCACTACTGTACCAGTTTAAACATCGAAACAGTACGACATCTCCTCCTGCACTGTCCAGGAACAGAAAAACCAAGAACAACTTACCTATGACCACATAGACTTAAATATCTGATGTCAAGCGAAGAAGATTGGTGGAATCGGATAATGAGTGGAGATTCTACAACCCTGACTTTGGCAACAGCTAAGTTCCTAGAGAGGCTGGACTTAGAAGGAAAGTTAAACTCGCCAACTCTACAGGAAGAAACAAACATGTCAGAGTAAATAACCATTCTTCATAACAAGACTAAGGACAGCACAATCTTTTAAAGCAAGGAAACCACTTTGTAAAAATTGTAAATTCAATTAAATACAAAAAAAATAAATAATAATAATATTTGAAAAAAGACAAAACAGGTGTGCTTGTGCAGTGACTGGCAGTACTGGCCTAGTTGGGCAAGGAAATCATGGGTGTTCTTACAGTTGAAATACTGGCAAAGATTGTGGGCATCGGTATCTTGAATGAGCATTGGACAATGCTTTTTTGTACTGTTGGTGACTTGGCATCTATTGGATAAATTCACGTTTTAACCAACATAATTGATTGTCAAATGTGTGCATTTTTCCACAGCAACTAAAACCATTGTAACCCATCATTATAAACAATTCTCTGGTAGAGAACCTCTAATCCTCCTTAATTATTGTGTGATCCCTCGCTGCACTTGGCTGCTCATGTTGATTACCAGGAAATATTGTCCTGTCCCCCACTAAGGAAATTCAAAAATCACCACTAGGTATGACCTGCTTCTCCTAACTTAAGGCAAAAGCTTGATCCCTCTTATCCTTCCTCCACCATTCTGTTTACAGTATGTGTATATGATCTGTTCTTAGAAGCAGAGCCTCAATGAGGGCTGGGTTTAGCAACAAGATCTCCAGCCTGCCGGGTCTGTAGTGTTCATGCACCCTTTTCTTGTCTAAACACGTTGATCTTTTATGGGTTAATTGTATGTTTTCCTATGGAAAATATATATGAGTTACAGTGACCGTGCAATTCATATATTAGATCAAGAAGACCAAAGGAAGTCATCCGTCTTCTGTGCAAAATATAAAAGTTACACAGAATATGGGAAAATAGTATGTGAAAAAATGTTAAAAAAACGAATCACTTGCATACCAATTTGAGAGTGTTGACAGATCTATATGAGAATGCAATCAGATCGGTGTATGATAGAGAAGTTACCCAGTGACTGAAAAGATCTCTTGCAAAAATCCAGGAAGAATATCAAAACAATCTGAGAGGGGCTCATCATTACTTTGTTGCATGTGGTCAACTAAATCGAAAGATCAAGTTGGAGAGGTTAAACGAGTCAGGAACATCTCTGCTTGAAACCCATAACAATAAAAGAAATAGAATCCAAATCCAGAGGCAATACGAAGATGTAGCTTGCTAAAGACTGAATGAAATTTTCATATCTTCACACCGAATAGTGTGCCTCAATTGTTCTCTCCACTTACCAACTTTTGTGGAGCAAAACAGCCATACATAGTATAAACTTGAATCGACAATCTTTGAGGGGACTCAAATGCATGACAGCTCTTCTATAAACCACAAAGGCCTATTTTATATCAAAAACTGGTAGGATACAGGCCATTGAGAATGAAATGGTGCATGTTCTCCATATATTTGTTTTATTGTATTTATCAAAAAACATTTGATTTTAACAAGATTGTCAGTTGTTTTCACTTTAACATAAACATAAACAAGGCATAGACAAAATGTGTTTCTCTCCGTTGATTTCTCAATTGTTTTTTTCATTTTCATGTTCCTTGATCAACAACAGAGCATGTTGCAAAATTTTCACTGTGGCAATTAACCAGGCAACTTTTTTTTTCTTTCTCCGCTTATTATTGTTTTGCACCTGAGGTCTAATTATCGACCCCATAGTACAGTTCTAAGTAAGCACAGTATGAATGTGGTGTTGCAGGAATGATTGGTATGATGTGAGTGTGTGCAGTGAAGTCCACAGGGTATTGCATCTACATGTTAAGCATTATGTTGTTAGTGTACAAAGAATTGATAACATGTGTTTTGTAAAAATGAATTATTAATGTTGGAGCAATGATGTCAATAATTATACATGGAATAGTTTTGTAACAAGATCTCATTTGAAAAATGTATTGTTGATGGAAATATGTGTTAAGTGCAAATAGGGTATTTTTAGTGTATATTTAGTATAAGGACATCAGTTATTTAAGAGATCAAACATTTCCTTGATCGATGACCATATGTTAGTGAAGTAAAAAATCGGATTAACATCATGGCCGAAATCAAAACGAGCCCACGTGAGTTAGTTGTGGGTTTTATGGCAATCGGGGTGACAATAAGCTGTTGAAATCTCCCTTCACACATTATTCAGGCCTTGACATGCTACGATAAGATGTTTAGGGGATTTCATGTACCCACACAAATGACACAGGCTCCAACCACTTCCAAAGATTCCACTGATTTGAATGTTGCTCTGAAATACACTCCAAAAGCCTGTTGTCAGGGAATTCACTTTTAAAATGGGGGAATGGGGTCTGTTCAGGTGACCGATGCACTCCCCACTTAAACTTGCGAATTCAACTGTCATTTGTTCAAAGTCAGTGTTAGCAATTAGTCTTGTAGCAGTCGATTTAAAGGTGGCTCTATTCAGAGTAAAGGGATATATATTTTGCCAGCAGCGCCCGACCCGCGCGTTATCAATAGCAAGCCTTAAGGTCAAGGACTTTGCTTCCAAGAACCCTGAATCTGTTATTGATGAGTGTGTACAAAATGTACCTGGGGGCACATACGTCAGCCTCCAGTAAAACATCAAAAGCATTTTTCGACAGTGGCCCTTGTACTGGTAAGATCAAATTCCACGAATAAATACTTTATCCAGAAACGTAGTGGTAAAACATCTTTTTTAAGCAGAGACATTCACGTTGGATGATCTTATTTAGATGTGAGTAGCCCCAGGCCTCCACTCTATATATCAGGGTGGGAACTATTTCCATGGTGTGGAGCTTTAAAATAGAGTTTAGGGCGTATACCCCATGTTTCATGGCAAAAGATTTGAGTTATTGAAGTGTTATCAACTTAATGCTTTCAAAATGAGTACACCAATTAAGCTTGTTATGAATGGTTACCCCAAGGTAATCAAAATGTTGCTCAATATCCAGGGTTTGCAATTTAATTTCCAGGCGTGTTTAATTCAGGACGACCACCTGCCCTTTTGGATGTTAGTTTTTTGTTTGTTAATGTATAACTCATTTTCCTGAAAATACATTGCCAGAAAATCGAATTGACATTGTGAACCCCTTGGAGTGGAATATGGGAGAACAAGATCATCTGTATATCCCAACCACTGAACCTCAGTATTGCTAAGCCATGGGGGATAAGCAAGTTCAATGCGTAAGGCTACTTGAGGATCTGTAATGTATGCATTAAATAATGTGTGAGCCAAAATACACCCCCGTTCGAGGCCCACAAAAGTGCAAATGGTCTTTGCGATATGGCCCACCACACCTATGATAATCCTACTTTGACTGTGGGTTGTGTCTGTAGTGCCATAATCATTTTTAGCAATCCAAAAGGAATTTCCCAGTCAACCAGTTTCTGACAAAGCAATTTTCTTCCATTGGTGGTGAATGCAGTACTGAAGTCTACAAATGTCGCGTAGATTGTCTGTTCGGTGGTCTGCCAAGCTCTATCGATACAGTGCTTGAGTGCTAGAATGTTATCTATTGTGCTTCTCCCTTTGCAAAACTGTGTTTGGTTAAAGTGGATAATGTTATCCACCGCCCAATCATTTAATTCCAATAGGAACAGCTGGGGACACTCACAACTTAACATTGTGGGTGGATTAGGCTTCGTCTTAGACAAATATAGTATTAGTGCACTACAGGAAACATGATTTACTAATCAGTACTCTTTTGATAATAGATACATCATACAAGCACTAGCAACACAGGGCTCTAAAGGCAGACATAAAGGAGGCCTTTAGTTATGTGTAAAGCATTCCATTCACATAGAGAAATTGGAGTACTCTAAAATAAATTTGTTTTAGCAGGTTCGCCTAAATGGGATCGTCCTACTAGTAAATCCATGACCTTGCTTATTATTTAAGCAATATGCCCCGAGGGGCAAGGGCATTACCGAGTCAGGTAATGCTCTGGGGCCCATAGTTATAGGCCAGAGCGAAGCAAGATCTGCGTGACCGGGGCAATAAAAACATATTTTTCTGTCCCAAAATGCTGCAGTGTTTTGGGACAGAAAAAAAAAACACCAAGAAAATGGCCGCCGGGAAAGGGAAAACCAAGTCTGTTTTCCCTTTCCATGGCGGCCATCGGGAGCGGACGCGCTGTGAGCAGAAGTGTTCCCAGCGCATCCGCTCCCGCAAGACGACAAAGAAGGTAAGTGGGGCTGGGGGGTGAAAAAAAAAGAGACGCACCAGAATCCCTGGCGGGGGACAATGGTAGCCTCCAGCCACATGGAGGCACGGAGCGGGGATGTCCCTGCTTCGAGCCTCCTCAATGGCTGAGGGGCTGCCACGCCCCCTGCTATGGACAAGGCAGCTGGAATCCCACCCGAGAATTGGTTAGGGTGTTCCCGATATGCAACATTTGTATAGTAGTATATCCGTGGCTCAAGGCTCTGATGGTGTCATGGTGAAAGCCATTCACTTGAGAATCAGGATGAGGCGACCAAGGCAGTTGAATAAAGATCAGCTGGTCATCTCAAATGTTTCAATGACTTAACTGATGAGGGATGCTCAGCTGGGATTCCAGCCACCTTGTCCACGGCGGGGGGTGTGGCAGCCCCTCAGCCAATGAGGAGGCTCAAAGCCATCCCCGCTCTGAACCTCCCCACGGCTCAGAAGCTGCCTTCGCCCCTCGCTGTGGGCTGTGCCTCCCCACCCCACTTACCTTCTGCCTCCTTTGTTCATGACAGGCGGTGTGGCAGCATCCAGCCGTGTGGAGGCTCGAAGCGGGGACATCCCCGCTCCGCACCTCCACACAGCTGGAGGCTACCAACATCCCCCGCCTGGGATTCTGGTACGTCTTTTTTTTTTTTGTTCAACCCCACTCACCTTCTTCTCTGTCCTCTTTTGGGAAGCGGACGCGCTGAGAACACTTCTGTGCCCAGAGCGTCCGCTCCCAATGGCCACCATGGAAAGGGAAAACGGACTCCATTTTCCCTTTCCCGGTGGCCATTTTCTTGTTTTTTCTTTTTCTGTCCCGAATCGCTTCAGCGAAATGACTGACAACCTCTCGACACACACATGCAGGGAGTACAAAGCCCCAGGCATCCAAAAGACAGCAAATAGCAGCTGGAAAGCCAAATAGTACAGCTCCATATCAGGGGCCCCCAACCTCCTTTTTCATAAGACTGCGTCATGGTCTCCCAGTTCACACGAGGCACCATTGGGGACCATGTCAATTGCATTAGTAGGGACCTAACTTCTCTAAAAAAACTAACCCCCATCCTCACTGGTATGTTAGAGAAATAACATAGGAACTTGGGTAATATCACCATTTTGACTATAGCAATACGTCCTAAAGCTGATAGCGGAATGGTACACCACCTAGAGATCTTACCTCTCAAGGCCTGGAGATATGCAAGATGGTTGTCTTGCAGCAAAGTATCATGGTTCCTACATACTCCCATCCCAAAATTCTGCACAGATGCCTGATCCCATCTATAATGGACAATATCTGCTGGTAGAATCATCTTATCATTAAGGAGAAACAGAAGCGATTTGCACCACTTCACTCTTAGACCCAAAACTATCCCAAAATCCTTGACCTCCTTCGTTAATGAAAAGAACATCCAGGGCCCCCCCCATGCAAGTCCTCAGTGAGCATGAAACGTACGCAGGCGCATAGCTAGTGGCTCAATAACAATAGCGACCAACAACAGCGAGAGGGGACACCCTTGCTGCATCCCCGGTACGAGGTGCAAAGCCTCCAATTTTTTCCTGAATAAGCCGATACGACCACTAACCCCTGCATAATGCAGTTTAATCGAGTCCAAAAAGTAAGGTGGAACGCCAATTCTTCCCAAAACATAAAACAAATGTAAAACAAATAGTCCCAGGCAACCGAATCGAACCCCTTTTCGGCATCCAACCAAGCCCCACTGCTTGCACGCCGGGATCGATCTGCGTAAGAATCGGAAAGAAACACTGCAGATTTAGTGCAGTTGACATACCAGGCAAAAAGCCTGACTGGTCTGGTTTGACAATAAAGGAGAGATGGGGTAATAGTCTATTCGCAAGTACCTTTGCAAAAATGGTGGCATCAAAATTTAAAAGTGAGATGGGATGATGTGATGCACAATCTAGCGGGTCCTTGTTCGTCTTCAGTATAAGTGATAGCACAGCCTCACGCAACAAGGATGGCAACATCTTGCACCCAAGCAATTCCTCCCAGATTACTAGCATGTATTGGGCCACAGAAGGGAAAAATTCCTTATAAAACACGTCCGTAATGCCACCTGACCCCGGGGCCTGGATGCTAAAAGCCCCTTTACTGCTGCCAATATTTCAACAACAGTAATCAGTTCACACGCCCTGTTCCCAATACAGGGATCCCAATACAGGAATCGAGGACTCACCCAAGTATTTAATCAAAGCATGAGGGTCTACAGTCTCACAGGTGTCAGAACAATCCCTTTCACGGCATAGCATCGTAGCTAAAGGACACCCTGTCCTGCCTTCCTCACCATATCTCTGGGCAAGTGAGGGTGACGCCAAGTAGTTAACCTATCTGTCAGCCGCAGTCCAAATGTCATCTAACACCACCTTCAGCAAGCCGAGCACCTCCTCCTTCCTCGGACCATCAAGCTCCAACCACTGCAACCTAACCTCCGAATCTGTCAGCTGGTGCCAAATACTCTTAAGCGTGTCATACTCAATACCCATACACTGTCCCCACAGACAGACCTTAAAAGATTCCCAGAGCACAGCCACCCTATAGACTGAGCCCACATTGTGTTAAAAAACCTGGGATCCACTGGCTCTATCTGGTGCAGAACGGCACATCCTGTAGGGCTGAAGGCTTGAATCACCAAAATGGATGCTCCATCTCACCTGATTCAAATGCAACCGACCACTGAACAGGTGAGTGGTGGTTGAGAGTATGAGGATGAATGACATAGCCCTTGATCATAGGCATTGAGGCTGCACTCATCAAAATACATCCTATCCTATATTGCATATAATGCACAAATGAATAGTAGGAATATGATCTACTATGTGGGTGGAGCGTGCACCATCCATCAACCAGACCCAACTCCCACATACAGTAGGAGAGCATCCGGGCCGCGCCCGGCACTGAATATATCCCTTAGAGCATCCAATACAAGATTAGAATCGCCAGCCAGCCCAAACACGGTCATTATGAATATATGGAGTACACCTGAGCAACAGGTCCTCAAAGAAGGGTGGGTCATCCACATTAGGTCCATAGATGTTCACAATCGTAATCTCCCTGCTCATCAAGATCCCAGATACCAGTACAAACGTACCATCTGGGTCTGCATATTGTGCTAGTAACTTAAATCTCAGAGACCTATGGAACAATGTAATAACTCCCAGGAATGCGTAGAAAAGGAGGTGTAATATCTGGAGCCCCCCTATGACCCAGCCACCATATTGTTACTGTTCCCCTTTAAGTGTGTTTCCTGCAAGAGTACAATTTTAGCCCCATGCCTCTCACAGTAGTTCAAGACCCTTTGCACCTTCCAAGGGTTATTTAGCCGCATCTCATTCCAGGTGAAAAGGGTGGGCAGGATCACACATAGAAGTACCAACTGAAGACCCACAACCAACCGCTTGCACTGCAGTCCGCACGGTAACAAACACCAGCACTGATCCCATAGTCATGGACCAAATGCATACCAAGAAACGACGTGAATCCTTTTTGCCTTAACTTCCCAAACAACCCACACCCTGATACCCTCCCTCCTCCCACACTGCAAAACCCCAAACCACAGTGATATTCCCCCCACACACCCCTCCAACAGCTTCAACACACTTGGTTAACAACCCAGGGGCGTCGGACTCAGAGACCCAACCAGTGAGGCTCAACTGGAGGAGGGGGCCAATCTTACAACAAAGATATAGAAAACAACCATGCAACTGTGCTGAAATGTTACATGTTAAATTAAATAACTATTGACAGCACAATTAGGGTGCGTGCTGTTCTAGACACATCACATCAATGTGTATGGTGGTGCAGGAAAAAAATTGGTGGTAACAGAATTTCTGCCACTTTTCCTGCACCGCCATACTACGAGTATGACCCTGGAGTGGGGGATTTACCTCCAGCACCCCTCCACTTTGCTCTGAAAATAGGCAAAATCAGCATAATTACTGCAGCAGTAACTCAGCCGGTGGTAATTCTGACAAAAATGCCCCATAGAGTCCAATGGACGCTCAAAAATGGGGCTTAACTCTGCCACTGCCACTTCTACTCCGGTGATTCCGCCAGACCAAGCAGCAGTGACAGTAATCCCGGCAGATTTACATATTGTTGGGTCCCCTGCATGCAATGAGAAACATTTACAAAGGGAAGTGTAGCAATGCAGAGCGGAACCAGTGTCAATCACTTTACTATTCACTTTTACTCTCTCTTTTTTTTAGAAAGGTAAAGGGCGGTTGCAAATTACAGTTTGCAAACGTCAATTGCAAGTGCATTCTTGATCGAATTTGCCGGCTTTTGGTAGGTGCTAAATGGAGGCAGATTGTAGAGGAGTCTGTTTTGTGGCTGCATGGAAAGTGCATTCAGGTGTCAAAATGGATTGCACTTGCAAGGCAGAGGTGATAACTCCTCTTCATGCACCTTCTCCACCTTGAAAGTAGTCTACAGTGGGCTGCAGTCGCAAATGATGGTGTGAAAGCATTACACTGTGCAGCTGCGCCTTCCTTTATTGCTCCGCCCATTACAGAATGACTAAATGCAGGCAGATTCCTTAGCAATCCATTTGTTTTCCGCATGCATGGAAATGTGGTGTAGGCTTAAAACAAGGTGCGTTTGCAGGCCGAGTGTGGATAAGAAGGAGGACATGTATTTGCCATCCTGTCTTCCATTCCACTTGAAAAAGATTTTTTAAATTCCCAGAATGGTAAATCAAGTGTAAAGACTGATGTAAGACTCAATTTACTACAAGATGGCTTTGAAAATGAGCTCCATAGAGCTTTTTCTATAAATGAATATTTCCATTTCCCTGTGCGCGCACACACAAAAATGGAAACCTGTTCAAAGATATGCAATAATAAATTCATAAAGCAATGGTGAGGAGTGTAGCTGGGAGGCAGGAGATGCTGGCCATACTCGCCTGAAGAAAACTGCAGCAGTTGGGATCCATGACTGGATGGTTAACACCCACCAGTGGCTTTCTGCACGAATAGATTGATGCATGAATCAAACAAGCATTGGCAAAGCCAACAGTTTGGGCTGTTGTGTAGGCATGGGAAAGGCACTTGCCAGGCACTGCCGTAGTGGCATCAGCTAAATTGAGCAGGTGCAAAATGGTGTGAGTACCTGGGAAGCTAATTGCAGTGCATGACAAAAGCCTAATACTTATACACAAACCAAAAAGTTTGGCTTTGCCATTGCTTGTTTTTAACAGGACTTCAGTGAAGGACGAGCACATGAAGTGGCTGAAGGCAGACCTGAATGACATTTTTATTGCACCAGTAGCGTTTTTATAGCTATACAATGAAGTCATTCTCAGAAGACTGCTTTGAAATAACACTGGCACTTCCCTTGCAACGTTTCATGGCTTGATTAAAGCGAGCTGAGAGAGTTGCCATGAGGAGGTGTTTGGGCGGGGAGGGGCAGGAAGTGGGTGGGAATCGCCATAGGGATTAGCATGCCCAGGTGGACTCAATGGGTGGGCAAATAGTCAAACCACACCTTAAAGTATTGTGTCCCTCCTCAGATGCCATTTCTCACTAACTGTTCTCTAATGCAATAGTTTTGGCTTACAGGTGTTGGATGTGACACCAGTTGGCTTGAAGTTCTTGTCCGAGCCTCCTATGTTTTTCTTATAGCTCAAACGTGTCCCTCTCTCACTGGCATAGTTCAGACACGGCTTCACCAGTGTGTGTCATGGTATCCATTTTAATTTTATTTTGCAACAAAGCACTGCCATAATTGCTTCTGGGATTACAATTGCAAATTGTCTGCGCGTGTGTTTTTTGTTTTTTGTTTTAACCTTGGAGCTTTTAATTTTGAAGTTTCTGAAACAGGTGATTGATTGGCTTTCACCCGAGTCAGTGTCTGATCTCCTGGAAATGAAGAGCATCAAAGGTTGTGACTGCAAGGGCATGGCCAGCCTCAGAGTTGGAAAACCTTTTAAATGAAAAGACTGTCTGTAGCAATGCCCCGAGGCTGTTGGCAACCCTGACCTCTCTCTCTCTGCCGTACAGAAGCGCTGCATTTCTCCAGAGCAGATCCACGTGGGCCAGACAAGGGCTTCGTAAGGGATTTTGGTGCCCTGGTCAAAGACACATTTTCTCCCCCAAACAAAGAAATGAAGGGATCCAAGAATTTCTGTTTACTGGCCTCGCCCTTCATCCCAGTCAAAATTCCTAGCTTGGCCGACTTCTGTGATGGCTATCACAAAAAGCACACACACTCCCGTGAAGTCCTCCGACCCCATTCATCCTTTGCAGATTCTGAATAAGCGCACTCTAGGCGCACCTGCACGAACCGAGCGAAAGACACTTCAATAGGAAAGCCTCTCCATCTCAAAAGAAAATAACACATGAGGCGAAATACGTGTTCCCATATTTCACAGACTTATGAAAATCCTTGTGCTCCCTGTATCTGCAAGAACGTGGATTGTCATAACCTTGTGACTTAACAGGTAATATGTAATTCAATTCATTCTACCGCAATGAGTACAAGCGAGGGGTGCAACTGAGTGATTCAATCTACACCTGAGTTCCTTGAATAATATCATAATTAACAAATAGCGTGACGTCATCTTCAATAGCAGCTCTTTCATCGCCGCTCTCTTTTTCCTCTCGGTCTCGGTCAATGTCGTCTTCTGGTGGTATGAACACACAATAGCATGTGACCCAATTACATAAAGTAAGGCATAACAGAACAATACGTATCACAACAGGAATGTATACAGACCACACGTCCATGCTGATAACAGATGTCTATTGACCCCTGACTCAATGGAGCTCAGTGCATCAACTTCGGAGGGTTGATGGGCTGAGTCAACCCGCGGCCATGAGATCCAACACAGACCCCTCCAGTGAATGCATTAGTCCAATGAGCCACAAATGGGCTCGAAGCGTTTTTGAAAGATGTTCACTAAATACTCCACCCCATTCCCAATCACTGTAACGTGTGCTGTGTATATATGGCTTTTTTTTAAAAAAAAAATCTGTTTATTGGTAGTTGAGCATTAGTACAGTACAGAATCAAAAACAATTCATAGAACCAATTTCAGAATGAGCAACAACATTAGCAACCCTCATTGAGTATCTTGATCTATAATTTTGAGGAAAGTAAGAAGGCATTTATATACACATGATTCTCGTGAGGATAGATGTGAGAGAGTGCCTCATATCGCATGAGGTCATTTCCTATCCGTACCAGTCTATGGTATTGTGTAAAAGGAGTCTCTTTAGCCATACTGAAGTGGGAGAATGGAAGACCAGACTCCCGTCCTTCACCTCTCGCGCTTGGCCTAGAGGGTCACGGCCCAGACACCCGCCGCGGGAAGAGTTTGTCCATTTACCAGACGACCAGGTACCCTGGTACAGGAACATACGGATGTGTCCACCTGCCTGCCCAGCAGCCCGCACTGGCCATGCCGGCACCTGCGGCTCGGATCAGCTAGACTAAAAACCACACGTCGTTAGAGATGCCATGACGACCTAGACAACGGGAAGCACATCTGTACAAGTATACACACTTAACATTTCCACACCAATTTACACGAAGAACATACTCAGTGCTCTGACGTAGGCGACAGGCATATTCACGGACGTGCATCTTTATTATTTTTACATAGGCTTTCAGAATGCAGAAACGCAAGATGCATCATGAGCTCATCTATAACGCTTGCTCACGCTTCCCTTGAAACCCGTTACCACCATGAGAGGTATAATGGAAACACGATACTGGTCATGGAAATGTATGCTACTATAATCTAAAGCACCTATGCACCAAACAGACTACTTAAGCACCAGGCCCGAGTAGGCCTCAAACAAGAGCTCCCGTGGACATTAACAAAGCAAGAGTCAGGTTGCTGATCCTGCAGAAAGAACCCGATGGAGCAACCAGCCAAGGTCGCAATGTTGCAAGCCCACATCCAAGAACAAATCATCAAAGGCACGATGTTGCAACCTCGTACTCTGCGTACCAACGTTAAAGTCATATCTACAAATTAAACCAGACACACAGTGGAAAAGCAATATTAATTGTGCAGAATTCTGCCTCAAACACGGTCCCGCCTCACGTGACCAAGCCGAATCTGACGAGATGCCAAAACCCAGGAGAGAAAAGGCGTCTGGGTCCCTCACTACGAGACACAGGCCGAGACACTTGAAAGGCTCAATGGACACCTGCTACAGTGGGAGCGGTCAGCGGGAGCGATCAGCCTTCCACCTATGAATAAATCCTCACATTGTCTGCACGTACCCATATTGAAACATTGTTGCAAACACAGGTACACCGAGAGCTGGGAACAACGATGGTCCCAGGCTGGGGAGCTCACGGATGCACCAATCAGAACATGGGGCTCTTATCTCAGACGTCAGTAACATTAGCCAATCCTCAGGAGCCTTCATGTAACAATTCTTATGTATCTAATTGTAGGGACAACCCAGATATACCACCTGACTACACCTTGTCCACTAATATCATTCTCTATATGTGTACTATACTAACCCTACCACTCGAGCAACCAATTAAGAGTGGCGATAGGTTTTTTGTTAACTTTCTGAAGTGACGCAAGTAGCGCGTCATAATGCAGTAAAAAGGGCCTGCGAGCCCCACGATTATGTGTGTGTCAGGACGGACGCGTACGCTCCTTGACCCATCCCTGCCGTTTTGCATAAATAAACAGCAGAGTCGCCTTGCTCCTTGTGTGCGTCTCATACTCTATCTCATCTGGGATATACGGGAGGAGTTGGGGCCTCCCTGCCCGGAGGTCTGCGGACGGCCCGGCCGACCCCGGCAGAATTTCCCCCCGACAATATCCCCACTAGTGCCCAGAAGCAAACCAATGATACAGAAATTGCCTTCACAGGGGTTTTCCTCTGAGGGGCAAAACATAGCTAGGAGAAGTGCATTCCATGCCCCAATGTTATCTGTGGCCTCTCTAAGGCCTTTCTTCATAACCCTGTCCCACTTTACAGTTTCCGCCATGCTCCACAGCTTCAGGTCTTTCAACCATAGGTGGTAACTTGGGCCACCCGTCTGCTTCCATGCTAATGCTAGTCTCCTCTTAGCGAGAGTACAGGCCAAGTCCATAAACTTGACTTCATGTTTAATTTGATCTGGTCCGGGATATACACCCAACAATCATTCCAAGTGGTCAATTGATATCGGAACACTCCGGCACTCTCCAGCGACACCTCACTTTGGTGCCAAAAGGCCTGTACAATTGGACACCTCCAAAATATATGTATAACTTCAGCAGGGACACCTCCACACCTGCTGTGTATATATGATATCTGTTTGTTCGACACATTGGATACACGCATTATGGAAGGCATGTTTCTGGCAAGTGCATAGGTTTAGCAATAACAGCACCAGAGCCTATCCTATCGCCTGCAAAGAGGAGCGATCACATTCTTAGGATTCATAGAGCATTAAGGTGACTTTCTTTATTTCTGTTGGACAAGCTCTCTAGACTCAAAGTTAACTCCCTGTATCCATATGAGGCTGATGCTGACGTTGAAGATCCTCAGGGATCTTGCTTTTTCTCCTGTGTTAGTTTAGATTTAAAGGCCTTGCATGATCTCCTGACTAGTCAACAGGTTCATGTTCACACTTATTCAGATGACACCAAATAATATTCAAACTAGGTCTACCTGCAAGAAACAAGTGTAAGACACATCAATAAGAAAGCCTCTCTATCTCAAACGAAAATATCAGGACGAATATTTGATTCCCATATATCACATACTTTTAAAAATCCTTCTCCTCTCTTTGCCTTCAGACAGCTGTGGCAGCTAGTACTTCAAATGTTGCCTATTACAGGTATGTCTTTTAGAGCGTTGAATCTTGAATGTGAAATATTTGGTTTGCTTTGAAAAAAGGAAAGACAGAATTGTTGCAGGTTTCTAGTTCAGAAGCAAATAAGCGGGATTGAACCTATATTAGAAATAAAGTGCCTTAACAAAGTATTCTAAAATCTTTGGGTTCCTTCTTTGAGCCATCGCTTATCAGGTTGGATCATGCTAAATCAATTGCGTCTCCTAGTTATCATCTCATGTTACTCAGACAGGCTAGACAGCAGTTGTAGCTGGTAAGATAATTCAGTGCGTTAAGCGCTTGTTGTTGAGATCTGTGTTTGATCTGAAGTTCGCAGGTTCAAATCCCAACAAGGTCAACACATCCTTTCATCCGTCCAAGGTCGATAAAGTGAGTACCAATTTTCATTGGGTAAACATAATAACGTATGTAAATATGTGCTATGTAAATAAAGCACTTTTGGTAAAAGTGCTATATAAATAAAATAAAAAAATCTTCTGAAAGATACTGTATAACAATTTGCAGAGCTATTATTAGATATAAGTTAGATGGTTGTAATGATTTTTTTCTTGGTGTGACTTTAGATCACAGTGGGCCTCAACAGGAGTTGGGCAGTATCCCAGCAGAAATTCCACTAAGCAGAATCTCTGTTACCGCCGAGACCTGCCGTTCAATTAACACTGCATCAAAACCACTTTGTCGGGGGGGGGGGGGGGTGTGGCCAACAGCTCGATGGGAAAGACGTAGGTCTCTGTCGCTCCCGCAACCGCCGCAGTAATCCTGTTAAAACCGCCTGTTACCGCCAACTACGGGGTGTAAAAATAACCCCTACTTACAGCGGATATCACCGTGTCCATCTGGACCGTTGAACGGAAGAAATCGGCTGACGAGTGTGAAGCAAAGCCCAGGAGAAGTTTGGCGTGTGGCCGACTGGAGTGCTCCCAAGATGGCCGCCTGGGCGCAGCGACCGCCTGGAGTGGCGCTGTCTCGACCCCTCTGAATCCTGCACGGAGGAACGTTTCCTCCCCCCGAGGGCCGCGCCGATCGGCCACTGGCCCGAGACCCGGAGCGAAGGAGTGAGCGAGAGGACTCGTGCGATTCGGAGTGGCCGTCGCCTCGCAAGCGGGATCCCGCCCCGCCCCCAGGGGCTGTGCACTAGCCTTGACCGACGCGGGAGAAACTGAGGTGAAGGGACCCGGCCCATCCTTCCTCTGCAAGTGATACGAGCCGCCCTCGTCGACAGGCCTCACCACTCCCACTGGCGGCTCCGGTGCTGGCCCGGGCTTAAGGCCTCGTCCGGAGAAGGTGCCCTCCGAGGGTACCGCCGCGGCACAGCGGGACTCGGAAACCAGTGTCGCCCTGTAGTAGTTGAATCAACAGTGCAGATCCACCGAGGACTCCCCGCGTAGCTCCAAATCCCTCCCTCGAGGGGACGCCGACCTGCTGGGAACTGCCTGACCAAGGGAGCCTCGCAACCCGTGCGCCGTGCCAGGCTGGTAGTCACAACCTACCCCCCTCTGAAAGGAGTAAGGGGCCACAACACCCTGACCATTTGTCCGCACCCTCTGAGATCCCAGCGGGAATACGGACATAGAACCATGGCTGCCAGGCCAGGCGACGACCATGGGCAAAGAAAAGACGAGGAAGTCCACTATGCAGAACAGGATTGAGCAATACACTGTTCCGTCGTCACAGATTGTGGATCCTCCACAGAAAGCACTTCGAGGACGCGGAAATCCGAACACACGCTCTCCCTCAAGGATGTTATGGCCGCCATTGCAGACTCCCGCTCATCCATGGAGCAAAATATAGACCGAATAAGTCTAGATGTCTCCCCCCTCAGACATGATCTGCAGAAATTGTCCGCACGCACTGGGGAAGCGGAGCAGTGCATTTCAACAACGGAAGACGGCCTCCGCAATGTGCAACACCAACTCCACAGAGTCACGGCTACACTCAAGGGCCTGGAAGCCAGGGTAGAAGAGAGCGAAGGAAGGTCCAGGCGGAACAACGTCCGCATTCTTGGTATCCCGGAGAAAGAAGAGAGACTGTCCATGGAACTCTTCCTTGAACAATTACT
The DNA here is from genome assembly GCF_040938575.1 of Ambystoma mexicanum. NCBI lineage: Eukaryota > Metazoa > Chordata > Amphibia > Caudata > Ambystomatidae > Ambystoma > Ambystoma mexicanum. The sequence goes on from NC_090927.1 coordinate 1,137,704,554, forward strand.
GACAGACCTGTTCGGCCTACAGTCTTTCTCGAAATTATTTTCCATTGAGAGGGCACACCGCATGCCTGCAGGCAGGCCAACGCCCGGCGCCCCTCCATGCACTGTAATAGTGAGATTTCTGAACTATCGGGATCGAGATGCCCTGCTACAGCTCACAAGAACCAACGGCACAATCACCTTTAATGGGTCCAGACTGGCCTTCTTTCCCGACTATACGAAGGAGGTACAGAAGGCGAGACAATCCTTTGGGAAGCTTAAAAAGCAACTGCAGGCACTTGGAGTTAAATACGGGCTGCTCTTTCCCGCCCAGCGGAAAATTTACCATAAAGGGACAACGGTCCACTTTGATGACCCCAGTGAAGCATGGCGCTGGGCGGAGCAACACATCGAGGGGGACTGGTCCACACCCTGAAGCAATAGGAATGGAAACCCCAGGCTGCCATTGGACCGTCGCCGCAGGCCGGACCGACCACCACTAGCAGACCCACCGATGAACGGAGGTGACAAACTCCCGCTGTGACTTCTGTCTGGGGATCAACCTCCTGGCAGGCCTGCAAACCCTCTTTTGGATGAATCCGTAGATGGGCCCTCTGACATCACCAGTGGCGGCTCACATATTTGAAAGGCGGTAAGCAGGAGGAAGCTACTCTCCCATCAGGGCTTTTAAGGGGGAAAGAGACACAACAAACTCTCTAATCCCCCCACCCTCAAGTTTTCATAGTTGAACTCTAATAAGGGAAGTTCATGCTGATGCTCTACCTCTTTTGACCGTGAGCAATGTTTGTGTGACAGGTACTTCGTGTTGGGGAGCAGTTTTGGGTGGGGGTGGGAAAGGTTTATTGGAGAGAATTTATTAGTTACCCCGGGTTCAGCCTTCCCCGGTACTTATCAAGGGAAGGTTTGGATCCTGGCCAGTTGGGGCCACACCACACACAAGCAGCACCTCAGCCGCCAATCCTTGTACATCTTGCACCACACCGCCATGCACAGCACGCACCGCCTGCCCGCCGCTCCGACAGCCCTGTTAGATGCCAACTGACCAGTCTCATCCACCAATGAACACACGCCCCAAGTCCCTTAAAGTCCTCACCTGGAATGGGAACGGGCTGGGCTCCACGATTAAAAGGCGCCTGGTCAAGCAACTACTCTCCAGGCACTCTCCCGATGTAGCCCTACTCAATGAAACTCACCGTGCTGGGACACAATGCAAATGTTTTCTTCGTACCAATTATAGGACCGCTTACCACGCGGGATACTCCATGGGATCCAGAGGCACGCTTATTCTTATACACAAACGTGTCCCGTTTGCCCTACAGGCCCCAGAACAAGACCCTCGAGGACGATTTGTAATGGCACTGGGGACACTTTGGGGGGATACATTTGGACTGGTCTTGATCTACTCCCCGCCTGGACTGGGGCGGGAACTGCTCGATGACCTGACCAGCCTTATGGGCAAACATCAGCCGGACACGTGGTTCCTAGGTGGGGACTTTAACAATGTCATCTGTAACACCTTAGACCGCTCCCACCTCTGACAAAGCAATCCGCACCTCCCCACGAAACTGTCTAATTTTGTGTCTGCCCTGGGTCTCTGTCATGTATGGGGGGAACTGCATCCTGGGACCAGGGGATACTCGTTTCACTCCGGGGCACATGCCTCCCTCTCCAGGCTTGATTACTTACTCATACCTCACACGGATCTCTACAAGATCCTCTTGGCGGACCTTCTCCCTCGAGGAATCTCAGATCACTCACCCCTGTTGGTGGAGTCACGACTGCAGGGACTGAACCCCCCAGCACGTGTCGGCTAAACACCTATTATCTGGGCCTCCCGGAACTCGTTGAGCGCCTCACGGAAGTCTCGACTGAGTACTTTGAGATTAATAACACCAGCGATAACAACCCAATAGTGTTGTGGGAGGCCTGTAAGACCGTGCTGCGGGGGGAAATAATCTCCTGGACGGCGGGTAGGAGGAGAGAGAGGCTCCGGAAGATAACTGAGGTGGAAACGGAGGTAACTCACAGAGAAAACGAACACAATCTTAACCCTACCCCACAGACCCAGATGTCCCTTAAACGTGCCACTGAACGCCTCCGAAACCTAATGCTAGATAACGCCAAACAGGCCCATTGGGAAACCAAAGCTAGGGTATACGAGCTGGGGATAAAGCGGGGAAACTGCTGGCGTGGCTAGAGAAGAGAGATGAGGGGCAGCGCTGTGTCCGGGAGATTGTCACCCCGCAGGGCGAGAGATGTGCCGGTCGGATGCTGAGATAGCGGAGGCCTTTGCCCAATGTCATGCTACACTATACCAAGCCCCTACTCTACCCCAGGATCTGTCCCTCCTGGACGGCGTGGAAATCCCCGCCCTGTCGACCCAACAAAGGGAGATGTTGAACTCCGAGCTTTCGGAGGCCGAAATTCTAGAAGCCCTTGGACAACTGCAACCCGGGAAAACCCCGGGCCCGAACGGGTTCCCGGTTGAAACCTGGCAGAAGCTTGGGGGTAACAACACAGCACCTCTCCTGCATCAGATGTTGTTGGCCGCCCGAGACAGGGGCTCCCTCCCAGATGATCTCTGTAGAGCGACCATAGTGGTCATCCCCAAACCTGACAAGCCCCAGGAGCAATGCGCCTCCTACAGGCCTATTTCACTCATCAACAGAGAAGCCAAAGTCCTGGCCAAACTCTTAGCCAATCGGCTCCAACTGGTAGCGGACACGCTGATACACCCCGATCAGTGTGGCTTTATGCCCCACAAATCCACCCGAATGAACTTGCGCCGACTCCATCTGGTGGTCGAGCGGTCCCCTATCCTTGATGCCCCGCTCGCCCGGCTGGCTATTGATTTTGAGAAGGCATTTGATTCAATACGATGGGACAGCCTCTGGGAAATCATGACCCGTATGGGGTTCGGGGAGAGCTTTCTAGCATGGGTTAAATTGTTATATACTAACATTCAAGCAGGAGTCAAGGTGAATGGGTGGACCTCCCATTCCTTCCCTCTGGGCAGAGGCACACGACAAGGATGCCCCCTCTCCCCCCTCCTTTTCGCCCTTGCGATTGAACTGCTAGCATTGTGGCTTTGCCAAAGCGGGGCATGGACAGGATTCAGATGGCCCGAGGGACATGAGGACCGTGTCTCTCTCTACGCTGATGACCTCTTGCTATACCTGACCGACCCGGCCCGGAGCTGCCCCAGAGTGACCCAGATGCTCATCACCTACGGGGAATTTAGCGGGTTAAGAATTAACTGGAGGAAATCGGTATTTTTCCCGGTATAAAGGGGATGAGCGGATCGACTCCACGAGATGCCCGTACCGGTTTGATACACAGGGCTTTAAATACCTGGGGTTATGGATAACAACTGGTATAACCAAATATGTAATGCACAACCTCCATCCGATTGTGGACAGGTTCGCTAGGGACGTCCACCACTGGAAACTTCTCCCTCTGACCCTCATGGGGCGTGCTGCTCTCTTCAAGATGATGTCACTTCCAAGATTCTTATACGTCCTGCAGAACGCCCCACTTACGATCCCCACCCCCGAATTCACCTGCACCGAAATCCTTCTTAGAGAACTCATATGGGGGGTGGCCAGTCACGCGTGGCATTAACCACTCTGCAGAGGTCGGTCTGGGAGGGAGGGATTGGCGTCCCCCGCCTCCAAACCTACTTTTGGGCTTCACAACTAGCGATAGTTAATGACCTGCTTCATAGGGATAGAGCACTGCCTCACATCCGGGCTGACATGGCACCTATGCAGGGCACAGACCCGTTGCAGATACTATACCAGCCCCTGGGGAGACCGCTCCGGCCCACAACCGAGACTCACATCATCACTATCTGGAAACAGGCACATATGTTCGTTGGGTGGGGGAATAAAATAACTGCAGCGCAACCCCTATGGCGAAACAGTAATCTTCAAGAAATTGGGAAACTTGAAACATGGCCGCGATGGGTGGGGGCAGGGATCCTGAGGGTTGGAGATATCCTCAGAGACGGGAAACTGACATCGTTTGAGGACTTGCAGTGGAGATTCCAACTGGCCACAACGGAACGATATCATTTCATGCGGCTGACCCATGCCCTACGGACCTGTATACCTGCAGATGACATGGTCTCTGACTATACACCGATAGAACGCAACATGATCCCCGCACACATCCCTAATAAATGCACATCCATCTTATACACTGCCATCACATCCTTCGCTACCCCCGAGTTATCGAGACTAAAAGCCAGGTGGGAAACAGATGTGGGGGAGATAGACCCGGAGGACTGGATCCAGGTCCTAATGCATCCGCGAGAGGTGGCCATCTCCTCTAGGCTTAGGCTTATACAGCTCAAAATCCTCCTTAGAGTATATAACCCCCGAACAGCACTATATGGTTGGAAGAGGGCAACAAATCCAAACTGTCTCCGCTGTGGGGAGGAGGAGGGCACATTCTATCATACCCTGTGGTCATGCCCCCGGATCCGCACCTACTGGATGGCCTGCTGCGCGGAACTGTCCAGGGCACTCACCTATACCATTGAGCTCGATCCAAAAGTTTTGGTATCTCTGAGAAAGAAGAAGGACTGTCCATGGAACTCTTCCTTGAACAATTACTGACAGACCTGTTCGACCTACAGTCTTTCTCGAAATTTTTTTCCATTGAGAGGGCACACCGCATGCCTGCAGGCAGGCCAACGCCCGGCGCCCCTCCATGCACTCTAATAGCGAGATTTCTGAACTATCGGGATCGAGATGCCCTGCTACAGCTCGCAAGAACCAAGGGCACAATCACCTTTAATGGGTCCAGACTGGCCTTCTTTCCCGACTATACGAAAGAGGTACAGAAGGCAAGACAATCCTTCGGGAAGCTTAAAAAGCAACTGCAGGCACTTGGAGTTAAATACGGGCTGCTCTTTCCCGCCCAGCTGAAAATTTACCATAAAGGGACAACGGTCCACTTTGATGACCCCAGTGAAGCAAGGCGCTGGGCGGAGCAACACATCGAGGGGGACTGGTCCACACCCCGAAGCAATAGGAATGGAAACCCCAGGCTGCTATCGGACCGTCGCCGCAGGCCGGACCGACCACTGCTAGCGGACCCACCGATGAACGGAGGTGACAAACTCCCGCCGTGACTTCTGTCTGGGGATCAACCTCCTGGCAGGCCTGCAACCCTCTTTTGGATGAATCCGTAGATGGGCCCTGTGACACCACCAATGGCGGCTCACATATTTGAAAGGCGGTAAGGGGGAGGAAGCTACTCTCCCATCAGGGCTCTTAAGGGGGAAAGAGACACAACAAACTCTCTAATCCCCCGACCCTCAAGTTTTCATAGTTGAACTCTAATAAGGGAAGTTTATGCTGATGCTCTACCTCTTTTGACCGTGAGCAATGTTTGGGCGACAGGTTCTTCATGTTGGGGAGCAGTGTTGGGTGGGGGTGGGAAAGGTTTATTGGGGAGAATTTATTAGTTACCCCGGGTTCAGCCTTCCCCGGTACTTATCAAGGGAAGGTTTGGATCCTGGCCAGTTGGGGCCACACCACACACAAGCAGCACCTCAGCCGCCAATCCTTGTACATCTTGCACCACACCGCCATGCACAGCACGCACCGCCATGCCCTGCCCTCCGACAGCCCTGTTAGATGCCAACTGACCAGTCTCATCCACCAATGACCACACGCCCCAAGTCCCTTAAAGTCCTTACCTGGAATGGGAACGGGCTGGGCTCCACGATTAAAAGGCGCCTGGTCAAGCAACTACTCTCCAGGCACTCTCCCGATGTAGCCCTACTCACTGAAACTCACCTTGCTGGGACACAATGCAAATTTTTTCTTCGTACCAATTATAGGACCGCTTACCACGCGGGATACTCCATGGGATCCAGAGGCACGCTTATTCTTATACACAAACGTGTCCCGTTTGCCCTACAGTGTTTCTACCTTAAGTCTCTTAAATATCATGGATCAGGCATGTACAGTTATGCTAATGGGGTCATATCTGCAGGGGTCTTTGTGGTGCGTACTGAACAGTACCAAACGAAGTTCAGTGGGGTATGCAGCATATTTCTCTATCGGGATGTGTGTGGCTGTATCTTGTGGTTCGTACCAGTATTTAGCAAATTGAGCTTGTGCAGTTAAATAATAAAGTTCGAAGTCGGGTGCGTTGATACTACCGGTGTTGTATGGCTCAACCAGCTTATCCCATTTCATCCTAGCCGTTCCCCCGGACCATATGTCACGTGGTGGCCATTGACTGAAGTTTAGTGAAGAATACCCTATCCGGCCAGAGGGGGATATTTCCAAAGAGGTAAAGGAGTTTTGGGAGAACCATCATCTTTGGGAGTGCTATCTGGCCCTATAAGGAGATGGGAAGTTTGGCCCATATCTGGAGTTTTTTGGCTAACAGCTGGAGGAGATGTTCATGATTGTCTGTGTATAATGTTTGTCTCTCTTTAGAAACAGTGATGGCCAAGTAGCAGACTTGAACGGGCAATCATTTAAATCCAATGATATTTGAAGAGCAGTCAGTAGCTGGTGTAAGTTCGAACAGTTCAGATTTGGTGTTGTTAATTTTGTATCCAGAATATCTCGCAAATGTGTGTATGTCCTTCATGATAGGTGCTAGGTTCACTTCGGAGTCCCAGATATAAAGAAGTGTATCGTCAGTTTATAGTGATATACTTTGAGGCGGGCCCGTCATTCTGATGCCCCTGTGCCCATGTTTTTTTCACACAAACGCAGCATAGGTTTGATTGTTAGAGCAAAAAGTATAGGAGAGAAGGGTCAGCCTTGTCTGGTGCACCTGCCTAACAAGAAAATAGTGGATAGGGTGTGAATCGTTAGGATTATGGCCCCTGGGTTGGTATAGAGGAGCTGAACGCATTGTATTAAGTATGGGCCTAATCCGAAGCACTTAAGCACTGCAAACATATATCCCCAGGGTACTGAATTAAATGCCTTTTTGGTGTGTAGAGAGGCTACAGCTGCTTTGCTGTGGGGGTTTATCTGTGCCATTACTCTGAATAATCTCCAGAGGTTGAGGGCAGTGGACCGAGTTGCGATGAAATCACATTGATCTGGGTGTATCAAAGCGGGTTTGTTCGGGAGAAGCCTGGTTGCGATGACCTTGCCAAAGATCTTGGCGTCAGAGTTAATTAAGGAGAGAGTCCTGTTTGAGGACATATCATGGGATGGGCGCCTAGTTTTCAAAAACACGGTTATTATGGCTTTGCACATAGACTCAGGAAGTTCACCCCGGTTCATTGCTTCCTCCCATACATTGAGAAAGACAGGAGTTATCTCAGTAAGGAACTCCTTGTAAAACTCAGCGCCCAGACCGTCAGATCCAGGGACTTTCCCCGATGTCCATGATTTAATCGCCTCTGTTATCTCCTCACAGGTAACTTGTAGGTCGATCAATGATTTGGCTTTAGGGGGGAGCTTTGGGAGATCTAGTGTGTCTGGACAATCGGCTGTTTCCTGAAAAGATTTTTCACATGATTAGAGTATAGCTCTGTGTAAAATGTGTAAATGATTGATTTATGTCCTCTTCTTGAGTGGCCACATTAGCATTTAATGTTTGAATACTGGCAATAGGGTTTCAGTGATTTTCAGCCTTTAGCATATTGGGCAGGGACCGTCCGGCCTTATTTCCTTCCCCGTATCTATGCGCTTTCGCGGCCATGTATTGCACTTCCCTGTCAGCCAGCTTGTGGAATTCTGACAGGTGTTTATTGAATCTGCAAGTGTATCTCTGCTGTGTGTGGTACTATACCTCTGTTCCAGCTCTCGTAGCCGTGCTTCTACCTGGGTCAGTTCCTGTCTAACAGATTTGAGTAACCCAGTGGTTTTGGACATAAGGATACTCTGTATCTAGACATTGAAAGCCTCCCAAAGTATTGCGTGACTGCTAACAGAGTCCTTGTTAAGGGCAAAGAAGTCCTCTATTTCTGTGTGTAGGAATTCAGTTACGGTGGGGTCATGAAAGATAGTTGAAGGCATCCTCCATCGCTTAACAGGTGAGGGGACATTGCATAGTTCGAGCTGCAGGGAAACCGGGGAGTGGTCTGAAAATGTGCATAGATGGATATCGCAACTCACCAGTGTTTTTGAAAGGGAGGCTGTAAGAAGCCAGTAATCAATGCGTGGTTCAGAATTGTGCAACGAGGAGTAGTATGAGTATTGTCTGTTGGACAGATGTAGCGTTCTCAAGGCGTCCATCAATGGTAGCTGTAACCGTATCTGATGAAGGGTGGCAGCTGCTATAGTGGGTGTCCGGGGGACGTCGGATGACCTATCCAAGGAGTTGCCAAGGATCGTATTAAAGTCCCCTCCCCACAGCACCCTGGCCTCATCTAATGGGATCAACATATTTAACATTGTGAGATAAAATTCTGGTTAGTCAGTGTTGGGTCCGTAAGTGTTTACAAGGATAATAGACTGCCCAGCAATGTCTCCCCAGACCAGTAAGTATCGCCCCTGTGGGTCTATTTTACTGTCTACAAATCAAAAGCGCAGCGATGGATGAAAAAGGGTAAGGACCCCCCGGGCCTGTGAGGAATATTCAGTGTAATATCAAAGAGGGCCCCAACCTGGGATAAAGTTAGTGCTCGCCTTCTGCAACGCATGGGTTTCTTGGATCATCAGTATGTGTGAGTGGTGTCTGGTCACATATTTCCCACTTTCCTAGCTTTGTTCAGGTTGTTGAGGCCCCTCACATTCCAAGACAATAGTTTAAGTTTCAGCCCTTTGCCAACAGGTATTATGTACCATTGATGTTAATCCCACCTATCATAATGTTTACGTTCTTTTCTCATTCCAGTACTGCACATAGAGACATAACCATACATTTTAAAACTTTTAACCCCCCCCAACTTGGCCAACATCTCGCACCCACATCCACCCGGCTTCGGGTGTAGCAGGGAGTGGACATTGTGATTCCCCCCTCAACCCCACACCATCAACCCCAACTTGATGATGATACCCCTCAAACATATGGAACATTCCGGAAGTGCATATGCTGCAGCCTAATGTCTGCCCCAGCTGGATGCATCCAATACGGATAACTAATAATAGAGATTGGTGCCACCCACTGACACAGTACACAAAAACGTAACAAAAGGATATTGCAATCTGCTACATTCAATCCGCTGGATCTCTTCTTTCATCATTGTGTCATGGTACTAAGTTCTGATAAACTCTGCGGTCCTGTGGTGGCAGCGGGATTGAGGATTCGATGTAGTGCATCACTGCTGTGGGGCTCTCGAAGAAGTGTGTCCGGCCGCCATTGCGGATTCACATTTTTGCCAGAAAAATTAAGGCATAAGGGATTTGGCGCCGTCTAAGTTCTTTTTTAACTGGTTCGTAGGATCTTCTTTGAGACTGTACAACTGCAGCGAAATTGGGGTAGATGGGTATGTTATTTTCTTCGTACCATAGTGTACCCGCCTCCCTTGCCAGCTTGATGATCAGATCTCTATCACGATAGTTTAGTAACATAGCAATGATGGTACATGGCGGGGGCCCAGGTTTAGGCATCGGGACCAGGGTGCAGTGCGCTCTTTCCACGAGGAAGTGTTCAGAAAATGCGGTCGTGCCAAATAGGGACTTTAGTAGAGCTTCAGTGTGCACCTCCAGGACACCTTACCAAAGGATTCAGCAACCCTGACTATCAGGATATAGTTTTTCTTGGATCTGGACTCCAAATCTTCACATTTGCTTTGCATTTTCATGATTTCTCCTTTCATTTGGGCGATATTGCGGCTGTGTTGGCCGATGGTGTCTTCATTGTTACTTAATTTAATCGTTTTTGAGCATGGGGTTTTCCTCTTTTTTTTCAGGACTAGGGTGTATGAGGAAAAGTATGTATGTAAAGAACAGGAACACCACTAGTTACCCAACTTCCCTACACCCGGGTAATGAGATGAATACTCCTTTGAGTGATATTTAATTACGGTATCCAGTTAAAATTTCGAATGCACAATTTCGAATGCATTAATGTAGAAAAAAAAAATGTTGCAAAATTTTTTTTGAATATATATTTTTTTTATTGTATAGTTTTTTCCGGGTTTAGTTAGTAAAATAAGTGTCAATAAACAAAAAAAAACGGGGGGTTAGGGAGAACCCCCCCATTAAAAAAAAAAATCGACATCTTTTTTTCAACATTATTCATTCGACATTAAGACATTTGAAATTATTACATTCGAAAATGTCACTATAAACCTTTAATTACACTCAGCTGTATTGATCACAGTCACATCGGTATAACAAAACACACATTTTAATTAGTATACACATAATTAAAAAGACCATGTGTAAACTAGACCATTGAAGTGTCTAGTTTATCTTAGATATTTTCAAGCAGTTTGCTTATCCATGACTATCTGTGGACAAATGCAGCAGTAAATAAGGTTGCCAGGTGACTCCGTAAAGGAGATTTTAGACTAAAGGATCTATGCCGGATCGGAGCTCAGCAGCTAGGCAGTCATCACATGCATGTGCAACAGCGTCCCCGCAATGAAAACATTTTAATATTGAGTGAAATTCAGTCCTCCTTGCTATAATGCACAGTGCAATGAAAACATGTTTGTATTTAGTGAAATATAAGCCGCGAGATTTGCTTTTCCATGTTGAGATGAAGTACATTAGAGTTTTTTTCTAATAGTCTGGGCTGCCAGTCAATGGCCTTGAGCCTGGAACAGCACCTTCTGATAGTGTAAACAATGTCTGGTAACCGCTATGGAGGCCTAATCCTGGAAGGAAGCCAATGTACTCGCAAAACAAAAAACATAGATAGTGAACACTGCAAACTAGAATAAGGCTGGATTGGCTATATGCTGAGCTCCAGAAAGTCCAATGCACATTTAACTTGTTTTAAAGCATGTTATCCTAATTGTATGCAATTTTGATGAAAAGCCCATGATGTATTAATAGGACAGTTTTTGGATTTTTTCAAATGTTTTGTTTCTCAATTTTCAATTTTTGTTTTGAATTGTGGACTTTTCCCAGGCCTCCAGTCTTTTTCAAGCTCTCCTCAAATCCCTATCTTCTACAGTTAGTGAATATAAGGAGGCTCTTTTTACCCTGTATTTGATATCATATTGAAAAAGGTATTAAGGTATTGATTATTGATTGAGGCAGATGCCTCTATGAGATTGCCTATCATGATTTGGTGAGGCAGGTGCTAGACTGCATAGCATGATTTGTTAGGTTGCTTGTCACGACCGGTTGAGGCAGGTAGTTGGTTTTTAAAGTGACTTTGATTTCTTGAAGAAAGTTGATGAGTGTTAGTCTTGATTTGAGGTAGAGGCAAATGCCAAAGGTTCAGCTTTTCCATTAATGGTTTATTACATTAGAAGTGTTTTGTGTATAGTGATGAAAATAATTATGTTGTTTCTTTATTACATATTTCTCATAATTGACAAGATTTCTTTGTATTTGAGAGTGTAAGACACATTCATTAATTGTTCATTACTAAGTGATGTCAGATGAAATTGAACTTGAATCTTAAGTGTGGGGCATCTATTTGAACTACTGTGTATTGATGTGTCATACACATAAATACACACCAAGGGTTAGTGGACTATCAATATACATGTATGTGACATTGAATAATCTCTCCTGTGCTGGCAATTGAGAGCAGCTGCCTACTGCATGAGTTGTTGCCTTCTCTCATCTCTGTTTCACAGTGACAGGTACATGCTTTTCCCTACCCCTATATCTAGCACAGCCCCTGCTGGTGTGGTCATGGACACTCCCTTGGGGGTTAAGGCAAGGTTTTGGAGGTAGGGCTGATAACAATCACATCAACTTGAAGAGCAGTAGCAGCACTGGAGAGAAACAAAAGCTGAAGGCAGTCCTTCCAGCTGTGCCTCCTTGCTGTGTGTGCCAAGCTGAAGTTGGAGTTGTTCCTAAGACCCTGGTGCAGAGTGCAGTCGAGGCAAAATTCAAAGTGGGAAGCTCTCCCTTAATGCAGCTGAATTTCAGACTCTCATGCAGTGGAGGGGTGTGGATCCCAGGAGTGCCCTTAGTAGTAGCAGAAGAAGCAGCAAAGTCGGGAAGCCACCGTAGCCCACAACCTGTATAATGGGGAGTCGAAAGAAGAAGCTCTGTACTCATAAGAAGCAGAAGTTCCTTGGCGGTAACTGTAGCCAGCTTACAATTGTACTCGCTTCGACTTATGAGCGAGTGAGAATCTGCCGTAGAAGTGGGAAGATTTTTAATATTGGGAATGAATCACACACTTACCTGAAATAATCACGTGTGATGAAAAGCCTTTCTTTCCCGAGAAGTAGGAATACCATGTTGCTGATTAGTGCGTGTCTCTAATTAGCAGGACAAGCTGCTGGTAGCTGAAGCAAAGTGAAACTGACTTTCCTGAAGAGTCACAGGCATTGTTAAAGGGACAGCACACATGAGACAATGTTTCCCTGTTCCTTGGAGGCTGAGTGCTGACCGAAAGGTGGGACCAAAAATCTTTTGAAGTAGCAGTTCAATATTACAATGCGATCACGTGTGCTTAATTTTGATTTCCCTTGCAAACAATTACCTTGCAACACATCAAAGGTTGAAGCAGCAGCAAAAAACGATGCAGTAGAAGTTGAAGATGGAACAAGCAATGTCCAAGCCCATAGAGGGATCTCTAACTGGGGAAGGGAGATGGGTACTTGTTCACCAAAGTGAAGCAGACTCTTTGGTAGCTGCAAGACAGGCAAAGAGGCTGCCCTTTTTGAGGAGATAGAAAGTGCCTTTTCAGCGTGTGGCAGTAGCAGATGTCTTGTAGTAATGCCTATTTTAAAGTTGTCATGAAGCAGCATATTGAGAAGTGGTAGAGGTTGTGGTAGCAGTAACAAGACTGTGGCTGTTGGCATTGGTGAAGTTAACTGTGGGGCCAAGAAAGCTGTTCTCACAGTTATATTGTAGAAGGAAATTTGTAGAGCAGAGTACATCTCAAGCAAGAACATCCTGACAATTGTATCAAAGACACAGCAGATTTCAGAAGTAAAGCAGTTGTTGGCAGAGTGGAAGAAGAAACGGTTGCCAAATTCCTTTGTACTTTCTTAGAGGGAAGTCGTTCAAGAACCTCCATTGGTAATGTTGATTCTTTGTGGAACTGTAAAGAGGGAGGTCTTTCACTCAATAAAGAAAAGATTTTGACCAGTGGATTTTATTTGTGTCTTCCTTTTGTTTCCTTGAATCTTTTCAAGGCTTTTGTTGAGACTTTTTGTTGCTTCAAGAAAATTGACTTTTGACATTCTTGGGGAGCAAGACCTGCCCAGGGTCAGGAGACGTCATCAAAGACACTGGGTGTTTGGAAACCTTTTTATGTTGTATTTATGTTATTTGAATGTTGATATTGTTTATGGTGACGGTTAGTTTTGTGAATACTGGGAGGTTTTCCCATAGATTTTACAGTAGGTAGGGACTACCAGGATAGAGTAGGTTTAGTTAGGATTTTTGTTATTATTGTGTACATAATAAAATTGCAAATTCTGAGAGAACTCAATACAGTCGTGAGCCTCACATTACTGACCCCTCAAAAGGGACATTCCTCTGGACGCAGATATTTTGCAGCATAGTACACACCAGATTTCCCCCACTTTTTCTGGTTGATACATTAGGGCACCTCCTGTACTGTCCAGACAGCGGAAAGGGCCTTAAGGAGGCCAAAGGTATGCTCTACACAGAAACGAGTTCTGATGTGAGTGAGATTGTAGGTCAACTACTGTGGTGTCTGTGGATCCCGCACAGGTGTCACGAGCCAGGGCAGCTGAGGGTATCTGGAATCACCTGCATGGAGAGAGGCAGAGCCATGAGTCACAGTGTATTGTGGCGGGGGGCTTTCACGGCATCAAGGCAAACGGCATCATGTGAATGCATATGGGTGAGAGTATTTGGGCACTAGATATATTGTCCACATGCGCTTCACTCTATTTATTTCAGTTTCTGTACTCTCTTGGCACTCCGCCCTCTGCAACTAATCCAGAACAGGACTGTGAGACTTGTCCTTGGCCTCAAGCCCTGGGATTGTATCTCTCCAGCTCTGAATTAAATTCAAAACCCTCTGCATTGTCCACAAGGCTTTCTGGGGTCTGGGTCCAAAATACCTTCAGCTATCCCTCTGCAAATACCTCCCCTCTCGAGCTCTTTCCTCCTCTACCTCTAACTCCCTGAGGGTCAGTCGTTGTTCAAAAAAATGAGCTGGGGTTAGATGTCTCTCTTTGGCAGGGGCCTCCCTCTGGAACAGCCTCCCTGCCACCCTAAAACCTGAGGAGAACCATCTCTGGTTCTGGAAGCACCTCAAGACCTTCCTCTTTTCTTCTGACTTCGCTCCTCCTCTCCCCTGCTGATCTGTTCTCTCTTGGCACCATGCACCTGGCCACCCTCTATCCTCCGGGCCCAGGTACCTGCTCACCCTGCCACCCTCCTGCACTGCCTCCAGGCCACCCCTTGCACTGGGGTCTGTATCTTTACCCATACAGCACCCCCCTTTTTCTTCCTGCACTTATCAGACCTACCCTGTCTGCTGCCTTAAACCTAGCACTTGCAAATTGCTGGCTGCACTACCACTGTTTGTTGCCTTTATTATTTATTTATTTATTATTATTTATCTGTTTCTCCTCTGCTTCGCACTTTCCACTTCTCCCCCTTCCATGCACTTTTCCCTTCGCCCTCTCACATGCACATGCACATTCTCAATGTCACTGGGCCTAGTAAGATAACTGTTTTGTTCTCCCCTGTTCCTCTCCCTTGCCTTGTCGCGCTCTGAAATACTTGTGTACGAGCGCAATAGAAATAAAATATCAATATCAATGACAGTTGATTATTTGTTCCAAATTTTATGAGCTGCACATTCACAGGGTTGTTGAGGTGCTGCCCCAACATCTTATTTGTATTGCAATTTGTTTTTACCTGGATACCTTGCGCTTTGCTTTGCATAGTTTCAATGTCTACACACTTGGTTAATATGCCTCAGGTGATATGTTATCGTCTGGATATGATCCATCCGGGTGAGAAAAAGTCAGCCACGAAAGACAGCACAGTAGCAAACAGCCCACCTGGGCCATCACAAAAATGTACAGACCACAGTCCAAAGACGTGGCAAATAGACGAGCACACACTAGCCTTGATAAGGACCCTGAGGGGTCAAAACATGTGTCGGCTGACAACTTTTGAAACATAATAAACCACACCATATTAACCAAGTGTGTAGACATTGAATCTATGCAAAACAAAGCGCAAGGTGTCTGTGTACAAACAAATTGAATGCATATGGCATTGTGTGGCATGTGACTTATTGTATGCTTGTGCATGCTGTATCACTTGCCTCAAGCATTGCATTTTCTCAACATACACCCTGTTCCCATGCAGCTGATGTATCATAATGTGTCTGTCATTGCCATGTCAAGCTGACATGGTGGCTGTCTTTTGCCAGTGTATTGCTCTTGTGCATATGCCTGATGGATTAACTATCGGCCTTCCATAGGCTTCTGGGGGCAGCAGGTCTGCATTGAAGACAGACTGTACATGGTTACTTGGCTGTGGTAATGTCATATACATCCAGGTATGTCCGACATGCACATGTTCAGTGAGCTGTACTGCGACATTGGTGTGGAGGGTGATCAGGTCCGACTTGTACATTGACTTGTCATGGCATGCATTGTGCAGTTATGCACATGCACCCCCTATGTGGTTAGATGCATTGCAGCACATGGGTACTGGCACTTTTACTCACCCACTATCCATCCCATTGTCCTCTGTGCCTCTCCATGTATTGAGGCAGTGTAATGGTAATCTAATGGTAATGTACTGATAATATTTATTTGCAAAGCGTTAATACACCAGACAACTGGTTCAAGGTGCTCAAGGAGGGAGGGAAGAGAGGAAAAAACATTTTGTTCAGAGCCCTTGAATTTCTGAATGGTACACGTCTACACAGACAGAGTAAGTGCATATAATACAATTAGCAGTGTAGATAATAGCTAATAGGTCTGACGACAATTCTGCAGTTTTTCCAAGTGCATAGACTAAGTGCAGTAGCAATGAGGCAAGTGCAGGCCCGGAGGAAAGTGCGGGAGGACTGGCGAGGGTGCCAGGGACCTGTGAGACTCTGAGGTACGCCTGATATGATATGATATGATATGGCATTTATAACGCGCCCATACACAAGTGTTTCAAGGTGCCTGGCAGCCAGGCGGTAAACTGTGTGGGAGAAGGTGGTCGAAAGTAGATAAAGTGGAGAGAGAGGATAGCAGGGTAGAGGGAGAGAGAAGGAAGAGGAGAAGAGGAATGTTTTAAGAGGTTTCTGGAACTTAAGGAGATTGCCTCAAGATGGAGGGCAGCAGGGAGGCTATCAAAGAGGAAGCCTCTGTTGAGGATAAAGATCTTCCTCAAAATCTCTGCTTAGAGAACTGGCTCACTCGCAGAAGTTTGGAAGTAGATGAGCGGAGGGCTCAGAATGGGCAGTATTTAGGTAGGCATCATTTCAGATAGGTAGGTCCCAGACCCCAGAAAGCCTTGTGGACAAGGCAGAGGGTATTGAACTTGATCCTTGCAGCCATGGGGAGCCAGTGGAGGGGTTTCAGTCCTGGAAAGATGTGGTCCTGGGTTTGCGGCCAAGGATAAGTCTTGCGGTTCTGTTCTGGATGAGTTGCACAGGGCACAGAGCTGAGGCAGGGAGGTTGAGAAAGAGGCTATTGCAGTATTCCACCCTTGACAGAACCAGAGCTCTGGAGACAGTGAGCCACTCTGGGAAGGTGAGAAAAGGAAGAGTACCTCTGAGGAGGTGTAGCTGGAAGTTGGACTTTTCAGAGATATCCAAAAGTGAGTGGAAAAGGAGAGGGTGCAGTGGAAGATGATCCCAATGTTTTTTGCCTCGTAGGTTGGTGCGGGGACAGGGCCAAGGGAGGCCAGCCAAAGTGAGAGTAGGAAAGCGGGAGCAGGAGTCTCAAAGTGAACAAACTCAGTCTTACTGGTGTTGAGGCAAAGGATCTTTGCAGCACACCATGACTGAATCACGGACTGTCATATATGAGCGAGGTAGAGGAGGTGGCTGAGGGTAGCCTGAAGGAAAGTTGCGTGTCATCTGCATAACACGCAAAGATGGATATGAAGGTGGAAATCACATATGCCGGGACAGCCATGTAGACATTTAAGAACCAGGGGAATAGATTGGAATGCCACAGGATGAAAGAGTGACAGTAGATAGAAAGGGCTCAATTTCCACCTGGAATGGGAGGTCGGGAAGGAAGGAGGTTATCCATGCCAGAGCCTGACCTGTGTTTCCCAGGGTGTCACAGAGATGTGCAATCAGGATGTAGTGGTTTACCATGTCAAACGCAGAGAAGAGGTCAAGAAGAATGGGGACAGGGGGAGTGTTAGTTTCAAGATTTGAGAGCAGGTGTTCACAAAGGTTCAGAATAGCAGTTTCCATGCCTATGGGTGCTCTGTAGCTAGACTGATGGTCTTCGAGGCAACCAGCAGATTCATTGTAGAGTGTGAGCTGAGAGATAGCCAGCTTCTCCAGGAGTTTGCCCACGAAAGGGGTGACAGAGATGGGGCGGTAGTTAGCCAGAATGGAGGGGTTGGCAGAGGGTTTTATTAAGCAGAGGATGCACAAGGGAGTGCTCAAGAGAAGTTGGGAAAACTCCAATGGCAAAAGAGAGATTGCAGTGGTCAGCCAAGACTGGAGCGAGAGAGTCAACATTGTCCTTAATGGTTTTGGAAGGGCAGGGGTCCACCTGTTTGGATGAGGCCTTCGTAGATCAGACTTGTCTGGTGACCTCATCAGGTGTGGTGGGAGTGAGAGAAGAGAGGAGGCATGGTGTGGGACCAAGGGAGGCTCCAGAGTTGGTGGTGTATGATGTGGTGTGGAAATGAGAGAGGAAAGGATGTCTTGGGTTTTTGCAGTGAAGTGTACGGCCAGGGCCAAGCAGAGGACCTGGGTGTGTGTGACAGGAGAGGAGGCTGCTGCAGGATTGGCTAGTTCCTTACAGACTTTGAAAAGTTCAGCCATGCTGTCGATATTGCCTTCAAAGGAGGCAGCATGCCAGTTTGTCAGAGAGTCCACCTGAGTCCGCCTGACAATTCCATTTCCACTCAGCTGCCCTACACTTGTGTTTTAGGTCAGCCAAATCAGAGTCATACCAAAGAGTTACACTTTTTGGAAGGCTTTAGTTGGACCCTCATGACAGGGGCAAGTGTATAAAGGGTGTTTGACATTGAGGTTAGCAAGGGCTGTGTCAGGGTGGGAGTCAGCCACAGGAGTAGTAAGCGGAGAGTTGGTGGAGGCAAAGGCAGCTGCAGTCACCCTTTTCATGGGTCTGGTGACTTTGAAACCGAGTGGCTGCGCAGGGTGTGCCGATGCAAGTGGAGAGCAGAGCTTCAAGTGTGAGGAGAGAAGAGAGTGGTCCGCCCAGGAGAGAGTGGTAGTGAGAGGGATAGAGGGAGGGATGTCTGTAGGGATGAAAGCATTCAAAGTGTGTCCCGCTGTGTGCGTGGAGCCAGAAGGTAAAATAGAGAGGGAGAGAGAGTCACATAGGTGGCAGAAAAGTTTCTGAAGAGTCGGGTGAGTTCAGATGGATGTAGAGGTCGCCCAGCAGTAGGAGTTGAGAGGAGGAGGAGAGTAGAGAGGAGGCCAGGTCACCCCATTCCGAGAGGAAGAGAGTGGACTGTCCTGGTGGCTGATAGAAGGTGGTCATAAGGAGAGAAGATTTAGAAGAGAGTGAGAGCCTGCAGAGTAGGCATTTGAAGGAGGAGTAGGCCTGAGTGGGGATGATGGACACAGGTATCTATTCTGGGAAGATCAACACCACTCCCCCTCCTAACCCTTTGGGCCTGGGCACATAGAGGATCTTCTATCCTTCAGGTAGGAGTGTGTCAAAGCTTCTGACAGAGCTGTCCTTGAACCAGGTCTCGTGATGGCGAGCACCTCTAGATCCATGCGTTCAAGGAGTTGCAGATGTTAGACGAGTGTTTGACAACAGAGCGAGAGTTAAGCGTGGCAATATGGAGCAGTTTGCCATCTTTTAAGGTCTTCCTCGGGGGCCGGGGGACCAGGGGACAGTGGTCCCATCCAAGGGTAGCAAGAGAGCCAGAGGGGTGGTTGAGGATGGCGGAGGAGCCAAGGCCGACAACGGTGCCCGGGTCAGTGAAGCAAGGGCACCTGTGAAGATGCGGAGGAAGGCTCAGTGGGAAAGGGAGCCTGTGCAGAGGAGGAGGAAGGCACAGCAGGCAAGGAAGACTTTGCAGAGGAGGAGGAGGGCACAACAGGCAAGGGAACCTGTGCAGAGGAGGAGGAGGGCACTGCAGGCAAAGGAGCCTGTGCAGAGGAAGAGGAGGGCACAGCAGGCAAGGAAGCCTTTGGAGAGGAGGTGGAGGAGGGCACAGCAGGGAAAGGAGCCTATGTGAAGGAGGAGGAAGGTACAGCAGACAAGGGAGCCTGTCCAGGGGGAGCAGTAAGGTTTGAGAGGTGAGGTAGGACTCTGTCAAAGAGAAAAATGTTGGGTTGAGGACCCTGAAGCATGATGGTTTGATTTTGATAGACATTAATAATGACCCTGGAAATGGCGAAGAGGTCAAAGAGGATCTCCCAAGTGGGTGCCACCGTTAATGGGAGAAGAGGCGATAGGAGAGAGAAAGGCAACCATGTACTAGGTCCATATATCGGGTGAGGGAACAACAAAAAGGATATCTGTGAGAATCTCTCTGGCGGAAGCCGTGACATAGGTGTCTGCAATAGGAAGGCCTGGGTTCGGATCTCAATATTTCCTTAAGTTTCTTCTGGCCAGATTTAGTCATAGAGATGGATATGAATAGTGAAGCAGTTTGAGAAGATTGGAGGGATAGATAGTGACATAGCTAGCTGTGTTGGTGAGGAGGACACTTACCAAGGCGGATGTACTGAGGCACCTGGAGGGGTGGGGGGCAAAAGCGGGTCAAAACACAAGGAGGGGACAAGAGGGTGTGGGGGGTGTCCCGACGACAAGATAGGATGTGCAGGACGTAAGCAACATCAACTGCTGTAACAGTAAATGCACACAGCCAAGGTCGAATTATAGCTAAGCAGAGAGAAACACAATTCAGCAGTATGCTGAAAACAGTTTCTTTCCGTTAAGACCATGGCATTGTGGGAGGAACCAGGGTAGCAGCAACAACAGTGGGTGATGTACAGGTTGGGATAGCAGGTCACCTGCACCTTCAGTGAGTCGTAGTGCTTCCTCTTGCGGTACACTGTTTCATTGGCCTGAGCTGCCACCAATGACACATGGGTACAGTGCAAGGCTTCAATGACATTTGGCATTTGTGCAATGGCATGGAACTTTGCATTCATAGCGTTCCCCTGTGAGGTGGTGGGCTGTGAGATGGAGCATGAGAAATGCCGCAGGAGGGCATCCAGCACCCGGGTAAACACTGCACAAAAAGTTGGCGGTGCCATGCTGTGCAGCATGGCTACAAAGTGCTGGAAGGTGCCAGGGCGAGGGCCTGACCCTGGGTATTGGTGCAGGCCTTGTTTGGCCTCTCCTCCTCCTCCTGTCTGCACCCTGTGCCCTGGGCTGGTTTTCCTGCATCTGTACTTCCAGGCGCTGCATGAGCAGCTGCATTTCCCATCTCGCAATGTGTACTGATAGCATGGCGTTGGGAACTGTGTTTGGGGAAGCCGTGTTCCTTATGTAGCCCTCTTGAGTGGATTGGGTTCATCTGTGGTTTCATTTGTGCCACGTGCATGGATTTACCTCCACCTGGAGGCTGCAGGTAATTGCGCTGTGTTTTTGGCAGTATTAGCGCTGTATTTTGGCACTAATACAACCGCATTGGGACTTCTGATGCAGGGGTAATTGCACTTCTTTGTATTAGCACAGATTCTGCTGGCTGTAATAGCGCCGGCTCTAATAGCAGCAGTTGTAATTGGGATCGTTGTAATACAGTTGGTGGTATTTGCACCGGCTCATGATCTGGCAGAGCAGTAGTTGTGGCAGAAAAGCCGTTAAAGCCACTTTTGAGGCTTACTTCCGGGCTAGTGATGAGGCCCAGTGGCTCTTATTGTCATTAATACTCTTCATCATGCCCAATTCATGCCTATGGTCAGGAAGCTAGGTTGGCTCACTGCTGCCGCTAGGATTACACTTAAAGCTTTAACCTAGCTTTTTAAGGCATTAATTGGTCCTGCCCCCCTTATCATAACCCAAATTCAAATGACACTGCCCGAGTCGACCTTTACGATCAGCCAATACATTTTTGATTCTCCAGGCCGTAGCTAAGCAGGCTCGAGCCATGGGAAGATGTTTTTAGTACCTGGCTAACAAGCTGTGAAACGAACTTTCAGAAGACATCCGGAATATTTGCAACGTTCTGAAATATCATTAAAAAAAACTTTCTTTCACACAAAAAAAGTAAACAGCTATTCTTTCTTTCCTTATTCTTTGGCTTATTGAGCCTTGCTGACAGGTGCTTACAATACTTTTTGCTAGTAGCACTTTATACATTCCAGTCCTTTCTTCCTTCCTTAAATGCCAAGATCCTGTAAGTGAGAATTCACATTTGCAGTAGGTATTGTTGTGCTTGGGCGGCACCAGCGTTGGGCTTGGGAGGGCCGAAGCCCACCCACTTTGAAACAGAAAGGGTCACTCTGATGCCCAGCCCGCTGCACCGGCAAGAGGTTGTCAAATTTCTCACCACGCCATACTTTTACGTGGCGGCCCGGCGGCAGCAGCAGCAAACACAGGGGCAGAGGACTGTCGAGGCATCGATAGACCCCCCCAGGGGTTTTCAAAGTATGGGGCTTGCTCGCCTGGTGGGTGTTGGCTGGCACCTTCTCAAGGGGGCACGAGTCCCACAGCGTGAAGCACCAACTAAACCATTTAGATTTATCTACATTTCAAGTGAGATTCCGTGCACGTTACCTCCAGCACAATAATGGAAATAAGCACAGCCTGAAAGAAAGTCGGACTGGGGCATACAATCCTCTCTGGCACCAGTGCTAAAGTGGCCCACAATTGCAAATGGGAATTCATTCCTTTTGTGACAGACTGTTTGAATAGTACCCAAGGGGGAGAATCTGATGCAAAGTTTGCAATTTAAAGAATAGTTACTCTGCAACAATGGTCAAAACTACTAGTCGCATAGTGAAGTAACTCTCAAAAGTGGCCCAAATTGGCAAAAAAAAGTGGCCCACTTGGACCAAAAAAACTGGCACACACTAGCATTTAGCATTTTTGGTTTGGACATTGCCCTATTGCCCTATAGGCCAGTCCGAGCCTGGCAGGGAGAGAAAACAAACTGGAAAGGGGGTTATAGGAGGTGAAAGAGTAGAGCAGGATAAAAGTGAAGGGACAGAGGCACCATATATGATTCAGTAGCACATACAGAGCTGAAGAGAAAAACAGAACTAGAAGGCGCCAGCCACATACATCTAAGGTGCGAAGGGCAGGGGAAAGAAAGATCAAAACAGAGGGAAGGGGAGACAGGATGAGAGGTCAAGGGATACAGAGAGCCAGACTAAAAAAGGAGTGAGAGAGACAGAGACAGATGAAACTTAAAAAGTGGGAAATTAAGAATGATAGAGGGGATATAATGAGTAAGAACGAGCATGAGGCAAGAGCATGTGAGTGTGAGGGAAGCTAGAGATTGAATCAGAGAAGGGGGGGCAGGGGGGGAGAGAGAGTGGAAGGGGAAGGGAAAGCGAGAGAGAGGAAGAGGCATATAGCAGGACGGATAGCTAGAGAGGGCGTGAAAGAGACAGACACAAGCTATAGAATTTGCCCATGTGGTAGATAACTGGGTTATCCGATTCAGGCTTTTGTGGACTGGAAGTTTGTCTTGCTGAGAAGGAAACACCAGGACTGGATGACCTAGTGATGGATGGCATGGGACAACTTCTGTGCTCTCGAGATGAGGAGTAAGAGAGATACATACAAAATTGGAGGTGAAAATAGAGAAGAGCAAACGAAGGAGAAATAAGGGACAGAAACGTGAGATTAAAGGGGAGTGGAAGAGAAAAAAACATGAGAGAGGGTAAGAAAGAGAATGTGAGGGAGGAAGAGCTAAGCGACTGAGCCAAAGAAAGAGTGACTGAAGAGACAGAATGGAAGTGAGAGAGAGCCAGGAGACTGCACGACAGGGAGAACAAAGAGAATAGTAGGCATAAAGGGAAGAGACTAAATGAAATGTAATGTCAGGAGGGGAGGAAAAGAAGTGATACAGAAGGAACAGGAATGAGTGACAAAGAAAAAGGACACAAAACAGTAGGGGAATTGAGGAGAAAATGTATCAAATGTGCAAGAGGGAATATGAGAACACAAAAGGGAGTGTGAAAGAGTAAGAGTACAGAAAGAACAGAGGGGGTAGTGTGAAGAATTTAGAAATAGTGGAAAGAGAGCAAGGATATGGAAGAAAAGAAGGCAGTGCAAATTTAAAATCACAAACTAAAAAGACATTTGTTCTGAGTGAGCCTGTTCCATGCTGTGGAAAATCCATCCTCAATGGTCAGGCTTTGGATTTTTTAAATTTGAAACATGTGCTCCCTCCCATCCACCTGCAATGAAACAATCTGAGACAATTGGCTTGATGAACTGGCTTCGACAACTCTTCAATCCTCCTGTCTTAAAAGCATACTATTCAATGCTTGTGGTGTTGTCCTCCTTGGTATGCATTTTCACCCTCCTACCAAACCAAATGTCATTTTGACGTCAATCGGACATCCCTCAAAAGCATCCAAGTTTGGTCTCCCCATTAAGACTAAATAGGCTTAGTAGTATGCATTAGACTGGGTGAAGGTGGCATCTTGGCCTGCCCCCACTCATAAACAGCCCATGGGTAAGGGGTTGCTCGGCATACCACGTGCCTCCCTTTGCATATGCCAGCTAACCCCATGACCAGGAGTATAACTGTAAAAGGTTTCTTCAAGGGGGATTGGCATAAAAACATTTGAATACCACTGCCCTATTGTTAACCTGAAGGCTTAACGTCTGGGCTAAGCTTTTAGATGGCTCACACCTCCCATCATTAGGCTCTTAGTTGAACTACATAGATTCTGATCTGTGCTGAAAGATGCATCTAAGGGGTCAAAGGAAGTTGAAAGAGCTATTGAGCCTCCTTGGCTCAAAGGTCAACAGCGCCATTGGGTCAATTTCCCCACTAACTACCAGCTTTCAAAACTGCCATCCAGCCCCCCCCCCCCAAATTGCTGAGTCTGCCTCTGCCCCTGTTGTTATGTCTGATGTGTACACATAGATTTGCAACAACGTGCGTATAAGTGCACATATGCAGATGTTTTCTTTGGCTTGGTGAGTAGCTGATTGTACCGCATTGATATTTCAATGTAATCCTTGTCTGGTTTCAGCGCCCTATTGCCTCCCGGCTTGTGCACGCTTTATAAATGTAAAAAATAAATAAATAAATTCATGCACACACATGAATGTGCTGCAGATACAGCTTGCTAGACACAGGTTTGCAGTGCCCCGAAACTGGTGGCTTTTGTCTGGATAATAAAATGAGCTATGTATCTCTTTTTGGAGTTTGAGGAATGCCTCTAACAACTAACATGCATAGAATATGATAACGATTGCATGTAGGTTTTCACAGTCCTTTCATTTCTGTTGTGATGATGAAGGAGTTGGGAAATTGGAGACACTGATAAAGTGACACATCTAAGGGGCCCGAAGAACACAGTTGAAGGTTTTATATGCACCGCTAAAACAGTTAGCAAATGGTGCCGGTGCATCCGACCTGCCCATTCCCATTGAGCCCTGTTAGGCTCAATGGGAATGGGGAGCATTTTTTTCCGGAGCCCGCGAATGGACAATTACCGGGTCCGGCAGGGCCGTAATGACCCGATAATTGCCCATTCGTAGGCGCCAGAAAATAATCATACCGCCGGTCTCATAATAAGGCCCATTGTCTCAATCATGGAGAAGCAGTTTCAGTGAGGAACAAGCATTGCCAAAGCGAACCTTGTTGACGTTTGTCTAGATAAGGGATAGGCATTTGCCAGGCAATGCCATAATTGTACTGATGGCAACAGCTGGAAACGTGTGTGAGCACCTGGAAATCTGAGGTCAGTGCCTGGAAAAAGCCTACATGATACATATAAACAAATATGTTGGCTTTGCCAATGCTTGTTTGCATTTCACAGATTTTAGTGCAAGCAACACATGCAAGGACACAAATATTGCTTATAAACAAAGTAGCAGAATTCACACTTATTGAAGACATTTTTATTACAACAGGATCACAATTATCGAGTCAATTAGGCCATCAAATCTCAGACGAGTGTTTAGAAATAACACGCTATGTGCAATGGAACACAAAGTTTGATTTTAATGCATGTTAGAGATAGCACAAATAGATCCCAGAAGGATGTGTTTTGGGCCGGAAAGGGCAGGTAGTGGGTGGGAAGTTCCAAAGAGATTAACATGGCTGTGGGCAGTCAATGGATGGGTAAATATCACAAAACAACACCAATAGACTGTGTGTCCCTCCTCATAGCCAACCCCCCATCTGTACTACACTGCTAAAGCACTCCCTTATAGCCAAAACCAAGAATGAATGAGCACCAAGACTTACATATGAGAATAGTAAGAGAGTCTATTTTTGAAAACAATTCACTTACAAAATTGCTCGAAGTCAAGGCGGAGTCAAGGCTGCTGAGTAAAGACAGTCTGTGGCAGTCTTTCTACAGTGCTGTTTCCAGTGAAGGTGTGTCCATAAAACACCCATCTATCCGCGGAGCGGGCCGCGGAGTCAAGGCTGCTGAGTAAAGACAGTCTGTGGCAGTCTTTCTACAGTGCTGTTTCCAGTGAAGGTGTGTCCATAAAACACCCATCTATCCGCGGAGCGGGCCGCGGAGTCAAGGCTGCTGAGTAAAGACAGTCTGTGGCAGTCTTTCTACAGTGCTGTTTCCAGTGAAGGTGTGTCCATAAAACACCCATCTATCCGCGGAGCGGGCCGCGGAGTCAAGGCTGCAGAGTCAAGGCAGTCCGTGGCAGTCTTTCTACAGTGCTGTTTCCAGTGAAGGTGTGTCCATAAAACACCCATCTATCCGCGGAGCGGGCCGCGGAGTCAAGGCTGCAGAGTCAAGGCAGTCCGTGGCAGTCCGAGCCAGGACTGCCGGGACTGCCCCCACAGCGCTAGTACTGGCAACATGAACCGTGTCATGCCTGCACCCGAGGAGGAAGTGCACTGGCTAAGAAGCCAGAGAACCCTTAGCAAAGACGGCGGGTTGGAGCACCACAGCCCCCATAAAAATACCTCAAGAAGCAAGAAACTACAGGCCGCAAGACAAATTATTCCCTCTCAACAAACTCATAAACCTCTGTCAAATCCCCAAAGTCAAGGAAGTCTGGGAGCATCGGCTAGACCAACAGAGGGACCAACAGAGGGACCGAAATCAGAGGATTTTCTTCTCGCCGCGACCCCGCGTCTGCAAGCCGCGCTGCTCCCCTCGGGAGGTCCGGGAATGCCTGCCCGACAGTTAGGGGCGGCGCTGCAGAAGGTCGACATGGCCTTGACAGCTAAGTCATCCCGGGCACTCTTTCACCCTCCGGCAGGTCTGGGAGTGTCAGCTCGACCCTCAAGAACATCGGGGCAGGGAGCCGCCATTACACACGAAGATCCGACACTCCAGGCTCCCCCACAATCTCTGGCGGGTCTGGGAACGTCGGCTCGACCACCAGGATCGGAGGAACAGGGTGGAGCCCAGGACGGCGCCAACCCAATATCCCCGCCTCCCCTCTACCCCCCGGCTGGTCGACTGCAGGGAGATGAGGAGCAGTGTGTGGAGACTGTGGAGGCAGCTTTGAATCAACAGGCTGACTCAACCTCAACGGCTGGTCTGGGAGTGTCGGCTCGACCATCAGCTGCAGCGACCTGCAAATGCGATCGCAACAGGGATCGCCCACTCGCCCAGCCAGATCCACACCTACCATCAGGTCTGGGAGCTCTCGCTCGACCTTTCTTGGACACTGCTCGGGCGAGCCCTCAGGACTCTCCCTCGACGCACTCCTCGCGCCCTCTGTCGCCTGCAGCGGACATGGGCGGGGCCTCTCCCGGAGAGGGGATGGCCTGTGGAGAAGAGTAACCCCGTGAGGGCGGTTTGCTTCTGCATAGCCATCCGGGCCTGGGAGTGGCAGACAGAGTAGGAGTGGGTGAGAGCTCACCAATGCAACTCGGATCGGCGGGAGTAAACACAGGAGCAACTCTCCCTGAACCGGGTGGAGAAAACTCCCTGCCAGACCCAGTGACTTCTACAGATTTGGTTGGGAACTCTATATGTCCCACCATACTTACCACTAACGCGGCCAGTGACTTCAAAAAAGTGAGTAACAACGATTCCTCTAGTCATTGGGGAAATAAAATAAAAATTGCTATTGAGATCGATCCGGTGGTGGCCAGGGAGGACATAGTCAGTCCCCCACCCAGTATGGGAAATCTAAAAACTGTTTGGTCAGGCGAATGCTCTTACTCATCAATTGAGGATTCAGAAAGTGACAGCTCCACAAGCCACGACCCAACGCCCCCATAACTACCTCAAAGGCAGCACCATTTGGGGCCACTGAGAAGGACCTTTCATTCAAAACTACCAAAATGTTGTCTAAAGACTCAATCCCAACGAAAGCCAAACACTCGCCTACGAAGGGAGAAACAATAAACCCAGGCAAAACATTTAAAACTAAACCCCTTAAGTGCAGACTACCATCAAATAACCTGCAGTCTGCCCCAACAAATCGGAAGAAAGAGGTCCAGAATCCATCAGTGGGCACTCTTGAAAATGTTTTCAGTAAACATGGGAATAAGGTCATCAGTGGGAAAAGCGAGATTTCTGACGCAGAGCTCCTGGAAGGGACCTTAGAAGAAAACGATCCCACCGACTCCCCCGTCATTCCGATGAGACTTAACTTCAATACAAACTCTCCCAACCCAAATGCTTCGAGCCCTCAACTACCTACTAACAAAAGATGGCACTTTGGGAAACCTCCAGCATCAAGGGATACGGAATTAAACACACCAAGAAACCCCTTACAGTTTTCTGCACCTACGTAAAGCCTCAATAAGCCAAACTTGCCTACAGAAATTGTGTTACATGGTGGGGCGTTAGAATATATAGCTACAACTATTAAGCCACCAAAGACTAACAACCTCTATCCATCAACCAAGAAACTGGACTCATCAAATTCAAAATCTGAGAGACTGACAACGCAACTTTTGACCCCAAAACTTACGCAGGCTATCCCACACCAGGCTTACTTAATGCTGACTAAAACGTCAATGACCAACCGACCGCAAGAAGTACAAACTTCGAACCATTTTACGCCAAGCACACCACCAAAGAACAGGAGACAAAGTGAAATCATGGGAGAGTCTGGTAAAGAAACACCAAACAAAAAAACAGATTTACTGACGATAATGTCAGCTATCGCTATAGCCCTAGCTCTGTTCACTAAATTGTACGAATCACTCAACGACTCCGTAAAGGACCAAGTAACTCTGGCAGCCTCTGCACAGACAAAACTAACTTTTTTAGAAGGATACATCACCTCTAAATCAGAAAACCGGAAGACCACTAAAGAAGTCAGCACCCAAACAAGGGACCAGCAACATCGGGAAACAAAGTCGGTAGAATCCCAAGTCGACTTCCTACTAGAGAAAACATTCCATTTCAAAGCAGGAACCGCTGACAAGAAAAGTAACTCACGTTCAGCTGTACCAGCTAAGAGTTCCCGAACAACTATGATTCCGGACAACCGGAACGCAAGACTTTCTCTTCTAAGTCTTACATCAGATTCAACAAACAAAACCCACGAAGGTCAAACCCATGGAAATCAAACCATTCTCAATTTCTCAACACTGCCATCGAGCAAGACAAAAGCACTCAATGGCTGCATAATTAACGATTAAGAACAAGATCTAAGAGTTTCTCCTGATGGTCCATCTATATCTTCAGCACTAGTCACGAAACAAAAGACTGATACAACTGCCCAGCCTAAATTGGCAATGGAACATCCTAAGGCCAAGCAAAAATCCTCACTTTCAACAAAACGAAAGTAGATCAAAATTTCAACTAAACCACCGACACGGAACGCTACTCAAAACAACCACTCCAAATCGAACAGTAACAGATCTCCTTCTCCCAATGAAAGCGATCTTATGGAAAATGCCTTGGAACTCTCTTCCCAATAGCTGGCCAAAGACCCAAAATCTGATAACAATTGTCAATCTAAAATAAAAACTGTTTCCTTCGATCGGAATTATGACAATGGTACACCTCCAAAAAAAAACAGACTCTTAGAGCCAAAAACTACACTACTCTACACGGCTGAAGACTCGAATCGAAAGATCTCGCCTTGGTTAAAACAAAGACACGCTTCTAGCACCAAAAAACGGGACGAATCCAACAATCACACTCCTAACAGGTGGAAATCTAGAGCCACACACAACAAAAAAGAGAATCCAGGGACCACTATCAAAAAAGAGAATTCAACTGCACGACACCCCCAAAGCATTTGGATAGAGAATGGAAACGTACCCGTTTAACGAGACTCAACAGAACAACTGACACCCACTCCTTCTTCTTGCAATCCAGTTACGAATCAAAGAACAACCAGGTCTTAAATAGATCTGTAATAATGGAACTACTTCATCAAGTTTCGTCTCTTAGATCAGTAACATCAGATCATCTCTATGTCATTGAATTTTCGAGCCCTCACTCCACAGACAGTGTAAATTTCCACATATCTTCACCAAACACGAGACGTAAGCTCAAGGCTGAGTCCAGAGCCCTTAGAGACCTAAGTTACGACCTTGAAGAAATAAGCAGCGGCAAGAAGAACTCTCGCCAAGCACCAGTTGGATCAAAAATGGGAGAACACAAACCAAGCAAGGAATACATTCCTACTGATAAGACAGAAAGCTCTTCAAGACCTCAAGTATCACCCTACAAACCGCTTAAAACATACCCAGGTGTCAGAGCACAAGATCTGGATGAAAGGAGGCCGTTCGTGGAGAATTCAGATGGTTCTTTGCGTCACCCTACACATCTGAAACCAGAAAACAGGACATTGACGAAAGGAGGCCAACAGGTAACCACTACGGAAAGGAATCCATCAGGGATGAGAGAAGAGCTATTAGTTACAAGGGCAGACTCGATTCACCACACAAAACATCCAAAACTCAACAACGGCACAAAAGCCCTGCAAATAACACCAAGATTTGACACAGGGAGAAACTAAGTAACATGGATTCAGATCGTTTACCGAAGGCCCCCTTGCTGAATTGGAAGATAACAACCGATCAAGACCTCTCTAGAAGGAGGACAACAGAATCTCATAATTACTCGCAACACTCCCTCCAAAGACAATGAAAAAACTAGATCGGCTTGGATTCCGGAAAGACTCTCAACAGAAAAAAAAGGATAGCCATGAACAACTGTAAATGGAGATGACGAAGATCCTAGAATATCATCCCACACTCACAGCAATCTAATAATGGGCTCGTGGAACACAAGAGGTTTCACCCATTTGACATCCAAATCTGACGTGAATTTGGGATCATTCGATCTTCTCTGCTTACAGGAGACTTGACTCCTCAAGAAGCCATCAATTGACGGCTTCGAAATCGATTTTTCACCAGCAACACAAGGCACAACAGGCAGGACCTGTTCAGCGGTCAGAGTCTGCAGTGGTCTGAAACTCAAACAAACACTGCTAAACAGCTCTTTCATCTTAGCTTCCTTGGTTTCCGGGCAGACGACTGCAGCAGGCGAAAACCTGGTCAAGCCAATATCATACTTAGTGATAAACACATACTGGAATCCAAAAGCTCTGAAAGAAGCAGCTCTCTTGGCTAACATTGGCCAAACGATAGAGACGTGTTTAAACACAATGGTCATCGATCACATCATAATATGCGGGGACTTAAACCTGACCCTAGCAAGCATTGGCCGGAACACAAAAAATGGTGACTCAAATCTTGGATCAGTAACTCAAGAACCTCCGATAATCAGAGAATCCAATCAGAAAGGCAAGAGTTGGGAGATATTTATCGACAAATTCGATCTTCACAACCTCCATTATCTGACCTCTCCTACACTCAACCCTATCCCCACCTGGGAACAAGGAACCCTCAAAGCCTTCCTGTACCATATATACGTATCCAGAAATTTGCTCTCAAAGACCACTGCATTCGAAGTGATAAGAATCAAAAACAGTGACCACAACCTTCTGAAGGCTACATGGTCAGCCCCAGAACCAAAATCGGAGGAAAAAAGAAAAAACATGACTCCGTCTATTGACATCAATGGTGCAGGGACAAGACTAAGACTTACCAGCGAGGCAATAAGAGCAATCACAAAAAACTATGAAAGAACAATCGGCGAATCAGTGGGGTCACTAACATCTGATTATTGCCTCCTACTGATCCCTTACCAACAACAAAGAAAACCTCAAGCATGTGCAAAGAACCCTCAACACATGAGTAACAAGCAACTGGTGGAAAAAAGAAGAGAAATGAGAAGAGTTCTGCGTAAAGCAAAATCGTGCCCTTCACTACAAACAGCTGAGGCAGCAATGCTCGCAGAAAAGTCTTAAAAAAATTGGGTAAAATCCCATCGCGCCATACTATAACAAGAGGACTCCGAGCGCATGCTAAGGACGCTAAGCGGGAAGCAACCTAGAGCTTTTTGGACTCTAATTGCCCCGAAAGGAAACAACTCCAAGGATGCTTTAGCTAAATCGATTGGAGAGGCGCATTGGATCTCTTTCTTCTCAAACATGTTCGCTCCACCTGAGGGCAATACTCACGAACTTCCAAGGATCCAAACTGACCAATGGGACATTGAACGCGATGAAACGGAAACCTGTGAGAAAATCCGGAAACTGAATAACTCCCGGGCACCTGGACCGGATGGAATCTCTAATGTAGATCTCAAAAACAACATAAAATCATGGGGACCCCTTATAGCCCGAATATTCCAACAATGCGCTGACATCCGCACTATCACGAAATATTGGAAGACAGCAAACATTGTCCCAATTTTCAAGAAAGGCAACAAAGGGAATCCATCAAACTATCGACCAATCGCCTTATTGGATACCATTGGGAAACTGTTTGGTGCCTTCCTTTTGGATAAATTCAAGATATGGGCAGTCACCTCTGAATCTCATGACGATTTACAAACAGGCTTTGTAAAAAATATTGGAACAATGGCCAACATAATGCTATTAAGCATACTCAAAGCAAAGGTTTTAGAGGGATGTCCAAAGATCCACCTGGCATTTATAGATCTCTCTCATGCCTTTGACACAGTCAACAGAGACAGACTCTGGAGAAAACTGACGACCTGGAACTGTCCTCCATCAATCCTGAATCCAATTATCGAGCTTTACTCCGGAACCTCCATGAGGGTCAGACTTAATGGATTAGGCCAACTTTCAGAGGAGATCAACACCTACAGAGGTGTTAAGCAAGGGTGCCCACTGGCCCCCGCATTGTATAATGCATTCATTGGAGACTATCAAAACTGGGATCTCACAGTCAGATCGTTTCCACCAAAAAATGGAGACGAGAATGTCAGCAGACTACTCTATGCTGACAACATCCTAATATTGGACCAAACTGCTATAGGTCTACAACGTAAACTCGACTCACTCTCAGAATATCTCCAGGCCAATGATCTGATCCCCAACTCAACAAAAACAAAAATAATGACACTGGAAAAAACAACAACAAGAAAAGAAAAATCGAAATGGCATTTGGCAAAAGAAAGACTGGAAAAAATAAAATCATTCAGATACCTGGGCATCACAATCAACTCAAACCGTTTCGTATCCCCTATGCAGGAATCCATGATCGCAAAAACCAAAATCTGGATGACACAAGCACGAATCATGGATAAAAAATTCAGAAAATTCTCCTTGAAACCAGCCCTAAATTTGTACACAGCTAAAGCTGTGCCTACCATTACTTATGGAGCAGAAGCAATGCCCATGATACCCGAGAGAATCTGGACAAAACTGGCAGGCCTATTCTGGAGGAAACTTCTGACGCTCCCGCAATCAACACCAATGGCGTCGATTCGCAGAGAAATTAACGTCCTATCACTATGGGAAGAGTCAAACTGAACACTCTGATGCTGCATCGGAAAATAAGACTATCCTCTGAGAAGATCTTCAAGGTATTAAACAAAGAGCTAAACAAAGGCTCCAATACCATTCTTTCTACATGGGAGCAAAGAAATACGGAAACACTTGCCGAAATAGGAAGCTCTTGGGAAGAACT
Source organism: Ambystoma mexicanum (assembly GCF_040938575.1). NCBI lineage: Eukaryota > Metazoa > Chordata > Amphibia > Caudata > Ambystomatidae > Ambystoma > Ambystoma mexicanum. The sequence continues at coordinate 1,137,737,820 of NC_090927.1, forward strand.
GGAATGTAACCCAAACAAAACATCCAAAAAACTTAAGGAAATGGACTGGATCAAAACATTAGAAGATGCCTCGAAAAATAAATCAGCCTTGGACCTACCGGTAAATCAACAAAAACAAAACGAGCCTATGAGCTACTTGTTAAAAGGTACCATCAAGCAAATTAGAAATACATACCTGAGGGCTAGGTTGAATTTTCTACACACTAAAGAAATTTTATTCATCAGAGGCTCTGTCTCCAACAACCTTTGTAGATTTTGCAACAAAACAGAAACAGTTGAAACTGTGAGGCATCTTCTACTGTCGTGCCCTGAATTGTCCTCAAAAAGAATGACCCACATGGGACACCTCTTCAAAAACAGATGGTGTAGGGAAGAAGATTACTGATGGAACATTCTGATGTCGGGCGACAACATCAAAACAGTAATCGCGGTCGGACAGTTCTTTCAGAACATAAACTTGGCGAGAGAAGAAACAATCTGAAAACAAATTAAGAAAGCAACTCACACCGACGAAAACGAAAGGATCAAATGAAGGAACATATTTTACACCTTTTGTAAAAACGGTGAAAAAACAGTTTAATCAAAATAATAAAAAAAAAAATTGCTCTTAATATGATTATCTAAAAAATGTGTTGTTCTAAAAAATAACCTTGTTGAACAAAAAAGTTGAATGAGGAATTCATTCAAAAGATATTTCGCTATTTCTTCAAAAACACCCTAAACGGTATTATTTAAGTATTTGTATGTATTTATTTATTTATTTATTTATTTATTTATTTATTTATTTATATACAGGGACCAGCCATGCTCTTTTGATCACAGAAGTATATACAATAGATACGAAATCAGATTTGAAGGGAAGCAGTGACCTTCTTACAATGGAATGTTATAAGGCATGTACTACCCCTAACTGTATGCAAATTATAAGAATTTTTGAAATTACCTGGATTTCCAAGACTTTATGAAGGCTCTCAGCTTGTAGCCTTGTACCTCCCTATGGCCAATGAACACATGGATGGTTTGCTACGTACAATTAGGGGTATTCTGTGCTATATATTATACTATATGTGGTATTATAAGCCCTCTTTCACTTTATCAAATCAGATAATTGAGCTTGCATCGGATGAACAGGCTATTTGGGTAGGAATTACTTTCTTTTTGTAAAATTATATGAGGGTCTGGTTTTGCAACCAAAACGTATATGTAGTTATCTAATTTGCCCAGAACTCTCTCTGCATTTAAACCCCATATGTTTATTGGCGCTATTATGCTATTAAAGATCCAAGGATGCACGAGACACGTTGGTTTTGGCTGTGGGTTCCAGTATCCCGTCACTTCTGGTGGGCAAGAGCAATGGGTGGGGTGAGTTACTGTGGGGGGGGGGGGTTGTTATTTCTGTTAATGCATCTGTTCTATATGGGCACACGCTTAAATTGTTATTATAGTCTCTAAAGCACCATGCTCTGTTTTTAGTTGGTGAGGAGCAAGCAAGGATTGCTTTGGTCAGACAAATTACTTTTGTATAAGTCTTTCATGTTATTTTATTTAAAGTGTTCTTAAGGCCTTCTGTCCCCCTGGAGCCAATCATGCCTAAGTGTTGTAAGAAAGGGATAAAGTGGGGTGAAAGAAAGAAAGAAGGACAGCAGTGAAGATGTTACACTAATTTACATAAACAGGCAAATGTTCTGGTTTATGAGGAAGGTATAGCAATAGATGGTTTATGGACCTAGACGGGGGACATGTAGAGAGTGTATAGAATCTTAAAAAGTGTGGAAGAAGGAAGCAAGGTGGGCCAGTGAAGCCTAATTGAGATAATACACCATAGGCCAAATATATATCAGTAGGCAAATGATTGGTCTTAAGCATCCAAAAAGCCAACAATATCAATCATGCACATATTTCATGTTGATGAAGTTTCCTACCACTAAGATTCATGGTTCAAAGCTTTGTATAAGAGCACCAAGTAGTATGAGGGATACATAAAGACACTGACGAGCAGGGTAAGCCTCTATGCACAGCTCTTGCACGGGGTTCATGTGAACTTAGTGCAAGCATGGAGAAGTGTATGTCATCACACCAGTAATGAGCCATTTGTGGGTGGTTTGCAGAGAACACCATGGGTTTTGGGGTGGTGATGTCAAGAATACCATGTGTCATGTGTTTTATGCATTGCTGGGGTTCATGCACAGATGTACGTTATCAGCATGGGGCCCCCTCCACCGCGGGGGCTGTGGGGGACCCCGTTACACCAGTGCCTGCAACCCCCTCTCACCAAGTTCGGTATTTTCAGGTCCGATCTTTTCTACCGGTGCCGAATGTGACCAACACATGCATTCAGCATTTTATATTCGATCTATTGGTGCAAACCCTTCATGCACAATTGTATGTTTACGTAGTGATGTGGGATTATACAGTCCGCTATAATCAGTGATTTCGATGTAGACGCTCATTCACTTTACATATCTGTTGTCAACTGACTCTAGCCATGGAAGCCATGATACTGCTCTACATTGTGGAGCACTGGGACCTACTTTGGTCCTGCTCATCTTCCAGTATCAGTCCCCTTAAGATCTGTCCTAGGTCCACTGCTCTCAAACTCTACACCTCCCTGTGCCATTCCATCTGGCACCCACCCCAATCTGTCTACCCATCACACACCCTGTGCAGCCTCTTGCTTCTGGTCCTTCTCACTCCTTGCCCACCTCCATTTAAACTCCCTTCACCCTGAAATTGATTGTTTATTTGTATGGAGCCTATGCACAATGTGTTGCAAAGCGCTTCAAGGCAATGGAGGGAGCAAGGGAAAATACAATGACATTCTTACAAACCTTGAGACATTACGAATGTGAAGAAAAAGAAACACTGTACTAGTTCTTTTTAAAAAATAACACCAAGGTTCAATCATTCAAAACAGCCCTCCAGCTCTACCTCCTACACAATGAAGGAGAACCACTCTATCAACATTACCCACGATGCCAATCCTTCTACCACCACTGCATTCATTACTGTCATCTCCTTGCAATTACCCCTCATCCACCATCAGGCTATATGCAATGCTCCATGTTTTAATTGGGCGACAGCTAGTTTGAGGGAATTTCCCCTTCACCCGAATCAGGCGCACACAATTTCTATATATTGAATGAAGTTCTTTTTATGAACCTAGGGCCACAATTAAACAATATTCATTCCCTGGAGCCTTCCTCCCCCCTTTGGCACCAGAAATACACAGGGTTGCACAGAAGGTCTATTTATTCATAGAATGGAAATAAATGAATCAATTTAAACATAAACACATCATCCATCTATGAAATTCCATTGCGAAAGGTGTCGCCCATAAATAATGATCAATACACAAGTCACCTCAATTCTCAATGCTATATTTACAGGAATTGAGAATTGTGCAACACACACATCAGTACCTATACCTTTGCTCTACCCTGAATGCTCATACACCATGCATTGGAAACTGTATGGGCCTCAGGATAAAGCTGCCATTTTATAGAAAACCACATTAACTCAGAACATTCCTGCCTATCTAATCTCTTTACTTCCCCTTTATTGAAAATAGATAGCTCCCTCCTTTCTCAATGGACATGTCAGAATTTCCAACAGCATTATAGAAAGCACAATGGAAATACTGCCCACTTGACATTCCTGCATGTAAATTGCTTATAATGAGAAGATTGTCTGTTTACATTTTTTTTCCACTAGATTCCCTTCAGTGGTACTTCTATTGCACTACTGTGTAAAAGCATACACTTCTCAATTAGAATGAACAACTTAAACGAGGGTAAATGGCTATCAGCGAATCACATTTTTCCCTTTTTTCTTAGTAGATTCCATGCTGGTAACAGAACTTTGCCTGGTGTTGTAACCAGGAAGTGACTTCAATTACCCTATTGTTATAGGTGTGTACACAGTCAAATATCATTTCAACTCCCAAAATATCTCTTCTATGCTTGATCATTAAACATAGAAGGAGGCAGGGAATCTCCCAGTATATACACCATAGGACCTATTTTATAAAATATATAATTCAAAATGCACATATACTTTTGAAACATGTATCCATTTCTCAGGATGTATAGTATATACTCTATTTATATATACCTCACCCTATCAGTACTTTCACTAATATAAAGGGCTGGGATTTCATCTATTACCCTTTAGAGTGTTACTCCTCTCAGAATTATTTCCCCTAAATATTATACATACATAGAAATGTCTTATGGCTGTCTCATGGACAGGTGGGACTGGTTTAATTAACCCCCCCCCTCTAGGGTGGGATAGGCATCAGTCAGCAATATGGTGTGTGCTTCCCTCCACAGCCTGGTTTCCCTCTTTCTCTACTGGTCCTGTCTGTTGTCTCTTCCACTGAAGAAGACATAGGGTATAGGTTCAGGTAGGCCTCAATTACAGTGCCTGACAAATAATCAAACATGTGTCCAAAGAAAAATAATCTATTTCATTCTCTTTTCTGTTGTTTCAAATTCTCCTTCTTCACATCAATCAGTCAGCCAGTGAGTCAATAGGTGAGCTAGTGAGTCTGTCCCCACAATATATGGTTTTTCATTTGTACAAATCAGAAACAGGTGTTTATCATGTCTCTAATCTAATTGGCAATTTATGTGATTGTACAGTTTTCCAAAAGTGACATCATACTAACCCATCCCCTTCATACTCATTGTTATGTTATGTTAAGTTGATTTATACCATGCACCATTGCTTTTTTCATGGCCTCCAACCGCTCACGTGGCTCTGCAAGGAAATGTGGATTGGGTTGGTTAGTGAGTGAGAGAAGAATAGGATAGTTGGTCTGCTCATCTGTTGACGCATGTAGAACCAGGAGGAATTGGTGTCTGTGAATGTAACGTGTCTGGGTATGTTTATTTTTGTGCACTGGGCTTTTGTTCAGAAGGGCAGTGTGTGGGATGTACTGACCCACTAAGCTCTGCCCTGCGACATCACTGTGTACTGGTGCCACCAGAACCAGCGAAATGGCTGCAAGAAGCCCTATGCGCGCTAAACCTATGAAATTTGCGCTGTGAAACCAGAAAGATGGCTGCCAATCTACATTGCCTGTGTCAGTGGTGGAACAGGAGACCGCACTGCTGAAACCTGTCATTGGGCTGCCCACAAAGTGCAAATGGAAACTTCATGAAAGGCAGTGCTGTATTGCAAGGAAACCCAAAGGTTCTCTGAAATCCTTTTTTTCCCTTGGCTGCTGAAATTGAAAAATAATGGTTCAAAACATCAGAAAATGTCCAACATCCTTGCTGGGCGTTACCCATCACTTCATTTAAAGAATTAACAGAGGCACACAATGTCAGGAAAAGCAGAATTCATAATAAGAATATCCACATTAAAAAGTGTGTTTGTCTGTGAAAATCTGTAAAATACGGGCTCAGTACCGTTGGCCGCCTGTGTGACAGCTGTCATTTAATTACACTGGAAGCTTAAACTTGTGCAGTTAAAATCAAATGGGTGGAATTAAGTGACTAGGCAACTATTTAATCTCTATGTTTTAAAAGACTGGAATTAGAGATGTGTTTGCCTGTTGTGAAATCATACGTTTATTTTTCAACTAAGAAAATGTAACAATTGACTTTAAAGTAAATCTTATGCAAGCCAAAGAACTTCAAAGCAAATTCCACAGTTGCCCCAACAAAAGGCATCTCTCCTGCTTCTCATCAAAGCCCAGGAACTCCCAGTCAAGTGTTAATGAAGAGGGGAGAGGATTTTGCTCTGCTGCTCCTGGGAGAGACAAAGGACTCCCTTGGCTGAAAGGAATATGCAGATGCAAGTGTCAACAGAAACCCCTGCTAGAGGAACGAGGCAGGGATTGCTCTTGAGCCACCAAAACTTTGGGGGCGGGACAGACAGTGTTGTATATTCTGAAAGCACAGACAAGTATATTTTTTAAAAGGACTGACACAGAACTGTGCGAAATTGTAAACATTGTAAAAATACAGTATTGTTAATGTGAAATTTCTGGTCAGGTTTTAAAAGGGACATGACTACAGAATGTGTGGTTTTGTAGCTATTGTGGTGATGTCAGAAACATGAAACTTCAAATGATTATGCCCAGATATCATGCGCACATATGTGTCAAATTGTGGACAAATCCGACATTGGGTACCGGCCAAAAGTGCAAAAAATTGCCAAATCTAGACCCAAACTCTCACCGTGACGGGGCTCAGATGAATACTTGCTCCCACAAATATCTGATATAAATATGCTATTGGTATCAAGTTTGCAAAATTGTAAATATGTCTTGTATGAAAAATAGATTTCATGTGCAGAAACAGAGGGGAGGTTCTCCCTGGATCATAAAACACACCGTCATGATGACACAGTGTTTTCTTCCCAAATCAGGGGAGAGGAAAGACCCTAACCAATAGAATACCTAGGGTTGTGCCTAGTATAATTCAGCATACCCACCCCTTTAGAAAATACATAAATAGGGATAGCTTAGGATCTAGAAACACACATGCACTCACCAACCGATTGTTGGCAGAGCACTTTGCAAGAGAAATCCACATTCCAGGCTCCAGACTCCAGAACTCTGAAAGCAGAAAGGCCCATTTCCAAAGCTGAACCATTCTCAGCTTGGCCTTTAAAAATCCTGAAACCAGATTTTACCCCAGATCTCTAAGGGGAACCCAAGAACAGCCTGGCTGTACTGTGCTGCTTTCTTTCTCAAAACTATTGCCAGAATCCCAAGATCCAAACCAGTAGAGCCGAGCTGTGACCAGATAGCTGTGAACCAGAACCCGTCAGATCCAGTCTAGTCCCACTGTGCAGTGCCCAGAGTGCCTTGCTGATTGCAGAACCAAAGAGCCTTCAGTCCAGTCCGGTGTGCTAGCAGAATTCCTGCCAGAAAATCTTTGACCAGATCCCTGACAGGTCCATTCCAAACATTGGTAGTGAATATCCATAGCATAGGATTGTCTCTAGCATATGTATTATCCATAAGTCATCCTATCCAAATCCATTCTCTTATATCCTGAATTGCATTGTTGGAATATTTTGTCTTGCCTGAACTCTTTCGCTTACTCTATAGTCCTTTGTAATAGTAGTGTTAAAAATCATCTTTGCGCTAATATATTTTCTGAAGAAATGCGAGCGTCTCGGCAGGCCAAATGAACCAGCGATATCCTGGGCTGGTGGCTGCGCTGTCGTGTAGTTTGCAGCTTCATAGTCTACCCTAGTTTAAAGAAACCTTGTTTGTCATTTTAAAAAGCACATCTTTCTTTTGCAAATTTTGACTCTTTCTGAAAAAACGACCTCCACAAAAACCTTCATAACTTCGGCACCGTGCATGCTAGAAACGAGTGTCTAATTGAAGCTAACATCCTCAGCTTTCCAAAAAAAACAAAACCGCAGCCCAAATCCTTATAGTTTTTCCGCAATCGGGCCTACCGCGCGTGGGAAAGTTTGCTGCAAATTTTTCATTTGGCTCAAATCTATTACGTGTGAAATAGCTGTTCATTGCATCTGACCTCAGAATTAAGTTTTCAACTTTCTAGTTACCCAATAATCATTGCTAGTGTTTATCTGAAACCATACAAAGCGGCTCCCACTAGTATTGAAACCATTTTAGTGAACTAAATACATTTTCAGTGTTTTACCATTCCATTCAAAGCCAAATTCATAACCATTTTTGACAAGTTTGCAATCATTCCTGTTTTTCTCTGTGTCTGCTGGGAGGAAATTGGGATTGATACTCCATTGTTGAATTCTGTATTCCTGAAACCTGTTTTCCCTCCTTCCATCTCTTTATATTGCATATTGGAGGAATTGAGTAGTGTGCAGGGGGAAAGAGTGATCACATTGCATTTTGATTGAACCCACACCAAAGTATTATTCTATGCTGTAGTATTTTTTCCTATCATTACTCCTTCTGATTAAAGAGATTGTTAAAGTGGCATCACCCCATTAGTGATCATTGTATAACCAGTAGAATAGTGTGATATATATTGTGAAATACATAAAATAAATATTTTTAACTTTGCAAAACAGCCTGATTCCTGGTTCAGTGTGACCGGGGGGGGGGGGATTCAAAGAGAGGGGCGTGATATAAGGGTACATCATTCAGAAATAAAAGAATTTATATACATAAATAAATAATGAAGGGTTTCAATTGTGCATCCCACGCTAGGCATTGACTAAGATGGAGTGCCCGGTTGAAATCACTTACAAGTGTACAGTGTTGGACTTGAGTTGTTTGTTGTCAAAGGTTATTGGATTTGTAGTTTGCTTATAGAGTGATGTGTGGTTTGCGTGTGTTGTATGGAAGAAAGAAGTGGTTAGTGGGGTTTGGGTGATCTCTGGGTATTTGTAGAAGTTTATTGTGAGGGGTTTGAAATGTGAGACAGGCACAAAGGTGCAGTTTTCTCAAAGTTTGACATTTATTCAAAGTAAAAAAGGTACTGATAAACCCCTCACTTTCCCTAACTTAACAGATCGATCCCTGCCTAGCAAACTAAAACTAAAGAAAACCGATCTAGTGTCCAAAATCCTTCTGGCCCTCACACTTACACATACTATCAAATTATACAAGGAAAATATGGCTGACCTCTAATTCAACAAAAAAGAGAGTTTTGCAATTCAAACTTAAATATGTATTGAAATCAGCCCTTGTGACCAGCGTTGTATTCCCTTCCCCTGGATCAATTCAGGAATACTCAAAGTATAATTCTGTTCCAACAAATTTCTGTTCAGAACCCACAGAGTTTTCCCTGAAGAAATAACACATGTTCTTTTTACCACCACTGGTTAAAAGTTCAAAAAACACAATGTTTTCCCCAATATCTCTTTTCAAGGATGTTTGACTTTCTTCTAACACACACATTCTAAAATCTAAATGCAATTGTTCTGTTATCATAGAAAAAGTTTCTTGTCAAAATAACAAGTTATTCTTTCTGAATACTTCTTCTTGCAAATAACATTCCTTTGTCAGGATAGCAAACAGCAGCTCTTTCCACAACTCTTTCTGCCATAAGGTTATCAGATCACCAACCTTTTCCTGGTCCACTCGAATGGCAGGACTAAGTACTATAAGCCCTTTTCTGGTACACTCACCGCCCGGGAAGAAAACTCCTAACACTAACTTCCCACTTGTTAGTTTTATTGCAGTAGTCTCTACACCGGTCTTCTGACCTGGTTTCACAATTACTTGATTCTTGGCAATGTGAGGTACATGTTTTTCCAGAACTATATCTCTTACAAGGCAACTTTTGCATAGCTCGTATTATTAAGGCGCTCTCATAACCTATTGGCTGTTGGCAATGCTGAATATGAGCAATTCCCTGGGGTTGTCTTGATTTGCTAGATCCGTAGTTTCTAGGTGGCAGGCAATAATGGTTAGAAACTTCCCCCACTGGTACTTTGCCCAAAGTCTCTTGGCAGCCTCTGGAATGTAGACAATACTGGGTACAACCTTTCCCTTCTGGGTGTTTGCACAAAGTCTTATAACAGCATTTTGGCTGATGGCAATACTGGTTCCAAGTTTTCCTCTCTGGGGTGTTGCCCAAATACTTTCCTTGTTGCCATTTATCTTTGTTTGTTTTCATTATTGATATTCATTCAATATATTTTGCTTGGATTGTATAAATGTTCGTTATTCAAAAACCTTATGGTGTGACAACTTTCTTTCATTGAGAGCTCCGATGTCAGTACTCACTCTCTGAACACTCATTGGCTCTTCACAGGGGCTCCCTTCAGTTGTTTGGTCTTGCAGCGCTACTTCAGACGTCACTCTGGACGTCATTACGAGCCTGGCAGTACAACCCACAGGTAGCTGGCAGGTTGCCGCCAACCCTGTAACACTGTTTCTTCCACCTGACATTTTAGTGCTACTGGGATAACAAAGGCAGCGGCATAACTGTTATTTCCATTCCCATAGGACTCCATGGGAATGGGAAACCTGAATCATGGGCACCCTTAGTAACTGTGCCAGTACTTCAGTGAAAATCCTGCTGGTAGGGGCCTGAACACCCTGCATGTCAGGCCTGCCAGCAGTTCTGTGCCCATACCGGCAGACTCTTAGTTTGGTGGTCTGGAAAGGGTGCCGGTACATTGCTACTAGCACCTTTATTTAGACACCGCCAAGCTTTTAATGAGGCCCTGTGTCCTTTCTACCATCTTGGTGAGCTTCAGGTAAACTGCACGCAGTCTCTGTTGATCTTCCGCGACTTCTCCAATCTGCTTCACTTTGCTTTGGTAATGCACCTTCCTTGCTGCTGGGCTTCTCTTGAGTACGCCGTCTTTCGCTGCACGTACTCTGAAGTTCTTCATGGTGACATCCGCTGGTGGGTTCCTCTCCTTGGTGACACTTGCACTAAGGATGTCTTGAGCTTTCTCTGCTTCACTTCCCGCATGGATATGGCTTGCTTCTTCCGCTGCTTACAATTTAATTACAACAAAACCATGACTTCTCCAGCTGGCTCTTGTCCTGGGATTTAAATATCCCACTCAGGTGCTCTAATTGGCAATGACTATACTGCACCTTTGGATACTCATACTTCTGAGTCCCAATGGGCTCTGAGTTCCTCTTCTTTGTCCCAATACTTTTGGCATCATGGGAATTTGAGTTTGTAAGAGAATGAGTGATATTACATTTGATTGTTCTATAGACTGAGAGATACCAGAGAAAGGGGTTTCATGATAAAGAGAATGCAATTTCACATTAGAGGGAGAGGTTCTCTTTCAAATAGAATCACAAAGTACAAATGATCATCTCTTTAACTCATGAGCCTCCAATTTACCAATCTGACTCTGTTTAACTGTTTTTTTTAACAGGTTTCTGTAACCCTGGAGTTAGAAGGATTGGAGCATTGATAGCATTAAATATCTTGGAATTATTTCCTCTTCATCTTCAGAAGATGAAAAACATCTTTCCTAGTGGAGTCACCACTTCCCCTGGATAGCTGTCTGCTCCCATGTGATTGTTCCCTCTGATGCCACCCCCAAGACTAGGATCAGGTAGTGGCTACCTTCACCTGGCCACATGGGAGGAGGTTCTGTCTGGGGTTTAGTGATTACTTCATATGATTTATCAAAGTATTCATTGGGCATATAAATGAAGAGGGCAGTCTAAAGGGTGTGACTTGTAAACCCAGGTTACCTCCCACTCAATGTGATGTCATCTTGGAGATTTTTACATTAAACAATTGTATTTCCTGAAACTTCACGTTCCTAACATGTGATTATCTTACTAATTGGTTTATCAGACTGCTCAAAGTCAGGCAAATCAAATAATGCAATTTTTATCTCAGCACAAAATAGAATTTTGTCTTTTGTTTTCTATATTTTTACAGAAAAAAATCCAATCCTAGCTCAGAATAATGGTCTTGGTGGCACAAACACTAGGTTATAGGAATCACAGGTTCACACTTTTTTTGCACACAAATATCCACATTTACCAAATTTACAAAAGTAAACACATATAAACCCATGCTTTTGCATTCAGCTGATAGAGCTTTTCAAACTGAACTTTACAAAGTTATACACAGAAATATAGTGGCATATTTCAAATTCAAAGGCAGTTGTTTTCTACTTCAACATATTAAATGGCATCTCCAAATCCTCTGCCCGGTAACAGAGCATCTGGCATTAGCTCATTAGAGCTCAGGCATTTATGACTCCAGAGAAGGCTGGTTGTTGTGGCAAAAGTCCTTTCAAATCCAGTTGCTCATAACTATTGTTGACCAAGATCCCTGCCACATGAGTGATAACAGGCACTTACTGTCACTTAATTCAGATTCAAGGGGCCAGATTACAGCAACTTTGCACTGGTGCAAGTGCAAAGTTTGCACGGTATTAGCATTAGGGCAAAGTTTGCCCTGTTTTTAAAAATACTGGGACATATTAGAAAACTATTGCACCATGACAAGTGCAGTTTAGCATGGTATAAGCACTACGTCAAAAATTGCCAAAGTGCAAAAAAGATATATTTTCCATGCATTTTTTCACCATTCCGTATTAGCACTAGGGCAAACTTTGCCCTGTTGCAATAATGCAGTCAAAATGTATCTTTTTTGCCCAAGGGCAATGTTTGCCCTGGTGCTTATATCATGCCAAACTGCACTTGTCATGATGCAATAGTTTTCTAATGTGTCCCATTGTTTTTTAAAATAGGGCAATCTTTGCCCTAGTGCTAATACAGTACAACTTTGCACTTGCACCGGTTCAAAGTTTCTGTAATCTCGCCCAAGGTCTGCAAAGGTGTGAAGTGTTAGCTTCAGGAAATGACAGGCTAATTAAATGATCATAGTAATTGGTGAGCAGACCGCTGCTGCAGATGGATTCAATGCATTTATACTGAATTGTTGGAAGGCTCAATGACACTGTCAATGAGTAGCATCAGTTGTGCTTACAAGGACTAGCTTCTAAGAACAGAACTAAAAGCAGAGTCATAACATTTATAGTTGAGCTTCAAAAGAGTGTGTTTACACTTTGCACATGGGAAAGCATCACCAGCCCTGCAGCCGTCTGGGAGGTGTTGCAGAGGGGTATAATTGGACCTTCTAGGCACAAAGATGCAGTTTTATTTTCAAATGCAGCCTTTCTTTCTTTTCACGATTGCTTTTACATTTCCACAAAAGAGGGCAACATTATATTTCTTCTTTGCAATCAAATCTCTGGCAAAATTTTACATTTTTGAGTATCTGCACATTTTATAATGCTGATTCCTAATCCTGTAAGGAAATAAACACTGAACTGCAGGCCCAAATTTGTACTCTTCTGTGAAATGCTGTTTTTCATTTAATCAAGTTTGCTGTGTACTTTCTGTTAAATGGAAAGATTACTTTTTTGTTCCTTGTCATTCCTTTGAGCAAATATTCTGGTTGTTAATGGGCTTCTAACATCACACATTTCCTTGCACATAATTTGTGCAGTTACTGTGCGCCAGCTGCAGCTCACATGTTGATATTTAAATATTACGTTTTCCTTTGCATACTTTTCCTTCACATAGATTTACCCATATCCTTCGCTGTTCCTGGTTGATGTTTTGATCCTCCCCATCAGTACATGTGCCACCCTCTTTTGCCACGGCAATTTTCCCCTCCTTCCTAAAGCACTCCCTTGTGGGCCCCCTCTGAAAAGACATTCAGCAGACGCCACTTGTCCAGCCAACTACCACCATATTTCTATTATCCCCCAACTTACTTCACACACTGAACTTGTTGGCAGACTCTACAACCATCAATCTGGATTCTGAGGATCCAGAGGCACAGAAACTGCTCTTCTGAACACCCATGAAGAACTGCTTGCATCTCTGGATACCAACTCACCAGGTGTCCCCATTCTATTTGATCTCTCCTCTGCCTGTGACGTGGTCAACCACTCCATCTTCATAAAATGGCTCCATGACACCCTGTGTATCTCGGAGCAGGCACTAGACTGGCTGACCTCCTTCCCAAGTGACTGTACATCCCAGGTTATTCTGGGCACCTTCTCCTCCCCTAACTCTTTCTACACGTGTGGTTTTCCCCGGGCTCCAACCTGTCCCTCTGGATGTTTAACATCTACCTTGCTCCAATGGCACTCCTAATTTCCACCTCCTCCCCTAACTTCCAGTGCTATGCAGATAACACACAACTCTTTTCAAACTTCCCTCTGATCCTCCTATGTCTTCCTTCATCCCGGACTGCCTACCTGCCTCCAGTCCTGGTGCACTTCCAAAGATCTCTACCTCAATTACAGCAAGAGGGAGATCCTTCTTATTGGGGCCCACGCACCCTTTTTCTTCCCCTCACTCTGGCCAATCTCTACGGACTGTCCACCCATTCCTTCATCTGAAGCCAGAAACCTTATAGGCATCTTTGACTCCTGTCTCTCCTTCCTCCCTCACATTCAGGGCATTACCAAGAAGTCCCACTTTCAACTCTTCCTTTTCAAAGGAATTCTCTCTTCTCTCACTTTCTCCCAGAAGCTCAATGTTACAAGAGCACTGGTTCTCTTTAGGCTAGACTACTGCAATAGCCTTCTCTTGAATCTACCCTCTTCCTCCCTACGACCCCTCCAGCCAATCCAGAATAGAGAAGCAAGACTTATCCTTGGCCTCAAGCCCAGGGACCTCATCTCTCCCACCCTAAAACTCAACACTGGCTCCCGGTTGTTGCAAGGATCGAATTCAAATCCCTTTGCATCATCCATAAGGTTGTCTGGGACTGGGCACCACACTATCTTCAACTTGCTCTTACTAAATATTATCCCTCTAGACCTCTACGTTCCTCTGGTACAAACTCTCTGCGTGTCAAGCATTTCACTAAAAAGAGGGCCGGTGGCCAATCTCTTTCCTCAGCTGGCTCCCTTTTATGGAACCGCCTCCCCCTTCCTCTTCATCCCTGGGCACACCCAATTGCCTTCAGCCTCCACCCACCCACTGCACATGCCTTGGCATCCACTGGCCTATGCTACTGTAGGCCTGCACTTACCCACTTATTGCAGCTGAACGCTCCCTAGCACTTCCTGCAATAGGCACTTATATCGGCTGCTCACTCACGAGCCAGGCACTACAGCACTTATCTCCCCCCCTCTAACCCTCTCCTCTCTCTGCACTTGCACACTCCGAAAGCTCACAAGGCCTGGTAGGAACATCTTTATCCTCCAGTGTATTATTTTTCAATCCCATGCTTCCCCCCTTTTGCATTGTGGGTGCTTAGAAACACAATGTACCTGTTGTATAAGCGCCTAACAAATGAATAATAAATAAATAAATACATAAATAAGCTGTCCAACTCTTGAATATCTTAACTCAAGCACCTGCCTGCAACACACCCGAGTTCATTGTGTCTTACTCAGTCACTTTGAAACACTATTATCCTCAATAAATATAAATACAAATGCAAACACGTTTCTTGGCACTGCAGGACGTGACCTTAGTCATGCCCATGCCCACTTGCCATCAGCTAAAATACCGCCCTTGGCATTTATCATAGAGGAATGGCAAGTTCTCCCTGTGTGATGTTGTCATACCACTGCCTTCTAGCTGATGTGCTCGTTGTTTGTGAGATTTGTCAGACCTGTGCCCAGTATGTACGCCCCTTACAACTCCGCCCTTCTCTTTGACCTGGACAGGCTGCAGCTCCTACGTTGTCTGGGTCATTAGGGGTGGCCACAGTTGGTAGTCACAATGTTGTTTCTATAGCTGGAACAATGGGCACAAACATAAGCCATGGTAATGGTGAACAATCTTCTGACCCCAGTCCCCTCATTAGGTTTGGTAGTCTGTGGGCCAGGTACCATATCATTTATGATGGTATAGGTGCAGAGGTGGGAGGCAATGAGGTGATGGCAATGATGTTGACGCTGATGGTGATGCCATGAGGGTGCTGAGTCTTGTTAAGGGCAGGAGATGCATCATGAATGAGGTGTAGGCGCATTCCGTTGGATGCAGAAGGAGACTGAGAGATTTGACACAAAGCCTGAGGAGGTGGAAGAATAGGAAAGTGCAAAAACAATTAAGGGCCAATTGATCATTCATGGATGAAATGGCACAGATGAAACAGACAATGGATACCAACGCACTGGTGAAGTCCCCCCTGATGTCTATGCAGAGGGAAAGCTTCTATTGTGTGGCAAGATATGAGAAACATATTGGATGTATAGAAGATATCACCTAGTACTCGTTTGAATGAGAGGATGGATAGGCAGGTGCCTAGACACCATTCAAATCCTGTGCGTAATTAGGAGCAGAGTCCTACGTCTGCAGCAGGGGAGTCCAGCACTCAAGGCATTGCAGATGTTACTCCAACTAATGTATAGGTTATACTTTTTACATTGTCTACGCCATGGAACTTATCCACATGCCAAATTTCAGCTTTATAGCATATTGGTAAGTATGCTGAACATGTCGAACAGTCGCACACACATATCCACAAATCCCCCCCCCCAGAGAAAAATTAGACAAAGGTTTATTTATATGTTGTACTTTTTACATTGTCTACACCATGGAACCTACGCACATGCCAAATGTCAGACTTGTAGCATGTTGGGAAGTATGCTGACCATTTGGAACAGACACACACAGACATATCCATAAATTTCACTTTTATATAGATATTGATACATTTAGATAAAACGAATTTTTAGTTCCTTCTTTTCAGTGTTATTCATTATTATGGAGCTAATTTTAAATACTTAAATGCTGCTGCAATGCCTGCATTATGTACTTGACAACCATATTTACTGTGCTCCAATTCCCACGGTCCAGTTCTCAGAATTAAGCATCATGCTTTAGCGATGGCATTGATTTTCTTCACTGGAGCCGAAGAATTGTACACAAAAAACACAAGAGACACAGACTTAATAGTGTATATTTAAATTGATTTGAGTCATCATTTTCCTTCAGGTGATGCTAAGTGGCTTAAGTAATTTAGCATTGCCAGCACTGCCTTGTACTGACTTTCAATTACGGATTTGATAAATTTGCATGTTCTCTTAGAATTCATGAACTTGCAGTTTGTGACAAGTCAAAGACATAAAGACAGCACCACCATTGCTTTTGATTTTGATGGCTATCAGAGCTTGAAATTAATGTATTTGTATTTTTATTCATTAATTTGTTAGGCTCTTTCACCATAGTGTCGTACAAAAATGGAACAGTACAAAATAATGCGTAGTCAACATAGAAGACGAAAGGAAGGAAACTAAGGGCCTCATTACGACTTTGAAGGTAGCCATGGCGCATTTAGTGCCATGGCTGCCTCCAAAATCGTGTCTTGGTCCGACCTGGTGGAGTGGGGACTTTCCGGGACATTCCGGCCTTGGCGGACCCGGTAAGTCCCCATTCCAAATGCCAATCCCCATTCCCATTTGAGCCCCCATAGGGCTCAATGGGAATGGGGAAGGCTCTAATTACGGGCCTGCTAATAGCAGGCCCATAATTAGCGCCCTGGTCCCCTAACGGGACCCGTAAGGAACATGTGGTCTGACCACATGTCCCTTTCGGTTCCTGCTAAGGGACCTCGGAATTGGGCGGTAAGGGATTACTGACACCGGTCCCCTTACCGGTGCCCGGTATCCCTTACCGACCACCTCGTAATGAGGCCCTAAGACATGTTAGCGATCAGATGGTTTCTCAGGTTTTAGCCGGAACGGAGAGTAAGTGGGGCCAGATCTGACGTAGAGTGGCAAAGAGTTCCAGCGTTTTGGAGCCAATAGAGAAAATGAACGAAAGCGACACTGACACAGGGTGGATTGTGGGAAGTTAGTGAGAACTGGGACTGAGACCGAAGGGGGCAGGTGGGGACATAAATAGGAATAAGAGAGACGGGATAGGGGGTAGCAAGACCATGAAGACATGTGAAAGTGAGACAGAGAAAGTGAAGCAGTAGACGAGACTCCAAGGAAAGCCAGGCGAGGGAATGTTGAGAATGGATAACAGCCGTATGGGGATACAGACCACATGGAGTATGGATTGCAGAATTGAAGGGGGGCAAGATAAGAGGGAGGGAGACCAACACAGAGTGAGGAACAATAGCCAAGACGAGAGAAAATCGAGGTAGGAATAAGACGTTTAGTAGCATGAAAAGTGAGGAAAGGAGAGCTTTATGAATGTTACACAAATCGAAGCAAGAAGAGCGAGGGGTGTTGGAAATGTGTAGGGAAAGAGATACAGAAAGATGTGTGTTTTCCTCAATGCATCCCCACTGCATCCCAACATGGGAGCAGATCGAGTAGTCGATTAACAATGGTGATACAAAGAACCTGGTGCATAATTGATATAAACTTAATGAAAAACCAGAGTTTGGATGCAGCCTCCTGAGTATAGATCAACAGCAAACCTGCCTAGAAATGTAGAACCCAGGTATTGATTCATTGTCAATTGCACTATTGTTGAAACTGCAATCACGTCTTAAAATTGATCTAAGAGAAGTGGTCATCCTCAGCCACAGCAACGACCGATACCTCACTTGTTCTGCCCTCACTGTTTTGCCTGCCTCCAGCCTAAGATGATTGGAGGGCTGCCACACATATGTTGCGCGATGCAGGGAGCCGGCAGGTGACACTGGCCTCCTACAAAGACCCACAACTAAGGCTGCTGGCTTCTTCCCTTACCTGGCCCTGTCCAGGCCTGGCTGATTGGCCTCTTGCCTTCTGCCACCCGAGCACCTTCCTCAGCATCAACTCCCATCCCTGGCCCCTCCTGGGTTCTGTCCACTGTCCACTGTTTACATCATCCTGACTGTCTCGATGATTGGGCCTCACCTCATGCACTTGTGGCCAGAGCTACGGCTCGAACACCTACCATCTTCAGTTACACCGGTACTTGCCCACCACGTCTGAAGTAGCCCACTGCACCTAAGTGCGGCTTTCCCAGACCACGGCTATGACCCACTGCTCCATGTAAGATTGCCTTATCAAAGTAGTGCATTCTACTGTTGCCTTATCCTGTACACTTCTAATGTATCTACTACACCGTTACCTGAACACTGGGAGTGCCTGTACGAGACTCTGTGTTGCCACATATGCTCACCACACCCGCAGTAACCCTTAGCCCTCTGGATCCAGCTCTCCCAGTTTACAACTAGTCCTACTATGCAACTATATATATGTGCTTATAATCTTGCACCTTCACTCTGCCTTATTATGTATGCACCCTGCATGCGGTCACTAGTTTTAGGGAAATCATGGCCAGTAGCTGTATTGTGGCCTGCACTATGTACTCACCACGTAATGGTATGTGATTAGAATCCCCTACACTTGCCTCACTTTATGCAGCCACATAAGATGTCCCCTATGAGTCCACCGCTCACTATCATGATTTGTAGGACTTCTTTGCACTGATTCTGTCTTCCATGCTTGTTTGCACACCTGAAGTAGCCCCCCACAACACGAGATGAGGCATTACCAGACCAGGTACACCCACTGATTTGTTCTCTCATGCCTGTTTGCGCACCTGAACTGCTCCTCCCCCACGCACCATGAAGCGTGGTTCTGCTAAGTGTGTTTATTCTACTTATCGCTATGACGTAAGCTATGTGTGTTCCTGCACTTTCTGATCTTTATGCTGCACTTTCTGTAATTTACGCCTAGATGCCTCAGGGCTTTGTGCACTGATATAAATACAAAATAAATAAAGAAATATGGGTATTTGAGAGCAATTCTCTCACCAAGTCAAGGTCTGATATTGGTGTTAATGAGTGGGTGGGTGTTAAGAAAACACTAAAATACTAGGGCTGGTAAAAACTCAGCATGGGATCCATAATCTGCAAATTAAATCATTGCGGGGCCGATGACTTGGAAAATATGACCTAACCTGACAAAAGTGTGCTATAGGGCAAGTTCACACTGCGCATGCTCCCGGTGGAAGCTGTGAGCTGCTAATGGCCAGGGGGCGCGTTTATTGGGGCTGCTGGTGTGTGCAACGGTTGGTCCTTTGCGACTCCTGCTCGAGCTCAATTCTTCTTCTGCCCTGAGCACACGTGTCTGAGAATGAGACGGGCAATGCCATCCTCTGAACTGATTTCCAAATTAGAGGACTTCAGGACATAACTTCGAAGGGAGAGAAGTGGGTGAAAATAATCTCGGGGATGAGAATGTAAAACAGGATGCTCCATTGTTAAAGGGGCAGACAACGCAATAAGATAACTGGTAGGTCTGGCATGAAATAGGGATGACTCGACATTTGTAAGACGTGTATAAACTAAGTACCACTAATTTGAATTATATTTAAAAGTTGAGTTTTCAGCAATGTCAGGTAGACGTGGCGAGTCAAAGTCACTCAGACGTTAGTCACGGTTTACTCTGGTAACTATCCAGTTAAGATTCACAAAATGTGCCATAATGAGGTAGATTTCTAGAAAAAGGCCTACTTCATCACAGACAAAAGATGGACTGGGCTCAGGCAGACAGGCAGACATGCATATATTGGCGTATACGCCTTTCAAAGCAAACATAAAATGATTACCATTTCGGTTGGAAACTTCTTTAAAAAAAAAATGCTTATTCCATCACATTAGTGTGCCCTTGAGTGGAGCTTGTCACGTGTGTGTAAATGGTGCATGACTTTGTTTGTGAGCTGAGTCATGTGACTTAACAGATGCTCAGGGCAGCAGCCTGCCTAAACATCACCAGACCTAACCACAGGCCAGTGTCATGTCTCCAAAAAGAATAAAAGGCCCTGGGTATATAGACACTTTACCCAGTGAAATAGTTAAGGGACCTGCTGCAGAGAACGTTTTTTGCAGAAAGAATCCAAGTAAAATAGCTCAAAGGGTTAGGGAAACTACTGCAGAAATGTGTCTGCATCCTTTTTGGTAATGGATCACAGTCCCAGCAAAATAGCTCAAGAAGTTAAGGCACCTTCTACGTAGAGGTTAGTAACACACAGCTCTCAAGTTCCAATCCCAGTGAAATGAATTAGAAGATAAATGCACCTACTTAAGAAACTGGTGTGCTAATTTACTAATGTAAAGAACGTATGATCTGTCCGTAGTATACATCACTAGCTGTATTGTCACCTCTTGTATGTAGTGTTTTGATCTTCACGTAGACTCTGCTTCTTACTTACTTAAGTGTACCAATATTCTTATTTAAAAATATATATATATTGTGATTGTAATGAGGACAAGTATGATAGAGACTGTCCAGGTGCAAAGTAGATTGAAAATAAAAGCAGACAATCCCCCTTTGATCGATTATGCGGTGATATCATCATATTGGCTATAGGAATGCAGTGTGCAAGGTTTAAAATCAGTACACCCCAGCACAGTTTTTAAGTTATTAAATAATAAACACAAAGGAAGCCAGAAATGAAGTCGTCGCCGCCCCAAATGTAGTCATGAATAAACGACATACGGGTCATTACGAGTTTGGCGGTAATTCTGCCAAACCACCACGCACCGGAATTACCATTACCGACACTTGGCCCCCCAAATTTTCTGCTGGCTTACAAGTGGTGGTAGCTGGTGTAAGTCCCCATTTTTTGGAGTCCACTGGGATTTCAGCGAAATTTCCCCCACTGGTAATTCCGCAGATTTTGCCGGTTTTTGGAAGTAACGGAGCGATTCAGCTCCAACTTTTTGCTGGAGGAAAACATTCCACCTCACCCCAAACCTGTAGTATGGTGGTGAAGTAATGTGGCGGTAACAGAATTACCACAAAGTTATGACACTTTTTTACTGCACTGTCATACTTGTAATGCCCCCCTAGTAGCTGATTTACAAAGTGTATTTAAGTGGTTGCATTCCACTGAAAAATGCCTTGTGAATCAGGCCTATCATTTTTTAGATGGTTGTGACTTAATATCGTTTGGAAAAAATGGAAATTCAAAAATTCAAAAAAGGGGGAAGAAATAATAAGATTGTACTTTCTTTTGGGGTGGCATCATAATATAATAAATGGCTTTCACCACTGAACATTCAGCAACATTATTACTTGCGAAAGATAGAAGGTGAGAAAATTGACCATTTTAGTAACTGCATAATATAAACAAGAAAGGTAACTCATGCCGGTTTTAGTTTGTAAGATATGGACGCAGTCACTTCCATCTAATCTTCGGACCACCCAAACCCATCACCACCTTCATTGGAGACTTCACCAACCTGATCACCAACATGTGCCTCACGCACACTGACAACTTCTTCCTAGGCAATTTCAACCTCCCAGGCAACAAGGCCACCAAACCGATAAAGGAAGCTCTCCTCTGCCTTCTTAACACACTCAGCCTCACACAGCACACAAAAGACCCAATGCACGAGAAAGGTAACATCTTTGACATTATCATCACTGCACTGCCTTGCCTTCACTGCAGCTCTCCTCTCCCGCTTAAATGGTCTGATCATCTGGCCATGCCTTTCAACATAATGCACACCACCCCAGTCAAGCACTCCCAGCAGAACCCATCAGACAAACCTTCAAGTCCTTCAAGAACTCCCTGATCGAAGCCCTCAGGAAGGCCTGGCCAACCACCACCACACATGGACTGAACACCCGTAATCAAACTGCGACTCTCTATTTGAAGCACTCAACGCCACCTGTTAAGATGGATTTCTAAACTTTGACCTGGTGGGCAGAAGTTTAGGAGGCCACCCTCAGTTTAGTGAAACAGGGGAACCTTCTGGACACGCCAGACCAATCTAGGTAGCTTAGCAGGCTGTCAAGAGTAAGTCTCAGATGGGATGAGAGTGATCAGAAGCCCACAAAGAGCACACACAGTAACAAACCACAAATTACTCTTAGACAAGTGTATATGTAAAATATCTATACGTTTATTGTCGGCCGGACCAATAGACACAAGTACATGTTTGTTATATCAAAACAGTTATCATGCAAATTCCTTATACTAAATAACATAAATACATTACATTTCCAAATGCGACACAGAAGTTAAACACATCCACAACCTGTAAATAGAGGATTGAGTTAACACACCATGAGAATTAGACAATTCTTCAGAGTCAATCCCTTACTTTTGAGTCCAGCCCTAAGAAGAGGGGAGCCTTGTGCTCAACAGTACAGTTGTGCGTAAAAATGCACGATTGCACAGGCAGAACAAAAAGCGTGTCTTCATGGGGAGAGCTGTAGCAAGTTAGGAAGGGGCTTGTGGCGTTTAAGAATTGGTTCCCACTCTCCGAGTAGGATCTGTCCTTGGCAGCAGATCATTTTTCAAAAGGTGAGAATAGCTAGGGAGTGAAATGCTAATTCAGCCAAAGTCGAATACCTTTTTGGGGATATTTGTGCGTAAAAGTGATAGATTGTGCTAGGCGGCCACCGGTAAGTGATGCAAGTACTCACTGATCCTCGGCACAGTCCAGACCAAACTTTTCTGGTTTTGTCTAGGTTGCTAGTAGGTCTTGCATTTTCATGGTGCTCCGGCTTTCAACGGCTGCGGGATAGAACAATCGTCTGTGATGGGAAAGTTGCATTTTCTTAGCTTCCAAAGGAGATACAAAGAAAATTCCAGTGCAGCAGGCCTCAGGGCACTGGAGAGCAGGTCAGCAAGACACCTACTGCAACCATCGCCAACAGATAGTGACGCAGGAATCACAAATGCGTGCAGTGTTACACACTCTGCTAATTTGGGAACAAGAGGAGCTAGGCCTGCAAAATTTGGCAGAAGAGGGAACAGGACCACAAGTCTCCGGTTTCAACTCAAGACAGCAACAGTTCTGCGGGATACCCTGGGAAAGAGCTGGAAAGTTCACTGGATGGCCCAGGAACACTTCTGAAGTGGCTCGTTGGACAGGTAAGTACGGGACGCCAAGAGTAGTTGTTCCCACTACTCCAAGGGGGCAAAGCTCCTTGGGCGGCCTTCTTGATTGATGAAGAAAACAGGGGTCCAATGGGACTGCAGAGGGGGAAGGATGCCAAAACCTTCCAACACGTCTCCAGTGGTTTCACAAGTCTGTTTCTTCAGGCAGGATACTTGGCTCCTGTAGTTCAGGGAAAACCCAGGTGTTTGACCTGGAATGGATGTAGAGCCCTTCTTTTATCCAAGATTAGCTTTGCGCCAAAATCGAGGACTTCCAATAGAAGATCTGCTCTCATGCAGGCATCCCAGTTGTGGACCAGTCATGGTCTACGGTGGTCCCAATCATTCAGGCACTCCAGACATCCTGACACCAATGGTGTGGATTGGGACCAGACAGTCCCAACCCGCTTCCTGCGTACACACACATGATAGGCAGAAGCCTGTGAAAGAGATCATGTTTTGCTAGAGGTTGCATGCCCAAATAAGGAAAACCTGGGTTAATCAATCTCGGTGAAGGCAAGGGACAAAATGGCCATGGGACAGAACAAAGCCTTTGTGGCTCGGCCATTTTCGGACCTGGCCGCAGTCTTGAACCAAATGTGGCAAACGAGATATGATTCCGTAAAAAGAAGTAAAACACTTATAAATAGTAACTGCTGCCAAACGATTGTCCCAGGCACACTGCTACAATCACCAAAAAATCATTTGGATGTGTCTAGGGCCATAAAGCAAAAACAACCCCAGCACACAGTACTTGAAGGTACATTGTGCACTGTGAAAAATGTACCAAGAAACGGCAAAATAGTCAAAGACTAAGGAAAACATGGTTTCCCAGTACTGACACTGTGAAGGATATGTCAGTTTCCCCACAACAAGTGAGCAAAAGCCCAGGGGAGGCTTGTGCTGTACTGGCAATAAGTCAAGATAGGATAGCCAAACAAAAGCAAAATGTTTGGGGGTCCACAAATGGAGGGAAAATCTTTTCTAACACCACCCTCTCATCCTCCATCAACCCAACACATGCTTCCGAAGCAATGCACATGCAAACCAAAATTGTCAGCAGCCTGGCACACGCAAGAACTCAACCCCAGCAAAAGAGCCATCAGGAAACAAGAGAAATCCAGGCTGCACTCCAGGACCACATCCGATCTTGCGCTCCTCAAGGAACACTTAGCAACCCACTGACAACTAATCAACACAGTCAAGGCCTCCTACTATCAGAACACCATAGCAGAATCCGACAATAAATGCAGAGCCCTCTTCAAAGCAGTCAACCACTGCATCAGCTCACTACACGGCCCTGCAATACCACACTCCATCGAAAAAATCCACCGCCATCAGCAACTTCTTCATCGATACAATCAGCAGGATTTTCCATCACATAGACAACAGCTCTGAATTCAGAGACCCACCTCACATCCCTCCTTGTGAAATCTGCACAACATTAAAGACACTCTCTAAAGAAGACCTGGTAGAAATCCTGGCTGCCCTCAAAGGCATATCGTATAGAGATGACATCCTCCCAGCATCCCTCCTCAAGACCCTCCACACAGAAGCTCTCCTTCCCTACTTGGAGATCATCAACAGCTCCCTAACCCAAAACACCTTTCCATCGATACTAAAGACAGGACAAATCCTCCCTCCACTAAAGAAACCCACTATGGATTTCAAATACATAGATAACTAACTCCCCAATACCTATCTTCCCTTCCTAGGTAAGATCATCGAGAAAGTGATAGCCGTGCAACTGCAGCAACACATCGACACCAACAACCTCCTCCAAACCTGCCAATCCAGGTTCAGACCCAGATGCAGCATGGAGGTGGCAACCATACAGGTGCTTGACTATGCCCTTAATATCCTTGATGATAGCCATCCCTTCCTCCTGGTTCTACTCAATCTCTCAGCCGCTTTGACACAGTAGACCACAGTAGACCACCAGGTGCTCACTAACACCCTGCATTGGCACATGGGGATCAGCGACCTTGTCTTATGCTGGTTCAAGTCCTACCTCTTCAACTGCCAGAAGTTTGTTCAGATGTTCTTCTCTCGACAGACAATGCTACCTGTCATATGTGGAGTCCAGCAGGGTTCTATCCCCTCCCCAGTGATCTTCAATCTATACATGGAGCCACTAGGAGCCCTCCTAGCCACACACAACATTCACATCCACCAATAAACTAATGACACACAGCTACACCTAAGGATTGACTCCATCAAAGACATCCACAGGCTCAAAGGATTGACTCCATCAAAGACATTCACAGGCTCAAATCCTGCCTTTCCAGTCTTGAATGTCCAGTGCATATATGTAGCTCAACCCCTTCAAAACTGAATTCCTACTACTCACCAACATCACTGAACAGCACGACATACAGACCTGGCTATTGACCATGAACCCTGAAGGCTTCACACCCTAGCTCACCTATTGCGACACACACCTCTCCTTCGAGACACACTTAGCTAAGAAAACAAAGGCACCTTGGTATCAGCTCTCCCTCCCAAAAGTATGCCCTTCTTGCATCTGGACTGCGTAAGATCCACCATTCAAGCACTGGTCCTATCTACCTGGATGAGGGCAATGCCCTCCTTGAAGGTCTCCTGTCGGTCTCCCTTATGCCCCTGAGAAGTGTCCTACATGCTGTTGCATGCCTCATCAAGGGTCTACACAGATACAACCACATCAGCCCGGCCCTCATTGACCTTCATTGGCTTCCACTGCACACACAAATCACCTTAAAGTCTTGGTTCATCATCTATAAGGCAGTCACCCTCAAGTCACCCAGCTACCTCACAGAGAAACTCAGCATCTCCGGCAGAAAGTGCACCACCAGAAGCTAGGACATGTGCAGACTTGAAATCTGCTGCTGCAAAAAAGAAAAAAATCAAAAAACAAGCCTTCTCAGCCTACATCCACAGAATATGAAACCTCCTCCCCATCAGCATCAGACTCGCCCCCACGCTCCTACAATTCATAAAAGAACTCAAGACCCACCTCTTCAAGGAATTTCTCCTCCTCAACACATAGGCCATCACATTGCCACTCACACCAACTGTGTCGCAAGATGCTGCCCACGCCTCTCCTCCCCACCACCCAGTACAACTGAACCTCTCCACTTTGCCCCTCTGTATCCTACCCCCCACTGTATATCTGTTCTGTTGTTACCTCTGAAAAGTGTTTTTATTATGCATATGTACTGTTGTATACCTCTGTAAAGTGTTCTGGTGTGTATCTTTATTGTTGTATATCTCTGTAAAGCACTCTGTCTCTTCTCGAAGATAGGTTTGCGCTCAATAAATACCATTTTAATATTAATAATTATATCTTTTTTCCTTAGCATCCCATCCACTTCATCCACTTTGGATGTGATTTCAGAAGGAAAAGACCACTTGTCTCAAGGACAGGGACTATACCCCTTAAGGCAGGCCTGCTTTAGTTCAATCACTTGTGAGAGTTCACCTATAAAAGAGGTAATCTCCAGATCACCCCTTGATTCACTCCTGAACAAAAACTGAAGAAGAATTCATTGTACCTCTGTTGGGAGAGATGAATTTCGAAAGCCTTCTGCTAGAAGTGAAGATTGAGTGTCCAATGCAGAGGCACGCTCAACTCCCTAACCATCCCCAGGGCACATAGTGGGTGACCTACTGCTGGAGCAAGACCTGCCACTCTAAAAACTACACTGGTACCCAGTACCTCACTGCACTGAAGGACCCCTGAAGGTGTATGTAATACAATAAAAGAGCAAGATGATACGTGTTGTTTACTTGCCTCCAACCCCCTCACACAGGAACTCTATAAGGTTTTCCAGCATAACTAGTCCTGAAAAAATGGACCGTCTGCTATAACTAATTTACACAAATGTCTGACAAGTTTATTATTCAAATAATTCAAACTGAATTTAAACAAAAAACACTACCCTCACCTAACACAGTGTACTAAACATTAAAAAACAAATATAAAACAAATATAAAACATCAGATAACTTATTTATATGACACAAAAGATATCACATAACACACAAAAAAATCTCAATGTGTCACTAAAACAACAAGCATCCCAACATGTTTCTGTTCTTAACTGCCCAGTTCAGGCGAACATTCTTCAGGGGATAAATTTAAAAGCATCCACTAATCTCTTCCACACCGTGTTGAAAGGGTAGATTCAGGCACCCAAGAGGGTAAAAGGAAAACAACCTCCAAGCCTGTAAAAATAAAGGAAAGGAGAAACCTAATGAGTTCCAAAGAAGGTGTATTCCAGCCTCCCCTATGTTTGGGGTCCATAAACAAGGAATACTCTTATCATTGTGTGCCTTTAAGTGGAGTGAAAACAGCCAGGATGCATATGTTTTCACTTTCGAACCATTGAGAGATGTGATTTGAGCTTGTTCGACCCCGTCAAACCAGTAATACCACCCAGAGGTGCCTTTGGCATGTGAACAATCTTTGGGTGGCTATTTTGCACTCTCGAACCTGTTCGCTACTGCACCATGCTAGGTTAGCGCGTTGTTGCACTGGCTTGAACTTGAAGGTATCATTGCACCCATCATCTTTGAACCGCCTTTCGAATTGACAACATCTTTGTTTCTGTACTTCATTGACATTTGACCAGACTCTTGGGGGCTCAAAGAACCAGAATCTGTAAGTGCTACACCGGACACCAGACTCAAATTGCTCATCCAGTCACCAGCATCTTCGCCATTTAACTGACTGTCCACTGACCTCTGTGGACCTCATGATGCGCACTGAACGACACTTCATACTGCTTTCCATAATGACCAGTATATTTGTTGCCAATCTTCATCGACAATCGAACCATGATGGCCTCAACAAACCATGACCTTTGAATGCCACATTGGACCACCCGCCTTGAACTGCACATCAGTCATCAACATGTTCACTTTGAGCTGACTGCTGAACCAACCCTGAGCCCCATAATCAGCACTTCTTCAAACTGCAATGAAATGAAGCACGACCCCAGTTCCCCATTGGACATGCAACCACCACTTTCAAGCCTGATTCAAGCCACACAAACAGTACTGGAGATTCAGGTTCGACCCTGTTGAACTGCCAGGAAAAGCAAAAGTTATCATTAAGCGGTTCCTTTAATCCATTTTCAAACAGGAACAAATCCCTTTTCAGAACCTTGTGGCTTCTGATTACCTTTCACCCGTCTTTCACTATCGATAGTGGTGCAGCTTTATATCTTTGCCCATTTTGTGTTCTTTCCATTGGAATGGATTTTGTATAGTGTTTTTCAATTTAGATATAATTTCAGATGGCGTGTTTAAAAGTATATATATATATATATATTTTTAGAACGTTGATTGGCCATTCCTTTTATTTTGGACTCATAGTTTGATGTTTGGGTTGCTACAGGATCACATTCACACTCTCTTGAAATTAGAACCTTCCCTCTGCCCATGTTTCCACAAAAGACAAAGAAGTTATACCTCTTAATTGTCATGTTTCATCTTTATGAGTGAAATCACTCTTGTTTTGTAGTGGCGAAAGGGCTGAGTGTCATGATGCCTACCCCCGGGCATCCAGATCGTGTCCATCAGCCCCGGGAACAGGCATCCAGATACTCATTAAAACCTCAACAGCCTCGCTGGGGGCTTTTTGGATCCAGTCCTGGTGCCTTAAGCACCAGGCTCATCATAGAAATCGGTCCTGGTGCCATAGGCGCCAGGCTCATAGACTTCACTTACCTTATGCAGACCATGCTGCAAATGAGTCCAAGCCAACGTGAGGCCTGGATGGGACTATTTTATTACAGGGACTATTTTTCACTCGGGTGTGGATCTGGGGAACTTCTAACCTGGGACTACTTTGCAGGCTATTTAAACCACGCCCGAACAGCAGCCCATGCTTTGCGTTATTCTGCATCCAGCAGCGTGACGCTCACCGTGTCTGCAAGTCAGCATCCAGTCTTCTGCCACGCCCGCCTCGAATCCAGAGCTCCTAGACAAAAGGAAAAGAAAGGAGAAGAGGTTAGATCACGGACATTATTTGATTCCTTACCTGATTCTGGACCCAGCACATCTCTGAGCCTGGAAAGGACATTATTTCAGCACGCGTTGCTTCGCCAGCAGCAGCGCCACATTATACTCACCAGTCCACCACATCTTTCGACTCGACGCTGCCTCCATCATTTTCTTCGTCGAAATCCAGCACCTGGGGGGAAAACAAAAGGAATAACAAGGTGAGCTGAGAAAACCGACAAAGACAATCTCTTTGCCACCATAGGCTTACCTGCTTTACCACCGGAGGTATTATTCTTGAATTCGCCGCATCTACCTATGCCGCACCTATAAAGGGAGAGAAAAGAGCAAGTTAAACTCATGCAACTTTTACCGGACAGTGTTTGGTAATACAGACTCTTACCTGAACGCCATCAGCTGCCGCCAGGCAATATTCTTTTGGACCCAGCTACAACCTAACGAGGGAATGGAACAAGAGTGAACATCGGACATATTGAACTCTTTGAACTTTATAGACACTGGAGTTCATATTCCTGCGGAACTCCTCCAGTACCTTCAACCCAGTGAAGTAACTGGTATCTACGCACCCCTGCATGCCATGCAGGATGGAGAGCTCATCATTTAAAAACATAAGGTGAGATTACCAAAAGGGGATATCGGAGGTGATTAGTGGGGAGAACGAGAACTGTTGGGGGGTCATCACTAAAGTCCACGGGTGGCTAATCCCTTTCTCCACTTGCAGGAGAATACTTCTACGAGTCCAGCAGACAAGATTAGGTGGGCCAGTCCAGACTGTCATCTCTTTACTACGCATCACATTGGTGGAGACCGCAGCTGTCCGGGTCCGATCGACGCCCCTGTGGGAATCAGGTGAGCGTAACAGAATGCAAAGCCTATCTACAAATCCCCACCCGGGCGTAATGGAGACCTCAGAAACCAACCAACTAGCCCAATTGTTAGGAGAATTTAGGGCAGAAGTTCACTCCGCGTGCCAAGAAACTAAAGCCCTCAGGAGAGAACTGATTGTGTCAAAGGAGCGCACTGATGATATTGCCAGACAACTGCTGCAAAACCAAGCCGGGCAAACACCACTACCTGGACTTGGGGGGAATTCAACCCCCGTTTCATCGAGCAGCCCTGTGCAAGTGGTTCTACCAAGGAGCATTCCTTTAGCTCCACCCGAACGCTTTGCTGGGGACCCGAAAAGGTTCGCCATGTTCATGAACCAATGCCGCTTGCACTTTTTATGCAGACCAGGAGCTTTTCCAAATGACCAAGCCAAAGTAGCCTTTGTACTGTCATACCTTAGTGGCAGCGCAGCGGATTGGACAATTCCATTAGTCAACCAGGATGACCCTCTTCTTCGGGATTTTCAGAGTTTTCAATTGAGCATGGAAAGATTATTCGCCAGACATTCACAGGGACAGGCCCTGGATAACGAACTTCTATCCCTACAACAAGGGAACCAGGACCTGCTAACTTATATCGCAACCTTCAACAGGTTGGTGGTGGAAACCGGATGGCCAGAGGTAAAGCGAATTACATTATTTCATCGTGGACTTCGGGGTGAACTCAAAGATGTTTTGGCCCAAGTTGTGAACCCACCTCAGGATTGCGCAGAATATATAGACTTAGTGGTCCAGCTAGACCACCGACTTCAGAATAGAAAAGCTGATCGAGCTAAGTTCGAGAATCGGGTATTGGTTAAACCCAATGTTACTCCCAAAGGAACAGATGCATCAGAACCAATGCAGATCGGGGGGGTTAAGGGACCCTTAACTCAAAAAGAAAGAGAAAGGAGATGACAGATGCAGTTGTGTCTGTACTGTGGGGCCTCAGGACATTTTCTACGGGATTGCCCTATAAAACCATCCAAGAAAGTAGTTGGAGTTGCTGATAGAAATCAAACAGAGCCTGATTCAGGAAACGACCACGCCTGACAAGTGTAGAGGTCCGCTTGCCGAGCTCAAAGAAGGACACTCAGACCTCGCACCTAATCATACCAATGGTCCTTATTGATCCAAGACAGCCATCATGTGTGCACGCAGTTAGGGCATACATTGATAGCGGGGCCGTAGGAAACTATGTGGACCACGAATTGGCTTCTAGGATGAATCTACCTCTCTGCAAAAAGACCACTTCGGATGTAATCACCACAGTCGATGGAACTGAAATTGCCTCTGGGCCTGTAACTCATTCCACCACAGAGATGACACTGTTGGGTCAAGATGGGCATCGAGAGACTATTGTGTTTGACTTAATCAAAGCCCTGCAGTTCCAAATAATACTGGGGATACCTTGGTTGGAAACACATAATCCTTGTATTGATTAGCGAGAGAAGAGAGTAACCTTCCCGGAGTGTGCACACACCTGTTACCCAGAAAAAACCTTGAACAAAAGCCTGGCCACAGTCGCTAATCCAGTAATGCAGTTACCTAAGGAATATCAAGAAGTCCAGGATGTTTTCCAAAAAGAACAGGCAAACACCTTACCACCTCATAGATCATACGATTGTCAAATTGACCTCATATCCGGTGCACAACATCCATGCAGTAGAATCTACGCCCTTACGGAACCCAAAAACCATCACCTACGACAATACTTGGACCAATACCTTGCTAATGGCTTCATTCGTCCATCTAAGTCCCCTGCATCTTCAGCTTTATTCTTTGTGCCCAAAAAGGAAGGTGACCTCAGAACGTGCATAGACTACCGCGCATTGAACCAGATCACGGTGAGGAACCGATATCCATTGCCTCTGATCCCCGAACTACTAGACCAAGTAAAGGATGCTTGCATCTACACTAAATTAGATCTCTGAGGGGCATATCATCTGGTACGTGTAAAGAAGGGCGACGAATGGAAGACCGCTTTTCGCACCAAGTACGGATTATTCGAATATCAGGTGATGCCATTCGGGTTGTGCAATGCAGCAGCAACCTTCCAGTATTTTATGAACGATGTCCTTCGTGAACTCATTGACGTCTGTCTTGTCGTATACATAGACGATATTCTAGTGTACTCCTCCTCAGAATCAGACCATGTTAAGCACGTTCGTGCAGTCCTTGAGAAACTACGCCAGTACAAGTTATATGCAAAATTGGAAAAATGTGTTTTTCATGCTACAGAAGTTGAATTCCTTGGATTTATCCTGACTCCAAAAGGAGTCCGAATGGACTCTCGAAAGGTGGACGCAATTCTCAAGTGGCCATCACCCAGTTCAGTTAAAGGGGTGCAAAGAATGCTTGGGTTTGCTAATTTCTACCGCAGATTTATTCCTGACTTCTCATATGTTGTACACCCCATCACAGCACTTTTACGAAAAAACAAACGCTTCTTGTGGACCGAAGAGGCTGAAAAAGCCTTCCAAGAACTGAAATTGAAATTCACATCGGCACCTGTCTTAAAGCATCCACGCCCCGAGTTCCCATACATAGTTGAAACCAATGCATCCAGTTTAGCCATGGGGGCTGTCCTGTGCCAGAAGGATCCAGAAACCGGTCAACTTCATCCAGTAGCATTTTGGTCCAGAAAATTCTCGGCCCCCGAATTAAACTATGTGGTTACCGATAAAGAGTTGTTAGCCATCAAATCCGCCTTCAAGGCTTGGTGGCATTATCTTCTCGGTGCCAGGCATACCATTACTGTAATCACCGATCACAGGAACTTGCAGTATTTAAAAACAGCCAAGGCCCAATCATCGCGTCAACTTCGATGGGCCTTATTCCTTGCCGAATTCAATTTCGTGATCACTTATCGACCAGGTTGTAAGAATGGTAAGGCAGACGCTTTGTCCCAAATCGGGATGGGAGAAGCATATTCGAACCCGGAACCAGTGCCTATAATTCATGAACAAAGAATTCTTGGGATAACTACTCTACAGACCTTAGAAGATATTCATTTAAAGATCCAACAACTTTTCGATCCAGCAGCCCTGCGGGACTGGGTTAAAAAGGGCCAAGATTATTCAGTTGTCAATGACCTACCTTACTATCAAGGGCGTCTATTTCTACCACACAAGGAACTACAAGAACAAGTCATCTACAATTACCATGAAGCTCTGATGGAAGGGCACCCAGGTATTGCAAAAACTGAAGCTAAAATTAAAAGACAATTCTGGTGGCCCACCTGGTGAAAAGATGTAAAGTCATTTGTACTGTCTTGTTGCATCTGCCCCCAGAACAAAAGTCAAAAGAAGAAACCAGCTGGTCTTTTACAACCTTTAGATATTCCACCCGCACCATGGCACACTTTGTCTTTAGACTTTATTACAGATCTACCGCCATGTAATGGATTCAACACCATTCTAGTTATCGTGGATCTTTTTTCCAAGATGGCCCACTTCATTCCTTTAAAAGGATTACCTTCTGCTTCAAACTTGGCCAAGGAATTTCTCGAAAATATTGTTTGAATACATGTATTTGCTTCCATATTGATCTCTGACCAAGGTAGTCAGTTCATTTCGCAATTTTGGCCGAAGTGTTGTCAATTGGCACAAATCGACGTAAGGTTATCAACCAGTCACCATCCCCAAACCGATGGTCAGACGGAGAGAACCAACCAGACTCTTAAACAATACCTACGTTGTATGCTCCACCAAACCGAAAGAAATTGGAAGGACATTTTATGGATTTCTGAATACGCGTACAACAACTCTGTACATTCAGGAACCGGACAAAGCCCCTTTTAGACCATATATTGACATCATCCTCGAAGCTCAGAACTAGATTCGCCCCAGCATTTAGAAATGCTGGCAGTAACTCATCTGCATTCTACTATTACACAAGCCTTTAAAGAGACAACAAAACATTTGAAACAAGCAAAAGAGAAATACAAGAAAAATGCTGATCAACATAGAAATGAGACCCCACCATATCGAATCGGAGACCAAGTTTGGCTGGCTACAAGACATATACCTCTAAAAGGAACTCTGACTTTTAATCCTAGATATTTGGGACCTTACAGCATTAAGGCCATTATCAACCCGGTGGCCGTCAAATTAGAACTACCCTCTATATGCGGATTCATCCTGTCTTTCATGTTTCACTTCTAAACCCAGTTCAACCCAGGACAAGATTAACCAAACCACCTGACTCCATCCTAATAGATGGAGAACCTGAATTCGAGGTAAAAAACATCCTGGACTCTAAAATGGTTAAATCAAGACTGTTTTATTTAATCGACTGGAAGGGTTACGGACCACAAGAAAGTTACTGGGAACCTAGTGACCACGTTCATGCTCCTCGTTTGGTGAAAAAATTCCATTGGGACTTCCCAGACAAGCCAGGGCCAAGGGGAAGAACAACTTTAGGAGGGACCTTGGGGGGCGGTGCTGTCATGATGCCTACCCCCGGGCATCCGGATCGTGTCCATCAGCCCCGGGAGCAGGCATCCAGATACTCATTAAAACCCCAACAGCCCCGGCTGGGGGCTGTTTGGATTCAGTCCTGGCGCCTTAGGCGCCAGACTCATCATAGAAAACAGTCCTGGTGCCATAGGCGCCAGGCTCATAGACTTTACTTACCTTATGCAGACCATGCTGCAAATGAGTCCAAGCCAACGTGAGGCCTGGATGGGACTATTTTATTACAGGGACTATTTTTCACTCGGGTGTGGTTCTGGGGAACTTCTAACCTGGGACAACTTTGCAGGCTATTTAAACCACGCCCGAACAGCAGCCCATGCTTCGCGTTATTCTGCATCCAGCAGAGTGACGCTCACCGTGTCTGCAAGTCAGCATCCAGTCTTCTGCCACTCCCGCCTCGAATCCGGAGCTCCTAGACAAAAGGAAAAGAAAGGAGAAGAGGTTAGATCACAGATATTATTTGATTCCTTACCTGATTCCGGACCCAGCACATCTCCGAGCCTGGAAAGGACATTATTTCAGCACGCATCGCTTCGCCAGCAGCGGCGCCACGTTATACTCGCCAGTCCACCGCATCTTTCGACTCGGCGCTGCCTCCATCATTTTCTTCATCAAAATCCAGCACCTGGGGGGAAAACAAAAGGAATAACAAGGTGAGCCGAGAAAACCGACAAAGACAATCTCTTTGCCACCATAGGCTTACCTGCTTTACCACCGGAGGTATTATTCTTTAATTCGCCGCCTCTTCCTATGCCGCACCTATAAAGGGAGAGAAAAGAGCAAGTTAAACTCATGCAACTTTTACCGGACAGTGTTTGGTAATACAGACTCTTACCTGAACACCATCAGCTGCCTCCAGGCAATATTCTTTTGGACCCAGCTGCAACCTAACGAGGGAATGGAACAAGATTGAACATCGGACATATTGAACTCTTTGAACTTTATAGACACTGGAGTTAATATTCCTGCGGAACTCCTCCAGTACCTTCAACCCAGTGAATTAACTGGTATCTGGGCACCCCTGCATGCCATGCAGGATGGAGAGCTCATCATTTAAAAACATAAAGTGAGATTACCAAAAGGGGATATCGGAGGTGATTAGTGGGGAGAACGAGAACTGTTGGGGGGCCATCACTAAAGTCCACGGGTGGCTAAATCCCTTTCTCCACTTGCAGGAGAATACTTCTACGAGTCCAGCAGACATGATTAGGCGGGCCAGTCCAGAATGTCATCTCTTCACTACGCATCACGTTGGTGGAGACTGCAGCTGTCCGGGTCCGATCGACGCCCCTGTGGGAACCAGGTGAGCGTAACACTGAGTAAGTGCTTCAGCCACTACTCATCCTTCTACACCTGCCAGGCAGAAGTAATTTCCTCCAATATACATTATATGTTCCTTGAGAAGGAGGGTGCAATTTAAATGATCAGTTGGGTAGGTTTTAATGAGTTCTGTCAGGCTGCTAGCCATTACATCAAGAGACTCTGTGAAAAAAGGTGTGTTTGGCTCAAGTGATGGCTCTCCTAAGGCTTCTTTGTTGAATTTGCCAGGCAGGTTATTTGGCCTGAGCATTTCCACTAGTGTCTCTGTTTCTTGTAAGTCCTTCTAGTGTCAGAGAGCAGGCGGGTGGTCCATTTACTTTAGTGATGAGTAGTAGAGCGTTGTATAACTCTGAAGTTTAGGGGTGTAAACACTTCAATGATATGGGAATTGAGAAGTTGAGATGATGGAAGACCTTTCTGTCACAGTACTAATTGATTTGAGATGGCAAATAAAAGATATCAGTGACACATAATCCTAAATCACTGCAACCAATAATTGATGCATATATTGACGACATGACTAACCTAGGCCTAAAAATGAATGTAAGCACATTATTGGCATTTGCATTATTTGGTTACTGGGAATAACCAGATTTTGGTGGCCTCAATATCAGATTATTTTGGCATGAAGTTACGTTCCTCACTATCAAATGAAGGCCACGTTACAAAATAGTGTTGTCAAATTAACCAAGCAATTGCAAGCATTTTTAAATTTGCATCAGATTTCAACTGTCAACTAGTCACAAAGCCTATGAAGCAAAGGCTTAAAATGTGGTATTACACGGAGCAACTGAGGAGGTACTAACAAAAATGGTGATCATCTATATAACTGAAATAACAGCTTCTGTATAAGATGGCTGGCACTCCCCTAGTCAGCCCCAACCTTTGCTTGTCATTGTGAGTTAGGACGTTGTTTCTTTATTGATTAATTTTATGTTGAACCTATTTTATAATTCCTAAAACCCTTGTCAACCCATATGCTATATGAATGCAGATAATTATGATGGCATATGGGCCTTGTACAGAATATGTTTGCCTACCCTGCTTTCCCCATGTTTATAGAGCGGTAACAAAGATTGGTGTGTTCGTTTCATAATCTGAACCACAAGCATTTCATAATCTGATGGGCGGAGTGATCAAACTGATTAGAATGGCACTTCTTTATGTATATTTTAAGATAAGAGAAATAATAGAATTAATAAAACCATCAAACAATGTTCATGAATTCATTACAGTGACTCCCAGACTTCAGTCTTATCTGAGCTGGACACCTTCATTAAGCTGCATTCATATATTATTAAAATTCACCTAAATTGCTCATGGTCAAAATCAGGTATGGTTGGTTGTTTTCACTCTTGACCTTTTGTTCTTTTTGTTATCCACTATTGACATGTATTTCCATTTTGTTATCCAGTGTTGATGTTTTGTCCTGTTTGGGTTTTGCAAACAATTATGTATTTTCTTTTGTCCATCTCCCAAATATAAAATCTTGAGGAAATTCTCATACTAGATGTATTGAAATCTTTTCAATGTAGGCATTGTTGACAACCAGTGTTCGTCAGGCAATTAGGCTAACTGCTTGGTGAATGTGCAGGCACTCAGGAGAGGAAGGACAGCTCATGGACAACACGTTTGTCTTGGAAGCAAGACAATGCAACACAACATAGGTTTTAATTCCAATCATGCATTTAGAAACCACTAACTGGCACTAAGTGTGTTATAAAAGAACAGTTATAATAATTCATATACTAAATATATCCCAAGCGCAATGAGTTTGAGAAATAAGAGTTATCTAGAGGCATTTGAAGTTAGTGGTTTAGGATCTGGTTATCTCGATATCGCAATTGCGTATTAGGTGTGTTTAGTGAACTATTCCTCTGTGTTCATTTTATTCTAAAGAGTATCTTTGTAACTATTCACCATGTTTCTTGATGTAATCATTGGTTGTACAAACAATCAGGCGAGGGGAGACAAAGCCAGGGCCTCTCAGGACTTTGAGAAATAGGAAGGGAAGTTAGGAAGCCATGAGGCTTTCATTGGCCATCTTGCCTCTGTTCAGGAATCCATTGATTCCTATGGCATGGCCTGGGTGTCCCAAAATGGGGGGAGACCCAGAGCTCCTCTGAAATCAGCATGAAGATGTCACCAGCCCATACCCTGCTCTGTGGGGCAACACACAGGTGCCCAAAAACACACACTGGGGGTACCAGGGTGTACCGTTACCCATGGGTTGCAAATGGGTATCCCATGGGCATTGTTCACCAAAAATAAAGATGAAGAGCTACACTGCCATGGTCCAAAGAGGACTCCTTTGCACGAACACAGAAAATACACACAGAATAGTAGTGGGACAAGGACAAAGAGGCCCTGTTCCTCCTACGCATTTTCCAGCATCACAGATATTTTTTTCCAACTGATTTGTGGCTTTACTGTAATTCTTGCATGGCTTATATAGCCCAAAAAAGCTTTTTATGATGATGACGATCAATTTGACTGCATGTTTTGGCGAGACAAAGAAGCAGTAGAGGATGAAATACTATAGATATCCAGGTTGAATGAGATAAGGTAATGGAAGTAGCATGTGTGGGACTCTGTCGGTGATGAGGGAAGTAGTCGCTGAATGTGGCAGAAACATCTCTGTCAAATGTTTTCAGTGATTTCAGACCAAACATCAAAGTGCCCATGTGATGCAATTTACGTGGCAAGGTTGGAGAACTCTTTAATGTTTGCAACAATATCACAGAAGAAGAATGGCAGCAATTGTACGTAGTCTATAAAATAACTCATTGATGAAGTTGGAGGCCGGGTTGAGAAATGACTTTACATGGAATGTGCTCAAAGGAGTCATACATTTGGGGTCAACTCTGTATCTGTGATGGTGGTCTTTTGAACTTCAAAGTAATAAGAAATTCAACACCAAGAAAAAAACCTATCTCCCCGCTCCAGCACCGTTACTTTAGTAGCAGAACCAAGCTTCAAATGGAAAGGTCACAGTGAATCTTCCTTCGCATGTATGCCTACAAATCTTTGCAGAGCTACCTCTGGTACTCTTGGCACAAAGGAAACAATGCTACATTATGGAAAATCCCTTAAAACTAGCTAATTACAAAATATCATCTGACAGTAGACCGACACCCACAAAGACATGACCAAATACAAACATTTCAGACCCACCGGCACCAATTGCCATCCTAATGTCAATGTCCAATGCCCCACTGAAACAATCAAACAAACTCAGGTGAGTACCAATGGTCTGGATCCAAAGTGGCTTATAAAATGAACAACCATCCCGGCAAACCATGTCATAACCTAGACAGGATCCTTTTGAGTCCCGGGAGGATACCTCAGCAGAAACGTGCTCGCCTTGGAAACAAGACAACACAAAGCAACACAGGTTAGATCCCTGGTCCGCGCTTAGAAACCTCAGGTTATTAAGCCGGTTATAAATACGCAACTAAGAGACATATTCCTGTAACAGCGCCTCAATGCCCCCGGCTGTGGGAACACTTTAAAAATGCAAATAAATAAATACATTTGAGCAAGTCTCATCAATACATCCCTCAGCAACCAATAAACCACAGAAATTGACCCTGTTTTCACCTTAGAACACAATCCGGAATAACAAGAACTCTGCCTCTATGAAGATCAAACAGACTAAAAAACACTTACGGTTCTTTTACAATGTGGACCACTACTGGTTCAGTCTAGCATTGAAAACCTCATACCAGGACTTGCCATGAATCTCCAACCCCTTCTTTTCGCCAACTAAATGACTAACCTCTGTAAACCTCATACCACCTTACACTGCACAAATAGACCTTCTCACATCTGCCAACTTCATGCCTACTAACACCACTGGTTATCACCAGACTGTGTCTGCAACACAGATCTGCAATATAATACTTTTAATTCACCCCCTCACTGTATGTTACACTGCCCAACTAACCCGCATATTATGCTCTGCCCAGATAGCCCTTTGTCCCTTCTGCACCAGGCTCCTCACTATGGTATCTAGCTTACCACACTATCGCTTCCTTGCCATTTGCGAGGCTACAGCACTCACCCTTGACTCTTACTAACTGCGACACGCTGTGCCTCGCCTGTCGAATCCCTATTACTGTGTCACAGGTTGCCGTGTAATTCTAATCCCCCTGCGAATTGCAATGCTTTTTGCCTCATAAACGGTATGACTATGCATGTACTCATTCTATCAGTCTCGGCTCCGCTGTGACTATTTGCTTCTCTCTCATTAATCATATATGAATGATACATCTTGTTATGCTTAGCCTGCTAACTACTACATTGTGAACTCTGAGACTCTATTCTCAGTTTAACAGCTTTAACGCTGCTGTGTTTGATTGCATTTACCCCTTTGCCACTGTTAAATCTTATGTGAATGATAAATCCTGTTATGCTTAGCCTGCTAACAACTACATTGTGAACTCTGAGACTCTACTTTTAGCTGAACAGCCTTAAAACCTCTATATTTGACTGCATGTACCTCCCTGCTGTAACCTGGTCACACAGCACCCAGACTAACAGTTTTTAGCACTGCTGTGCTCCACATCTCCTACCTCCTGCTCCTTATGATAATTTTACCCTGTTGCACACACAATTTAACCGCATTGACCCTATGATCTGTGATTCGCACATTCACCCTGCCTCACACCCCTCTAGCATGCCAAACTACTAAAGTCTCTACATTTAGCCTGGGCCAGAGGCCCTCTCTTATGTTAACATATTCTTATTCTTCATGGCAGCTTTTCACAGAGTCACCATCACCATGGCCTCAATCCTCACGCTTATCCAATCAATCACGCCCACCAACTTCCTCCCGCCATTCCAAGCCAACAACACCTCTACTAACCTATTCAGCCCACTGGAATGGATCCTTCGGTACGCCACCTCCTCACACCTTTGGTTCCATGCCCTGGCAACATAAGGAACTGGAGACTAGGTTCACGTTTCACCACTCATATGAAGTTCTCCAGGCCGTCTTCCCACCCCTCAAAATGCACCTCTAAATCCAAAGTACATAAACCTGCCAATCCATCCACAATATCTTTAGGGTTATGTAAACAGCCCACCCCTACTACCACTCACACAACAACACCTTTAGCCTCTACTTCACCAAGTTTGCATAAGCCAAACTCTGTAGCTATGCCTCCCCCCATCGAAGGGGCGCTAATCAATGCACGCTCCTTAGTTGCCCATGCTCCCAGCATTGCAGGCCTTATCTCTGAAAACAGCCTCGACTTCTTAGCCATCACAGAAACTTGGCTCCACCAGGTGGTAGGCCCTGCCCTCGCCCTAGTCCTCCCAGAGGGTTACACTATTATCAGATCTGACAGAACCTCAGGCAGAGGAGGAGGTCTCGCTATTATAGCCAGAACTACTCTGGGGCTTAGAGATACTACCCTCGCTAGCCTTCCGTCAGCAGAACTCCTCTCTGTCAAAATCCCACTGACAGCAACTCAAACCATCCTCCTTCACCTAGGACCTGAATTGCTCCATAAAAATCCTTCAGAATGAACCCATCGCCTGGACCGACAACCACTACTTATCCTTTGCCATTCAGACAACCACACCACCAAGCCCCACCATCGCTCCCCCCTCTTTCTCCAGGAACTCCCGTAACATAACGCCACCCAATCTATACCAACTAATCAACAACATCTTGGACAATACCATTTACAAAAACCTAGATCCCACTGCATTGGTCAATCTCTATAACACAACTCTGAAGTCCGCCATGGACACCATTGCCCAGTTAAATTAAAAAAAGACAAGGCAGCCGCCCACCTGAATAACTGGTTCACACCAGAACTTAAAACTTTGAGAAACCTAAAAAGAACAGCAGAATCCTCCTGGCACAAAGCACCCTCCACTCACAACAAGGCACTGTTTTCCAATGCAGCAGCGACCTACAAACCTGCCATCCACACCACCAAAAAGGAGATCTATAACAATAGAAAACTCAACGCCAAATCGAGGACCAAGGAGCTATTCTGCACCCTAAGAGAACTGTAATCCCCAGCTGCGCCCTCTTCAGACTGCACTAAGAATGCTGCCTGGTGCTCCAAAATTCAACAAGCCCTAGCAGACAAAATAGCCTCTATCCAAACCAAAATAGAAGCCAAAAAGAATAGCCTGGCAAACAGCTCACCAAATAAAGCACCACCTATGCCTCAACGTCCTCAATGCCCGCCATTCTCATTCTCCATGGTCACACCCAGGGAAGTGGAAGACATCAATAAAGGCCTTAAACCTTCAAGATGCCAAGGTGGCACATGCCCGGCCCCCTCGATCAAGGACTGTGCTAAGCAAAAATCTCTGTTCATCGCCACAATGATAAATGCCTCTTTCAAGACCAATCTCATCCCCAAAAACCTCAAGGAGGCCTGGGTCATGCCGCTCCTACAAAAAACAATCTAGACCCAAACACACCAACGAACTACAGACCAATAACTACCGTCCTCTTAAAAATTCTCCAGAAACACCTAGACGACAATAACTTACTTGGATTACAACTATTAGGTTTTCGGCCCAGGCATGGCAATGAGACCGCCCTCCTGGATTTGAAAATACAGATGGATGAGATGAGAGACAAAGGCAAACTGGCCATGCTCCTCTTGCTAGACCTCTCCGCTGCATTTGACCTGGTTGACCACCAGATCCTCACTGATCACCTAACCTCTGCTGCAGCCTTTTCCTCAAAGCTTCCTCTTGGATTAAATCATTCTTAGCCAACCTCGCCATCAGAGTATTCCCGCCCTCTGCATCCACAGATCCAATCCCCATCCTCTGCAGGGTTCCTCAAGGATCGTGTATATCCCCAACGTTATATAACATCTTTACGAAGCTCCTCTTCGACCGACTTGACAACTTGGGTGTCACCTACACAAATTATGCAGATGACACCCAGGTTCTCATCACGCTGTCAGGACACTACGCCAATGATACCAAACTAATTAACAACATCTATCTGGAAATGCAGGCATGGGCAGCGACACATAGCCTCTGCCTCAATGATGAAAAAACAGAGCTCCTGATTGTAGGCACCCAAGTTCGCCTCAATAAACTTGACCCTCAGTACACATCGTTCATCGCTGATGGAAATACAATCAAAGTTGCAAATGAAATAAAAATGCTAGGTGTCTTCCTCGATTCCACCTTATCACTAAAAAAACAAGTGAGCGTCATCGTCTCATCAACAGCTTACACAAACAAGCTAATCAATACTTGTAAGTCTTATTTATCTCCCACCAGCTGCATAACACTAGCAAGAGCCCTAGCTGTCTCCAAATTAGACTACTGCAACACGCTCTTCTTCGGAACCTCCAAAGTGAATCTCAACAGACTACAAGTCTTACAAAATAACTCCTTAAGATCTGCACTAAATTGCCCCAGATCAAACCACATCTCCAGCCACAGACAAAAATCCAACTGGCTCCCAGTGTGGGAGAGAATCTCACTCCGCACCCTGGCAATCTCGTACAAATGTATCATCAACACTGCACCTAAAAACCTCTCTGACAAATTCTCCTCATACCAAGCCACCCGATCCACCAAATCATCCCACATACACTCACTTATAGTCCCCTGATTCAACCTCAAAACCGCAGGCGGTGCCAGCTTCCCTGTTCAAGCTGCCAACCTTTGGAACTCCCTACCACCCACCATCAGACTAGAACCATGATTCAATGCCTTCAAAACCAGTGTTAAACTTTGGCTAACTGACAAAACTAGTAAATGATTAGCTGCACTACACCATTACCTCACTGTCTGTTTAGTATTCCGTTATCCTCTCATCCTATCTGTACTTCCTCTGAAGGCTAGAACAATATGTAACCCAGGTTGACCCATTTGTCACTGCTATGTATATCCTCTTATGTATGTGCGCCTTTGTCTGTAACATTTATGCCTTTGTCTGTAACATGTTACGTTTTCCAGCGCCCAGTTACCTCAGGGTTAGGTGCGTGATACATATAATAAACAAATACAAAAAAAATACTATGTGAAACTGTCAAAGCCATGGGAAAGCTCTAATCTATAGCTCGATCATGCACACCCCGAAACCAGCAGCTAATCCAGTGTCGAAGCACCATTATTTTTTTTTCTTTTTTTTATTGTAACATCTAGTTTATACAAACTTTTATTACAAATTCACACTTTCATCGCTTTTCTTATAGTCTCAAAATCAGATCATCATCCTAAAAAAACA
Organism: Ambystoma mexicanum; assembly: GCF_040938575.1. NCBI lineage: Eukaryota > Metazoa > Chordata > Amphibia > Caudata > Ambystomatidae > Ambystoma > Ambystoma mexicanum. Next base: position 1,137,781,919 of record NC_090927.1, read on the forward strand.
GATAAAAAGATGAACGAGGGGTACATTTGAGGAGGGGAACAATTGAGCAGGGTATCTCATACACTAGCCCCCTTAATTTTAGTGTGTCAGGTTTTTGATTTACACCTCTTCTAAAGTCGGGGCCTCTCAGCTGAGTATTCTGTCCATGTAGTTGACAGTTGCACATGTTAACTGAACGTTGTTTCCACTAAGAATATTGAACCACCACTCCTCCATGTTTTCGTTTAGCGCAGCATATTTTTGAAGATGGACGGACCGCTCAACATTCAATTTTAGACATTCAAGGATCAAATGTTTTGTTATCTCCACACGTTCCATACAATGTATGCATTGGTTGGCTTTTGTTTCTTTATCATGTTTTAACCATGGCATCTCTTTGGTTTTATATGCATTTAGTCTAAACTTCAAAAACTTGTCGCAGTGGTATTGTGAGGGACATTTTTTAAAGCATTTAGGCAATACATCGAGGCCTGTGGTCGTAATTCCTAGTTCCAATGATGTTGTTAGATTCGTTCGGCATTCTATGTGCTGTAGCCAATTCCAAGATTGTAATTTTCGTTTTGCCAGTTGTGGAGTTAGTAATACTGTTTGCATCTTTATGTCAGCATGTTTTAAAATGTCCTCAATTTCTCTCACCCAATTCAGCAATAGGCCAGAATACAGCCTAACTGATGATGATGAAAACATGCTGTATGCTGGCACAGGATTTATTAAGGGCATTTTCCTTAGTGCTGACACTGATCTCCCCAATAAAGTGCCATACAATGGCTCCAGAGCAAGTTCATGCCTAATTGCCACCATTGAGATGTTTGTTGGAAGTCTTAATACTCTTCGCCAGTAGATGCCCTCTAAATAAGGCCAAATTCTGTGAATCAGGTTGCAACCTGCTTCAGCGTCGAATGTTAGTGCTGGAATTACTTTCTGCAGATCGAACATTCGAACAGGAATGATTGTAAATTTCCCATATTCTGAATGTAATCTGGCACATTGAAGGGAGAAGGTGGTCATCCTTCTAATAAGGTCTTGGGACCATTCCAATTCTCTGATCGAGTTATTGAATAGGACGCCTAGATATCGGATTTCTGTCGTTATCTCAATTACATCCTCAGCTAGTGACCATCTGAAGTTTTTGTTTCTTTAGGGCCAAACGTCATTTTTTTAGTTTTACTAATATTTATGGCTAGATCATTCCGTTCAGTATACATGTCCATTGCTGTTAAGAGCCTCTGGAGTCCAATTTGAGTCAAGTCTCCTAGCACCAAATCATCGGCGTAAATCGCCCAACTTATGTGTTGCCCATTTATCTTTGGGGGAAAAACACGTTACTGCAGTCAAAACCAGTTGAATATCATCAATGAACAGTTTAAATAGGAGAGCTGCTAAGGGGCACCCTTGTTTCACCCCCTTGTTCGTCGCAATTTCTTTTGTTAGATCACCAGTGACATTGGTTCTCACTCGAATGCATGTGTTTGTATGTAGTTTCATCACTAGATGTAATAAGGCAGCCAGACATGCCCACTTGGATAACTTGCTCCATAAGATCTCACGGTTGATGCTGTCAAATGCTTGTCACATGTCTACAAAGGCCAAAAAGAGATTGGTCTTTCTTTTCAGCGCTTCTAATTTCAGTAGATTCAAAAGAATGAGATTCACCTCGGTTCTGACTCCCTTTGTACATCCAGTTTTCTGGCAATCCATGATTGTGGCATCAGACGCCCATTTCACCAGTTTATGCTGTAGGAAAGTGGCAAACATTTTTCCGATAATATCTAAGAGTGCTATTCGGCGATAGTTGGCTGGATCGTCCCAATTGCTTTTCTTATAAATCGGTACTACTACTGCTAATGCCCATGATTGTGTGAGTTTCTTCTGGACTGAGATGGCTTTAAATAGTTGCTCTATGAATTTCGACCACTGCTCTTTATTTGACTTTAGCATGATGTTTGTTAGCCCATCAGGGCCTGGGGCTCAGGAATTTTAAGTGTTGGATTGCTAACACGATTTCATCAGATGTCTCATAAACATCCCAAGATTCAGTACATTGTTCTACATTTGATGTGGGAGATAAACTTGGATTATAGAACACTGATGAAAAGTGTTGCCATTTCAGACACTACATTTGACATCATTGGCGGTTGGTTCAAGATACCTTTATTTAGAATTGGCCAGATTTTTCTTGACTTAAGTTTGGAAAGCAATTTCAAAATTAGTTCTGCACGCTCTTGCTCGCGTAACACTGCAAATGATTTTATCCAGTTGCAGTACTTCATTCTTCGTTTTCTGATTTCAGGTCCGACTATTTGACCTGGTGATTTTTTTTAAAACTGTAATGTCTTTGTGTAAGAGTTTTTTTTAGCTCTATTTACGGCTTCATTCCGGATATGCTTAGTTTGGAATGATTATATCTTCTGCTGGAGCTTAACATTGAATTATAACAACAGAGGTGCATAGTTTATTTGCTCTAAGGATGACCTTGCTGAGGACATTAAACTATTTCTTAGTCCATCAATTTGAGGTCCGTTTATCCTTAGCCAATTTCGACCTTGGTTAATTAACAGAGTTTCGATGTATTTATGTGACAAATATTCGTAATGCGTATACCATGTCAATTTCAATATATCATGGTCACTTTTTTCTGTGTTTATTACAGTCATCTGGTAAATTTTACTCCATAAGTTGTTTGATATTCAGATATAGTCTAGAGTTTTCTGAGTGCCATTTCGATGCCAGGTAGAGTTGGGTGGAACATCTCCTTTCACGTTTCCGTTCATCATTTTGAAATTTCACATGGTGAGTGCTGCTTTCCAGCGCTCACCTCGATCACGCTTGATTGTGGTCTTACAAGAATTAGTAATTTCGTTGTATTTCTTTTTCTCGAACCATGAATAATTCAAATCATTGCATATGATAATTTCTAAGTCATTACAGGTGGATACACACTCATCCATTACCAATGTAATTGAATTTAAGTATATACTTGTTGTTATCTTTGCCGGGTTCCAATAAGTGTTTATTAATAGTAATTGCTTTTTTCTGTTGTCGTGCCCACTGTAATTTGACTATAAAATAGTGGCTTGCACAAAAATATTTGGATTTATATTTCGTAGCACTTCCCATGCGTTATTGATCTTTACCATTGTTAATAGGGCCGAGTATGGACGACCTTCAGTATTTTTTCCGGCTGGATTCAATAATACTACGTAGCATCTCTTACAGGTGTTTTACGAAGCCAAGTGTCTTGAAGACAAATAACAAAATTGTAATCTAGTGCCAAGGGAAACTCGTTAAATAAATGTTGAATCCCTCTTGTGTTCCATGAGATAAGATCACGAGAGGACTCCTCCTGGTATTGTGATAGCTAATGTTGGTAGCCTCCTTGATTTGAGAGAGGCTTAAGTGTCTCGCCTTTGTTTAACTGCTTGGACTTCCTGACAGTAGTACTTGAATTGATGTTTAACATCTTCCTTAAGTCATCTCGTCTACGTTCTTGCACTGATTCATTATTTATTTTCCTATTCTCATGCTCACTTTTAGGACTTTCCTCATCTTTTTCCAATGAAATCTCGAATCTAAAAAAAACAGTTCATCACTTGCAGCTAATAGGGTTTTTCTCACTACATGTGACTTTATGTGTAGTAATACTTTGTCGGAGCAATTCTCAGTTATATATTCTACAATTCCTATATCTTGTGAGTGAACTGTTCGCAACGATGGAATGTTATGTAACAGTCGCATGATGTTTCCTCTCTTCAAGTTCACTTCATTGTCATCTAAGAGTATGTTTTCAAAACAAACTTTCTGAATGTTGGGTTCCAAGTTATTTCTTTGCTCTGCAGATACGGCTCCTAGTGATTTTCTTTGTTTATGTAGTTGAGCTGATCTTGTTTGTGGGTTTAAGTTCATTGAGACTTTGTTTGTCTTTCTTTCGGAAGAGCTGTTCACTTTTGTTGGGTCGAGTTTTTTTATATCACTGTGGGGTTCCCCACTTCTCGTTGTGTCGTTATTCCAACGTTCTTATTTTGGATAACTTCTGGTGCTGGATTTAACTGATTGTGGGAAATCCTTGCTGTTTGCAGCGGGATTGGGTTTTAAAGTTGTACCACACTAACCACAGTGTTTATTTATTAAATCTTCGGCTCCCCCTTCTGGAGGCAGCACATCACCAAAAGTCGTAGAACCCAGCCAAACCTCAGTTTCTGGGGCCTTCTGGGAAACTCTCATAAACATCTCAGGCCTCCCACCTGCCTTCCTCTCTGTAGGTGCATTAACAACAAAGCTGCCAGAATGGCGGTGGAGCTCCGTAGAAAATCACTTTACATGACATCACAAAGCTTTGCATGGCCATGCCTCAGTCTACCTGAACTGCAAGCTGCTTCCTCGTCAGCTGACCAGATGGGTAAGATGTACTGTTCATAACCAATGTTCCCGCTGAATCTTAAGACTGAAGCCGTACTGTTTCCTTGTAAACTAGATTTCAGTAATTTATTTTATTTATTATTTTATTTTTGTATTTGTAAAGTGCTTAGCAGCCCGGAGGCACTGAGGCGCTGTTTCAAGAAAGTGTCTTAGTTACAAAATGTACAAGGCAATGCATAGGTTACAAGTAGCAAGTGCCTAACAAGGTGAAAGTGAGATAATGGAAATATGGAAAGGAATCAGCCCCATGTTGTTCGGTTCTGCTCATGGACCCAACCTTTTCAATGGATCGGACCCTTTTTAACCAGCCTATCTTCACACCTCTCCTGTCACCCAATGGCTTTCTGTAATCTCATTGTGCTCTGGATAATGCATGAGACTGAAAATGCAGCTATTGAAAAATAAATCGTAATATTCCTATCCATCTATTTGCAGGGGAACGCTGTCGAGATATGTACAGACCCCTGACAACACTGCTCTTTCCCCTGGGACTGGAATCCCACAAGGGACACGTGACCAGCGCACTTCAAAGCACATCCCCTTTGGAAATCGTGATGCTCTTTAAAATGCACACGCCGCACTCCATCTCAACCATGGGCCTATGACCGCCTGGTCCGTCGTCTCCATAATACATGTGGCATGCGAACGGGATTGGGGGTTGACCGTTTATTTTTGTACGTCCGGGTCAGGCCTCTTTTCTGTGCACCCATGAGAAGAACCTGACCTATTCTGCTGTCTTCCTTTTTACTGAGTGATGGATGGCCTGTATCACTGCCCACTTAACACGCTGATCGTATGGAGACATCATGTTTTATTTATGTACTCTTGTTTCCTGTTTTCAATAGAATATTCTTATTGTCGATCACTTTGAGAGTACAATGTGTCTGGAAGTCTCGAGCCTCGCCTCTCTTACAGTGAGATAGTGAGCACAGCACTTACATTCTCAATTGCGAGAGTCTACTTTCTTCCCACGCTCCTATTCACGTTTTAATAATGAGTGGTACCTTTTCTTTATAGTAGGAATAGTACACATTCACCATGACTCTAACAGTAGACATACTTAAATGTATGACTGAAGATGGGAATTTGATTGCGTTTGGGGTTTTGTCTTTATGTTTCTGTCATGACATATTTCATGAATTTCTTTGTTTGGGAAGCCCCTTTCTATGCTTCACTGTTGCAATTATTGTTTACAAGTTGAAACAATTAGTAAATACTTGGAAAACCCTTGAAAGAAATGTTTCATTATTTCTGTCTCCGTTTGCACATTTGTTTGTATTCCATTTTAGTTTTCCATTTACGTGGTTTATGTTGTGACATTATACATTTCAGATTGTCTGTTGTAATCAAATTCGTTTTCAGCATTTCTTTTAAAATGGGCGTGCGTCTCCATCACTTAATAATCAGTAGGTGCCATTGATGAGCCTATCATTTTATTTCCATAATGTCCTTATATGGTTTAGTTTGATTGGTGGCTTGGCGCCACCCTGTTTGTATCTGTTTTCTTCTGTGTAACATACACAGTACCAAGATGAGAAGGCACCCTGTTGGTACTCCAAGATAGGATTTTTGTTCAAGACCAAACGCAGCCTCTGTATTGGAGATGGAAGGCATGTATGGTGGGCCTTCTGGTGTTTAGAGCGTGATGACGTTTTATCTAACCACCCTTTGCATTCTGGTATACTTATATTGAATGGCGCCCGTGCCTTTGAGGAGTGCTTTGGAGAGTGCATTATCGCAGTCACCCCCTGTTGTTTTTGGAGCCCTTGGAGAATTTGCCTGCTTTCCTGTGCCTGGAGTGATGATCCCTCCCTCTTTTCTGCATGTGCATAAATTCAACAGCCGCACGCACAGCACGTGTGCATTTGCAGAATGCAATCTCAAAGTATGGCACACGGTGGGTAATATGGATTGATTAACTTTCTTTCCATTAGGTCACAGCCCATGGTCACAAACGCTCAAACTTCCTTGTTCTGACAATTCTCTGCTTACTGTTGCCTAATCATGCCGGTAAAACATAAAGGTTACCATCTACCATCTAGCAGCATGACTCGGTGCTCTCTTAAACAAGGTAATAAATCTTGCGCTCCCAGTGAAATTCCATCTGCTTCAAGTCCCCCGCTGATTGACAATAGCAAGTCGGGCTGCAAGACTACCATTCAAGGAAAAATTACTGTTTTCTTTCCGCCATTGAGTGATAATAAAATCACGGAAAACAGGCACAAATGTATCAAATTCTCCGGATTTGATGCAATGTGTTCAGGAGCTCCAGGATTCGCATGATGGGTCTGTTTTATCCTCTAGTACTGTTTCCGATGTTACAGCAATGACTGAAGACCCTTTGGCATCTACCATCATAGCTACTTTTGTGCTATGTTCATCTACTGCGACATTTGTGTTTTGGTACAATTGTGACCTGTTATTCAATTTCTATGCTATCATTTGTGCGTAATACCTTTTGTTTCATATGGATGTACATTGTTCACCACTTGTATTGAATTCATCTGATGTATAAAAAAAACTATATACCTTTATGCATAATTATTGTGTTAATGGCAGCCTCAATAAAACAGCCTGTTTTTACAGCACATGTTTTTTGAGAATCTATATTCTACATGCACGAGTATAATTGTTTTTTCCCTACACAACCCGCCCTTCCTTATTTATTAACCTCTTTCCAGATTTGAAGGCCCTAGGGGACGGCTTCCGGGAATGTGTGATGCTGGGGGCTTGCTTACATGTAATACTTATCAGTAATACAGAGCCAGTGCGCACCCACCTACGTCAGTACCCCATAGTTTCATACAATCTCAAATACCTGGGCTAGGGTGCTTGCAGATTCAATAGTATCAAACAATATGGCAGAATATCTGCTCAACAGAGAGGAAGATCGAGCTGCCCTTTTTTCACCAAGTGTTAGCACCAGCAATGCTTTCAGAAGTAATATAAAGGGGGCGGACCCCTAAATCAGAAATGGATTCGGCTTGAAAGACTATCAAGAAAAGAAATACATACTGGGAAAGTACACTGAATACATCAACTGGCAGCACAGATGCAGAAATCAGAAAGTGAAACTACATGCCAGTTAGACATATTTTTGGGCAATATTTAGTATCTCGTGTTATTTTGTGGTAATTTGGTGTGGTGGTATTTTCTTCTCTCTTGGCAATATATTGTGGTAAACTTATTGGGGTATTTTTATAATGGTGAGACTAATTTCAGAGCACTACCTAATAATTATTTCACCAGAGTCCCTAACAGTAAACAAGTACTGGACTTAGGACACTCTGAATAATTAGCTCATGCTTTCCTGTAATATTCTATCTACAATATCACTCTTTTATGCCATTGTGGCTTGAATCCCAGAATACATTAAACATTCAAGTGAAATAACAACATTCATTCAAACTCTCAGAGGTAAACATTTTACTGTGACTAACTTTGCTTTGATATTTTCCTTACTGCACGTTTCACATCTCTATGCATGCCAACTCAATGAGAATGAGTGCAGAATAAATGCACTGAGACTAAATTACCTTTTCAAATTATATTTCTTTATCAGAAACTAGAAATATGCAAGTTACACAGAATGACACGTGCAAGCATGTTGTAATTCAAACATTAGTGTAGATTTTCCTGCAATGAATTTCAACGCTCTATCTGCGATAATGTCCAGAGCTTTGCCTATTGTCGGCCTTGAACTTCCCAACAAAGCTGGCAGAGGCTCTGTCACTCTGAATCGCAGCACAACTTGGACAAATACATTCACTGTTTTACATGGGCATTTAAATTATTGTTGTTAATGCAGCGCCGAAAAACGAACTGAATTATTCAACTTATGCTACATAGTATCAAACATCCACTTTGACACGCCCCTCAATTACAGTATAATTACCTAGGTAAAACTGGCGATATTCCCCTATTCAACCCTGCTGCTTCCTATACCCAGGTCCACCCAGATAACGATTCTCGAGACTGCAACTCTTCTAAGACAGCCAGCAAGAAAACAGGAGACTCAGCCTCTCAGAAACCCGCACTCTCTTCCAGTACCTCTGCTTCTTTCGTCAGTGAGTGAGGGAATGGCCCAGCCCTCTCTTCCTCAAACCTTTTTCTAAAAACCAATGTGTCACTCAAAAAGAACCTCCCCTTGACAAATCAGCCTAGTAAAATAGCATGTGATTTCCTCTGTGCCTTTACCTGAGATACAAACTGCATCATCAAAGAGAAAGTGTTAGATCCCTCCGGCGCTTCCTGCCCTGAGACAATGTAATTTCTTTGGCAGAACGGATCTCACATTCCACGGTTTAAAACACAGTGCAGCTTTAAACCTGCACATTTTGTTTAATTTTATTTTCCAGACCACCATGCATTTCCATCAATCTGCATCCAGTTTATACCATGGACTGGTTTGCACAACATGTTATTATAGGAGTCTGTTATATGTTAAATGGGTAAGGTAAATTAGTATTTTAGTTTCATGTTAGTTTCATTTCTAATGCAACGTGGCCCACAACTATGGCATGTCTTCTGTGCATTGGTATCTACTTAGATTCAGTCTGAGTCGCATACCCTTGAGTCACATATATGAATCTCACACCCTTGCCCTAGTTAAGACTAAAACATTCACTCAAATTTGGATGCTGAAATGTGGAGATACCTTGTATTTCCTACACACCCTCCTTTTTTTCTTCTGGGAACCACTCTAATCACTGCAGGAAAAAACAAACATGCAATAATCCCAACTTCACCACATTTTACCTTGATATTAATAGTCAAGAAACAAATAGCATGCAATTGTTAATATTCATACACAAAAAACCTTATGTATATATCTATAGTTTTGGGCAAAAGAAAAAAAACTTTTTTCAAAATGTTTATTTTTTCATTGTATATCTTCATCTTTTGATCAGCTTTATCTTTTATCTTCTTTCAATTGAGAGTCTCTTATTTGATTTAAAAAATATATATTTGATAAAATATTAAAGGAAAATATTATCACTTATAAAAACAACAATAAGTCCCTACAACTGTGCCAGTGACCTCAGTCTGTTGTAAGAATCAGTAAAAATCAGTAAATTCAAAAATTATTCAGGAAACCGTTCTTGGTGAAGTGAACTTCCATCCTTTGTAGGTCAGAAATTTGTCAGGAAAGTGTTCATGGTGAATTGACCTTTCATCCTTTGTAGGTGGGAATTCTTTCGGGGTCATCATCTTCACCTCCTCAACTTCTTTCGGGTCATCATCTTCACCCCCTTCTTTGGTTCAGGGGCTTTCCAGAGGACTCCATTCCAATGGCATCCTCCAGGGATCAGCGCATTCCAAGGATCGGCACGCTGATGTGGAAAACAATTATTTTTTTTAGAGAAAAAAGAAAAGACAACTTAAGAATCAAGTACATCAATCCATTTACTTTTCCATTCCCACTGGGATATCTGTAATCAATGTATATTATGTATACAAATTCACATTATGCATAAAACACCTTATAATGCACCAAGGACATCTCTTTAGGACCATCTGAAATAACACACATTAAACATACTAACGCCATATGGTATTCTTCAAATAACTGATCCTTTACTTATTTAAAATGCCCCTTTCTCTTAGTTATTTATATTCTTGCTCACTAATTTTATATATCTTTCCCTTTTCATATCTTCAAATCTCATTTTGATATCTTCACACTATTTACACCTATCCACCTGCTATGGTAATTCTATTTAGAAGGTAAACTCTTTACCTTTTAACTACATGCTAGTCTCAATTCGCTTCATGTTTCGGGTGGAAGGGCTTAATTTGATTAAAATTGACAAACTGTTTCACTGTTAATTCCCCCTCCTTTTAAGAAATTCTGTAGACCACAGGTGAAACCTCATCTAGCATTTTATGTGGCCCTTGCCATGCTTGCTTTTTATGCTTATGTTTCCCAAAATTAAATGTATACACCTGGTCTCCTAATTCTTATTCTCTCACAGATGTTTTACTATCGTAATATGTCTTTGCACTATCAGCAGCCTTTCCAAATTTCACTGCACAAATGCAAGTGCTTTCTCAGTTCTTTCACATATTCACGACTTGTGGACGCATTTACAAGAACATGTTCATTTGTTCTGTAAAGTAAATTTGCAAAACCATTTTTCTTCCTTCAAGATTTCATGGGGGCTGAGATTTGTTGGTTTAGAGGGTGTCGGACTGAGAGCCATTGCTACCAGTGGAAGCCACAAATCCCAACTAGATCCTGCTTCAGCTACAAACTTTGTAAACATATCAACTATCGATCTGTTACACCGTTCTACTCCACCTGAAGAGGAGGGCCGGTAAGAAAGGTGTAGCTTCCTCCTCACACCCAAAATTTGCCACATTTTTGTCATTAATGCTCTCGTGAAATGACTTCCACAGACTTCCACGGTCTGATTCTATTCTCTGAGGTAAACCAAATCTTGAAAAAATATGACTCACAAGTAAAGTGGTGGCCGTTTCTTCACTGCAGTCTGAAGCTGGAATGCCCTCCACCCATTTATACATTAGACACACTGACTGTTTCCCCTTGCTGATCTCCTCACGGGCCCTACATAATCGACTTGTAAATTAGACTATGGGAGTGTCAAACCCCTCAATGGTGCTCTATGAACTGGTGATGCAGACTAAAACTTTGCACACACTAATCACCCTCTGGTGTAGATCTCAACATCTTGAGACATGTGTGGCTAATATGCGTGATCTTTTAAAATGTACAAAGTCTTCTGTGAACCTCTGTGTCCTGCAGTTATGGCATCATGCACATGATGTAACATCAATCCCTGAAATGACAAAGGCACTACCCATTGGATTTGGCCTGTCACAGATTCTCTAATCATCAGTCCATCTTGTAACCTAATTCTCTTTTTGTTTTTTAATAACACCCTCAATTCCTCTTTCCCTTTGCAGTACTCTTTGGTCAGAGGATTTTGTTCTGCATCTAGCAAATGGTTGTAGAATGGGCCTAGAACATGATCTTCCTTTTGTCCTTAATCAGGTCTTGATCTGGGGTGTCAAAGCTCCATTGTGCCACAAGCTGTCCAACTGTTTTCAGAGTCTTGGGGCATGTTATCGCATTCACCTGTATTACACCAAGCAGGTGTTCAATAGAAAATAACTCCCCTATTACAGCTCCAGTTGTGGCTAATTGATATGCCTTATCATTTCCTTCCTTATCCTCACCTGGTGTTTTCAAATGACTATGTCTTTTGCTCCAATGTATTAACAGGTCATTTTCTGACACAAGTGTTTCTATAGCTTGAATCATCTTGCCATGTTTAAGTGTATTCTTGTTATATGTGAACATCACTTTCACCTTCCAGCCAGGTAAATACTCCACACAACTTTTTTGTACATTTTCAGAATCAGTGACTAAAACTATCTTTGATTATATTTTCTACTGCTGTAGATATTGTATTGCTTTATAAATAGCAGCCAGTTCTGCAACTTGATTGCTTTTAGGGCCTACCCTCATGCTTACTCTTGCAATGCTATCACATTTAAACCATACATTTCCTACTCCTGCTACGAGTTCTTTCTCAGTATCATTTTCTACATGGTATGCACATCCATCTACATTTAAAGTTGATAAGTCCTTACATGTTTCTTCATTGAAGGACCAAGTTATTCTTCACTGGGCCAAACTCCCTGATCTGTTTCTCTTACTTTTCAAACATTGCAGAGGCTTGTGATTTGTTTCTACAATCACTCGCTCCTCTTGAATTATAGGACGGAAATGTTGTAATGCCCAGACAGTGGTCAGAAGCACTTTTTCACATTCACTAAATTTGGCCTCTACCTGTGACAATTCTTTGCTAGCATATGCAATGCTTTTGTTATTTGCATCATGTTTTTGATATAACACTGCTGACATGCATTGATCTGTGAATCCTATTTCTACAAAGAACTCCTGTTTTTTCATTGGATATGCCAAACATTGTGCTTTCATTAGGCACCCTTTTAACATGGCAGCTCCTCACTTTGTTCCTTTTTTTCCATTTCCAGGGTATACCCTGCTTCAGAAATCTTATCAAAGGTTGTGTAATCTCTTCATAATTTTCAATACATTTCCTGTTGTAACTTGTCATTCCTAACAAGCTCTTCAAACTTTTTAAGTTAGTGGGATCTTTTAGCTTCTGAATCACTTCCACTTTTTTCTTTTGTGGGTTTAATCCATGCTCTGTCACTTCATGGTCTAGGAAATTTAGCCTTTTTCTGTGCCACTGTGCTTTCTGTAACGATGTATTAGCGCCAGCCTTTTATAGTTCACAGAGTACATGTCTAATCTCATTGAAGTGGCTTTTCAGATCTTCATTTTTCATTAGCACATCCTACACATAAACTATTGTTCCTCTTTCAGCTGAATCTGGGAGCTCAGGAATATCCCAAACTCACTCCCGCTATTGACATACCCAAATGGGATCCGGGACCATGCATATTGTGAGTCGTCAAATGAAAATGCAAATACATTTTGAATATCTTCAGCTAGTGGCGCACACCAGTATCCAGCTGTAAGATCTAAGGTGGTAAATACCATTGACCCGTGAACCTGTGTAAGACCCTGATCAATAAATTGAAGAGGCCACCTTGAAACAGGTACCTTTTTGTTTAATTCTCATAGATCTGCACACAAGTGCCATTGGCCATTGGGTTTTAGCACACCTAATATAGGAGTATTTGATGTACTATGAATAGGCCTTATGATTCCTCTAGATTCAAAATGTTTGATTATTTCAGCTCGTCATTCCAAACATGCTAGGGGTAACCTATATTGTCATACAAATACTGGCTCCCTACCATGTCCTTCTGGTAGTCTGGCCACATACATTTCGGTCAGCCTACAGTCATAGGCATCTTTGGCAGAAACCTGTTTGAACTCCATACATATGTTCCTCCTTTTTCTTTTTCATTTGTGAAAGCATCTGCAACTTGAATCTGCTCCTCTACCATTTTAGAAAACTCTGGGAAATACTCCAAAGGAGGAACCTCTGCGCTTTCCTCTAATCATGTGGCAGTGTCTCTTTCATGAGTTGCTATACTCAAATATTTTGGAATATTGACCTCCATTTCAATATGCTATTTTTCTCTTTTAGATTCACCTAATTCGAATAGAATACAATCATGCTAATGGCAGCATACCATTTCACGTGGCTCATAAGGGTACACAGACTAAACTTTAAAGATACCTTTAGACTTAAACTCATATGATTCTGGCAATTCACCCTGTGCAGTCACATAACTTTAAGGGATGTTCCCAATCACTGGGTTACTGAAATGAGCAGTATAGTAAGATTTCTGTATTGCCATTCCTAACACTGAATTCCATCCAGATGAATGTCTTGACACCCTTTATTGTCCATCAGGATTTGAATGGGTCCATCTCCAATCTCTATCAATGGTGTATATTTGCATTCTAATCATTGCTGCTTTATTTATTCATTTAGGCATACCAATGCATCAGAATCTTTTTTATCTGTTGTCCCTTCCTGTATTTTAATCCTACTGCAAACTGTTTGGTGAATGGGAGAATGGTAACATCATTTTTCACCTGAAGCTCAATTGCATATGGTGTCATTTGGGCACAATGGTAAGCTTGTCTTTTGTCTTCAAATTCAGGTGCGGCATCCACTCAACCTGGACCAGACCTTTTGATTCAGAAAGTATAATACAATACACATTCTGTGCATGATGTTCTTTCCCAAATAAAATGTTTTTTGTGTTGAGCTCATGATCCACACATTCTGACGAATGCTCTTAAAGCCACTTGCAATCTTTAACGTGCATCTTCCTACAATTCTTTGTCCCAATTTAGGATTATCTAGGCCAAAGATATGTTGCTTCTTTATTTTACACTTTGGGATCTCCTCTCTGTCAAGTATTTGTCAGAGTACCTTTTCAATAATGAAACTCTGTTCATGTTAAAGCGCCAAAGGGGCTTCAATCTCTTCAGAATGCCCATTCACATGGATAGGAATCCATGACTGCCTTATCCATTGTGTATTTCTGAGATTTTTGAAATGTGTTTTTTTTATTTTTTTTATTTTTTTATTATTCGTATATAATTGCATTAATAATTTTTACAAAAATGTGATGTTGGTCAGCTAAATAGAGCCACACGAAGAGCGACAGAGGAAAACAGAAAAGTGCAGCAGTCCCACAGTTGAAAACCAAACCGGGGCCAATTCCCGCCTGGTTTCCTCCTCTTCCCTGTTAGAGTGTTGATTCCAGATCGGGGGCTTCGTCGTCGGTCAGCGTCGGGACTTTAGAGGCAATTGATTCTAATGCACATTCCAAAGTTTTCACGGTCGCTATAGTCCATTTAGTTTTCTCCCCTGACATCAGCCTATTCCACCATGTTGTATCTGCATCTTCTAGTGTTCTAGAAAGATCTGTAGATAGGGTAGTCAGGTATGTGGCTCTTGTTTTACTTAACTCTGGGTAATATAACAACAGATGTTTTATCGATTCAATCTCATTTATTTGTTTGCAGAGTCGGCAGGACTTCTCGTTCGTTTGCCTTCTGATCGCCTGGATTTCCTGGGTTGGTAGGATATTGAAACGTGCCCTCATGAACATTTTTCTTAGTTGCTTATTTGGAAGTTTGCTGCAGCATCTCATTGGTTCTTTTAACTTATTGAAGTTAGGAGGCAGATCTTTAGTCAGTTTGTTCTTATGCACTTTTTCCAACGTTTCTATCCAGTCTTGGTCTTCCAATTTTGACCTCACTCTTGTAGGGTTATTTATAAGGTCTTCTTCATTGCAGGCGATATCAGTGAGCTTTTCTCTCAGGTTGTTTGTCCAATTGTTTAAAATGGCCAGGCTATGGTTTGCTATTTCGTCGGCCACTATCTTGTAAATAGGCAAGCTGTCCTTAATGAGAGTGTTTCTCTAGAGTTGCATTGCATTTAATTCCACCGTGGCTTCTAGAGAGAGTAGGCCTAAGTTTCTTCTGATAAGTTCCATTGCAGTCGCATTTGGCAGACCCAGGACCGTTTTCCAGATGTAGCTCTCAAGTTTGCGCCATATGTTCTTAGGAATGTTCAGGGTCGCTCCCATGCCGTATGTCAAGGTTGGCACCACCTTCCCTTTATAGAACTCAATCGTCGGGACCAGAGAGAACTTGCCATATTTTCGGTCTAACATTTTCATTTGAACCGCAAGATATTTTGTTTTTTCCCACAGGATCTTCTGCGTTGTAACTTCTTTTGCCGAATTATCGATGTGGACTCCTAACTATTTGAAGCTTTGGACCACTTCGATTTCTACGTTGTCCAATGGCCACTTGTAGCCTTCAGATGTTTTCTTAGCCTTTTTTCCAAATATCAATATTTTTGTTTTAGCTTTGTTTATTTTGAGGTTGTTTTGCTCCGTATATTGTGCCAAATTGGCGAGTTGTCGTTGTAAGCCGATTTGGGTTTGATCTAATAATATTAGATCGTCTGCGTATAGTAGACGTGGTATATTGGTCTTACCCAGCTTTGAAGGAAATGCTCTTACTGCTTTGTCCGAGTCTTTAAGGTCCCCTAGAAAAGCAATAAACAAGGCCGAGGCCAGAGGGCACCCTTGTTTTACTCCTTGTTCCACCAGTATCTCTTGCGACAGCAGGCCTTGATTGTTTAGGTGCACTCTTAGCTTGGTGTTGGTATATAACGCCTTGACCGGGTCCAGTATTTCCCTAGGGCAGTTCCATTTTTCCAATTTGTTCCACAGTCTCCGTCTGTCCACTCTGTCGAACGCCTGAGACAGATCCACAAAAGCCATGAACACAGTCGGCGCTCCTTGCTTGACCTTGGCTTTTATCAAATTTAGAATGAGGATGTTTACTGTAGTGCTTCCCTTCTTTAGGAACCCCATTTGAAATGGGTCATTTGCCAGTGATGAACTGGCCCAGCTACGAAAATGGGTCAGAAGGAGGGTGGCAAAAATGTTGCCTATTATATCGAGTAATGCAATTGATCTATAATTACTCGGTTCTTCTCGATTCCCTCATTTGAAGATTGGCACCACCACCGCGTTTACCCAAGACGGCGGGAGCGTTCTTGTCAGTCTACACTGTTAGAAGATGGTACTGATTAGGACTGCCCAGATCTCCGGGTTTTGTTTTAAGTCGATGTTACTTAATCCATCTGACCCCGGGGCCCTGGATTTCTTTAAAATCCTTATGACGTTTTCTGTGTCGACTTTTGATGTAATGTCGATCCAAGCGGTTTGACCTGAGTTCCTGCTTCTTGGAGGATGTGATGGTTGTGCCTTGAACAGATTTTCAAAGAAGTTCACCCAGGCCACTTCACTCACCGCGTTTACTATTTGGTTTTCCGCCTTCTTGTCAGCTTTGTTAATGAGCGCCCAGAAGTCTCCAGTTTTTTTTGTGTTTAAAGCGCGCAGCATTTCCTCTGCGTCTTTCTGGTACATCGCGTGTCTATGACCACGTATCCAGTTTTTATATTTTGCACTTTCTTGTTTTAATGCGTTCCGTGCTGTTGGTGAGTTCTCTTTTATGGTTTGTCTCTTAAGTTTTCTCAGGGTTCTCTTCCTTTCTACGACCTCTTTGTCATATATATGTTTATTTGGCATTTGCTTTGGTTTTTACCCTGCGATTTCATCCTGTACTGCAATAAGAAAGGAACATAGTCCAGAGTTTTGTTCTTTTTTCCTCGTAGTGCGGCCTTCGTTTTGTACTTTTCAGTTATGCATTCGATGTTAGTTGCAGTAAGCCGAATGCGGGTTTGTTGGCTGTTCGCTTCAATGGAGTTGCTGTATCTCTCGTGTTCCGGCCGTCTTGCTTGCCATTCTATAGCCACAAGATTATGGTTGCTTTCTTTCGTTTTGCCACTGAGTAGTCTTGAATACTTGCCACTAGACTGTTAGAGACAAAGAAGTAGTCAATATCGGCTTTGGATACGCCTCTTTCCCATGTGTGATTCTTTACCATCCATGATTTCAGTGCAGCGACATTGTGAAGATTTCTCGCTTTCATAAGCCTCATCCATGAATTTCCTCTTTCTTCTGCTGGGGATTTCAGCTTCTTAGATTGTGTTATTACCTTATCCGTCCTGCAATTTGCGTTTAGATCTCCGCAGAATATTATATGCGCCGTAGGATGATCCACCATGATGTCATCAATTGTTTTTGCTACTAAATTGCAAAAATCTGCTGTCGTGGTTCTTTCTGGGTTGCAATATGCCATTATTAATGCGATTTTTGCTTTTTCCATTCCCTTTCCTCCAGGTTCTTCCTGCGCCCATGTCGCAAGGATTGCCAGTACCCCGTACGATTCGACTATGGTTTTTACTCAGGATATTCCGACCCCTAACTTTATGGCTATCAATAGCCCTGAGGATGGTCGTCCAAACAGGCCCTTTGATGCTGGCGAGAATGTAATATCAAAGCCGTCTAGGGCCGGTTTCTCGGTTAGCCAATGCTCCTGCAGGCATAGGATATCGAATGCCCCTAGATCCTGATTCTCCGGGTTTGTCAGGTGCTGGTGGCCCCTCGTGTTCCAGGAGGCCATGGAAAGAAAATCTCGCTTTATGGTCCCTTTCCTGGCTTCTTCCTTATTTGTTAGAGGCGGTGTTTCTTTTGTCCCACCTCCTTAGTGATTGCTATTTCTCGGTGTGTCGATTTAACGTTGCTTTTAGCCAGTTCCAGGGACCTTTTGGTGTTCTGTTTACTTGCGTCTCTCCCCTCGTTGTTTCTCGATCTTTTTCTTTTCTGCCCTCTCGATCTGGCACTTCTCTCTTTGTTTGGGGTGTCTGTGGCTTACTGGGCGATTCTTCTCTCCGGCGCTCCCTTCTGTCACGTGACTGTCCCCCCTTCTCTGTGTGCTTTTCCTTACGATCTTCAGTTCCTTTAATATCTCTGCTTCTGAATCTCTCATTCCTTGGTTCCTGCGTTTCCCACTCCTGTTGGCGACTGCTTTCATATCCTGTGCGGTACATCGGAAACTGTCTCTTACTGTTATATAAGTCTCTCATGCGGGATGTGTAATGCACTTTATTTTCAGAATTTCTCTTTATGGGTAGCTCTTTCTGGCCTGTTTTGTTTAGCTCTAGTTCAGCCAGGGTATAACCCGCTTGCTGTAGGTCCTTATATGCTTCATCCGTGACCTCTTTTACAGCCTTGCTTTTGATATGTAGATACGTTTTGGCCTTTTGGTCCCTATGGTATGGTTCTATAAATACGAAGTCGTCAGTCTTTAGATGTTGTAGACAGTGGATTCTACTTATTATCTGCAGTACTGTTTTTCTATTCAGCACTATGTATTTGGATTTACAGGACGTTTGCTCTAGTTTGAAGACTCTTAACTCCTTTTGGAGGTTAAGTTGGATCTTGGAGTGCTCTGGCTGTGTTTTACTAGGATTTTCCCTGTTCTCCTTCTCGTCTCTTCTCCTTGCGGTTTCTTCCTGCTGTTGCTGTTGTTGTTGTTTCACTGGGGTTGAACCCCGCTCACGGTGTTTCTGGTTTTGTGGAGAGTCTTTCTCCTCAGGAGATGCTGGTGCGGTTTTTCCTGTCATCTTTTTGCCTCTTATTTCTTTTCCCCTTGCCGGCTCCCATGGCTGTTCTTCCATCAGTCCATCTGCGCCTCTAGCGTTTTCTTCTCTTAATTCCGTGTCGCTGTAGATTGACAGGTCCAAAGGGGGCTTGACCTCAAAAATTCCTCCGTCGTTTTGGGCGATGTTACTGTCCTTTGTTGGCTTTTCGCCCTGGAATTGCTCCTGCAAGGTGGAGTTGTGGGGCTTTTTGTTAAATTAATAGTTTCCACTTCCTTCGTTGTGATTGAGGTCTCGTTTTTCTTTGTATCCCTCGCCCCTTTGTTTGAGTCGTTTGCCAGTCGTAAACCCAGTTTTTGCTTTTGGTTAGTCACTACTGGCGTGGTTTTTGCTCCCACCTTGGGGCTCTGGTTTTGTTGCGCAGGTCGCTCACTTGTGTTTGTCATTTTATGCTTAGTGAAAATTGGTTCCAATTCTCCACGCTCCTTCTGAGGAGTTGTCTGGGAGGCTCTGTCCATAGTCTTTTTTACCGGCTGTTTCTCTCTTGTGACTTCTTTCCATTCTGCCTCTAGGGTGGCCCATTTTCCCTCCCAATTTGTTTCCTGCTTTCTTGCCTTTGTGTCTATGGCCGTGATGTGTCCCTCTAAGAAATCCATCTTAGTTAGAATTTTGCCTGGAATCGTTGTATTGTCTTTTGTTGAGTCTCCGATGGTTTCATATAATTTGCAAAATGGAGCAAGCACGATTGTGAGCGCTGCCATAATTGTGGCCATATCTTGTTTTTTGTTTGGTGATGCTCTTTGATGGTCAGGTGCAATTTCACTGTATCTTCTGTGCTTTCCTGGTGTATTTTGGCCATCCCTGCTGGGACAAATGTTAAATTGTTGTGCTGAGATTGCTCCTATCGGTCGCCCACTTGTGCCTTCTACTGATTCAGAACTATTGAACTAAGTTCTGAAGGGATTAAAGTTTGGTGTTAATCCTTCTTTATCTGTTTTTCTCTGTTTTTCACCTCTTTCTATCATCTGCAGGTGGGCTTTTGTCCAGGATTGATCGCTCATTTGTGTTTTCCCATCTGAGTCTCGGCCATA
The DNA here is from genome assembly GCF_040938575.1 of Ambystoma mexicanum. Lineage (NCBI taxonomy): Eukaryota > Metazoa > Chordata > Amphibia > Caudata > Ambystomatidae > Ambystoma > Ambystoma mexicanum. The sequence goes on from NC_090927.1 coordinate 1,137,801,933, forward strand.
GGTTTTCTTTTGCTCCAAGTTGATTCCAATATCCCCCTTCTTTTCAGCTCTTGAGTGACTTGCATCTCCGAAGTCGGGCTCATGTAGCACCCTCTGTTCAATTCTGGGCGTCTCGGCTGATTGGAGCTGTTTTTCGTCTGCCTTCACCGATTTAGGCTGAGCAGTCTCTTGCAATTGTGGCTGGAGGCGGACTACACTTGTTTCATCATTTATAACTGAAATCTCCTGACTAAGCCTCTGAGATCGTTTTTCTGCCGATTTTCACCTCCTCGAGATCGGACTTGCCGCTTGAGGGCATACCCCTGACATCGAGATACCTTCAGTGTTGCTAGAGTTCCGGGCATGGGCAGCTTCCTCTAGTCTGTGTTGGGGGTCGCCCTGTACTTCGTCTCTTTTTGGGGAGATCATTGCATCTTCATCTCTTTTATTTAGGCCTCCCCTTGGGGTGCGTCTTACTTTATCGTCACCCGCTTGGTTTATCGAGCCGCTGGGCTCTGCATTTTGTTCAGTATGTTTTTGGCTCTTGGGGTCTCTTTCTTTAGGGGTTAAGTGGATTTGCGTGGGTAATTCCGCGAGGTTGGATTCATACGCTTCGCTTTCTACTGGAAGTGTCCCTCGCGTATCTCTTGTTGATAACCCTCTCTCCTCATGTGTCGTTATTGCTTCGGACTCCGTGTCTGCTTTTCTTGTGTTAATTTCCGGGAACGAGGCCTCGATTACCTCTAAAATATCAGCATCGGATATTTCATCGTCCGGGTTTAATTTTCGTTTTTTCTGGTGGGTTTTTAAAGAAGTTGAATATTGCATTAGCTAGTACGGGTTTCTGGGTCGTTCCCGTGCTCGCCCCCTGTTTTTTGATGCCCACACGTTTTAGTTTTTTTGCTTCTTTAGTACTTGAATTGGTCTCATTTTGCTTCGGCTTTCCTTCGTCTTGATGGTTTAGGGTTGAGGTGCCTCTTTGAGTTGTTTGATTTCCGCTTTTTTTCTTAATATATTGTCGTTTTATTGCGATTGCCTTGTTGATCTTTTTTGGCCCATCGGGCGTTTCATCTGTCGAGTGGAGCAGATCCACCCATTCCCCTGGCTCTAAATCCTTTTCCACGGTGATGCTCTCAGAGAAGACGTTGTTTGAGGCCATGCTCAGGTTACTTTCACCAGTCTTCCTCTGTCCCGGCTCCCGCTGCTCTATTTTTGATTGCCTGGGATCGACTGCTCCCAACATTGTCTTTGTGTTCGAATTCCATTTCTCGTTTTCTAATGCGGGCGTGCTAGTGTGGATTAATGCCTTGATCATCGACAGCGGTTTAACTGCCGAACCTGACTGCCCCCCTGCGGGTGGCCCCTTCCTGTTAGTTCCAGGGCTTTCTATTGTTCTTTTAATGTCTATGCTTGGGGTCTGGTTGGATTCGGGTCGGTTCTCCTTTAACTCTTGTGGTACCAATCTTTCGGATTGTCCTTCTTTTAATGGTGCCTCGATAGGTGTTGCTTGCTCCTGCAACGCGTCTATTGCATTTTTTCTTGATTGGATATTTTCTCCATGTTTCATTTCTTTGTAGACTTCCATGATCCCCCCAGCTTTGTTGGTACACATGACCAGAGCAAGGTCCAGGTCCGTCCACCCACCGGCAGGCTGAGCTGGAAGACCTCTCGCCCAAGCAGCGCTCTGGTCTTATGTTATCTCCACCTCTTCTGAGTGGTTCTGTCCGGGTACTACCTCAGGCTCCTGCGGGGGGGTCATGTCTATTTCGCCCGTGTCTTTGGTCAGGTGTTGCTTTCCCCTGCCCCCCCCCTCTACTGTGTCCAGGGGGTGGAGATGGGGCAGTGTCAATCGTAAACTTAGTTTTTACGGATTGGATCTCGAGGTTCTTACCTCTTTTCCGCGGGAATCTTTTCTCCCGTTCGCTGTAAGAAGCTGACTTGATATTGCTCCGCAGCACTCTTGTCGTGGGCGATGTTTCAGAGGGTCCACCCGTTCTGCGTCCATCTCTGGCTCAGGCTCATTTCTCCCCGCTTTCGGTGGCGGCAGCCCTGCAGCCTGCATGACTGCAGGCCTGCCAAACTTTGCGAGCTTCAATGAGGCAGAGTTAGCTTCTTTAGTGCGCTCCTCCAGCGCCAAACAGTCACACAACAGTCCCTGGCCTTCACCCCTAACGGGCTTAACGCCACAAGGGTGGATGGGTCGGCGCTATAGGGAGGTGGCGGGTCACGTGATGAGTCACGTGTGTTGGTCGGGCCACGCCTCATCCAGGAAGCGCCCAAGCACCGACAGAGCCCCTTCACGGCTCGTATGAACAATGAGCTGGAGAGCTGGAGAGCAGGTAGGTAAAGCGCTGGTTCAGGGTCCCGTGTTGTGTGCAGTCAGATTTAACTCTGGAGTAATATTTGGTTTGCATTTTTCTTCATTTAGATACAAATGCAAAGTGTTTTCATCTATTTCTTTTTGTGCTAGTTTTTCTTATTTTCTTAGGGTCCAAACAAATCTCCAAAGACTGCTTTTCTTTTTCTCCTCGCATTTCATCCTGACACATGAAAATGACAGTGACGCTAGGCACAAAGCCATTCGGAAGATATACTTCCACTGCACTTTCTGATTTAGCAACTATGTTGCATTATTTTACACTGTTGTTTTGGGTCATTATTTTCAAAGGTCCCAATGGATCTTTAGCTAAGGACCACAATACTCCATTTACCCCATCAATAAGGGGTGATAAACTCTTCAGACATTCGTTCCCTATGAGACGGGTTATTTCATTTGTGGGTGTGACCAAAACTCCCTGTCTCATCCGATGCTTCCCTATCTTTATGTCAACTTCAGTGACACCTTCCATAGGTATTTCTTCCCCATTGAAACTGTGCACTGGGCCTTCATTTTTTCTCACCTTTACATGATTTGGTGGAAATCTACCTTCATAGTTACAATTCAGCAGTTCTTTTGTCATTATTGTTGCTTGTGTCAACCATTGCAACTAAATTACATTGTTCTTCAATAGTGATAGGAGCATAATACCTATCCTCAACCTCTTTTAATATGCATAGAAAACGTTATTTTTTACATTTCAGGACTTAATTTTCTTAACTCTTTTTTACTTTTTGCTAGACAAATAGGCATTTAAAATTCCATTTTACCCTCCTTTTTGACCACTTCATTTTGAATTTCTTTGTCTATTCTCCTGTGCTCAGAACCCACTTGGAGTCTAGTCAGTATCTTCCCCTCTGACATGGGTAGTAATTTATGGGTGCTTCCCTTTTTTCTATTATCGGGGGATCAGTCCTAAAATGGGAACGTCATACATGTAATAAAGAAAAACAAGGAACCGATTACTGCTCTGTAGCTCCTATTCGTATTGGATAGTATATCATCTGTTGGCCTTATCACAAAAATAATTAGTGATAAGGTCCTTCATGCTATCTCCAAGCCATTTATACAAAACATATTTTATTGGTATTGTCGCACAACATACATAAAATCAATTAAAATTATTTGTATACAAGTTTACACAGTTGTGTTTGCAAAAAAGTGGGGTTAGTAAGTGACTTAAATTCTTCTACACACGTAGTTAGCCTTCTGAGAGATGGTAATAAAGTTAAAAAAAGCAACCATAGATAAATCCAATTGGTATATTGTTCTGTTCTATATGAGTTATATATGTTCTATATGAGTCACAGTCTTTTTCAACTATAGCTGGAGATCTTTCAATATGGTCTCCATAAACGGAGGCTCAATGTTTTGTGCCTCTTCGATGGTCTACATATGTTTCAGCCTTTAGGCATCAAATTAGGCACTATCTCTAGTGCCTTTTTTCAGTGTTTTGGCTGTCTTTAGGACACACACATTTCTTGTACGATTAAGATTAATTCACAGGAACCCCCCTTGGGTATCATAATATCACACGCTCTATAATACAAATAATAACATAAAATCCTGATTAAAATATGGAATGGAGAATGACGTTTAAATGGCTAATGTATCCACAGGCTATGGTGGGCACTAACCTGTTTTTTTATGAACGATCGGACTTGAGCATCTTTTTCAGTCAAAGTTGCTATTGCCTTGACACTGCAGAGGATTTCTTATTTTTATCTACAATAAGTAATAAATAGGTTTTACTTGCCTTATTTTGTCATATTATAACACTTCCATTTTCATTTATATTGTACTAACCTGCTATCACCGGACTATTTTTCATATTTCCTTATTTTCTTTGTTCTTCTTGGCCACGCCCTGTTGTCACGCTAATTGCCACGCATAGGGAATCGTACAAAAATGTCAACCTGAGAATTGTGACGGCTGAAAATGCAATTTTTTTTTAACCCCCTTTTACACCACATATATATGTGGGGGGGGTATGGGATATTATAGTAGTATGGGGGGCTGCCCGGGTCTCCCCCCGCATATCTATGTGGTGCAAAGAGGGTTTAATAAAATAAAGTCGTCATGTTTCAGCCGTCGCAATTATGTGTGGTCTCAGTGATTACACACATCCACCCATAGTTCTTGCATTATCTGATGGGTTGGGCATTATATCTGTGGAGTTAAAGAAATATATCTTACTCCATATTGGCTTATCATCAGTGTGATATATCTTCATTTTTGCTTATTCTAGCCTTTTTATAAAAGAAAATAAAGAGTGCCCACACCCTTCTTTCTCAATTTAGTCGTGGCACAGAGAGTATAGTTTTCGGTTTTTATCTTATTTCATTAAAATACCCCATGTGGGACATTCAGAATCAAGTTTTTTTTCACTTACTTTCTCTTTGTTTGAAACCTCGTTTGTCCGCTCGCATCCGCTTGTGTCAATAAAGATCTTAAGTGGCCAGCGGCTCAGATTGTGTCGGTTCTATCCATATATTCAAGTCACATGATCCCAATGTCTCAATTATGTGACATTGCTGATTGTTGCACCGTGGCCTCTTAAACCAATTCTCTGCTGATATTACGGCCATGACGGCATATTGTGTGATGACCGCCATGTAGTTGCATAATAGGTTTGCTTGCAAATTCCATGCATCTCTTTTGTTATGCAAATTAGTTACTGGAGCACCCGATCTTGCGCTTAAATTAGTATTTATCAGAATTAGTATTTAGTTCTTTAACATGTTTATGTATATGTGCCCACATTGATGTCTTTTCATGTATAAGCGCTGTGATTTATTTATCGCAGTTTTTTGCCATCGGCAGCCTATTTATATGGAAATATATCATGCATCAGATGTTATATTCAGACTTTTCAAACTTTGAAACAGGATGCTACTCTGTCCATGTAATTCAAACATAAGCAAAGATTTTCCTGGCATGGATTTCAACACTCTATCTGCGATAATGTCCAGCGCTCTGCCTAGTGTCGGCCTTGAACTTCTCAAGAAAGCTGGCAGAGCCTCTGTCACTCCGAATTGCAGCAAAACTTGGAGAAATATAATCACAGTTTTACATGCACGTTTATATTATTATTAATAATGCAGCGCCTAAAAATTAACTGAATTATTTAACCTATGCTATATACTATCAAACATCAATTTTGGCACGCCCCTCAATTTCAGTATAATTACCTCGGTTAAACTGGTGATATTCCCTGATTCAGCCCTTCTGCTTGCCACGTCCAGGGCCAAACCAGATAATGATTCTCGAGACTGCAGCTCTTCTAAAGACTGCCAGAAAGAACACAAGAGACTTGGCCTCTCAGGAACCAGCCCTCTCGCCCAGCACCTCTGCTTCCTTCATCAGTGAGTGAGGGAATGACACAGCCCTCTCTTCCTCAAACTTTTTTCTAAAACCCATGGGTCCCTCAAAAAGAACCTCCCCTTGACAAATCAGCACACTAAAATAGCATGTAATTTCCTCTGTGCCTTTACCTGAGATACAAACTGCATCATTGAAGAGAATGTACTACATCCCTCCAAAGCTTTATGCCTTCAGACAATGTAATAAATGTCTTTGGCAGAACGGATCTCACATTCCTCAGTTTAAAACACAGAGCAGCTTTAAGACTGCACGTTTAGTTTATTTTTCAATTCCAGACCACCATGCATTTTGTGGGATGTTTTTACCCATGCATCCGAGCCCTACCAGAAAAACTGTGCATAACTGGCATTGAAAACATCATGATGGCCAGAGCTTCCCAGAAAATGCACAGGGAACTGCATAAAGAATAGGCTGCCACCCATTTTTGCCGATGTTATGGGCACAGAAGGGCACTGCCTAAAACCACCATTGGGCTACACACAGTAGCCTGAACCCATTGCAAAAGGGGCAATGCTGATTGCCAAAAGCAACCCACAACTATTGGGAATTCATTCCTTCAACGGGCACAAAATTATTTTACTGCAGAACCACACCAGTGCCATGTGCTGAACCTGGATAATATACTTCCATGTAAAATCTCTTGTTTGGAATGCATTCATTCAAGACTGATCCAAAAAATGGATGCAGTACCGATAAATACATCAAGGCGGCGCTAGCGGTCTAAACTCTGACAGGGAAACTGCATGTCAGGAGTGGCAGGAGAGGCCTTTACATCAAAGGCTGGGAGTTAATTAAAATCTTAACCACATGCTGTTCCCAGAAGACAATCTGATTTAATTAACAGGCCAAAAGGCTGGGAACCCTTCTCACCTCAGGAAGCCCAGGAAACCACATGGTCATACTAACTAAATGCAAAGTGGCTCCCTGGTCTGCTGACCTCAGCCTCCCAGAGACCACACAATAGGCTCTTGCACTTGAATAGAATATGCTGATGTTGACTGTACACAAAGAGCTCCCAGCAGAAGAGACATGTGATCACTGACCCACCCAAGTCTTGGAGGCGGACTCCAACACTCTGAGAACTGAATTGAAAGCAACATATACATTTTACAGAAACACTGATAACTCTTGGTAACCGGATGACAGAAATGTGAAATGTGGGGAACCTTAAAATGGAAACTTTGCCTACAATTCAAGCCAAAACTCCAATTTGTGTGATGTTCTGGGGCAAAACCCCGCCATTTATTGACACCACAGACACTGTATTTAAGCTAGACAAATGGAAAGTTACTGAGATATGTGTAGTAGAGGGGTGTGTATGTGTATCAATTTTAATGAAAAACCAATGTTGCATAACCCACTAAAAAGCGCAAAATATTGCCATTTCTGAATGTAATTTTAAACAACTGCGTATCTGTGCAATATGTATTTGGGTCAAATATAGATTTGTGTGGAAACTGACCAGGGGAGGATCCTCTGACCCATAAAACCTACAGCATCACTCTGACTCACATTTCCTTCCCCAATAATGGGAGAGGGGAGAATTGGGCCAATGACAAGTAGAGAGGGGCAGGCTTAGCTAGGCCCAGGCACACACCCACTTTCAAAAGACATAAAAAGAGCCACTGGAAGCTAGAGAGGACATTCAAATCCAGTTGCTGCGGAGCGTTTTACCGGACCACACAACATCCAGAAGATACCAGTTCCAGACTGACTCCAGCTACATACTCCAGAACTTAGAACTTATACTTTAGAACCTAAATCAGAGGCCTAAAACCACAAGCTGAGTTCTCTGCAGCAGGCCTCAAATCATTGCAAGCTACTCACAGCCGGGCGAGCTGCTTGAATCCCTTGCCAAGAACTTTTGCCAGGACCAGTGCAGAGATCCAGGAGCCGTGCAGAGACCGCTGTATCTGGACAGACCAGACCAGTGCCAGACCAGACCAGCAGAGCAGAGACCAGACGCTGTGCGCGGAGACCGTCCGTGGCGAGGCCGGAACCAAAGTCCAAAACCTGACAGATCCGTGGCGCGGTCTAGTCCTTACAAAATATATTGTGAGTACTTAGGTCAGATTGTGACAGAAATAAGATCTTAGTTTAAAATAATCTAATCCAAACTATTTTAATCTAACCAGAACTGCCTCCTAGAAGTTGTCACTTGTCATTTTGTAAAGCTGCACCACTGTCATTTGTCAATTCTGCAGCTGCAAAGCTGTCACCTGTCATTTTGAGTTTACTTTAAATCCGAAAAACAACCTTTACAAAATTGTTCATATCTCTGGAACCGTTTGGGCTAGGAACTTGGTTTAAATTTCCTCTGAAAGCTCAGAATCTCCGCTTTCCAACATGCCTAGAACCGACTTGCTACTCCTTACAATTTTGCCGTAATCACGATTCACGCACTCACGAATTTTACCGCGATTTGCGATTTGGTTAAAAATCCAGCCACGTGTAACCATCAGCAGTCATTTCTTTCCTTGCTAAAAATTCGTTTGCCTCTTAATCACCATCTCTGAATCATTGCTAAAGTGAGCCTGAACTTATCCCAAGTGGCTACCACTCCCCCTGAACCTCCTAAAGGGAATTAAAACCATTTTCAGCATATTTCTCACTTCATTGCCATCACCTTTTAAAAGCATTTTGGGCCTGTGTTTCAAACTTCTATCTGTGGTCTAAGCTTGCTGGGGGGAACTGAATTTCGTATTGTATTTGATTGCATTCCTAAGAACTGTGTGTGTTACTTCCATCTCCTTCCATTTCTTACATTGCATAGGGGAGGGGGGTGAATTGCCAGAGAAAAAGTGATTATTTTATCTTTTGCTAAAATCATATCAAGTATTTCTGTACTGCATTTTATTCCTCATTGCTTTTCCCTTGAAATCATAAAAGTAGTTGCTACTTTATCCATCCTATACTAACTCCTCATTGATTGTAAAGAAGTGTGCTAGTGCCAGATTACCCATTGTTGATCAACATCATATGTCTAAGTGTACTATCAGATATTAATTTATTATAAAGTGTGATATATATATATTGTTTAAATTCTCAAATAAACATTTTAAACTTGAAAAACAGAACTACTTCTTGGCTCAGTGGGGTCAGGGGGATTCTAAGAGAGGGGTGTTATATAGGGGTAGCCCTCCAGAACTCATGAACTGGACATAAAGATATATCAATAAGGGTTTCCATTCAGTATCCCAGACTAGGCATTGACTTAGCTGTAGTGTTGAATTGAATCTTCTTACAATTTCCATCAATATGCATCCAGTTCATATCATGGACTGGTTTGCATTAAATGTTATCATGGGAGTCTGTTATATGTTAAATGGGTAAGGTAAATAGGTTCAGTCTGATTCTCATACCCTTGAGTCACACATATAAGTCTTACCCCCATTCCCTAGTTAAGATTTAAACCTTTGCTAAAATGTGGACGATGAAGTGCAGAGCTTCTTTGTATTTCCTACATGGCATTCGGATGCCAGCATGTCTGGCATTCTCACCAACTAGATAAATCAAAGCAAAGATTTTTTAGAACAGATAAGACGTTACAGAAAAGGAACTTCAAGAGCAATCAAACAAGTCAGATTTCAGGACCCTGTGGTCCAAAATATTACAATATTGAACATAGCCCTCGGGGAAGAGGGCAGACAGGAGGAAGTTCGGACAAAGACATGGGTCAGACAAGCAGGCTGCACAAGATCAAGTGTCAGGAAACTCACAGGAAAATGATAGGCACTCATCTGGTGCTTAACCTTTCCAGCAGACAGTTGACAAATTATGAATCAACCTTACTAAATAAAGGCTGTTGTTTGCTCCAACCATGGCTGCAGACTTTTAGTTTGATATTTTCAAATTCCTTAGAAAATTGAAACTGAAAATGTCTTTGCTACCCAAGTCAAGACATACTCCTCGTCGCCTAGGCAAGAACCTATGAGTCAACTAACAATGAGAGATATCAAAAACATCCATCTCCTTATGTCCATGGAACTGGAGTCGGAACATGAAGCACAAGGCATTTGTCAAGAATTAAGGGTGCAAGCAGTCAATCTCGAAATGCAAGAATTTAAACCTAAATCTAAATTTACGCCTCAAATGACAACTGAAAAATGCATTGACACTTTTCATCAAGCTGTTATTAATGACATTCACCAATATTTTTACAAAAAAGGGCACATGACAACCAGAATTAGGTTCAACCTGAGTAGGAATGAACAAGTAGCATTGGACCAACTGTCCAAGGACAAAGATATTGGGGGTCATTACACCCCTGGCGGTAGGGGGTTAACGGGGCCGGTAGAGCTGCCGGCCCCGTTAACCCCCTACCGGCTCATTACGAGGTCCACTCACGGGACCCGCTAAGGACGCCTGGTAAAACTAGGCGTCCTTAGCGGGTCCCGTGAGTGGTCCAGCATGCTAACAACGGGCCCATCATTAACAGTTACCTGTTGTTTTTGGCATGCTCCCCATGTCCATTGAGCCCTATGGGGGCTCGAATGGGAATGGGGATGCACAGGGTCTGGGTTCCCTGAATGGGGAAATACTGGGCCCTCCAAGGTAGGAATGGCTCGGTATTTCCCCATTCAGGGAACCCAGAGCCGGGACCCAGAATGGGGGTAGCCATGCCGCAAATAGCGGCATGGCTACCACTTTCTGTGTAATGAGGCCCATTGTCATTAAGGAAGCTGATAAGGGAGGTAATATTGTCATAATGAATACTACTGACTATTTGCTAATGGCCGACTTGCATCTAGAGACACCAGGATGATATAAGAAGTTACCCAGTAATATAACGAAGACAATTGTTAAAGAATTACAACTTATGCTGAATAAGTGGCATGTATCAGGCCACCTCACAGATGATGAAAATAATGTTCTTAACAATACTGAACCTACATTTCCTACTATGTACTTTCTGCTGAATATTCACAAAACTTATGAGAGGCTGCCGGAAGTGTGTCCCATGATGAGTGGCATAGGCGGGGTCACAGAGAGTTTATCTCAATAGATTGACAATGCCATCAAACGGCATGTTAAAACTCTTACATTTTACATCAGAGACAGTACTCAAATATTGCAGATCCTAGGGGAAACTCCTTGGCATGGTGGCTATCTACTCGGTACTATGGATGGATCAGCTCTGTACACATCAATTTCAACATGGATTAGCCTTACGAGCAATAGATTACAATTATCAAGACTTATCGGCCTCTCATCACCAACACATTCAAATGCTGAAAGAATTTTTGAATTTTACAATGGCTAAGAATATCTATCTTTTTAATGACTCGTACGTTGTTGAGACTAAGGGAGTAGCATTTGGGGCAACATTTGCACCCACCCTAGCTAATCTGTTTATGGCCCAAAATGAGCAGACACATGCACTACTAAACAATGATCAAGCTAAAAATGTAGTTCTGTGGAAGAGGTACATTGACAATGTTTTTGTGATTGGGAATGGTACACACCAAGGCTTTGCAAACTACTTACATTACCTGAATGATAACACCTATGGTATCACACTGACAGGGCATTGCAGTGTGATTAGCATTGACTCTCTAGATTTACATATCTATTTAGATTAAGAACAAATACATACGAGAACATACCGGAAACCCACAGATGTGAACTCCACACTTCATGCGGATAGTTGTCATAGGAGATCCACAGTGGTCAATATACCATCTGGTGAATTCTATAGAGCACAACGCAATTGCAGCCAAGAAGAACCATATGACAGAGAATGCCAACACCTGACAGCGAGATTTAGGGAGAGGGGTTATACACAAGCAACACCTAAGACTTTGCTTAATGGGACACGCAATTTATACAAGGACACTCTGATCAAGATGCAATCAGTTAAAGATAGGATATCCAACAAAACAATTGACATCATCACATGATACTCTAAAGATACTCATAATCTCTATCAATTGGTGCATAGACATTGGCACATTTTATGCCTAGATCCTGATTTGAAGGAGTGTATCACGACTAAACCACGATTTATATATACACGCGCATCGACGATCAAGAACATTTTGTGTCCATCTTTCCTTGATGTTTGCACTCGGGATAATAAAGATGGGGGTGACTGGCTGAGGACACGGGCAGGTTTCAACAAGTGTGGTACCTGCAGCATGTGCCGGTTTGCTCATGCGGATTGCAATTCTTTTGAACATTCAGCCAGCTCTACAATTGTCATCAGGGACTTTATCAATTGCAGAACAACTTATGCTGTATGTGCATCATCTGTGTCTGTCTTAAACTATACATAGGCAGCACCATACATTAGGTCAGAATTAGAATCAGAGAGCATTTTGCCAGTTTTAGCAGCCAGGATCCTAAATTACCATTAGCTGTACACTGGCAAAGGCATCACCACCTGCAGGACAAAGAGAAAATACAGTATATAGGATTAATGAGGGCTAAACAAGGTAAAGGATTGGGAGACTTGAAATTAAAACAGAGATGCATGGATCTAAATGCATTTCCAATATACTTAGCACCTCCATGGGCCTCAGCACAGACCACAAAATGCCTGTGTTTCAATGATATGGTCCAAATTCTTACTAAGCAACACTAATTCACTTCACTAATGAGGGAGCTCCCTATGGAGGATATGGTTTCATGACCTACCCTTTTCCTAACTATACAGGCACTGCCTAATATAATGGCTCATGGTACTTGCCCCAGGTGGATTGCTTGGATGTTAAGTTTCACGCTCCTTACACTAATTCATTTCACTAATGGGAGAGATCTTTCTGGAACATATGCCTCTATGACCTGCCTTTCTCCTAATTATACATGCACTGCCTTGTAAAATGGTATATGTAACTTCCCCCAGACGTTTTACTTAGATGGATTAATAGGAGACTCATCTTGTTTTCCTGCAATGTACCATCCCTAGTATTAGTGATATACCTAGTATCGGCAACTGACTTAATGATCTGTGGATTAAAACCTGTCATATGTGATGCGGTCACAAGTTGACACTAATTTATGATTTCCATTGGACTATCATCAGATTTCAATACATCGGCTCATAGCATTGAACTAATATTGACGTCTTGCCGTACTGGCCGGCATGGTGTCCAGTTAAAGTACTGAATACAAAAGGATTGAATGCCAAAGGGTTGACTCAATTTGACCTAAAACAAAAAGGTCAATTTTTTTTTTTAAATATATATTTTTTTGGGTTTCCATTTTGGAAAAAAAAAGTGGTTTTTACCACAAAAACAGGGGTTTCGGGGGGACCCCCTCCCCCCCATTTATTTTGTTTTTTTAAATAAATGATAAATTAAATCCGACCCTTTCGTTTTCGGTCCTTTTGATTCGACCCTTTGATCATTCGATCCTATGGATTTGAAACTTTGACCTAGAACCGGCCGGCATGCATCTCCATAGCCACACTTTGCAGCGCAAGGACATAAACGTTCACAATCAGGACCTCACGTCCGTTGTCATTGCATTGACATTTTTCACATTAGAAACCAGTATTATAAAGAGCTCAGTGCATGGCGTCCCGCATGCGAGCAATATTGATGAAGTGCCAGGCATCCCCCAAGGATACAGACGTTACACCCATTGTGGTCAGCGCTACATGCAACCTATGTAATGTAGCTCGCATCCTGTCTTATTCTTTGATCCGTTCTTCTTGAGAATGCTGTAATCCAGGATTACTTTATGCAGCTACCATTACAGTTATCGACAATCATTAGCTAAAATAACCATTTTCTTTCAGGCTAATATAGAAATATCCGAGACAGAAGCTCAGAATACTTTCCTTTCCAATCTATATGAAGATGGTTTGATGATCTGCATATACGAATACCGGTAAGTTTACACTGAATAGAATAACGCATTTAGCGACAATTGACATATTACATGCACTACTTTTGTTGTCAATCTTATACATTTCTGATAATAGTTATCAATGCTAATGAGTGTGAGGATTTGTCATATTAACATAATTCTTTGGGAAATCATATTCTTCCTCTGTTGCTTAGATCACTGAAGCATATCGAGTTATGGTAGGCCAGCATCCCCTTAACTTTAATGAACAAAATACTAAACTGATCCTACTCACATATTATGGTTCACTCCTGGTAAATGGACGTTTGTAATCACTATAGTTACTGACATAATCTAATGCTTAAGGAGTGTTTTTGGAAACTTATGGTTTACAACTCATATTCATGATCTCATCCAAGCTATCATCCATTCACCCGACTCACCTTATGGGATAGAGCCTCCTATGGTCTACTAATAATCCTGAATGAATGCCAGGGATGGTGGCGCATTTTGCAGGTTAGATAAACTAACATGCAGAGCGTGACTCAGAATCAATGATTATATTGGTGTGCAATTTTGCTATCATTTTGTTAAAAAAACAATTGACCTAAATTTAAGCTAACAGTTTGATTTGCTGTTCCCTGTTTTGTGTTCTTTGCTCCCTTCGCCAACCCGACTGTCGTTCACTTTAACCAGTATGAAATGTACATGGTTTTGGCATTTTGCAAAAAAAAAATGTTTGGGACAATTGTGACCTGTTATTCAATTTCTATGCTATCATTTGTACGTAATACTTTTTGTTTCATATTAATGTACATTTTGATTTTGATTCATTTCTAAGGCGCACCAAGCAGCAGTTGCATTCGGGAACAGATGTTCACTATATATTATAGATTTAGCAGTGGGGACTTGAGGTCAACATAGTTACTTAGGTTCATTTGAATAGGAATGTTTTAATTCTTTTCTGAACTTTGCCAGTGTGGTACAAGAACGAATGCCAACAGGCAGTTGATTCCACAGTTTAGGGCCGAATACGGAGAACCTCCTGTCTCCTTTAGACGCGTATTTTGTCAAACAGACACATAGCATTGTTTATCACTTATATTCCATTCATCTGACATGTTCCCAAACGGTTTTGTATATCGTTTATTCATAATTTTTGTGTTAATGCCAGCCTTGAGGGCGACCTTTGGTCGAAACATGTGTCGGCTGCTCTTTAAGCCTAACACATGACCTCAATAAAGCAGCCTATATTTACAGTACATATTTTTTGAGAATCTATTTTCAAAATGTATATATATCTATATTCTAATCTATAATCTCTCTTTCTATATATATATATATATATATATATATATATATATATATATATATATATATATATAGAATCTATATTCTAAATGTTCAGTCCTACTACCCCTGACCCTCCCTGGCTACAACACAGTGGCACAGGATCCCACACAGCCTATGATACAGACCACCACCACTACCATACCTCAGTGTGTCCAAGATGCCACACTGCCCAAGGTGCACATACCTTACATAACCTCTGCCACTCCTACAGTTCCTGCCGCACCCTTGCCAGAGTAGGACTCCAGTCTCAAAGGCACCCTTCTGATCACGTGCTCTTTAGGAGTGCATGGTCTCGATATACATGATTTACTCCTTGACCAACATCTAGATTTCCTAGTCATCACCGAAACAAGGTTACACCAAGCCTCTGGCCCCTTACTAACCCTGGCCATCCCTCCTGAGTATACCATCCTTAGGACTGACTGCCAGGAAACCATAAGAGGTGGAGTAGCCATCACAGCCAAATCCACCCTACAATTTAGACCTTGCTCACTAGACCCAATGGACGGTTACAAACTACCTCTCAAACTTAAAACCGACCCCAGAACCACAACCAACCTTCTCATTATTTCCAGATCCCCAAACAATGCCAATCACTCCGAATCAGACATCCCACTACTCATCTCCCCCCTAACACTAAATGTATTATCTTAGGCGACATTAACCTTGGGTTTAAGGATAAACTTAACCACAAAGCTACTGCATTCTACACTGCCCTTCAAGAAATGCATTTCACCCAAATTGTTAACTTCCCCACCCACTCCAAAGGAAGAATCCTGGACTGGATCCTGACACTAAACGTTAATTTCTCGATAGAATCCATCTCTGAAATCACTTGGTCGGACCATTACCTAATAGGCTTAAACCTACAGACGCTGGCTACTCAGAGCACACCTCAACACACACCCCGCCCCATAGCGGTGAGAAACACCCGCAAACTTACAGTAGAAAACCTTGTCCTGATCTGACCGTCACCCTTAAGACCTTGCCAACTACTGACACCAACCCAGTAGTACATCTTCTATCTACCATAACTGCCTGAAATCAACCATTGATGCAGTAGCACCACTCATGACTAAAACACCCTGTGTTGCTAAACAAACCATCTTCTGGTTCAATGAAGAGCTTATTGCTCTTCGGCACAACAAAAGAGCACTGGAGCACCTACACAAAAAGGCCTGTTATAGCACACAAAGCACATTTTTGAATACCCGCATAAACAATGCCTCCTCCAACACCAAAGAGCTAATCAATATACTAAGAGAATTGGAAGCCCCCATCCCCTCCATCACACCCATCAACTCAAGTAAAGCCTGGTGCACTACTACCCATAATGGTTTATACTGATATTTTCGAACGCCACATTTTCAAAATGCCATTTTGTTGGCACAAAATTGCTGATTTTGGAATGCTTTTTTTAATTTTATTTTTGAAATGGGGGGTTCCCCCCGACCCCCTATTTTTTTTATTGACACTTTTTTTATGCTATCGAAACAAAAATAAAACATATAAATGAAAAAAAACATTAGAAAAAAAGATTTTCGGCAAATTGTTTTCTACAAAGTGGCATTTTGAAAATATGTTTTCAAAAATATAACCGGATACCATCCTGAATGCATCAGCCTCTAAAAGCCTGGCACTACACAAGAACATTCTATTAAAAAGGAAACTATTGGCTAGCAAAAGTATGCCGTCCTTTGCGCCGGACAGCCCCCTTGAAAAAACCAGCACCCATTTCAAATTTGCCACTGTCTTCCAAGACCAGGTCCTGAATACCATCTCTACATTGAAACCCTCCAATTGTAAAGGTGACAAGCTTCCCTGCGCACCTAATCAAATTTTGTGCCCCCACCTTAGCACCTATCATAACTAACTTAATTAATGCCTCCTTCATCAACAACGTGGTCCTTGCCAGCATGAAAGAAGCCTGGTTAACCCACCTTCTTAAGAAACCCTCTCTGGACCCTGCTATACCCATCAACTACCAACCCATTACCATAGTGCCTTTCCTGCTGAAAATAGTTGTCAAAATAGCCTATACCCAAGTCCAAAAGTATCTCGAAAGCAACCACCTGCTAGGAGCCAGACAATCAGGCATCCAGCCTAAGCATATCACAGAAACAGCCTTATTAGACCTTAAAATCCAAATGGACATCATATGCGATGGAGGGAAAATGTGCATCCTCATTCTACTCGACCCGTCTGCTGCCTTTAACTTGGTGGACCATGACAAACTGTGCACTGCTCTCTCAGAAAACATCAACTTCTCCACAGAAGCCACCCTATGTGTTAAATCATTCTTATCGGAGCATAACTCGAGAGTCTCCAATAGAGACGAAGCAGCCAACCCTATCCCAGTACCCCCACGGGTCTCCTCAAGATTCCTGCCTATCTCCTACCCTTTACAATACATACACAAAACTCGTATTTGCAGCCCTTGACACCATGGGAGTCATCTACACTCATTTCGCAGGCAACACCCAGATTCTTATCCCCATCATGGGTAACCATGAACAGGACTCTGCCACCATTAATAAGATGTATGCTATTATTAAAAACTGGATGGCCACCAATAGTTTGTGCCTTAACAATGAAAGAACAGAGATCCTGATTGTAGGCCCCCCTCCCGACTAAAAACGCTTCATGCCGACTACTCAGTCATCACCATCGACGTAACGTGCATCCCAGTACTTAAACAGGTCAAAACATTGGGCGCCTATATAGACTGTAACCTTACTATGACCAAACACATCAGTACCCTCTCATCCTCTACGGCCCAAATGGCCAAACTCATCGAACTCAGCTGCCAATTACTCACCCTGCAAAACTGCCTCCCCTAGCTCGAGCCCTCATACTATCGAAACTGGAATTTGCAATATCCTCCTACTAGGAACTACAAACACAATCCTTGCTAAATTGCAACTGCTTCAAAACAAACCCTTACGGGCAGCTTTTGGCCTAAAAAGAAACAATCATATTTCTCTTATCAGGAGCGAAGCACACTGGTTACCCATCCAAGCTAGAATCTCATTCAAGACGTTGATCACCACACAGAAATGTATCAACAGCAATGCCCCAGTAGTTGCACCTAAGATCTGGAACTTTAAATATTAACCCTCCCACCAGTGCTTTAAGAGTCTTATCAAAACATGGCTTCTCAACAAATTCTAACTGGTAGTTTCCCCACTATGTCACTTGATCACACTGCGAGCACTTATGTTGGTATGCTCCGTCTGTACTGTAACTATCATGTAACTCAAACTATAGGATCTGTATTGTAAAAATGTGCTGCTCCTATACCTGCCTGTATAGTAACCATCTTTGTAACGAGATAAGCATGCTTGTGAAACCTACAATATGATAGCTCCATTGGGCGTGTAACACATGCTAAATAAATTAATAAATAAATAAATACGATGCAAGAGTATAATTGGTTTTGCCCTGTGCAACTTACCAATCCCTATTAATTAACCTCTTTCCAGTTTTGGAGGCCCTAGGGGACGGCTTCCGGGCATGTGTGATGCTGAAGGCTTGCTTACATATAATATTTATCATTACTACAGAGCCAGTGCGCACCCACCTACGCTTGTACACCAGAGCTTCATACATGGTCCATAAACATGGATTGTGATTTTGTTGACATGGACTCTAAAGTGGAAAAATATTCCCCTTCTTCAAAGGAGGTGGTTGTTGTGAATGAAATAAAAAAGGGGTTGAATTCCCTTATACCCCATGCTGTGCCTGGAAAAATAATCCAAATATTGGAATTATTCTCAACATCGTACATTCCTTTTCTTTTTTTAACAGATCATGAGTACTGCAGTTATTTCAGTCAATACATCAACTTCACATAACTAGATCTAACGACATTGAACTTATAGAGTTATCTGATCTATACAGTCAAGGTAATTGGGCAATTGTTTATTTTATTTTACCTGTAATTGTTAACCATGTCATTCCATTCTTTGAAAAGTTCTTAAAAAGGGCTATACATTTATTAAACACAGGATACGTGGCTGTGATCAGAGTTACACTGAAAGTGAAATAGGGGAAGCCGACGTTAACTAAGTAAGTTAAAGTGTGCCTTTGAACATATTATTATAGAGAGTGTAGTTGCCTATGAAGGCTGCCTTCAGACAGACCTGTCAGGGCTCACTGTTCCTTTGGGGGAAAGTAAAAGAGACATAGTTGAGTTTCTCTTCACTGCAGCTCGCTCTCTTGGAATACCCAGGTTTATCTAGTAATATGTTCATGCTTCAGGAGACTTGGAGACTCCTTCATGATTGATGGCTATAACATCATTTGTAGGCCTGCGGTTAGCTGTTCTTCAGGACTCAGGGGGACTGTGTATTGGTGCCAATGTCAGCTGTAACTTATTTATTTATTTAATTGTGTTTTATAAGGAACTAATACCATACCTGAGTTCGGTTCTTAAGTGTGGATCCGGAATTCAAACCTTGTTTGCTCTGCGTGGTCTTGCTTCCAAGACCAGCGTGTTGCCCCTGTGCTATCCTCTGTTCCGTTATCTGACTATATCCCAGAGATAACTCATTTGCAGGTGCTTTGTGGTCCCCTTACTCATTCTCTTAGGTGTAAGCTTCCTGTTTTGCTTATAATTAATGTGGATGACCTGCCGGGGCTGGCAGGTCATATTGAATACATCTTGGAGACGTGGGCCAAGTCTTATCCTAAGGCTTAGTATATACTAATAGGGGATCTTACTTCTTATTGTAATTTTGCTAAATACATCTCCTTGACTGAGGAAGATTCTGTTAGTTGCCCTTTGGACGAGCAGGCTATGCATTTAAGTTACATTTTAGTAATGATCGTGCTAATCATATGTGCTCTGCTTTTAAGAAGATATTTAATGGACGTAAGTGGCTTGATTTTCTGGCAAATTATTTATTTGATCTTAACCCTAAATAATTGTCGACCTCTTCCCCATTTGACACACAGACTAATGGGAAAATCAGCTCTAGGATTGATGGTCTATAAGCCCTTGCAATTTAGAAAATGATTGATAGATTGTGAAGTAATTTTCACTTGCCTTAGTGATCATGCTACATTGAAAATCATTTTGGGACAATAACATTCAACGTGTTGTATAACCTGCCTCCACCTATATTAATAGACAAGGCAATAGGGTAATATGAAATGAAAATAATTTTGAAAAGTTTAACTTTAAATTCCATAAAATTCGATTCATGTGCTCTGATCTTGGTAACTTGGATTACACCTATGATGCTGCTGCTATCTTGGGAGAAGTTGACGATACACTGTCATCTACGATCCCTAATAAGTGTACATTTTCCTCCCTAAACCCCATTGCATTAGTATCTATGACGTGGCTATAACAGGCAAAAAAGGGTGGCTAAAAGGTCTCATTAAACATATTAAATGGGATGTTGCACATTTGGAAGGCGCTATACGCTCTTGTATCGCCACAGACCATATACATATAACAACTGGCTTAAGACACACAAATGTAGTGTACATAATGCTCATTGGAAAATTATATTAGGGGGATAATTCATAGAATCCAGCGCAGAAGTAGCACACGTGGCTAGTGCAGAGAGGGAGCGAACGCCAGCGTGTGCCAGCCTCGTGCAATAACTCCCATTTCCACACACTGCGTATTCATGGATTTCCCATCCATATCCAGCCCTGGCGCAGCGTGGCACAGCGACAATCCAGCAGCGTCAGTAATGCCCCTAACTCCGACCCTGGCAGCAAAAGCAGCCGTACAAAGCCACAATATGGTGCAAGGGCCAGTGGACCAGCATACAGCCCCCAACAACAAAATTGCACTAAAACGCTCGCATACCCCGCTCGCGCCAGCCAAACCGCATGTAAAACTCCTTGCGCACCCCTCAGAAGGGGTTTACATGCGATTGGGCTGGCGCAAACAGGGTACGCATATTCCGGGGGTGCGCGTGGAGTTTTACATGTGATTTGGTTAGCGCGAGCCGTATACGCATATTCTGAGCGGTGCGTGTGGAGTCTTACACGCGATTTGGCTGGCATGAGTGAGGTACGCGTATTCCAGGGGAGCGCATGGAGTTCTCCAAGCAATTGGGCTGGCGTGAGCAGGGTATGCGTTCCTCGCTCACCCCTCAGAATACGCATACCCTGCTCGCGCAAGCCCAATCGCATGAAAATCTCCAAGCGCACCCTTGGAATACACGTACCCTGTTCGCGCCAGCCAAATCGCACATAAAACTCATCACGCACCCCTGGAATACACGTACCCTGCTCGCGCCAGCCCAATCACGTTTAAAACTCCATGCGCACCCCCGGAATACGTGTACTCCACTCGCGCCAGCCAAATCATGTGAAAAAGAATGCGCGTGCTTGGGTCACCCGCAAAGGCATTTCGCAAGCAGCCTACACCACAGCGGACACCCCCAACAACCGTGCACATGCCAGCATGCCACCCACACCACAATGGACCCTCATCACCCGTGCACATTCCAGCCGGCAGCCCACACCACAGCCGACACCCCATCACTCGTGCACATGCCAGAGGCAGCCCACACCACAAGGAACCCCCCATAACCCATGCACATGGCAGCAGGCAGCCCACACCACAAAGGACCCCCATCACCCGTGCACATGCCAGCAGGCAGCCCACACCACAAGCAACCCCCCATCACCTGTGCAACTACCAGCAGGCAGCCCACACCACAAAGGACCCCCATCACCCGTGCACATGCCAGCAGGCAGCCCACACCACAACCAACCCCCCATCACCTGTGCAACTACCAGCAGGCAGCCCACACCACAAAGGACCCCCCATCACCCGTGCACATGCCAGCAGGCGGCCCACACCACAACCGACCCCCCATCACCCGTGCACATGCCAGCATGCAGCCCACCCCCCAATGTACCCCTCCATCACCCGTGCACATGCCGGCAGGCAGCCCACACCACAGCTGACCCCCCCATCACCCGTGCACATGCCAGCAGGCAGCCCACACCACAACCAACCCCCCCCCATCACCTGTGCGCATGCCAGCAGGCAGCCCACACCTCAAAGGACCCTCCATCACCCGTGCACATGCAAGCAGGCAGCCCACACCACAACTGACCCCCCCATCACCCGTGCACATGCCAGCATGCAGCCCACACCACAACGTACCCTGCATCGACCGTGCACATGCCAGCAGGCAGCCCACACCACAGCCGACCCCTCCATCACCCGTGCACATGCCAGCATGCAGCTCACACCACAACGGAGCCCCCCAATGACAGTAACCTGCCAGCAGGCCCCGACTCATGTCCCCTCACCCCCCACCAGTGATGCCAACCTGACAGCAGGCACCGACTCACATCCTCCCACCCCCACCAGTGACGGCACCCTGCCAGCAGGCTCCGACTCATGTCCCTCCACCCCCACCAGTGAAGGTAACCTGCCAGCAGGCCCTGACTCATGTCCCCCCAGCCCTCACCAGTGACAGCAACCTGCCAGCAGGGCCCGACTCATGTCCCCCACCCCCACCAGTGACAGCAACCTGCCAGCAGGCTCCGACTTATGTCCCCCATCCCCAACAGTGATGGCAACCTGCCAGCAGGCCCTGACGCATGTCCCTCCACTCCCCACCAGTGACGGCAACCTGCCAGCAGGCCCCGACTCATGGCCCCCCACCACGCACCAGTGACGGCAACCTGCCAGCAGGCCCTCAACTCATGTCCCCTCACCTCCATCCGTGACGGCAACCTACCAGCAGGCCCCGACTCATGTCCCCCATCCCCAACAGTGATGGCAACCTGCCAGCAGGCCCTGACTCATGTCCCTCCACTCCCCACCAGTGACGGCAACCTGCCAGCAGGCCCCGACTCATGGCCCCCCAACCCCACCAGTGACGCCAACCTGCCAGCAGGCCCAACTCATATCCCCCCACCAGTGACGGCAACCTGCCAGCAGGCCCGATTCATGTCCCCCCACCCCAGTGATGGCAACACAGTCCCCAGCATTGTATGCACACCCAAATGTAACCCCTTAGAAAGCCCCCACAATGCAAATCCACAACCAAACATTGTTGGCACTCCCCAGCACATGCCCCATCCCACGTCAATCACAGAAGCACAAGTGCATGCACCCCTAGACATGTGCAACATAGGCACACAGCAGTGACACATGACTGAGCCAGTGACAAATGACACATGCATCAAACTGATAATAGCAGACCACATCAACAATGGACATGAATGAAATGTATTAAAAATAAAATAAATATGACAAAATGAAAAGGAATTATGGCCATGAATAAACAAATAATGAAAATGTAAATGAAAACAAAATCAGAAAGTGAAAAGAATCCATGATAATATGAAAAAGAAAAAATGGTCCATCGTCCAAAAAAACTTTTGCATATCCACAAGGAATACGATAAAAAAAAAAACAATACTTTATGGAAAAAAAAATAAGAAAATCCACAGAACATCCAACTATTTACATGTAATTTCCACAAGGGTCTATGATCCCCAAAAAAATAAACAATCCAAGGTCCATGAAAAATGCAACTATTTACAAAAAGTGGAGCAATGCCCAATAACTGCAAAATAAAAAAAAAACATAAAGGAAACTTATACCTAAAGAACTATTTACAATGGCGGCGGGCTAGTCCTACAGCTCACTTCTTGATGTTAATGTCTTTGGCCAGGGCATCATGGAACTCCATGTTGATGTCCCAGGGGCATGCCTGGGCTCTGTCCTTGAGGGCTCGGAGGGACTTTGCCATGGTCTCCACCAACTCCCTGCGAGTCCCCTCAAGGAACGCTGCCCACCTCAATGCCTGGTGCATGGAGTTCTCCGCCCTGACCATTGTGAGCTGTGCCCTCTCCGCCTGCCGCCGCTCTGGGCCAACCCACGCTGCCACAAGGAAGACACACTCAGTCCCGGGTCCTCCTGCCCGTCGGCCGATGCCTGCCCCTGCGATTTTGTTGGCTCTGAGTGCTGACGCCTCCCACGTCGAGCCTGATGCCGCACCAATGCCATTTTCCTCTGCCACCACGACGGCCTCTGGGACGATGGAATCCCCCGGTGCCACCGTGCACGTCCCCTGCTCGGAGTTGCCTGTACATCCTCCATTGGCAGGGGTCCAGTTGTTGTGGTGACCACCTATGCTGGTCCTCGAACTCCCGACTGTGGCAGGGAGGTGTTCTCCAACAGCCTGGCTGCAGTGGATGGGGCAGGTCCACATGGTGCGCAGGTGAGACATGGGCGGGAAGATGGCACTCAGGACGACTGGCGCATATGGTGTGCAGATGAGGAGGGAGCGCAAGAGCACCCAGCACACGGAGGAACCCTGTGCCAAAGACCTGTCCCAGCAAGTCGACGCGGCCACACACATGTTCAAAATGATGTCCGTTGTCCTGCCTGGAACCACGCACATCATCCCGAATCCCCCGTGGGCGCAATGCGACACTGGCTAGGACAGACTGAACCCTGTCACGGATTGCCTCGTCCGCAGGTAGAGGAAGTTCAGTTGCTGTAGACACATCTCCTACCTGCAAACGGGCCTGAACGGAGGCATCCCTGCTGGTGCAGGATGATGCAGTCACAGGATCAAGGACAGGATTACCCACAGGCACCTCCATGGCGATTTGTGCTGCCTGCTGCCCCTGCCCCTGGACTGCACCACTTGCACCAGTGAACCACCCCCTCCAGGCACCATGCATGGGTCTGATACGGACTCCTCCTCAACCACACCCCCACCAACCTGGATGACTCTGTGCTGTCTTCTGTAGTATGCCCCTGTGGGGACTCACCTGCCCCTTCTCTGTCGAGGAGTCCACATCTAACCTTGGCCTCTTGGACCTCCCCTCGGCAGCTGCGGCCATGGACGCAGCACCAGTCCCCTCACTCCAGGAAGATATTATTACCTGGGAGGGGGGCAGGGACTTGCATCTCTGGCTGGTGGTGGCATCCCTGCCGCTGTGCTCCACAGCGCCGTCTCCGCCCTCTTCATCAGTTGATGCTGCAGACAGGGAGAGACAGAACACAAGCATCAGGACACCTTACAATGGTCTGCTAGACACATAACTATTGCACATGAGTGGCAGTGTCAAACATCACAGACGGCATCATACACCCAATCACTCAGGTCAATTGAACCCACACACATGCACAGGCAAGCATGGAACGTGCAACAGGCATCTGCATCCAATCACATGGAACTGCATGAATATCCTTAGGGTGGCATGACGTCACAAGCATCATGGAGCATGCCATTCACATGCACACATGCCACCAGACGCTACCATCTCTACCTCCTTTCACGGTGCAATCATGGTCAACTATGCCACATCTGCCACTCAGGTACCTAGATGTCCGTGACACATGCATCCATGGTGTCTCACAGTCACACACATACCAAACAAACACACACATGTACACTGTGCACATACATGAAGTTGGGAGGAGCATCCATGTGTCACACCCCAAACATGGCTGAGTACATCCACAGGCATGCAAACGTGTGCATCTTCACATGCAGTTGTACATCATGCATCGGTACACATACATCATTGATATACAGCTCACATGACTGGACTCACATGCAGCACTGTCATGTCCCTGCACATACACATCCATACATGGGCCATGTCAGACATATGTCCAAGCTGCACACTCCTGCCACACCTCAACATGCACTGTGTCGATTGAGAACGCATGGACACTTACCTCTCAACTCCGGACGGGTCTGCCTCTCGAGGACCTGGAGGTGAAGCGCTGGGTGAAAGTGCTCCAGGTCCCTCATCTGGTCGGTGGTAATCCTTTGTGTCCAAGAGGCGCCGGGCCTTCCTGAGGGTCCTGGACTTGTAGTCCTCCCAGTGC
The DNA here is from genome assembly GCF_040938575.1 of Ambystoma mexicanum. Lineage (NCBI taxonomy): Eukaryota > Metazoa > Chordata > Amphibia > Caudata > Ambystomatidae > Ambystoma > Ambystoma mexicanum. The sequence continues at coordinate 1,137,827,657 of NC_090927.1, forward strand.
ATTAGGACATGTTTCCAGTCACGGGGTGCCAACCCCTCTGCGTTGATAGCACCCACAATGTCCTCCCAGGTCCTCCTCCGTCCTTCCTTGTCAGCGCGCAATGATGTGAAGAGGGCATCATAATGCCCCTGGACTTGCTCCACCAGGATGCCAACTTCATTTGCACTGAAGCTGACAGCCCTCTGCCTCTCTGCTGGGGGGTTGCCACTGGTGCCAGATGGTATTGTGTCAGACATGGAAACCCCCGAGGCAGGTGTGGGTGGGCAACTGGGTCCTGGGGCTGGGCTGTGGAGCAATGGAACACCAGTCGGGAGTCTTCGGTTCCAGCAGGGGTGGTCACAGCAACTGGACCCCTGGCGATGGCTGATGTGCAGGTACCAAATTGCAGGGCACATTGGCAGCAGGCAGGCAGGCAGGCAGCCAGCAGCAGATCGCTCGTATGGGTTAAAGGTGAGCACGGGCCAGCAGTTCGCTGTACGTGCTTTTCATGGAGACTGACCACGTGTGTTTCTTCTTCTTGTGGGTTCACACACGATTACTTCACAGTGCTTAAAGTTCGTACTTCTTGTTTTGGCGGGGGAGTTGCCTGTGCGCACATGCGTGTGTATTTTTCTTTTCCACGCAAGGTAGACAGTGATTCGCACTCGCTTATTTTTCCCACTGTAGTTGCCCCTGTGTGTTGCGCACCAATTTTCGAGGTCTGAGTAGCCCGCGTGTTCCACGCGTATGTGTTTTTTGTGTCTTTGGGTGCCACAGCGTATTGTGGGAGTTTTATTCCTTGCACATGGGCTACCAGGTGTTGCGTGCATGCTTAATATAATTTTTTGTGGTGCCTGAGTGTTGCATGACCCGTCTTTTATCACCAGGGGTCACAGAGCCTTGCAGGAGCACAGGGATAGGTCTAACATCATGTATCCTGCCCCCTTCACCCCAATTGCCCAAGACAATTGTTGTTTGCACCTCCCATTGGCTACATACCATCTGTGCCATGGTTGGGAGGACATCAAAAGGGAAGGGTGGCAAAGCTGGGCGACCTCCCAAGGCTGGACGTGGTGGGACACATGGCCGGGGTGGCCAGGGAGTCCAGAGAGGCCAAGGTGGACACGGAGGGGGACGTGGCCAGGGTGTATCACCGGGGCAGGATGGCCATCAACTTGCAGGGACAGCCATGCCACCACCCCCATCGCACATCTAACCCCACAGGCAATGTCATCTGCTGGCACGGGCAACCAGGTGGTGGAAGCTGCAGGTGCAGCTGTGGCAACCACCACCCATGCTTGGGGTCAGCAAGCGCAGGCTGCCTTGCCACAGGACTCCCTTGCAGATTTTCAGGGCAGGAAGGCCAAGCCACGTGTGTCCAAGCTAACTGTGACCAAGGCACATGTTCCTGGGGCAGTTTTGACCTCTGCTGGCCCAAGCAGCCAGGTGGTGGGAGCTGCATGGGCAGATGCAGCCAACACCACCCCGGCAGTGAGTCTGCCAGCCAGGACTGTGTCGGTCACAGCCCTTGGCACAGAGGCAGTTGTGCTGCTGGGTACTGGCAACAGCACCCAACAGCCAATCACACTATCCAGGCCTTCCATCCTCATGCCAAATCCCACTCCCATTGGCCAGTCCACCACCGTCACTGCCCCAACTGACCACAGCGGCATTTGTCCCTCAGGTTCCGCACACCGGACAAGAGGAGGAAGTGTGCTTCTGCGCATGAGGCTGGCACCCCAGACACGGCATCGGCCTCCGGCACGGCAAGGAAGAAGCCCTCCAATAAAGAGGAGCAGGACTTCCTTGTGGACTACGTGTCGGCACACAACCGCGATATGCTGGTGGGCGCAGGTTGCCATTCTATGCCTGCCCAGCGTCAGGTCCACTGGCAGTTCATTGCGGATGGTGTGATTGCAAAGGTATATGAGAGGCGCACAGCTCAGGAATGCTACAAGCGTTTGACTGACCTCCGACACTGTGCAAAACAAAAGCGGGCCTCTAATTACTCCCTGACTCTGGCGACTGGCAGTGGGCCTCCACCAGAGGAGGATGAACTCAGTCCGCACGAGGAAATCACTGCAGAGTTCATCGATCAGGGACTTATCCAGGGAGTGTGAGAGATGCAGGATTATGACGCACCGTCCGGTGAGTCTTGATGTGTGTGTGTCCAGCCCATGTGTGTTTTGCTTGTGTGATGTGTTGTGATTGAGTGCCAGTTCAGGCTATGTATTAATGAGTGCCATGTGTGACACATGCAATGCTTTACTGATGCGTGCTTGTCATCATGCAGTCTGCATCCAGTAAATGTGCTGCACACAGTGGCAGTCCTCATCACCACACCACATGCACCCTACTTACATGCAAGTCACTCAGCAGCCTCTCCTGTCCATGTACAGGCTCACTGACATGTTTGCATGTAGCCTGTAGTGTAGTTCAAGCCAACTTTCAGCCTATGTCATCACATGACTGATGGCTATGTGAGGTCACCATGCAAGCTGCTCCTCCTCACGGGCATGCATTGTTGCCTCTCCACCACCCTGCAGTTCACTGTCACCATGGTACTGGCGATTTCCGTGTTGGACTACTGCTATGGGCTGTTCCCCTTTCCTGTGTACAGGCACACTTCCCTGTGCAACCCTGCCATACCTGTGCTGTGGGGTACATCCTTTGTCCTTGATGCAGGGTGCCTCACTTGGTCCATGCAGATGGCACAGGCTCGGAGTGCACATGAGTGATCATTCATGGACAATTGCATTCCTGCAAGCCCCTATGCATCCATGGCAGGCTACTCATTGTACCACATCTCCAGTATTTTATCTGTCTCATGGTATTTGCTCATCCATGTCATGCTCACTCAGGGTGACTTCATCATCATGCACATGTTTATGGTGTCCTTGTCTGTGTCGGGCACAGGCCTCCCTCTGTTACAGCCACCCTGCTTCCAGGCAACTGGTGTGTCTTCTGCCTGCATAGATGTACTTGTGATGGCTCCTCATGTGTCCTGCTGTCTGTCCCCCTCTCATCTGCTGTAGTCTCAGTTGTCTCAGTTGATGCAATTGACACCTGCATACACTGTCTGCTATTTCACAGTACTGTGGTCAGCCATTCAGAGCCATGCACTGTCTCCCTGATATTCCCCATGGGGGGGTGCGGGGCAGTGCATCCCTACAACCAAGAGTAAACACTTTGCACATGACATCACTACATTTCGGGTTCTGTTGATGGTAGAGGACTTACACGTGTGCTGCACGCACGCACCTCTGAGCCATGTTTCACCCTTCAACATGCCTATTCACTGGTGTGTTGTCAAAGTGACCTGCCACGTATGTATCCATTTGCCTCCCTTCACTGTATTTCAAGGCACTTACATTGTTGCATCCTGTGACACGTGTGCTTTCACTGACATTAATGTTCTTGTAGTGCATGTTGACATGCATTTTGCATATGTAACGGACACTTCTATTTGACATACTGCTGTGGCTATTTGGAAATTGTGCTAAGGCTATGCTACCTGCCATCTCTTAGTTCACATCTGTACATTTTCCCAGAGATTCATGCCTGCCAGAAGGTTGTGTGTGATGCAGTTGATATCCAACATGCTGTACAAGTGTGGGTTTTGCTTTTGACATGCATCCATGTCTTCTTTCAGGGTCCCCTTCCATTTCATTGCCACTGCATGAATGCCAGAGTTTGTGTCGTGTCTGACATGGCTGCCTCATGTGTTGTCCCTCAATATTGTGTTGTGTATGTGTGTGGTATGTGCTGCTGACTTGTGTACTTACGTTTATTTTAATTTCTTTACATGTGATGATGCACCAGAAGCAGTGTAGGAGGAGATTGCATACAGGATGGAGGGTTGAGGACACCATCCCAGCACCAGTGGTGGTCGTGGGGTGGTAGGCCACGAACATCCCTCGGTGCTCCAGGCCTGCCTCTGTGCATGGCTCTGATGATCTCTCTGACTATGATGTTGAGTTGGATGCCCATGAATCCATGCCATCGACGGTGGGTGATTCTGCTATGAATTCTGTTCTGTCCGCCACACCTGCAGAGGGGGAGGACCCCTCAAGGGGCCAGTCAGTGTTGGTATGTCGGCCTGTGGTAGTTACGGGTGCAGAGTCATACTCCACACCAGTTCCTGTTCCTGGGGCATCAGATTGAAAGAGGAATGCTGTCCTGCAGCCGCAGGCTCTGCCAGCAGAGCAAGTTCCACGTCTCCTTGGGCTACGCAGGCGTGGTGCACAGAAAAGCGATGGCCATGTGCCACCAGGGAACACTAGGTAAGAGCAATCCATGTATGACATTGCACAGCAACAGGGGGGAGCAATTGAGGTGTTGGCTCAAGGCATGGAATGTGTGGCTGATTCCATCCTCCCCCCTGATAGGCAGATGGCGCTCCAGCAGAAGGCAATGCAGTAGACATGCCGCTCACTCCGGCTGGGCATGGTGGCATCCAACAGGGCCTGCCGGGCTGAACTGGTGGCTCTGAGCTCAGCTATTGCTGCTGAGGGACAGGCAAACAGGGAAGCCCTGAGGGAAGATTACTCCTCCCTCAGAAGTACTCTGGGTGCTCTAATCATGGCCCAGGATCAACGGGCAGATCAGAGGATGGTTCAGCTTGAACGCATACTCTCGGCTGAGCTCTGCGCAAGCCGGGAGGAGGTTCGTCTGGCACGTGAGGCCTCCCTGGTGGAACTCCATGTTACACGCGGGGCAGTGGCGTAACACAAGATCTGGGGGCCCCCCTGTGAGCCATGCTGAGGGGGCCCCCCAACTCGGCAACAAATCACGGGTCGTGCCACACTCTGGGTCGGCTTAGATCACCATGCTAGCGCAATTCGCACAAACGTGCTGCTGAAGGGGTATGCCGCACATTGGACTAGGAGAAAGATATAAATATGTGTTTTAATGCAATATACAGCACACTTACGGAGAAAAATGTGCTAAAAAAAGCCAGTGTTTGCTTTTGTTTTGTAGGGTAACACCAATCCAATACATGCAAGTCTCCAACAGTGCACAGGAACATTAATGCTTTGCTATTAAAAATGCCATGCCACAATGAAAACATGTCCAACTGGCTGCACAATATAGACCAGTGTAGACATGTAATAACATTACAGTAAAGCATGCCAGGCCACATTCAGACATACCTAGACTGATTGCACCAAAATGCCAGTCGAAGCAATAAGACTAATCAAGAAGAGAGCACACATTCAAGCCTGCATCTCTGCGGCCTCTAACAACACGGCCAAACTTTTTAAAATCTGAAAGGAACTGGCCAATCCTGTTGCAGTCTCTACCTCTCCTGTTCCCTCAACAGGCCCTCTGTAGGCTTTGGCCTCTTGCTTCTCTGCTAAAACTCAGGAAATCCTGTCCACTATCTCCTGTTCCTCTCCCTCTTCCTCTCTTGGCCCCCCTTTGGCAATCTCTCCATCTCCTCCTCCCTTCTCCTCTTTCTCTCTAACACCTGACGAGGTTTCTAGACAAGTCCCATCTATGGAAGTGTTGTTGAAACAGGTGCTCACCCGCTCCTCCAGAATCAACAAAGACCATAGTAACACCCTTGCTCCAGCCTTGGCCGATTGCTGTAATCATTATTTTGCCACTGGAACTTTCCCCTCTCCCAAACTCTTGGAAAAGCTGGACATCTCCCAGCTTGCTCTCCACACTGAATCTGTTGGTTGTCTCCATGACCATCAGTCTGGTTTAAGAGCTGCCAGAGGCATGGAAACTGCTCTCCTGAACACCTGTGAAGATCTGATCTCTAACCTTGATTCCAGCATTCCTTCTGTCCTCATCCTCCTTGAACTTTCCTCTGCTTTCGACACGATCAACCACGCCATCCTGATCAATCGACTCCTTGACAACCTAGGCATCATGGATCAGGCTCTGGAGTGGCTGACCTCCTTCTTCTTGGGCCGCCCCCTCCCAGGTCCAACTTGGTCCCTTTCTCTCTGCCACCTCTCTCGACATGTGGCGTCCCCCAGGGTTCTATCCTCTCACCCTGGTGTTTTAACCTCTACTTGGCCCCTTTCGCCCACCTGATCTCTACCCTCTCCTCTAACTTTCAGTGTTATGCAGATGACACTCAGCTTTCCTTCAGACTCCCCTCAGCCTCCTCCCCACTTTTGCTCATTCCTGGTGTCATCTTCAACTCCACTCTCTCTTTCTCTCCTCACATCTCAGACGTCGCCAGGAAGTCCCACTACCAGCTGCACCTCACTACCAGCTGCACCTCCTCAAAGGGACTCTTCCCGTTCCCCAAGAAGCTCACTGTCTCCAGAGCCCTGGTTCTCTCTAAGCTGGACTACTGCAACAGCCACTTTCTCAATTTTCCTTCCTCTACTCTCCGCCCTCCTCAACTAATCCAGAACAGGACTGCAAGACTTATCCTTTGCCTCAAGCCCAGGGATCGTATCTCTCCAGCCATGAAATCTCTCCACTGGCTCCCGGTGGCTGCAAGGATCAAGTTCAAGACCCTTTGCATTGTCCACAAGGCTTTCTGGGGATGGGATCCGCACTACATCCAACGCGGTCTCCCAAAATGCCTTCCTTCTTGAGCCCTAAGGGTTAGATGCTTCTCCAGGCAGAGAGTGGGGGCTAGATCTCTCTCCTCTACAGAATGCCTCCCTGCCCCTCCCAAACTGGAGCTGGACCACCTGAAGTTCCGGAAGCAGCTCAAAACGTTCCTCTTCTCCTCTGCTTTCTCTCTCTCCCTCCCCTGCTGATTTACCTGGCCTACCTGTCTGCTGTACCAACTGGTTGCTTGGCTACCCCCAGTCTCACTGATTCCAGGCTCTTTCTTGATCATTCACCCTTGCACTGCCTCCGGGCCTACCACGCAGTTAAGAGCTGTAACTGTAACCTTACAGTCCCTTGTTCTCCTTGCACTACCGAGAGCCGAGCTGCCCTGGCTGCCCTTACTCAGAGCATTGCTGCCCTGTTTTCCCCTCCCTCTTGCACTTCCCCCCTCCCTTTCCCCTTGCACTTTCCTTTCTCGCACTTGAACGATCTGAATGACACAAGGCCTAGTAAGATAATTTGTCTTGTCTTCCCTCTGTTTTCCTTGTCTTATCGCGCCTAAAAACATTTTGCGCCCTGATACCCCCGGGTCTGGTATACATTAGAAATGAATAAACAAGCAAACAAACAAACTTGTGTGCATGTGCGTTATATATGACTTTTCATATCATATCATTTTATCAGATGCCCAGAAAAATATATAATGCTGCAGTAAGAAACAGCTAGACTGGCATGGCAGAACCCAAATGCCAGTCTAGCCAGGTAATTACACTTAGCAGGACAGCTTTATCAGAAATGCCCAGTTAAAAAAAAGTCATATCAAACTGAGGAATGACTAGACTGGCTGCACCAAAATGCCACTCTAGCCACTAATACCACATATCATTCCTGCTTAGCATGGATATGGATGGCCATTATGATTTGCTGCACAATCACTCCCCCACCACACATCCCCTCTCCCTCCCATCCCTTACCCAACCTCCAGAATCAGCTCATTGGCCCAGAATTACCCCACGTCCCTCTTACTTGTCCCAGTGCTTGCGTAAGAGGCTCCTTGCCTCATAGGTAAGTTCTGGGATGAGGAAGAGTGGGACTAGGAGCAATGAAGATTACAGGTAGCTAAGTCAGGCATTACCTTCACGTACATCTTCCTCACCTGAGTACTTGTGTACGTGGCATAGTGCCTCATACACAAGTACTGCCTCATACACAAGTACTGGGATGCGGAAGAATAGGGCTAGGAGGAATGAAGATTACCGATAAGTAATCAAGGCATTAAATACAAGTAGTGATGCAACACCATTCAGCCGAGTGGGCTTCAGCACTGCCCCCCCCTGAAATTGTTGGCTATGTTGACTTGACCTGGCTGACCTACAGAGCAGTTGCCCGACAGAAAAGGACACAGATGTTAAACGGCACCTGGGTTTTGCTGTTAACAAGGTCCAGGCCCAGCAATTACTAATGTACAGCATTTTACTGTTACCACCTACATTCAAATGCCACATTTTTTAGGCAATTGAAATTGTGATGTGGGTTTATTACTTGAATGCCAGGGGGAGTGACTGGAAGGGTTGAGAGGGAACAGGAGACCAGTCATTCTCACAGCAGTCCATAAGTGGGTGCTTTTAGACTTAAAGGAGAGAGTTAACTGCTTGTAACATTGAAGCCGCACTAGCATAGTCTCGTTAAAATGCGTAATGAGGTTTGATGCCCCCACACAAATAAGTTTGTTCCTCTCCCACCACACATGAAGCAGCGCCTCCCCCAACATTTGAATGGTTAGCCCCCCTGAAATGTAGGTTTTGTTGCACCCCTGAACACAAGCACACACACCATTCACCAAATATACACACGCACACCCAGTCATCCATATATTTAAGTATGCATTCTTTCACAATCCAGGCACACCCAGGCATCCACCAGTACATTTAAGTGTGCATTCTTTCCTCATACAGGCACACCCACCCAGGCACTCACCCATACATCTAAGTGTGCACCGTTTCACCATACAGGCACACCCAGGCAGCCACCCATACATTTGTGTGCACCTTTTCACCATACATTCACACAGACAAGACAGTCACCTATACATTTAAGTGTGCATCCTTTCATCGTACACACACACACGCATACCCAGCCACCCATACATTTGTGTGCACTCTTTCACCATATACTCACACACGCACATGTCATGGGGTTGAGGGCAGCCATAATACTTCAAAAATAAATTGTTTCTTTTTGAAGTCACTCTGACTTCATAAAGAAATTATTTCCGTTAAGGACGGAACCATAATGGAAATCATTTCTTTATGAAGGCAGAGTGACTTCAAAAATAAACTATATATTTTTGAAGTCATAGGGCTCCACCCACCCCATGACATGGAGGCCTCCAGCCTAGGGTCTTCATGTCATGGGCTGGGGGTAACCCCCGGACTTCAAAAAGAGAGTTTCTTTTTGTATTCACTCTGCCTTCATAAAGAAATTATTTCTGTTAGAGAAATAATGTCTTTAAAATGCAGAGTGAATTCAAAAAGAAATATAAAAAAATGTGAACACTATTTTTTTCCATTTTTTTTTAACTTCAAGTGGGGCCCCCTCTCAGGACATGTGGTTGTGGGCCCCCCGCACTGTGGGGGTTGCAGTGGCCCCTCTTATGCCAGTGACGCGAGGTGGTTCATGGGGACCACCGTGCCATATTCATTTAGAACCAGGCTCACCAGGCCTGCATGCTTGCTGCCGTGGAGGGGCTTGCTGGGGCTATGCGTGGTCAGGCACCTGTGCCACACGCACCTCCTGACGTACAACTAGGGGGTGACAATGTCGACGACCTTTCTCTCACTCAGGTCATGCCGTGAAGACCATGAGCCCATGGAGGATTTTTTTTGTCTCAACATCGACACATGTGGGTGTTGAGGTGCATACTGCACCTCCCCCCTCCTGGCTGGCCCACAACCCCCCCAGGTCCAATATGTCCATTTTTATTTTTTGTCTATTGTGCATTTATGTTGCAGTGTGGTGCTATGTGGCATCCGATGGCATCCACTGTGTGTTCCGTCTGCGCCCATACAGGCTTGTCTTGTGTTTGTGGCTTGGGGTCTGGACACATATGCCACTCCTGCTTCCCCTTTCCATGGGCTCGCAAGGATGGCACTGTTTGACAGAGGAATTGGACTTCCGTCATATCTGTGGCCAGTCTGAAGTCCAACCTGTGTATACACCCCTAGTGGGGATTCATGATGGTCCTCCAGTACATGGTTGGACTGCATTTTGGTGAGTATATTATTCACTGTGCATGATTTCATTCTGCTAATTCATGTATTGCCTTGTCTGTATGCATTGTTGATGCACTTCATGCTGTATGCTGTCCTATGCCCACTTTAGCTGTCGAGGCCACTCTCATTATGGTAGGAGGACGTGTGGTGGCATTGTCACATTGAGGGACTTGTGCTATGGTGTTTACTCACTGTCTGACATTGTGACTGTTGGGTCCTGTGTTCATGATGTGTTATGCGGGTTAATTGATAATTCTGTGTTGCCTTTGCTTATGATGTTTCACAGGATCAGCAATATGCTTCCGTTGCAGATGTGTCCGCAACAGAGTGGTTAACATGGAAAATGTATGCTAGACTGTGTGTTCATGCCTTTCCCATGCTAACATGCAATCAATCGCCCCTGAAAAAACACCCTCCCACAACACACACTACACACCCCCAAGCCCACCCCGACCCCAACATCCACCCACCCAATCACTACTTGTCCCTGCTGCACATTGACTTTCGTGATCATGGACTGGCACCGCTGGCTAATTTTTTTCCTTTTTTTATGCAGCTGCAGGGGTTTCAAGGCCACTGACACCACTCACTGTACTGTGTGGTGTAGTGAGCGGGGTGTTGCGGGGGACAACCCCGCAGCACCTGGATTTTCTTTTATTTTTTGGGATTCCCTGTAATGCATTCCACCAAAGGTTTGAGGTTTTGATGTTCAGGCCTTTGGTGGCATGCATTTACGTGCTTTTAGTTTAGGTTGGATGTTTTTGCTCACTCTTTTCTTCAAAGTGTGTGTCTGAGGGGGTTGTTCGTGGCCTGTTTCCATTTGTAACAGTGCGCTTTGTGAAAACTGTGTCATGTGTGTTGATATTTTTATTGAGGTTTTCACATTGCATGCCATGGCATGGTATGGGGGTGATAGACCTGGGTTTGGGAGAGATTTAGGCGATGTAACAGCATTTGGATGTGCTATTTTGCATGGGGGGTTTGCAATCTGTGCCTGTGTGTGATGCAGCTGGAGGGTGAGAGTAAGGGTTGGCAGGCATTGATGAGCTTATTTGTATAAGCTGTGGCGGAGGCTGTGGCGTTGACCTGTTTTTGAGCGATAGTGTGGAATCTAGATAGACCCCCTAGAGTTTTAATTTCTTTGGCCACAGTGATTAGGTTACCATCTATGTTGATAGAACCATAACAGGGGTCCAGTTTGTTTAGCCGTGGTTGGGAGCCGACAAGAAGGAGCTCAGTTTTCTCGTCATTGAGGCATGAGCCGTGTTCTGCCATGCAGGCTTGGATCTCGAGGTAGAGGTTGTTAATACGTGTGGAGTCCTCCTCATAGCATCCTGATAGTGTGATGGTGACCTGGGTATCGTCAGCATAATTTGTGTATGTGACACCCAGGTTATCAAGGCGGTCGAACAATAGCTTTGTGAAGATATTGTATAAGGTTGGCGAGACGCAAAAGCCTTGTGGAACACTGCAGAGGATGGGGATGGGATGGGCTGAAGCCCCCGGAGAGAAGACCCGGGTGGTTCGGTCGGCCGGGAAGGATTGGACGCAGGCAGTCGCTTGGTTGGAGAAAGCAGCTGAGGCAGTCAGATGTTCTGTGAGGATCTGATGGTCAACAAGGTCAAAGGCTGCCGAGAGGTCAAGGAGCAGGAGAATGGCTAGATTGCCCTTATCCTTTACCTCGTCCATCTGGATTTCTAAGTCCAGGAGGGCTGTCTTTGTTCTGTGCCTTGGTCTGAAGCCAGATTGTCTAAGGCCCAGGAGGTTGTTCTCTTCCAGATGCTTCTGGATTTGCAGGTAGGCCACTCTGTCTAAGATAGTTAGGATGTAGAGGATGGTGGTGATTGGCCTGTAGTTGGTTGGGTTATTGGGGTCTAGCTAAGGTTTTTTTAGAAGGGGCATGACCCAAGCCTCCTTTAGGCTGCTAGGGACTGAGCTTGTTTTGAAGGAGGCATTGATTAGGGTTGTTATTAAAGGGGCCAGGTTATTGGCACCTTCCTGGATAATGGGAGCTGGGCAGGAGTCCCCTTGAAATCTGGAGGGCTTGAGGCCTTTGATAATGCTTTCCACTTCTTTTGTGGACACCGGGGTAAAGGATAAGGAGGGGCATGTTGAAGTTTTAGCAGTGGGTGGTGATGGAGGGTTTCCTTTTTTTGCTAGGCTGAGCTTTTTCTGTTCAATCCTGGATTGAAGCATGGCAATTGTGTCTGCCAAGGCTTTTTGGATTCTCTCACACCAGTCTGCATCTTTCACACAGGTTTCTGGGGGTGTGGAGGGTGACTCAAGTTCCCTAAGGATGGCGAAGAACTATTTTGTTTTAGATTTGGCATTCTCAATTCTATGGTCATAGGTCTCTTTTTTGGCCCTTAGTATAGAGGTTTTGTAGGTGGTAGCAGCTATCGTGAGTAGTGTTTTGTTAGCCTGGTTGGGTGTTTTTCTCCAGGTAGCTTCTGCAGCTCGTTTGGTGTTCCTGAGGATTTTAAGCTGAGGGGTGAACCATTTGTCAAGGTGAGCTGCTGGTTTAGCTTTAGTGAGTTTGATAGGGGCGATGAGATCTACTGCTGATTTGAGTGTTTTATTATAGAGGTCAGCAAGTTTATCCGCATCTAAATTGGCGTAGTTAGCGGGAGTAAGAATGTTGTGGATTAGAGGGCGGAGGTTCTGCAGAGTGATGTTGCGGTTATTCCTGGTGAAGGTTTGTGGGATAGTAGCTGGGGGTGTTCGTTTGCGACTCCCTTGGATGGAGAAGGAGATGGCGTGATGGCCTGACCATGTGATTGGCTCATTTTTAAGGATGGCTGTGGAACAGTTGTGATCAGCTAATCAGTCCAATGTTCTGCCTTTGTTGTGTGTTGGGCCTGTGATCCTAAGCTTGAACCCTAGTTGTGAGATGGTGTTTTCCAGAGAGAGTGCATTTGCATCGTTAGGATTGCTGAGGCCCTGGTTGAGGTCTTCTAGTAAGATGATTTTAGAGCCTATTTTGGTATTAGTGGTAAAGAGGCGGGCTATCTCTTCCTCGAATGAAGAGATGGGGCCTGGCGGTCTGTATATGAGGTGCATAAGGATTGTTTGTGTGGCAGAAAGTTGGAATTTAGCAGAGAGAAGTTCAGCGGACTGGAAGCTGGATGGAGGGCTCCTTCTAAGGCCAAGGGAAGTTTTGGCAATAAAGGCTACTCCTCCTCCTTTGCCCGAGTCCCTGTCGTTCCTTAGTATTGAGTAGCCATCTGGGATGGCGAGGGATAGAGATGGGCCTGCTGCAGCCAGGTCTCAGTGATAGCCAGGAAATGCACGTTGTTCGCGGATACAAGGTCTGCGATGTCTAGCCCATGGCGACCAGTGAGCGGGCATTGACGAGAGCACCCTTGATCAGAGGGTGTTCAATTATGCCGATAGGGGCTTTTTGGGTGTCTTCCAAGATTTGTAAAGCGCTAGCCTGAGCCTGGTTATGATATGAATGAAGTGGACGTTTTTTGATAGGAGATCTGGGGGGTAAGGACCGTGCACCGAGTCTCAGGTTTCTGTCCTTCACTGGGCAAGGATGCCAGGGTGTGGGAGGAGCAGTGAATTGGCAGATCCATTCTACAGGGCTAAAGGCACAGTGTGGCTGGTCGATATGTTTAGAATCGACATACCACATGGTTGTGGTTTGTGTGAGATGTTGAGGTGGGGTGATTGGGGTAGTGTTGTTGGGGAGGATTAGGGAGAGAGTTGCCGTTAAGGTGAGAGTGGTTAACTAAAGGTATGCCTTGAACAAACTGTCTGGGTCCAGGAGTACAGTCAGGGACAGTTGGCTGGGCACAAAGGGCTAGCTCGGGTTGGGGAGAGCAGACTGGTTCAGAATAGGAAGGGCAGGCACAGTGAGCTGCAATAGGCAGGTTCAAGATAGGCACCATGGGCTACAGTAGGCACAGTGGGCTGCAAAAGGCAAGTTCAAGATGGCACAGTTGGCTACAATAGGCACAATCAAAATCGGCATAGTGGGCTGTAGTAGGCACAATCAAAATGGGCACAGAGGCAGCAATAGGCACAATCAAAATGGGCACAGTGGGCTGCAGTAGGCACAATCAAAATGGGTACAGTGGGCTGCAATAGGCACAATGGGCTGGGGGGCAATAGGCACAATCGAAATGGGTACAGTGGGCTGCAATAGGCACAGTGGGCTGAAATGTCCCTTTGTCATCATCGATTGTCACCTGGAAAGTGCCAGGCCTGTGTGCACTCCACAGGGGGGGGGGGAGTTTAGGTGAAAAATGTAGCCACAAGCTGGGTACGGGCTGCCTCGCCACACGCCCTTTCCCCTCCCATGCGCAGTGGCCGTGCGTGTGGTTGGGGATGTGGGGGCACCACCATGTCCACAGGTACGCCCCGCCGGGTTGCAACATTGGCCAAGACACATGCTGCCACAATGATCCTGCACACTACTGGGGGCGCATATAGTAGCTGCCCACCAGAGCGGTCAAGAGAGCAGAAACGTGACTTGAGCACTCCGAATGTGCGCTCCACTATGCCGCAGGTTGCAATATGGGCTGCGTTGTATCTTACCTGGGGTGGTGTGGTGGGGTTCAGTATTGGCATGTTCATGTGGGTGCTCAGAGGGTAGGCACTGTCCCCTGGGGAGGTGATAATGGTTGTCATTAGTTTGGTTTGTTTATTTGTCTGTGTGTGACATGCATGCATGTGCACAGGCATTTGTACTCACCAATGAGCCATGTGTTGCCATGCCTCCCAGCTTCCATGTCCAGGTGTAGGGATGACATTCTGTATTTGAAACTGTCAAGGGTGGACCCAGGATAGTTTGCATATACAGAGGTGATGATTTCCTTGGCACCTGCACGTTGATGGAATGCCAGTGCTTGCGGTTGCAATAGATGTGCTCAGTTGCCCTAGGTGGACCTAGGGCCACATGGTTGCAATCAATGGCACCTAGCACTCTGGGGAAGTGTGCCACCCAATAAAAGTCCTGGACCATGGCCTGCCTTTCTGCGGGTGTTCTGGGCATGTAGATGTGCCTGCCGGCTGAGGGGAATGTAGTCATGATTGCCCACACCTGGTGTAGGCAGCGTGACTGCGTGGGCTGTGAGACACCCCCGACTATGCCAGTTGTCCACTGAGATGACCCAGTGGCCAAAAAATGCAGGACATCGAACACCTTTTCCAAGGGGCTCAGTGCTTGGGAGCACAAGGTGGGTGGTGTGAGGTCATCCTCCCACTCAGTTCCCAGGTCTAGGATGATACGAGGTGGAAACCTATACCTGCCATAGACCTGGTCATCAGGCATCCCAAAAAGGCTGTTTCTGGGCAAAAAAATGAGGGGCCTTGCTATTCTACTCCTCATGCGGTGTCCCACGATCACTGCTGCGAGAAATGGGACATTCACCGTAGCTGTATATGCTTGTTTGTTGTGGCATGCACTTTTATACTCGGCGGGGGCACTTCCGCCTGCTTTCTTGTGGCGGACATATTTATGCGTGTGCGTGTCTTTTGGCGTGCACAGGTTTTCCCTATTTGATTCCATGAATACGTGTTGTTCGCGAGCATGTGGGCGTTGCGTGTATTTCCCAGCGGTATTTCTCCCGTTACGCCCACATTTTCACACGTTGTTCCCCATTCCGCATGTTCCACCCCCTTTTTAGGTGTGTGCGCTAGAAGTTGTGCGCTTTCGCTGTACGTGTCACGTACAGCGTTTGGAAAGTCGTAGTGACGTGTAAGGTAAGCACGGATTCGCCACAGCTCCTGGGAAAGCCACGTGCAGGGCTTGCGTGTGATTTGCACACGTGCACTGGTTTTTTTCACGCTTGCGCCACACATTTCGGCGCACAATCATTCCATGAATTACCCTCTTGGTGTGATGTGCACCAATGATATAGTAAAAGGTTTCAGAATGTATAACACAGATATATGATGAAAGAGAGTACATGCAAACTTAAATCGATTACAGAAGCTATGTGGGTAGGGCACATTTACACCATTTATCATATTTATGCTCCTTTTACAAACCCTGCAACTGCAGAATGTAGTGGACTCAAGGAGTTACACAGTGGAAGATGTCCCGGGAATTATTAATCACCTCAAACTGTCTTTTTCCCCAGTCGTGATGGCATCACCAATTCAGTAGTGAAAAAGGCCCCTTTACTGATTACACAAATTATATTAGCATTAGTCTGCAGGAGAGCTGCATTCCCCATAGTTTGAGAATTCCAGTAATCAAGAAAGGAACTAGGGAAGACCCTAGCAGTTATCATTTACTGGTCGTGATAGACACCTCTTGCAAGATCTTTTCAAGTTTACTAGTGAAAGAAATAAGCAGCCGGGCAATTAAGAGGAGTCTTCTCAAAGCCACCAGACAGGATTTTATTTGGGCCTGGGCACTATATATAATATCTGGACATAACATTATCTTATTTCTGCTACTCACTGTTAGCTGGGTTCCACATTATATCTTTGCTTTGTTGACTATGCTGGCGCTTTTGAATCTGTTGTTCACTACCGCTTGTGCCGGAATTAGCTGATTGGGGTAATGATCCCCTTGTATTACGAATTGTGAAGCAAATGTATGAAGACACTAAAGTGAAGATTAGATTAGATACCTCTGGTATGTGCTCTTCTCCTTAAGCAGCAAACAGGGTCTTAAGCAGGGTTGTGTGCTGGCTCCACTGCTGTATAACCTCTACCTGGCAGATATGCATGCAGCATTATCTAACTGCAGAAATGTTCCTCCGTGCGCCAGCAAGCAAGCACTGTGGTGGCTGTCATATGGTGATGAAATGGTTATTATGGAGAAAAAAAACTCCAATAGGTCTTCAAAGATCACATCAGGTGCTATTTGATAACGCTTTGTTAAATAATCTTAACATTGATATAAATAAATCTAAGATATTAATAATTGAAAGTAATAAACAGAGGCGTTTTAACTTTACTTGGGAAATTGCTGGTCAATCTATTGAAGTGGTTGATTCCTATGTTTATCCCGGGATTGTTATCATCAACAAACCTGGTAAAGTATTTTATGAAGAAAACTTTACCCAGAAGAACACTAAGAAATGTGCGATTATAAAGTGGTATATAACCCATAAGGGTGGGCACTCAATCCAGGGATACATTGAAATTTACAAAATGAGTATTACGGTGGGTATAGTATATGGCTTGGAAGTCCTGCCTGCTAAAGATGACTTTTGTCTTACCTTAGTCAGGGCACATTTTGGAATTCCATCTTGGCTCTTCCTTAATTACTTTCGATGGAAGCAATACGATATGAATTGGGTCTAACATCGTTAATAACACTATGGGAAATAGCGCGCTGTAAACTTTACAGGAAAATATTAGAGGCTGAGGATAATGAGGGCTCCTTATTGGACCCTCACGGGCCGTGATTTTGTAACAAATAAGAATAATAAGCCATTTAGTGAACTTAAGACTTCCTGTCAGGAATTTTTATAAGCCCGTTGGCTATATTTCAGATTTATTGTATAACGATGATCCACATATTACCAAGTTAAAAGCAAAAGCCAGAAACTGGGATTGGCTGAATAACCTGGAGAAATTTTGTAAAAATGTTGAAACAAAATTTCAACATGCTTACTACCTTCTCCCACATGGGTTCTTGGAAAGGCATATCTTGCGATTTAAGAATATGTCACTGATGTAATGGCCCGGTGGATACTCCCAGCCATATATGAACTGCTTACCTATATGAGTGGATCATTACAAGAATGGATATTTTAATTTTACCTGTGATCTATCTCATGTGCAAACTAATCAATTCTTGTGTAGCATTTCTATGGTCAAGCCATTAATTTTAACAGTGGCATTTTACCACATTTGGAAGATTGCAATGGAATATTTAAATAATATAAAGAGTTAAACTATTAATCAAATGTATATGATGTTTTTATCTTTTCTATCTTATATGCTTGTATTGTATAAATTGATATGAATTTAATGTGTGTTATTATATATTTGTCTGATATTTGTCTTATAGTGTAAAAGGTTTATTATATATGTGACTTATAGTGTAAAAGGGTTTTAATTGTTTACAACATATACACTTTAATAAAAAAAGAAATGTTGAACATGAAATGCCTTCTAAGAGTGTAGGTGAAGATTGTGCAGATAGCTAAAAAGGCAGAGCCAAACCTTCAGGCCAGTCCCCCAGCCTTGCCCCACTCGTTGAAATAAACTAAGTACTAATACGGAACAAATCAATTTCCTATTTGGGCACATTTCAAATATTTTACAAAACAGTTGGCAAAACAAACCTCTAAAATGTTGGTTTATTTCAACAAACACAAAAAATAAGTTTCCTCCAAATATTTACACATAAAGCTATTGAACAAAAATCTAGTAGCATTATTATTTAAAGGGGCAACAGGTAAAGAACACAGAATAACTGTGCAGGTTCCTGAAAATTGCCACATTATAACAATGTGTGACAAAAGACAAGTTATTAATTTCACTATTTACTCAAAAGAAGCTTGCATGAAGACACCCAAAAGAAAATATATATGATGTTCTCGTTATGTTTAACCAAACATTTGGGGGGGTAAAAATGCCAGGAGTTATTTTCTGGTTATGAACAATTAACTTTCATTGTGCTTTGAGTCGTCGAAATCACATAACGCATTTTCAAAAATCAGAGCTTTGTTTCTCAACTTCTGTAACTGTTTCTATGATATTGAGCCTCTGCGACTGCAGAGCACAAGATGTCTGTCAATACTTGAAAAGCCTGGTGATGGTGTGAGATGCAGGGTTAAGGGTCACTGTGAGGACCTTGACAGCAATGGGGAAATAGAAGACAACAGCTTCTAATATACATGACAGTTCTTTCAAGTAGGGAATCAGAAGGTTGCATGCCTTGGCATGGAAATGGGTTGTGTGGTCTAGGCAGAGTTTCAAGACGTTCAAGAATTTACCCTGACAATACCACTCTGGGCTTCAAACTCCACTGGTTGATCTAAAAGACCAGCCACACAATTGCAGTTTTCACTGTAGAGTATACAAGGCGATGAACTGGGGACAGAAGAGAGAAAGGCAAAAGCTGAGTGCATGGGGTTCGGGCAACTGAGTGTTGAATGTCGGTGAGGAAACTGCTGAATGGGAGGAACAGTGTTGAGTGCAACAGATCTTTGGAGGGTGGTGGTGTGACAGGGCGATTTAGATAGATGGGGACAAAAATCTGAACAGAGATGGGAAAAACATGGTGATAAAAGGAATAGGAAGACATGGTGATGATTAGAGGGGAAAGGTGATGGGGCAACGTATTGATAAACTGTGCTGGATTGTTGAATGCAAGATGTTCACCATCTAAAAGTGAGTACTTCACGACCGAAACTCTGTGAATTTATACACAAGCACGAGGTAGTGATAGAATTATAACAGCTGATTTCAGGGTGACAGACAGCCCTGAGAGAATGAACATTAATTGTATGTTTTGAGGAAATCTCATTGATTGGATGCAAGGATTAAGTTGGGACTCTGAATGCCACATGGGGAAAAGGTCACAGTGGCTGTGTCAGCCTTGCTCTTGCTTATATGGTTGGGCAACACTAAGGTTCACAGTGGCACAAAATGATTTCAAGCAATTTGGTTAGGAGCCCCGTATTTGTTGATGTTCTGTATTAGTACCCAGTACGGACCAATCAGCTTGTAAAAGGCAAGTGCATTGGCCTTCGCCCCGGCCTTACCAGCCCGACAAGGCTCCAATCCCTGCCGCGTCCTGGAGTTCGCTCCCCGAGTGGCCGCCATGGAAATGGAGAAGTGCCTACATGTAGTCCGTTTTGCCACTTCCATGGCAGCCATTTATTGTGTTTACTTTTTTTAACATTTGTTTTAATGGCTGCCATGGAAAGGGAGAATGGACTGCACGTAGTTCCTTCTCACAATTTGTTGCTTTTTTTTCTCGAGTAAAGAAACGGTCATAGCGCCGTTTCTCGACTTGAGAAAAATTGTAATTAGTATCCCGGAATGACGTGCCAGGGTACTAATGGGAATATGACCCTGGGAGAGGGGGCAGTACCCGACTGTTAATGCACCCCTCTTCATGTCATATTGCCTAAGTAACAGGCATGTTAAGCTAGTAGACAAAGATGTGCAGTCAAGTTAATTGAAGTCCCTGATTTGTCCAGATTGTGAAGTTCTCAAGGTCATAGCACCAGGTGATAGAGCTACATTCACCAACCTACTGAACCCTAAGCAATGCAATGGTACCTCATGCCAATACAACACTTGGTTGGCAATCATTTTTCAGTAGCTTGTGCTAAAAATAATGCATCAAGGATAGATTTGACTATCACCAGCATCTCATTTTTGGACTCTCCATAGCCCCTCGAGAGACAGAGGAAACCATAAAGGAAACACCATTATATGGGATCCATGTGTGAGCCACTATCGTCATTCTCAGTAAGCTCTGTTTCTTACGGGTAGTGGTTTGTTTTATAAGAATGAGTTGCCCTCTCGGTACTTACCTGCATATTTTTTGCAATTAGAGTACCTATGTCTGTTTCTAGTTTCATGGCATTGGTCTTTCCAATATGCTACTCCGTTACGCACTCTAGGGTCTGTATCAAGAGCTTGCTGTGCATTGTACATCTAGGCTGCATATCCTTTAATGCTACATGGCTACTGTGAAGTGCTGCCACATAGCCCAGCGCAAAGTGCATCTAACTCCAATCTGGTTTTTAATCCAACAAAACCTTCAATTGTGAAATCATTTTTCTTTTCCAATTACAAGCCTCTGCAAGCGAAGGGCTATTAGCTCACCTAGATGCAAGTGTCTCATCTTTAAAAACGATTTCTTGGAATCTTTAAGTCATCCTACTTGTATCATCTACAAGATCATTGATTACATTCGAGCTGTCATACTTTGGAATTAGTGTGCTGAATTTTCTGTCAATATTATAAATGGCCTAATTGCATCTCCATTTTTAATGTTTTCTTTAAAAGCATTATAGGTCTGACTGCACAGGAAATAATGAAAGAAGCATCAATAACTGCTGTAGATCTTTAGAGCACTTTAAAACTGATTTCTGGAAAATAATTCCTAAGAACATCTAGGTACAGATTGTGCAGTAATAAGAGTTCAACCCAAAGCTATACACTCTCACCCCAGTCACTTACTATTTCTGTGCATTTATACCCACCCGTTCTCCCTTACTGGTGTATATTTGTGTAATATTTCTGTACACTCACATTAGGGAGGGATTTGTTTGCAGTGTTTGCAGTGTTTACTGTGTGTCATGACTCGCCATTTACGCCCCTTCTGGACTTCCTGGTCCATGGTGCACCGTACCGTTGGAGCCGTTCTCCTCTCAACATGGCCGCGCATCAACCACGCTGCACTCTAGCATTTACACCGGAGCCCTGGCTTCCTAGAAAACGGGAACGCCCCTGCGGCGCTGTGCGTCTCAACGCTCCTTTTCAAGGTCACAGCTAGTGTGTTCATCGTTTCCTTCCTTTCCTTGTATTGTTGTCCGACACCATCCATATTCCCCTTTCTTCATTCCTGGATTATTGAAGCGGCCTGTTGCCTTCCCCGAGGCCGTCCGCCCATTCCTTCCTGGGCCCCCCCTTCCATGCTTCCGCGCTCGCAACTCCATGTCAATACTTGCGAGTAGTGCTTCCCTTCCCTGGTTCTGTGCTTATTCCCGGAAATTGACTGCTGTTACCTTCCTGGAATCCTGAACTTGTGTCTTCCTCTGAGTCTACTCTCGTTCCACGCTGGATACGGAGGACCACCGGCCTTACCTGTACAAGTCCCGGACATCCCGGAAGACAGAGAAACCTTCAAAGAAGAAAGCGACAAAGGACAAACAGGTAAGACTGGGGGTAGAGTGTGACACTGTGGCCTGGTTTGATTTTCAACTCAGTTAATCTTCTCCTTTATAACCTGCTGCTCTCAAGTTGCTTGGGGTACTCATCAAGTTCAGAACCCTTCGCCCATACTCAGAAACCTAGGAGTGGTGGTCACCCCTTGGCCCAAGAATCTGCAGAAGAAAATGGCCCTATGGGAAGGAGTTTGTCTTCTCCTTCAAAAGGGGGCAGGGTCTCTAGTGTGTAGGGCAGAGTGAGCTGAGCGGGAGGCTTGATCCTCTTTCTGGTGGTGAAGATTGCAAGGGGGGTGGTGACAGACCATATATCTGATGAGGGTCAATTGTCTATCAACAATATGCTCTTCAAGATGGAGACCCTCCAGGGGATCGTTTCCATGATTTCCAAGATGGACTCCCTCATATCAATCAACCGCATAGACACCTATTTGCATATCTCCATTGTCCAATGGCACAGCCAGTCTATCGGATTTGCTGTCAGGATGATAATTTCCAGTTACAAGTGTTGTTATCCTGTGGCCTATGATCAGATGCCAGGCTGTTTACAAAGGTGCTGATCCCCTTGATAGCTATATAACAAGCCAAGGGTATTTGTTTTTATCCTTATCTAGACAACTATCTAATCTATGCCTCTTCAGCATAGATTTCCTGCACTAGCATGAATATGGTACACCCATTGCTGAAGAGATGTGGCTGGGTGCTGCACCTGCAGATGTCTCTTCTGGATCCCACCAAGGAAATTGAACTCATTGGGGGGCTATTCAGAACCAGGGAAAGAAGACTTTCCCTGCTCCCACTGGGCCTCTAAACTAGAGAGCTGACTCTCAGACCTGCCAACAAAGGATGACGGTTCAGCTGCCTGTAGTTAATAGTCCAGGGGGCTTGGAGGCATCTGTATTTGTTGCCCCCTGGGCCAGGCACCACCTGAGGCCCCTAGTGCTCAATGCAATGCACCTCTGGAATGTTGCCTTGATGGACCAATCCATGACAATACGATTGTCTTCTCACATCAGGGGGAGTGTGGCATGTTGACTTGTGGATTTCCATATGCTCCAGAGCTGTTTCTCATTGGAGAAAACAGAGGGCTGTGTTTCTCACGCATGCGCTGAAACCTTATTCCCTGAGTACTCTAAGGAGAAAGAGAACGACTCTGCATAATGGGATTACTGGTAAGTAATGCTGGCACTACCCCTCCATAGTTCAAACATAGGATACCACAATTTAGTCAAACCGTCACTTTTCTAGCCCATGGCAAGCAGACTTGGTAAGTGGGTGTCCAAGGAGGGGAAGTACATTGCTCTGGCTTAGGTAAAAAAAAAAAAAAAAATACACTTCACTGGCATAACTAAACCTTACACAAGCAAAGTAATTTAAAGAATTAGGGATAGACATGTGATAGCGCCGTTACCAATTATATCAGTGCTGTGCATGTGTGTTTTTAAATTGTGCTACTACGCAATTAGAGAGCACCCTGTCGCTAAATATTTGTCAATGCGCTTTAATGATAGATTGATAATAGAAACTCTAGCAACACAACACAATTATTCAAACATGTCTTAAGCCTGAGAGACACGTTGAATGTTTAGTGTTTTCTTGACGCAGATGCTGCAATACAGGCCCACGAGAAAAGGGTTCGAGCAAACCAAAGGAGAAAATGCAAAGCCCCAATTATTTTAAAAAAAGCATTAAGAAGCACAGGGGTGGCCTAGGCGCACGTGCTAGAACAGGATGTTAAAGAATGCACGGGTCCTGGGCGCAAACAACATCCTTTCAACTCCACATCGGATGCTAAACAGGTTAAGGGAACAGGAGTATTGAAGCAAAATAGCCGCCACTTTTGGTGTAAAGCTGTTAAGTGGCCTGGGTTGTTGAAAACACTGGTGTTTATTATTATGAGTTTTCCTGTTTCTGAAATATGCGTTATTTTTATTTTTGTCGCCAATGCAATACTGTTTAAAGATACAATAGTTCTAATAGATCGCAGGCTGAATGACTAGGCCAAACCACACGTATTCTCCCAGTCTACAAACACTCTGATTGTCATAGTATTCAGAATTCACAGCCCCCTCTAACATTTGAGAGGTTTGGATTAAGTAGTCCAGAGATTTTTGTTGTACTGACCTTACACAAGCAAAACCTGGCATGATCCCTGCGAGTGCAATACCACCGTCTATATGGTAATCATTTGAGTGGCGTCAGAAATATGAAAGGCTGCATCGTGCATACTTAATACAGGATGGGCGTGAATCAGTCCCAGCCCTAACAGCCTCTTTGGTAGAACGCTGAGATGAATTTTCACTGTTGCCATACTATTAGCATTCACAATGACAATCATAAAACCTTGACATGTGAATGACTCTGCCCCAGCATTCCACTGATGCCTGCCTTTTTTACTATCCATGGTTTAACATTGTGTCAACCACTAGGTTACAGATAGTTTTGACCACAAAAGGATTCAAGGAGGTGACAGACATGCCCGACTTGTGATTGACTCAGCCCTAGAACTATAGATGTGCATATTTGTCATGGAATGTCACTATTAGCCACACAAGCAATACTTACTTGGTAAACCTTAGAAGGGGGAAAGGCTGGAGCCCCCTAAACAAATTAAAACCCCTTATTCACATGCAGTATGTGCATGGACATACTGAGATATTTTATTGTAGAGATTCAAGTGGTGTCTTATCTGAATACAATTCACAAACCTGAAGTAATATTTATTTATTTATTTGTATACAATGCCAAAAGAACTTTTACAAAATTACAATTCACAATGATACAAATCAATTATCAGTAGCGAAAGCTAAGCCTAAAATCCTAAAATCCTAAAGTCTAAACATTCAATTTATACTCATCCACAGACTCAAACTGTATCTCGGTAACATAATATCTTACATCTTATTGTGTAATGTGTTAAACATTTTGTTTTGTGTAAAACCTGCCTAATCAATCATAGCGTAACCAGTAAGGTCGTGTAAAATCATCTAAAATGTATCGATCTTCATGATATAATATACTTTATATACATGACGCCTATTGTACACGAATACATAACCATTTAAAACATTAGCACATTAAAACTGTTAAGACCATCAGCCATACTGATTAACATGGAGTAGCCCTTGAGAGCCAACCCCGTGGGATTGTGGGATCAAATCAAAATCAATTAGGCAAGCATTTATTAAAAATCCTCCCCAACCGGTACAGAGCAATCTGTACACTTTCAGTCTCAGTGTTTAGGCAGTAGTTCCAAAATGCATCTTCCTTAATAAACTCGTAGTTATGTTCCATACTGCGTAAAATAGTCATGTAATAGTTGCCCAGGGCTGCACATTCCATAAATAGGTGATTTGCCGTCTCCATTTTTCCTGGTAATTTACATATACAACAACACCTGTCCTTAAGTGGGATCCCAAGTTGAGCCCCCTGGAAAACAAACAGTGGCAACTTGTTTATGCGTAGCCTCAGCCAAAAACTCTGCACCGCTGGGTTTGGGCACAGTCTCAAGTATCTCCATGGTTAGAGAAATCTGTGTACCACCGCAGAGACGTAGGTATGGGTAGGTAATGTAGGCAAGTGGACATGGTTCTCCGTCCAAACCCACTGCCTCCCTTTACTTTGAAGGATTTGTTTTCAAATAACGTACCTGGTTCCTCTATGAAAATGGGGACTCCACCCAATATTACATGGCCTGCGGTAGCGGCAATGTAGTTATGGTTACGTTGCTAAACCCATAGGAAGAGCACTTTTGGGCGGCTTATAAATGTGCTCTCCCTGGACAAATCCTCACCAAACTTTGCAGAAAAAGTATATGGCCCACTCTGAATATTTTTGCAAAGTTTGGTGAGGTTTGGTTAAGGAGGGGTAAAGTTATAGGGGGGCCCCAAAATGTCTTTTTTTCCCATAGACATAATGGGAAAACATGTCTGTCGCGCCTACAGCCCAAACCGCTGGACGGATTTTCAACAAATTTGCAGCAGCGGCAGCTTGGTCCCGAAAGCGTGCTTTTGTTAATTTGGTGTAAATCCATCCAGTAGTTGTTTTTTTTAAATGACCAAAACTTAAGACAAAAATATTAGTGATATTTATGTCTGCTCCACGGACACATTTCCCTGTTCGCTCCGCGGACAGGGCACCAATTGGCTAATCGGCTTGCATCATATCCGCGGACACACAACGTGTTCTCTGATTGGCTGGGAGGAGGCGTGAGGTGCGTCACATTGTTTCGATGCGCCCGCCATATTGGATCTGTGGACATCCACAGACAGCGCGGCGTGGAAGTGAGCATAAATCCAATTTTGGGGAGTGTGTTGGTGTGTATGACTGCTTGGAGAGGGTAGGGGAGTAAGAAATGGGTCAAATGCTGTATTTGTTTAGGTGGGAGAAGGCCTTGATGTGTTTGCGGTGTCTGCGGTCACCGCGGTTGTCCACGGACATACTAAACACTGGGCTCACTACTGGCTATTTCAGTTTAGTATGATGTTGGTTTTGGGTCATTAGAAGAGCATTGGGTGAAGAGGGTATGTATTGAAGAGCTTGTGATTATTTTTTAGAATGTTAATTGAAGTGGATAGGTTTTGAGGTGGATGTAATATGTTTTTGGGTTGTGGTCATTTGGTAGGTGTTTGTTTGTATGGGTGTGTTATGCTGCAGTGGTTGTGGCCAGGGCCTACAGTCTTGGGTGCATGGCCGAAGTGCTGTAGACCTTTGGCCATGCTCCCAAGACTCTAGGCCCTGGTCACAACAACCATGGCATAGCACACCCATGTTACCAAAGATTTTGACTGTGGCATGTGGGCTGCTTAGGGAATATGTTTTCAAAAATGTGTGTACTGATTGGTAGTAGTATAATAGTGTTTATAGGATAGTGAGATAATGTGTGTTTGTTTGTTGGATTGTGTTCAGAATGTTGGTGTGGAAGACTCTAGGCATTTTGAGTTGTATTTATTGGTGAGGTGTTCATTTGCATGGCTGTTTTATGTTGCGGTGTTTGTGAGTTTAATTATTATATACTTACTGTTTCTTTTGTTGAGGCTGTATGAAGAGTTTTGGCCAGGCCATGCAGTCAAGATTGTAGTGTTTGGCAACAAGTGCTGCAGCATAAGATACCCATGGAAGCAAACATTTTGGGTTGTGGTTTATGGTCAGCTGTTTGCTTGAATGGGTTTGTTATGCTGTAGTGTTTGTGAGTCCAATCATTATATACTTACTGTTTGACCTTTGGTGGTTGTATGCAGTTTTCTCACGACATAGGTAGTCGGAGCAAACACATTTTTTCAATCACTGTGATAAAAGAAAAAATCACATGTTACTGTGGGTAGTTTATAATGGGTATTGCATTCCATAGTAGACATTTCTGTATTTTGTCAACCCTCATAGTTAGTACTTTAGAAGTACTATAATTTAAACCAGTGTACTGTGCATTTTTCTCAGTTCCTGTGTTTGTTGATTAAATCATTGTGTCTGTGGGGAATAAATCCATGCTGGATTAAAAAAAATCCTTTCTACGTTGTGGTACAATATATTTCTTTCACTGATTTCAATAGGAGGAATTGAATAGGTGTATGTTTTTTGATTTGGAAGTAGTGGTAGTATTGTTGAAATTAGATAGAAGTTAGTCTATTCTATTTGTTTCTTTCTTTTTCCATTTCAGTGGTATTCATCTATCTGTTGGCTTGTTGCAGATTTTTGGGGCAGTTAGATACCTGTTGGCATATTCTAATTGTTTATTTCTTGTTTCATTTTAATGGTATTCATTTATCTGTTTGCTTGTTGCCGAATCTTGGGGCAGTTAGATACCTGTTGCCGTATTCTAACTTGTCATAGTTTTGCTGTTCACGTTTTGTTTATGTTCATACACAGATTAGTTATTACATTTTGGTTTTAAGAATATTAAGTAAGCGTTTACAAGATTAGATGGTAATCTCTGTTTTACAGTAATGTTAGTATTATTACATTCAAACCATCAACAATTCTTTTTTGTATATGCAATGTAGTAACCTGCATTGGTTGTGGCTCCTGCGTGGTAGATTATACCTATTTTTGTGATACTTGGCCATGTGTGAATCCAATCAGCTTGCGGTTATTTTTGGTACCATCTGCACTATAAAGTAAAAGCATTACATTTATGTATTTATTATGTGTCTGTATTTGTAAGGTGGAATGATTATCGAAATTGCAGGTAGTACATAATCTGCCATGGTTTGCATTTTGTACAAGTTGCTGAAATGGAATGGATTCACAGTTAGGTATGGATACATACACAAAGCATTCATTAGGAACTTATTCTTGCATTACATGCCTGCAAAGAGTGCATGCATGTTTCATGTATGAAATCTGGAGGATTTTGTTTATAGGTATGTTTTTGTTTTCTAGTACTTGTAGTAGGTACATTAGAAATTCTTGTGGATCTTTTTATGAGTTTATAGTGAATTTGACCATTCCAGCACAGTAGTCCAATTCCAGCCTTATTCCAGAAACACTGTAAGTGTTGTCTGGATTGTTGGTTGCATTTCTATGAAGGACTAACATTTGCAAACACAATTGGTCTGTACCGTGTAAGTAAATGTTGTCAATAATTGGTGGCAATTGGAATAGAATATTGATTGCTACATTTGTGTAGCAATTTACACCAGTTGTATTTGAAAATTTGAATGAACCTGATAGTTCTGTGTCCAAGTAATTTGTTCTGAGTGTGTGTTGCTCCTTTGAAGAGATAGTTGAGTTACTTTGAGTAGTATATTCTTCTTTGGTTGTGGTCCTTGATGAAGTATTAGCTTTGTTTACTTTCTTTGTAGGAATTTCTGTGAGATCCTGCATAGTTTGAGTCTGAAGTAGTTTTCTTCAATAGTATTTTGCTTTTTGCGGAACAGGATAGGTTTTTAGATGGGGGTGTAGAGTGAATGCAGTCTATTGTATTCTAGAATGCAAGAAATAGCAGCACTTACTTTACTTCCATCAAAGTTGATTAGAAAAAGTCTGTCAAGTGTACGTAAGCGTGATAGTGCTATCATAGCTCATGCCTTCTTTAAAGACTTTGCTACCAATATCTATCAATGCTTCATCTAGGGTAAGACCTTGTGATTTGTGAATGGTAACTGTGTATGCTAGAGTTAGAGAAAATTGTTCTCTTCGTACATACATGTCTTTGAAAAGAAAGAAGCGGGCTGTTGAGCGTGCCATCCTTTTAACTTCGGATAGTTTGTCAAAGAGAATATTGACAAATTGAATGTTGTTGTTATGTGGGTATGTTTGAAAGTCAATGACTGCACCAAGTGCTCCATTAACTAGTCCTTGGTCCACATCAAGGTTACATTTAAGAATTACTCTACAGTTTATAGATAATTTTAATATTTTCTCCAAACCAGCTGTGTTAGATATTGAGTTTTCCAAGTTGTTTAGCCTTGTTGTGGCTTGTTGACACATGAGTAGTGTCAATTACGTCCAGTTTGTCTGTGGAGCCAATTTGAACTATTGGTTGCATTTCTTTTTTTAACATTGTTTCATTACATTTTGAACAGCTTGCAAGAGTTGCCATTAAGGACATACAATTGACATTTTTGTGTGCTAATTGTTCCATGACATCAGTAATGGCCATAGCGTGCATGGATGTGCCTTGTTTTTAATGTAGATTGTGCTTCTAGAGATAGAACACCAACTCTAATATTTTGTAAAATGTTGGCATATGTGAGGTCTGCAGACAGATGCACGTTTTCATTTCATTCCCTGTATTTGAAATGTTGCCAAAGGTTGACATTTCCTATGCTGCCAAGAGTTTTATGGCACAGTTTGTGCCCTAAGGTTTTAAAATAGGTTCACCTTTCACTGGTGTTCATTGAAGAAGATCTCCGAAAACAACAATGTGTTTTCCTCAAAATAGCTCTTCATAGTCTATTTTGAGGACCTCTTATAATCTGAGATGAATCAAAGCCAACATTAGGTTGGAGACCATGTTCACCTCATCTATTAGCAGCATTTTGATTTGTTTGAAAACTCTGCATAGTTCCATTGCAGCTTCTGTAGAAAGTTTGTAATAGTCTAATTTGTTTTGATGTTCTACTGGAAGGAGTAGTAATCGGTGTAAAGTGGCACCGCCTAAGTTGTAGGCAGCTAAACCTGTGGGGGCAGTTACAACAGCTGACAGTTTGTTGTTTGTCAATTGTTGGAGGAACATGCTGATGATTTTTATTAAGAATGTTTTGCGTGAACCAGCTTGACAACTCACGTATGTTAGTATAGGTTTGTAGTCTTAGCAGGTACAGTTTTTATACACCAACTCTAATATTTTGTAAAATGTTGGCATATGTGAGGTCTGCAGACGGATGCACGTTTTCATTTCATTCCCTGTATTGGAAATGTTGCCAAAGGTTGACATTTCCTATACTGCCAAGGGTTTTACGGCACAGTTTGTGCCCTAAGGTTTTAAAATAGGTTCACCTTTCACTGGTGTTCATTGAACAAGATCTCCGAAAACAACAATGTGTTTTCCTCAAAATAGCTCTTCGTAGTCTATTTTGAGGACCTCTTATAATGTGAGGTGAATCAAAGCCAACATTAGGTTGGAGACCATGTTCACCTCATCTAATAGCAGCATTTTGATTTGTTTGAAAATTCTGCGTAGTTCCATTGCAGCTTCTGTAGAAAGTTTGTAATAGTCTAATTTGTTTTGATGTTCTACTGGAAGTAGTAGTAATCGGTGTAAAGTGGCACCGCCTATGTTGTAGGCAGCTAAACCTGTGGGGGCAGTTACAACAGCAGACAGTTTGTTGTTTGTCAATTGTTGGAGGAACATGCTGATGATTTTTATTAAGAATGTTTTGCGTGAACCAGCTTGACAACTCACGTATGTTAGTATAGGTTTGTAGTCTTAGCAGGTACAGTTTTTATTTTCATGTTGCACACCGTGTTCAATTTGTTTGGTTACTTCTTGGAAAATGCTACACTGCTTATGTTTCGTTGTGATCTCAGTACAGCAAAGTCGTCTGTAGATTGCTCATACTGACACATGGTGTTTTCTAATTCTGTCATGGCTAAATCTGCCTCATTTGCTATTAGAGGCTGTCCAAGTGGTTGTTGGCTTCCTGTTACAGAAGGGCGACTACTGTCATGAGTGTCCAGATCTAGTTGGGCCTGGAGTTCTTCTTCGTGTTGCTGTTCATTGTCTAACATTGTTTGATACTGTGTAAGGTTTACGTCTGTTATAGTGCTTTCATTTGCTTTGAAAGCATCTTCATAGGAGTCATACATATCTAGTAACTCTTCTTCTTGTCTCCATGGTTTAAAAAGTTGTAGCAGGGACATGTAACACAGTTCTTTATGTTGAGGAGTTTTTAATGACAATTTGATATGACTAATTAAGTTGCATTTGGTAAGTTTCACTAAGCTGCCTTCATTATTTGCCACTCTGTATCTACCTTTCTTTTCATCTGGTCTAATATTATTTTTGTATGTGAAGTTTTGGGCTATGTGGTATAGACACATGGTTTCCAAAGTGGTACTCCTGTTTGAGTAGTATGTGCCCAGTAAATTGTCTTTTAAAATGCCTCGGCTGTTGGGATCTTTTTTGGCTATTGTTTCTATGTCCGCATAAGATTTGAGAATTCTTTTTCTAGATTTAGCAGGTCAAGACTGAGCCATATTATATTTTCAGATTTTCCATTCAAGGCAGTACCGGTTAAAGGCTCTGCAGCTTCATAGCAGCCACATTGACTATGAGAGAGCATATTTATGCCTAAGCTGTACAATTTCTATGATAGTGTTTTGTCAGATGATATGTCATCCCAGAGATCCTGAAGCTCTGTTTTCTTTGCTTTGGTTAAGTAGGCTGTGACATATTGTGTAACTGCAGTGGAATTGTCTGCAATGTACTGCAAATCTATTTTTGCATTCCATAGGAGGGCAATGATTGCATTGTAATCATTGATGTATTTTGATTCTTCTGTTCTTTTTATGTAATATGTGTTCTTAGGTGATTTACCTTTGACACTATCTCTGACTGTAGACATGAAGTTGTTCACTTGACCTGTTGTTGAAACTGGTCTAGGGAAACCAAAGCAGCATTTGGTGTAGTATTTGTTACGTAATGAGCAAAGACCGGCTCAACTGAATATTGCAATTCATGCACTAACCTGGTTGGGTTGGTGATCCTGAAGCAGCAACGGCAGAAGTAAGAGACCCCCTGAGGACCCTGCCCCCACACCGCAATGGAACAGCCCACGGTGAAAGGAGCACGAGCCCCAGGGAAATCCTCTGGGGAAGAAAACCCTGGACGATCTAGACGAGTGCCTCTCGGGTGGATGGATGTCTTCTGTTGTGAATTCTCGGTAGTGCGGGAAGCCGGGACTCTAAAGGGTAAGAAGAATGATTGGTGAGTGTGTGATTGATAAGAGATGGAGTGTTCGAGATGGAAAGAAAGGAGAAAGGTCTTACGGGAATTCCAGTACCGGGAAAGACTCTACATGGAGCAAAGAAAACCCCTGGAAAGGGAACCCATCTGGAAGGAATCTCCCAATTGATCCGGGGGATCCTGTAACGGGAGGTAAGTAAGTACAGGAAATGGAATAAGGTAGGAACAGAGAAAGGGGAAGAGACCACTCACTGTGTTAGGCGGGAGGAGTATCAAGAGTTCGCCCGATTGCGGACTGAAAGAAGGACAGGAGGCTGGATTCGGCAGACCCAGAAGTACGGATGAACTTAGGCGAATCGCGGGGAAATGGCACTGAAAAGATGCTCTACGGGACAAAATAGAGTGGTTAGTATAAGAAGAAAGAAAAAAGGAGAAAGAAGGTTAGAGGAAACTGATTCTCCCTAGATGCGAACTGATGGAGCTTCTCTGAAAACAGTAGCGACGCTACGAAGAGAGCCCCGCTTCTGTTTTAAAGGGATCACATGACTTGCATCCGACGTTCGTTGAGGACGTGGAAAGACTAGACCGCTAATACTAGTACAGGCAGAATTGGCTTACTTCAGTGAGGCGGAGCATTGTATTGAACCACAGAACCTTTTCTTGTAAAACAATGACCATCGCCTAAATGGTGTAACAGTATACCCCCTCCTTATGGGTGGAGACCCTGGTTTCCCCGGGTGTAATCGAAAGAAACATCGCACCAGGAGAGGAGAGTGGACACCAGAGGCCGGTTCCCAAGTTCTTTCCGCTGGAGAGTATCCTTTCCAGTCTATGAGGAATTGGAGGCGACCCCTATGATAGCGAGAGTCGCATATTCTGGCCACCTCATATTCAGTTCCCGAACTGGTGACAATTGGGGGAGGTCTGTGTCTCATGGATCATTGAAAACGGTCCTGAACTGAAGGTTTCAACTGAGACAGGTGAAAAACTGGGTGTATCTGATACCAAGAAGTTGGTAAGGCTAATCGAACTGCTGTAGTTCCTACTTGGGAAATTATCTTGAAAGGCCCAAAGACCTTAGGGGACAACTTGGAAGGAACCAAATGTTTAGGGAGAAAGCGAGAAGCCAACCACACACTGCTCCCAACTTTAAAGACAGGCATCTCACGGCGATGTTTGTCAGCATAAAATTTGGCTCTGTCCTGGGCTGCTTGAAGGGCCACACGGGCCAGTCGTTGAGCTGACTGAATGTCAGCTATGAGACAGTCTATTCCAGGTAGTTTCAATGAGGACGGAGATGCCTTGGGAACAAAGGAAGGATGAAACCCATAAGAGCAATAGAAGGGACTTGTTTTGAGAGCGGAGTGTTTGGCGTTATTATAAGCAAATTCCGCCAGTGGTAATAGATCTACCCAATCGTCCTGAGCTGCAGACACAAAACAGCGTAGGTATCCTTCAAGTGTCTGATTAAGGCGTTCTGTTTGTTCGTTGGTTTGGGGATGGTATCCAGAACTCAGAGCTCTCTTGACACCCAAAATGTTACATAAGCTTTTCCAAAATTGTGAAGTGTATTGGGGCCCTCTGTCCGACACAATGGTCTCTGGAAGACCATGACGAGAAAACACTTCTCCGATAGAAACCTTGGCCATCTGAGCGGCTCCTGGGACTTTGGCCAGAGGAGTGAAGTGTGCTAGCTTTGTGAAATAGTCTATGGTAACCATAATAGCGGTACAATGTGACGAGGGTGGAAGATCCACAATGAAGTCTGTGGATATAATCTGCCAAGGCTTTTCGGGAATAGGCATACGAGCGAGGAGGCCAAATGGGGAGGTTCGTGAGGACTTGGACTGAAGGCAAGTGGAACAAGCATTGACAAAATCCCATACATCAGATAAAACCGTAGGCCACCAAAAATGCTGTCTAATCAAATCGAGGGTGGTCTGAATCCCTCGATGTCCGGCGGCCTTAGAGTCATGAATCATCCTAAGGACTTCTCCTTGGAGAGAACGAGAAGGAACTAAAACCTGATCTGCATGGAAGTAAAGATCCTGGTTCTTGACTAGGTGATGAGATGACGCAAGCTTCTCACATAACAGACTCTGCTTGGAGGTTTCTTGTTTAAGACTTTGCAGAAAATCCGTAAGAATAGCAATAAATCTTGCTTTAGGGAACATTCTCTCTGCACAAAAACGGGTTGTTACAGGTCTTTTCCGGGATAAAGCATCAGCTCTCAGATTTTGGTTCCCCGGCAAAAAAGTGAACTCAATCCTATATGGTAAGAAGAAGTGTGCCCATCACGCCTGTCTGCTATTCATGGTATGGGCTTGTTGTAAAACTTTGAGGTTTTGATGGTCAGTCCGAACTACTACGGTCCAAGGTGACCCTAACAATAGATGTCTCCATTCTTCAAAGGCCTTCTTAATGGCCAAGAGCTCCTTTTCTAGCACGGAATAATGCTGTTCCGAAGGGGTGAAAGTCTTTGACAAATAGGCTACGGGCCTTTCTTCCCCCTGGTCGTTCTTTTGTAGAAGGATGGCTCCTAAAGCATGATGGGAGGCGTCGGTCTCAACAATGAATTGTCGAGACTGGTCTGGATGAATCAATATGGAAGCAGAGGTGAACAATTTCTTTAGTGTTTCGAAGGCTTGTTGTGCTAATGGGTCCCAAGAAAATGCTGTTCCTTTCTTCAGTAAACGGGTAATAGGCAAAAAGGTTTCAGAGTAACCAGGAATGAATTTACAGTAAAAGTTCGCAAATCCCAGAAACCTTTGAACCTCTTTGACTGTTGATGGGGAAGGCCAATCTAAAACAACTGAAACTTTTTGGGATCCATGGAAATACCCCTAGCGGAAAGTACGAATCCGAGGTAAGTGATCTGAGTCTTATGGAATTCACACTTCTCCGCCTTGCAATATAGCTGATTGGCTTGTAAACGGTGTAGAACAGTGTTGACATGCTGGATGTGCTCCTCCTTGTTAGTAGAAAAAATCAGGATGTCATCTAGATAGATGATAACAAAATGTAGGAGGATATCTGGAAACAGATGGTCCATAAACCGCTGGAACACAGCAGGCGCGTTTACAAGGCCAAAGGGCATAACTTGGTACTGGAAGTGACCGAAGGGGGTACGGAAGGCTGTCTTCCATTCGTCATTTGCTGCGATTCGAATGAGGTGGTATGCCCCTCTAAGATCCAGTTTCGTGTAAAGAGTAGCTCCACGAACAGCTTCCAGAATGTCCTTTATCAAAGGCATGGGGTACTTGTCGGGTATAGTGATCTTGTTGAGACCTCTGTAATCTATGCATGGTCTAAGTTCTTCTGTGTCTTTCATAGGTATAAAGAACAGCGATGCACCAGCAGGGGATTTAGATTCCGTAATTAAACCATTCTGAAGATTGGCCCGTAGATATTCTTTGAGGGCATCTTTCTCTCTTTGGGATAGAACATACATGCGTCCAAATGGTACAGGTTGATCCGGGAGGAGGTCGATATGACAATCTTCCCGTCGATGTGGAGGAAGAGAAGGAAATTGTGGTGTATCAAAAACTCCAATGTATTGTTGGTGACAGGAAGGAATCAATTCTATCTGACCTATGTAGGGAACTTTGGGAATACTTGCTACTTCGGATGGCAGATGTAGGCCTACCGAGTGTTGTGAAAGAGACGCAATATTCTGAGCCTAAGAATAGAGTACCAGCCTTCCAATTAATATACGGATTGTGAAGGCGTAACCAAGGTAAACCTAGGATGATCGGAAAGTGGGCGGTTCGGATGATATCAAAGACCCACACTTCCTTGTGGGAGGCAATCAGGCAGGTCAAGGAAGTGGTTTGTTCCCTAATGGGTCCGGAACTCAACGGGCTACCATCTACCCCTTGAATGGGGGTAGTAAAAGCCTTAGAAACCCTAGCCAACCCATTCTTTGTTGCCCATTGATCATCCAAGAAGTTCCCCGCAGCTCCGCAATGCAGTAGCGCAGGAATCCCTGCTAAAGTTTGGTCTGGCAGGATAATAGACAACGAAAGGGCTACCATCGAATGCTGGTTATTCAACGGGTCTAGTGAACATTCAATCCTTACAGGGGAACCCTGATGTTGAACTCCTACCGTGGTTCCCCCTACGGTAGGGTCTTGGCGTTTCCCGATTGTACAGGTTTGATTCTGCGGGGAGGAACAATCGGACACTCTCATAAAATATGAGAAGCCGCACCACAATACATGCAAAGACCTAGAGTCTTTCGCCTTTCTCTTTCAGAAGCCGGGAGAGGTCCTCTTACGGATCTGATCTGCATGGGTTCTTCTGAGGAAACGGGTTTGCTGGGAGATTTTATAGGATTGGGGTTCAAACGAAATCCCTTCCCTCTTTTCTTTTCTTGAGATCGCTCTTGAAGGCGATAGTTATTTGCATTGTTAAGGTTATCATCTCGGCCAAGTTTCCTGGTAGTGGGACTTTAGACACCTCATCCTTCAGATCCTCAGCAAGTCCCCGTCTGAAGAGAGTCAATAAACCATCATCAGGCCAACCTGTTTCCGAAGACAATTGCTTGAACTGAGTAATGTAAGTTATTAGGTCCTTATTGCCTTGTCGGAGATCCAGGAGTCTTTCCTGTGTGGTGACAGTAATCTCTTGCCGACTAAACATAGATCTAAGACTGTTGGTAAATGCCTGGTAAGACTCTAACATGGCATTACCTGAAGTAACTAACGGGGTAGCCCATGCAAGGGCAGGACCCGTGAAATGAGAGATCATAAAGCCTACCTTATCCTTATCGGTAGGAAAAAATCGGGATCTAAAGGTGAACTGGACTGTGCAACTGTCCAAAAACTCCTTTAGCTTATGTGGGTCTCCATCGTATTTCCCTGTGGGAAGGGTTATAGGAGGGGAGTCAGAGAAGGCTCTGGCAACTTGTTGCTTTAATTGAGCATTATCTTGTTTGAGGTTCTGCATTTCCAAGGACATGGATTGCATGTCGGCCATGAGCTGCTGCATTTGCTGCTCCATGTCCAAGTACCAACCAGGCGCCAATGGTGTCGCTAACTTTTACGTAATGAGCAAAGACCGGCTCAACTGAATATTGCAATTCATGCACTAACCTGGTTGGGTTGGTGATCCTGAAGCAGCAACGGCAGAAGTAAGAGACCCCCTGAGGACCCTGCCCCCACACCGCAATGGAACAGCCCACGGTGAAAGGAGCACGAGCCCCAGGGAAACCCTCTGGGGAAGAAAACCCTGGACGATCTAGACGAGTGCCTCTCGGGTGGATGGATGTCTTCTGTTGTGAATTCTCGGTAGTGCGGGAAGCCGGGACTCTAAAGGGTAGGAAGAATTATTGGTGAGTGTGTGATTGATAAGAGATGGAGTGTTCGAGATGGAAAGAAAGGAGAAAGGTCTTACGGGAATTCCAGTACCGGGAAAGACTCTACATGGAGCGAAGAAAACCCCTGGAAAGGGAACCCATCTGGAAGGAATCTCCCAATTGATCCGGGGGATCCTGTAAAGGGAGGTAAGTAAGTACAGGAAATGGAATAAGGTAGGAACAGAGAAAGGGGAAGAGACCACTCACTGTGTTAGGCGGGAGGAGTATCAAGAGTTCGCCCGATTGCGCACTGAAAGAAGGACAGGAGGCTGGATTCGGAAGTACGGGCGAACTTAGGCGAATCGCGGGGAAATGGCACTGAAAATATGCTCTACGGGACAAAATAGAGTGGTTAGTATAAGAAGAAAGAAAAAAGGAGAAAGAAGGTTAGAGGAAACTGATTCTCTCTAGATGCGAACTTATGGAGCGTCTCTGAAAACAGTAGCGACGCTACGAAGAGAGCCCCGCTTCTGTTTTAAAGGGATCACATGACTTGCATCCGACTTTCGTTGAGGAGGTGGAAAGACTAGACCGCTAATACTAGTACAGGCAGAATTGGCTGACTTCAGTGAGGCGGAGCGTTGTATTGAACAACAGAACCTTTTCTTGTAAAACAATGACCATCGCCTAAATGGTGTAACAGTATTTCCCTTTGTTTGTATATTTGCGACGATAATATTTCCCACATTTGTGTCTTTCAAATTGTAAAATTTGTGCATGAAGGTCTCTATGTGTTGTTTGTGAAGGGATTTCACAAGTGACATATTTTTGGATGAACTGTAAAACAGTAGCATCAATGTCCTGACCAAATTCAGGAGCATCTTTAATACACAAAAGCACGTGGATGTGTGGTGCTCCTCTGGCTTGGTATTCTTTTCTCCAATAGAAGTGTTGCACTTCTCCGAGGGGAGGAATAGTTTTATTACAAATGAAGCGTAGCATATCAATGAAGCAATGATCAAAATATCTCTATACATTTACAGGATCTAGAGAGCAGAGTTCTCCTGGTGTTTTTATATCTATGTTTGTTTTGTTTTTGTTTGCTATGTGTAGGAAATCGTGTAAATCTTCCCATGCATATTATGCACAACATAATGTCACAAACCAAGTGCGTGGGCCAAGGTTTCTTATCATACAGTGTACATCTCAGTGACGTCTGAACCAGTATTCTTTTGTACCACGCATGTTTGCTAAAAGATTTGTAATGCTCGACTGCAAAATCTCATCTTTTTCTTGCAGATATATTTTGAAAATGGGTACCTGATTTCAATGTGTGTGCAACTTCATAGCATAGAGTTGCTAGTTCACTTTCAAAGAGAAGGTGGAATATGTATTCCATGTTTTATCTGAATCTGGGGTCTTCTGAATATGTTCGTAAAGAGCAGTATTCTGATGTTGTTATTTGTGTGGGTTTTTCATCGTACCTTCCTCCTTTCCCAGTAGAAGTAGAGGAAAGGCACGTGCTTCTATACTTTTTTCCCATATGCTGATTGGAGATCCTTTTGCTTGTCACATTTGGTACGTTTCCAGTGCATCATCTATGGTGTCTTTAGAGTGTAATGGATGAATTGTATAATGGTCTAAAATATTGGATTCTGTAGCAGGATCTAGAAGTTGAAATTGACCGGTTTCTGATGACTGATTATTTCAGTGGTTTCCCTCAGGTTTTCTTCAATATTAATTTCTCTGTAGTATTCATTTTTGTCTTTTAGATATTGCAGGGCGTGTCTAACTTTATGTAAGTCCACAAGATGTTGCCACCTTTTTTTGTCTTTTGTAGGTACGCCATTTACTAAGATGATTAAAGATTGATCTATTGGACGTTGCACTCCCAGAGTGTGTATATTGTCTTTTAGATCTAATGGCAAATAAACTACTTTGCCACAAATGTCTTTCACTAATTCAGAGGGAGGTAGTTTTGCTGTTGGCTGAAGGCAGATTATTGCTTGAAATGGGTGCACTGTTTGAATTATGATGCTCTTATATAAGTTGAGTTTTTACAGGGGTTTTGATAATGGGAATAATCCCAAGTTATTTGTGATAGCACGTGAAGGTGTTTGGTTGTTGTCAAGTTTTGCAGTGCAGTAACTGCAAAGTATTAAGGGGTCGGTAATCTCGTATTTGTTTTCTGCTATAAAATAGAAAGCTAATTGAAACCATTTGGAATCTTCATTGTCTTCTATTTTGTAGGTTATGTCTACAGTTTATGTGCTATTTTTATAAAAACTCCTGCGGCAACACACACACACATGATTTGGTACTACAGCAGATGTACTTTTAAACTTTAATATTTATTTTTTTATATGTTTAAAAGAAGGTTGCCATCTGTACAGTTGTTGATAGTCTGTTGTAAACCTATTGCATTTTGAAAGTGGCTTTCATTTCCAAAATATTTTCTCTGGATATGCTCTATTTCTTCGAGTAGTTGTTTGGCTGTACCATGTAGAATATTGTTATTTAAATTGGCTAGTGCTAAAGCAGGACTTTTGGCATAGTACAGTTTATGTACCAGATTTCCTATAGTTGAATGATGCAAATAGGTCCTGAAATGCAGGCTAATGAATGTCTTTGTAATCCTGTGTATTTGCGCACTGGACAGAAGTCCATGTTTTGTAGTAATTTCATTTTTAATTTGTCTTTGCCTTTCACATACTGATTGAGGAACTGGCGTAAATATTTGAAAGATTTTTTGGCTATATTACACATTGATGTGCACGCCCATCTGTAGACTGGACGTACTGGTTCAGCGGACGAAGAGTTGATACTGAGTTTTCTGGGGATATTTTTGTGAGCAGCGTTTCTTGTTCCATGATGGTATAATTTACATTTTTCATACCGTTGTCCACTG
Organism: Ambystoma mexicanum; assembly: GCF_040938575.1. NCBI lineage: Eukaryota > Metazoa > Chordata > Amphibia > Caudata > Ambystomatidae > Ambystoma > Ambystoma mexicanum. The sequence continues at coordinate 1,137,867,804 of NC_090927.1, forward strand.
CTATGTATGGCAATTGGGCTTATTTGCTTTTGTTTGTATGCTTCTTCATTGAAATATGGTACTGTGCTCGTGGTGTGACTCCATTCACCTCCACAGATGTTTGTGAAGCTATCTTTGTTGATATCCCATTTATTGAAAAGTCTTTTTTGTAGTTTAGTACTTAATTTTGTTAGTGGTTTCATTCTGTTTAAAACTAAAATAAAAAATTGCATTTGAGAAGGATTGCACTGTCTATGAGAGCTTCTAGGATTAATTTTCTACGGTAGGTTTTAAGGGTTGTGTGTGATTTCTCTCCTGTTCTTATGAGGTTCTGAAGAACTCTGTGGTGGAACCTTTTTTGTAAAATATTTTCTTTGGTGTGCTTAGTTGCCGCTGCATCAAGATTTATAGGTGCAGTGTTAGCACTAGTGGTAGCTGCAGTGTTGTTAATCACTTTCTGTTTCGTTTTACATTTTGAGGAGGCAACATTTCTGTACTGGAAGCTTGTTTTGTGTCGCTTAATGACTGTATTAGCTGTTTGGTTTGAACTTTTTGTACATATTCTGCTAGCGGTGGATGCTTATTTTGGAGAGTTTTAGTTTGATGTTGTTTACATTTGTGTTGCTTTCTACAGAGTTGCCTTTTGGTAGGCATTCTTTGGTCTCTATTGGAGAAAAAAATGAAGTGTGGGTTGGGATCTTGTGCAGTTTATGTGTGCTTTTCGATGAGTGTCTGAGTATGATGGTAAGGATATATGTAGAGGTGTGTGATTGTGCAATGGGCTGCTACCTCAGGTTGGGAAGGCTATTCTTGTATTTGTGTGTTACTAAACTGGTGTTCAGATTACAATACAAAGTATGGAGCTGGTGAGGGGAAGCACTAATACTGAATCTAGTGTTGCAGGGTTAGTACAATTGTTTGTTGTAGAATACTAGAATTCTAAAGTGAGTAACAGTTAGAACATTATGGCAGTATTGTACTTTTTGGATGGAAAGAGTAGGTTTCTTAAGAGTTCTCCTTCGTACTTCAGATGCTGCTGCTTTTCAGGGGAGTGGTCTTCACTGCAATTCTGAAAGAAAGAAGTTAGTAAATATGTGTGTTAATAGCACTGTTGTTAATGTAGACATGGATTTTTTTGTTTTTGCAGTAATAGTGCTTTCTGATAACTGTGCATAGAATGTACATGCACTTTCCTTTGCTTATTGCATTCTGTATATTTCATTTAGAATCTGTTAGTTGAGCGCAATAGTAAATGCACAGAGCACAGGCGGTGTTATTGGATGTTAGGGGATAGAATAAATAATCATATGCTTTGTTTGATATTTTTACAGAGTAAATGCAAAAACTATATGGAAAAGTATGCAATGTATGCATTTCTGGGAAATAAAGCAGAAGGATTTCATGGGATCAGCAGCTTATTACTCAGTAGGTCATTACCAAAGTACTGGGTGATTCTGTGGTGCTTGGAGATGGGAGAGTCTGAAATAAAGTAAGGGTTGCAAGGAAGGATCTGGTGCTTGTGTTGCAGAGTGAAGGGAAGGGGGAAGATGTTGTATGTGTTGCTTTACAACACTGTACATAGTTGTAGATGATGTGATAAACATGAATGCACCTGTGCATAGCTGAATGCTGTTGTAAATTCTAGAACGGAATGGGCAACCAGCTAGAATGAGAGAGCTGTCTAGATTGGAAGAACAGTTATCAAGGCAGTGGTGTCATTTCAGCTGGGAGTCTTTCAAATGATATTGGCTATCTGTGTGCATAAATAAAGATGCATGTACTCCTCCTGCGTGTGTGTCATTTTATAACACACTAGAAAGCCTTTTCCCATAATTATACTGTTATTTCTTCCATCTTTTAACATGAAATTACACTTTGTTAGATAGCTGTGTGTGTTGTATTTGATCAGCATTATAATAATTTGTAAAGGAAGTTGAAATGATACAATGTATGTTAAATTTGCAGAATGTATAGAAAGGAAATTGTATGTACATTATATGCACTATAACGTATTAAATGCATTAAATGCTATTACAGTTGAAATGTGGATAAATAGGTGGCAGTGGTTACACAAATGATAGAATGAATGAAGGAAATAACAGTTTGCACATTGCAGTTAATAATATGGGTAAATAAAAATTTGGAAAGCAGACAACTTTGTAAGTGACAGTTGATCATAGCAGATGGGAGAAATGACAGTAAGCTTGTTTTACAGGTTATACAGGGTAAGTGGCAGTTACTCTGTTTATATGCACATGTATACAAGAAATATACATGTACTGTGCGGAAAGTATTCATACCTGTAGTTTGTGTTCATGCATGTGGATGTACATGAATCTGCAAGTAGAAATGTTAGAGAGTTTACTAGTAGTTGCTGTAGGTGCTTTGCAGTAACAGCCCAATTGTACTCAGAGTGATCAACTGTACATCTAAAGTGCTGAATTGTGATGATAGCGTTAGATGTAGAGTTTTTGTATATGATTGGTGGATGGTTGTGTGACTGCTTAACAGTAGCCATTGAGGGAATGGTGCAGAGAGTGAAGTCGAAAAGGTAGAAGGACTGTCCCAGTGCTACGCGCTGCATGGACACAGTGGTTGGTCGCGGACAGGGCGTGCCACATGCAGGGCTTCTCAACATACCTGGCATGGAAATAGGACTGTAGGTAATAGCCAATGAGGTGCTGAGGTTCTGCTTTGTATTGATAGAGGCTGTGTGTGGTGAAGATTGCAGAGGTGGAGAAAGTCAGTGTGTTGGTGCTTGGAGATATGTTTGTGAATGGTTTGGAGCAGTATGCTAAATGTAGGAATGTGGCTAACAATTGTGATGTAAAAGGAGTGGAGGTGGTGTGGAGCACTGTGCCTGGTTTCAATTTGCAGGCCATGCTAGAAGTTTTTAAAGATATTGCTAGGGTTAACAGTCCACATGTGGTTGTTCTGCACTGTGGTGCTTTGCATTTGGGCTATGTCAGTGCCCCTACTTTGTTGAAAGATCTAGAAAACTTGGTTCAGGCAGTAATGAAACTACTTCCAAATGCCAAGGTAATTTTTTTCTGGTTTGGTACCTAGGGCAATATGGAGCAATAGTTCTGTTTTTGTCCTCAGCAAAATATTGCTAGGTGTTTAATCAACCGAGGCATGTTTGCTTTTATGCTAAGAGCTGGCATGTTCTTTTACAACAATGACAACATTGACTCTGGCAATGTTGATTACTTTAAAAAAATGGCATGTCCTTATCTTTTATGGGAAATGCCATGCTGTTTTGGGACATAAGGGTTGCTTTGGAGAAGCTAATGTGAAGATTTTTGGAGGAAAATAAGGAAAACAAAAAACAAAAAAAACAAAATTAGAGGTGTTTGTGACGCATCTGCAAAACAAAGGCTCTTTTCAGAGCCACCCTCAAAGGGGAAATGGGGCACACTATTTAAATTGTAATTACCCACGTCCAGATTTTTTGATTTGTCCACATTTTTGAGGTAGAGAGGCATGCAAATGAGACTTAGTAGAGCAAGGGAGCAAGGGATTGGTCAATAGGGTTTACTGGGTATGATGTGTGAGCAGATACTTTGTCAGAAAGTATCTTTCCTGAGAGCAGAGGAGATAGCTATGGCTGTGTGTTTCAGAAAGCAGATTGTCTGGATTTTGGGAGATTTGTGGAGAAATTGGTTGGAGACGCATGCAGATCGCCGTGGAGTGGCTGTACATCTTGAATTCCCTCATGTGGAAGTGCACTGGCATGGAGTGCGTGGAATGAAGTGGCTGGATTTGGTACCTCTTTGTGCTACTTTGGTGACACAGTGTCATCCAGATATTATTATTATTCATTGTGGAGGGAGCAGTTTAGGACATGTGGCTGGAATCTCTTTGCAAATTGCAATGAAAGAAGGACTTGGGAAAGTCATGGACATTTATCCAAACTCGAGAGCAATTCTTTCCATATTGCGCAGAGACAAATGTGTCTGGGCTCTTCTTCATTTGCTACACAAATGGAGAAAGTAAGGCTCAATGTCAAGAAGGCTGTTGGTGCCTTTTTGAGAGATGTTGGTATGTTCTCTTTTCACAATGAAAACATTATGTTTCATAGTACACACATTTTTCACAGAGATGGAGTACATCTCACTTATGCTGGCAATTAGATTTTTCTGCGAAATATAAAAAATGCATTGCAACCTTTTTTGGAATTACACCAATCCAGTTTGCAGTAGGGGTTGACCATTTAAAGTTTTTGCAACACAAAAGATACCACAAAAAGGCTGTTTTCAGAGCCACCACTTCTTCCTAGAGAAAAGTGCAATGGTTCTGACAGGGCAGCACCACAAACATTTTAGAGGTCCATGGACAGCCCGAAAACTTCTAAAAATGCACATGGCCCTGCAGCATTTCATTGGCACTTCTATGTTTGAACTGTGAAAGGCGGCTCTGAAAACAGCCTTTTTTTTTGTTTTTTGTTGGTTTATATTTTTTTTGTTTTTTTAAACATGACACACAAGGAAAGGAAGGGAAAGGAGGGTAAGGAAGGGACACCAACCACGGGGATAAGAAAGGGCAGGTGGAGAGAGGAATATGTAGGGTGGGCCTTATTCAGGTAGGTAACCGTCCTTCTCTTGCTCCTTGAACGCAGTCTCATAAGAACTTCGAAGGCTCTCCCCTAGCAGATTACTGTGTCACAGTACATGCACAATACTGTGATCTTCAAAAGGTAAGGATCAACAGTATCACGTATGGCCTGCAAGGTAGTTGGAGGGATGCGCTGGCCCACAGAAGTGTCTCTTGTAGTGGCAGGAGCGGAAATGGAGGATGCTGCAGGGGAACTGAACCTACTACATTTATCGCAAGGTACAACCTTATGAATAGCCTCACCGTGGAAGGACTTTAGGTGTTGCTTCATTGAGGTAGTGCCATAGATGTACAAACCCAGTTTGCCACGGCTCAGCACCGCGTTGCACTGATTGCAGGTCACCTTGTTTGCATTTGCTTTTGGTACTCCATCAAGAGTGGTAAACAGCCTCCACACCCAAGAATCATGGTGAGCACTAGTAGTAGGGACTTCCACTACCTCATCCTCTTCATCCTCTTCATCACTCTCCTCTGTATTCTCACACCTGTTCCCCTCTGCAGGCCTTTGGGCAGGTGTTGGTGGAGGAGGGGGTGGGGGTGGTGTTCATCAGGACAGGCTGTTTTAAAGAGCATGAGCAATCCAATGCAAAAAGGAGCTGTCTCTATCCTGGAAACCCAAAAACAGAATAAGGAACAGCTCTGGGGTGTGGCCTTTTATAGGGGTGCTCGGGCATGCTTCGCGAACACCCGTGCTGTCTGCGAACACTTCAAAACACCAAGAAACAGCTCAGAAAGTTCCAAAAAGTATGCAGATCGCCAGGGACATGGTCTGGGGCATGTGCAAGGGTGAACTTTCCCAGGAAAATACCTTGGATTGGCCAAAAAAACACTTTTTAGGTGTCCGGGGGCCTGGACAGTGTTCGTTATGCTCAGCGCGGGTGCAGTCACATGATGATGTCGCATACACATTTGCGAAAGGGACAGCTGTCCATAGGACACCAAATGCATGGGGTTGGGTCTACGCATGCATGTGGGTGTTCTACAGACAGTGTTCTCATCCCCAAACTAATTAAAAGTGCGACACACATGCGGCAGACAGTTGCGGACAGGTACAATGTTCGTAGGGGCCAAGGGTGTGATATGCATGCACGTGGGTGTTCTACGGACAGTGTTCAGGTCCTCAAACAAAATAAATGTGCGTCACAACTTTGCGGACAGGCGGACGGGCTATCTGTTCTACAGACATATTCATTCTAGTTCTGGACAATGCCAAAAGGGGGAATGTTCTTAGGACACTTTCATTTGCATAGTTACGAACATGCAGACGTCTTTAGTGTTCCTCAGGCACCCCCATTTTGACTACGGACAGCTCAAACAGGTACAGTGTCCTTAGGACATCCCCATTTAGGTTAATTATGGGCAGGCGGACATCTTGTGTGTCCTAAGGACACTTCCATCTTGATTGAGGACAGTGCAAACAGGTATAGTGTCCTTAATACACCCCATTTTGGTTAATTGCGGACAGTTGGACATCTTGTGTGTCCTAAGGACACCTCCATTTTGATTTCTGACAGTACGAACAGGTATAGTGTCCTTAGGACACCCCCATTTTGGTTCATTATGGACATGCTGGACACTCGCGCTGTCCACGGACACCATAACTGCCTTTTAAAATAAAAAAAGACACAGAAGAATATACTAACAACACACTTAATATTTTATTATTGCATAAAAGTATAAACATTATGAAAGAGAGGAGGAACCAGTAACTGATACAAATACGGGGGAATTAGGGGTTTGTACATGATGGATGGTAGGGGAGGAAGGGATTGAAGTCTCATTGTAACGTTTTTCTTGCTGGGGAGTTTTTGGGGATGGTTGGTTGGGACATGGAGAAGGGGTACAGGTACATGTGGGACAATGATATTTAATTTTTTCTTTTATATGGTCCTCCACAAAGTGTTTTAAAAGAATGAAATTTGACATTAATAGAGCCATTGTTTACTCCATTCGCGGCAGACAAGTTTCTAAGGTCTCTGTTTCTGTATTTTTAATGTCTGTATGGTCTGTTTAAAAAAAATGGTTAAGTACACATAAAGTAATGGTTATTAATTGGTTTACATGGAGAAGTGTAGTGTCTACCATTGGTATCAGTGTTTTCACTCATTTCATCCTGAGGAAAATCTTCTTCCAGCCATTCCAAAGTACTAGACATTTCTGTGTAAAAATAAAAAAATATTACCTTTTGTCTACCTAATACAAACAGTTTATAAATATATACAATAACTGTAGTATACTCACTAATTTCTTGCAAAGGTTTGCTGTTACTGCTGCGTAGGCGTGCTGTTGCTTTTTGCTGTGCAGTTTCTGTGAGGCAATTCTGCTGGAGGCATATTTATTTTGTTTTGGTATATTTCATTATGTTGCATATGCTATGTAATTGGGCGGTTGGTGTCTTACATATACAGTTTGCACATCTTATTTATTATTGAATGTAATGTATTTATGTTCTGCTTTTTGAACATGTTCAGTGTTTTTTATTGCATGATACAACAATGTAAGATACCCCGTAAGTTTTTTGATAGTGTTGCTCTTGACCACGTCTGTCCGTGGACATGCGCATGGTCCGCAGACATCAGAAGCACTAGCGTAGGTAGGGGGTGCAGTATGTTCTATGTTATATGTATATAAACTAAGGGAATCCTAGTAAACATTTATCAAATTTATAATATCTATATCTATATTCAGTGATAAAACTTTGTTACAGGAACATTATGATTAAGTTACGCTACTAAAAACCTATGAAATTCAGTAAAAAAACGTTGTTAAAGGGACGTTATGGTTAATTTGTGCTACTAAAAACCTATGAGATTCAGTGAAAAAAACTTTGTTAAAGAGACGTTATGGTTCCATGTAAAACCAAAAAAAACCTGAAATTCGCCATTTATGGTAAACTAACAACCATAACTCACGCCACCACCATGCACTGCTAAGACTAACACCCAGGACATCAAAGATGACATCACAAATGTCATTGATGACATCAATGATGACATCACATGTGCACGCTGTTGGCGCAAGTTATGGTTGCTTAGCTTACCATAACTGGTGAATTTCAGGGGTTTTTTGATTTTATTTGGAACCATAAAGTCTCTTTAACAATGTTTTTTTCATTGAATTTCATAGGTTTTTAGTAACGCAACTTAACCATAACGTCCCTTTCACAAAGTTGTTTTACTGAATTCTTATATAGGTGAGCCATAAGCAGGTCAAACCTATCTTCCCTTTGTCTGTGCCACAGATCCACACCCTGCACCAAAACAAAAGTAGCAGACATTTTGGCTTGGTGTTTATTTTGAGGTGGAGAAATCCTTGTCTGATCAGCATCTGACCCCTAAGCAAAACCAGCCCCTACTCCAATCGCAGATGTTCAATAGAGGTAGAAGTACTGAGCCTTAGGATACGCTTTCAGAAGAACCCTCAAACAGATCAAGCCAGTGCAGGTCCCCCATGGCCAGTACTTCCAATCCGCACAAGACCAAGGGGCAGAAGCACTCAGTGTACAGGGTAATAATCCTCTCCAAAGAAAACCTGGCTGTGTGTTTTGCAAAGTTGCTGATTAGTTGAATCATGCATTGCTCCTTGGCCTTCTTGACAGCCACCATACAGGAATATGTCCTGCAATCACACATTTCCAAACCTAGATATGGATAAGAAGAAATGTAATCAACCTTCCCGAGAGTAGTAGTGAAACTGGGGCACTTCACCCTTTTGGGGGTAACCACCATGTCCTTGGTATTCCCCATTTTGATGAACAAGTTGTTTTCCGCCAAATTTTTGACCAATATGTCAAACATGGCTTTGGCTCTGCTATAGGTGTAATTTAGCATAACCAAATCCTCAGCGTAAAGCATGCAAGGGATGGATTGCCCTCCTCTTTCAAGGCAAATGCCAATACCTGGCATAAATCGGGCAGATAGATCGGACATGTAAATGTGGTGCAATAGTGCAGCCCTGCTTTAACCCTTTAAAAATCGAAACTGGAGCAGACAATCCCCCCTCATCATTGAATCAAACACAAGCTTGTGTATCAAAGTGGAGGCCTTTTAAAGCATTGACAAGCCAAGCTTCTCTTCTTCAGTCCTCTCGTCTTCTCTCTTACCTCAACCTTTTTCCATCACCTCTTCTCTTCCTTCTTGCAACTTCGTTTGGTGAGTAACCAGTTAAGTGATTATGATAAAGTACAGGTGCTGCTTAAAATTACATAATGCATTCAAAAGTCCTTAGAAATAAAAACAACTTTCATCAAAGGTCCTCTGTACAAGAGCTGTTTGTAACGGTCTACCTGCGAACTCTCGCCAGAGACATTACAAATGATTTCTTGTGACATAGGCTAAGAAGTGCATTCTATTCAAGCACTCTATACTAACACAGAAGAATACACCACCCCCTATGTTTCAAAGTAAACATTTCAAATACTTTGTGGCATTGTGGGGTAACCACTCTTCTATTGCTTCATCCCACGAAACAAAGTTTCCTCAGTTCTTCCCTGTGGAGCCGGTGGAGAATGGGTCACTGGAGAAAACCTTTTGGTGGTCTTATTGCCCCTTCTTCCGGAGTTATGTTATAAATGTAAGGACATCTCCAGGAAGTGTGTCCAGGCCTATGATCCACCGCATACATAACATCATCATGCAGCAAAAAGAACCAGAGCGAAGGGCGGCGGAAAGGGCAATCTGCAGCAGTCTCGCAGTGAGTCTGCTGACAGGCACCCGGTTAACACCTGCATGCAGCTTTGTTTCTACAATTGCGGAATAGATTGTGTAGGCCATGAACAGCATGTGAGTGAAAGGTCCCCTTTAGGGTAATCACTTAAATTTGTAGCTGCAACTTTTATCATTTCTCAAATTTCACATTCAAACAGGAGGTATTGTGTTGTTCACATCGTGACATCACAAATTAATCGGGTAGTACTGATTATATTGTATGAACATAGAAGGAATGTATAGCTCTATGCAAGCTACTTTAATCACCTCAATGGCTGCTCCTTCTGACCTTCACATTTGTCTTCAACCAACTTAACTTCCAAAAGATCGACGATCTAAGGACCTAAGAGGACAAAAGAAAACTAATAGAACTGACTTACAGCTGCCTTCTCCAACAGTGCTACAGCCCTACTAAATATATTATTATCAGTCCCTACAACTTGTATTGCATCTGTGTATTTGTAGCAGTTTTGTAAAGAGATTTATCAAGAGTTTTGAATGATCAAGTGGAAGTGCAACACCCCTAATGACGCCAGACCAGCCGATGAAAAGCTGGTAAGGGCTATGGAGACTATAGCAGAGGAACATTCCTTAATTTATAGGAATGTAATCTTTATTGGTGGACCTTGACACTGCAAATAATGTTCAAGTTTCCCCACTGGAATAGATTACACCTTTCAACATTCAAGACAATGAAACGCTCTCAGCAGCACATACATCTAAATATATCAAAGTTATTGATAAACAGAATCAAATAAAACACCGTGATGATAAAGACATGTGTTTCAACCCAGAGAATATGGATGTTATTGCCATGATGTTGACAAAGTTTGAAGAAAGTATGAATAACACGCATACCAGTGACCTCATAATCTTGAACTGACCTTCATCCGCTCCTTTGCAGGTCCAAAAACTGATTTTCTATTCACCCTCAAACACCCAAATTAATCACTCCCCACTAAATTTGATTAACTGACTGTTTCTTTCTTGGCGGTTCATGGGGTTAGATGAGAATTTAAGGGATTTTATAAGTACATTTAAGTTGTATTTCTTTCAAAGAAACATAGGTTTTACATAATATATTCATGCAGGAGTAAATTTGTTTTTATAAACAGGACGAGAAGGGCAAAAGGGGTCATCCAAGTGGAGGCTGGATGATCTAGGAAGCTCATATGCTGGGTGGAGGTTTCTCAGCATTGCAGTTGGCATTGAGATGGGGAGTAAATCTACCATTTATTTTGTGAATGTTTATATGGAATTTGAAGGACATTATGTGAATTAACTTAAGGAACTGTTAGGAAACCTTAAAGAAAGAAGAATCAGAGAGAAACATTATGATGTTAAGTCATGTTATTAGGTGATTTTAATTATTAGCCTAAAAGTATCCAAAAACATGACTACCTTCAAAAGGAATTTAACAAAGTATGGGCTATTCCTCTAATGCACAGTGAAAAAATTCAGTCCTGTTCTCATTTAAGCACAAAATCTCATTTTGGTAGGGCACTGAGCTTGTAATGGTCAGTTTACTGAAGAAAAGCCTCTTCAACCTACCAGTAGAATCCCTATATGTAGTTTTTACATAGACTGTATAATATCAAATGAGGGAAGCAGACATAAAATAAAAAACGTCAGGGTGATTGTTAGCCTATAAAGCAATCTTGACCCACTTTATGCTGCTGTTACGGTTTCAGGTCCCTCACTGGTGTCACATTGTTTAGAGAATAAGAGCAAAGTTCTGATCTCTATCCAAGTGACAAATTAAATGGGCCCATTTAATTTCTAAGCATTAAATCATTAACATGAATGATGCCCTAATGACCGCTCTTTATTCATATTTTAGAGTGGATATTTGTTGTTAGAGAACATCTTTTAAAGCCCTATCATAATTGGCTGGATGTGGATTGCTTCAAATCTATATCAATAAACTCATGGTTTGACTTTTACTAGGTAATTCCTCTAAGTGCTGCCTCCAATTTATCAATTTATGAGGAATGGTATTATTTATATAAAATTACATTGGTTTATCCAAACAGTTTTGAATTTTGTGGAAGATAGTTTTTTTGAAATTTCACTCGGGAATTGTATGGTTGGCTGACTTTACAAGTAAATGGACAATTGGTGCAGATGATAGGACATTTTGTACCTCCTAGCGAGAAAGCATTTGTAATTCTTTTAGTTTATGTCCATGAAATGTCAAGGTCAGAGTGATGTGGCACCTCCCTTTGTTTGGGAAAAATAATATAACATCAGTACAAAACGAGGCCATGCCTTTCTGTTATCAATGCTCAGACTCTTCCTCCTTGTGGGGATCCCAAGATTTATATTGAAGGCATGGAGAAATAAGTGGGAAATGTGCCAGAATTCCCTGCATGCTGAATACATTGGGCTTGGGGAGAGCATCATTTATTTTCCTGAGCTTTTTGCCGAGCTCTCGATTAGTTTCGAGCAGTCACAGAAAAGAGTAAATACTTCAAAACTGTAATATATTGAGATGTGGCCATCACTGTGATTGGCAGTTAGGGGAAGAGGAGTATTGGAAGTTAATTTATGGAGCAATAGGTTTTAGTTATAAAAATAAATGACATGGATTGCTGCCAAAATGAACTTAAAATGTGTAGGAGGAGGGTATTAGGAAGCTATTAGAGTTTTGGGTCTGTGTGATTAAAAAGCTTATAATTGCCTGATTGCATTAAAAAAAGGTGTGCAAGAAAAGACAGAGGAAGATGACTGCTTACTATATCCTTTACTTTTCAGGAGACTTAACAGTGAAGATCTTGATTCAATCTTGATGTCAGCAGGAAAGATATCTATATTATTGTGCCTCCCTCTTCTTCATCACAGTACCTGGTTAGTAATCCCACCTGAATTCCAACCACCCTCTTCCACGTCCCAGTACTGAATAGTAATAATACCTATATGCCCCCAAACCCATCTTCCTTGTCCCTGTGCTGAATAGTAATGTACCTATATTACCCCACATATAATCTACCACCATGTCACTCTTCCTCTGCACAGTCCCCTATTACCACCATCTCACGCTTCCTCATGACAGTGCCCCACTACCAGCAACACACTATTCCTTGTCACAGTTCCCCACTACCACAACTTCATTCTTCCTTGTCACAGCCCCCCATGCCACCAAGTCACTCTTTCTCATCACAGTATCCCACTACTTCCATGTCACTAATCCTCATCACAGTCCCCACTACCACCATCTCAATCTTCCCCATCAGAGTCCCCCACGACCACCTCCTCACTTTTCCTCTTCACAGACTCCCACTAACCCACCTTTCTCTTCCTCATTAAAATCCCCCACTAATCCCAACTCACTCTTCCTCGTCACAGTACACCATTACTTATCCCTTCTTTTCTAGTGCACACAAAAAAAGATTAATTACTTAATAAACACAATACTGTGTAGCTGAAGAACAGATATTGATAACAAAGCATTTGACATCAGTTATCAGAAAAAAGAGCAGAATTACAGGTGGTGGGAGGTATAGCTCAACAAGACCCCTGAATTGTAGTGAAACAACCTTAGCTAATGAACAAATAAAGTGAATAGGTTCAGTGCAACAATACCCTTGAAATTCAGTGAAAACACTTAAGTTGAAGCACTGTTAATGTGAAACAATCTGATGCCATGAAACCCTTGACATTCAGTGAAAAAACGTTAGTTGAAGTGACTTTAAGGTGCCGATTTAATACAAAACCCCTGAAATTCAGCAGGTTTTGAAAGCTATGCCACCCTTAGCTCCGAGGACCCCATTGTGCAGCCCTTAAGCACACGGACGACATCACACATGACTAAGCAGTCATTGGATTCTATTATATGCCACTGGTTGCCGCACTATAATATAATATAATCAAACATCAAGATCAAACAGAGTTACATAGGAAATCGAAAAATTGAATTGCTAATAACTTTTTACTCGTGCATGGATTTGGCTGAAACTTTGCCCCAAAAAAGTTTGTGTCAGCCTCCTCAACCCCTCTCAACCCTACCCCTGCCACACTCCCCAGGCTGGGAAGTTTGGGAAAGATTCTTTGAAAAATAAAAAAAGTTGGATTTGGCAGAACTTGTGAAGACAACTAGGTATGCCGCCACCCGCCCCCCACACCTCCTCTCCAAAGAACTGCACATTTTGGGAATGATTTGTTAAAAAATAAAAAAAATATTAAGAAACTAGTCCCCATTCATTTTCCTATGGACAAAAAAGGTCAATTTTTGTGGGACCACAAAGCCCAAACCGCTTGACGGATTTGGACCAGGTGCGAAGCAACTTGGGCATGAAGCGTTGATTCAAGGTCCTTTTGTGGTTTGGGGTTATACCATCCAGTAGTTCTTTTAATATTTTATGGAGAAGGAGGTGCCCACTTCTCCAAAATTGATAGCCATATCTCAGGTAAATTACCAAGAAATCAGGTGTTTCTAAATGAAACAAACGCAATCTTTTTTTTTCCCATGCGGGAGCCAGCCGCAGCTATAGCCGAGGGTATCTGAAAATCAAACACAGAAAAAAAACTTTTGCAGGTCAAAAAACATGCACATGCCATCAAGCTAGAGGTGGGGGGAGACAAGAGGACATCAAGTGAAAATCCAGGGACTGAATAAGCAGCACAAAAGAAAACAATAAAACAATAAAATGCAGTTTCAGCCGAGTCCCAATTCATTTTCCAGTAGACAAAAATGGTCAATTTTTGCCTGACTGAACAGCCAAAACCGCTGGATAGATTTGGACCAGGTTTGAAACAACTTTGGCATGAAACATTGACTCACGATCTTTGTATAGTTTGGGGTTATTCTTTCCAGTACTTTTTAAAATATTTGACAGAAAAGGCAGAGCCCCTTTTCCAAAATAGATAGCTATATCCCTGATAAATTGCCAAGAAACTTGGTGTTTTTAAATAAAACAGCCCCCATCTCTTATTTTTCTCATTGCAAGGGATAGCGGCAGCTATACCCTCAGTTAGCCAAAAAACGAAAAAGCAGGAAAATGCCATTTCCAGGTGAAAAATCTGGAAAATGCCTTTAGGGCAGAGGTAGAGGGAGGTAATAGGACAACAAATAACATTTTGGAGGGGGTGTAGAGACTGAGTTTGCAACACTAACATCGGCTATTGGATCAAATAGCCGTGGCAACCCGACATCTCAACTGAAACTTTGTCACGAAATGACAAGCATTGTGGGGTGAATGGGAGAGCGCAGGGAAGGTGGGGAGGCCATCGGCAAAGTGGGAGGAGCAGGCATACATGTGGGGGGGCACTTGGTGAGCGTCTGGGAGGGAAAGGAAGCATTTTATTTTTTTGCCGTTTGGGGGGAAATTTTCAGGAAAAAAACCCATAGAAAAAACACCGTCAATGAACATAGAATCGGGTATTTGTAGTTCATAGCCATGGTTTTAGAAAAAAAGTTAACAAAATATATATTTTTTGTTAACAGCTATGGTGACGTCAGCCATGGCAAGTGACACAATAGGCATCTGGGACTCCAATCCCCATCCATGCAGTATCTTGGACGGACGCTGCTTAACTTCAAAGCGAGGAAGGGGCCAGCCCCCTCATGTCATATTGCCTAATAAATTAGCAGAAGTTACAAGACCACTTAGAGCAACTCAGTCTGATGAAGCCATACCCTTCCTCATTTTGTAGCTAGGCCGGGTTGGTCCCAGTTACTGCACAGATGAGACACAGTCCACAGTCCCGGATTCCATGTGTTTTCTGACTTTAAATATCTCATAACACACTAGGAAAACACATGGCATCTGCATCATTTAAACCATGCTACTGTCTGTCCTTGAAAGTATTGCACTGTAAAGGTCAAGCTGCCATGAGGCCCAAATGAAAAGAGCAGCTACCTCTGGGTAAGGAGCTGCTTATAAATGGAGAATTGCAAATCCAGCCTGCAAATGCGGGGTCAGACCTAGGGCCCAATGTATCAAGATCAATACTTCCCACAATGACCCAGGAGATTTGAATCAGGGAGACGCCCGATGAGGAGCTATATTTGCAACTACGATTGCCAGTTTTCAATTTATTCGGAATGGAGGTTACAGCTCATAAACATGCTGTACTGGCCACATGGTTATCCTTTGTGCCTTCCACCTTGACCAACTGGTTCTTTCCGGAAACAGAGCTCTTAAAGTTCCCCCACACTATTAGACTCAAATCATTTTTTGATAACAATGATAGTTGTGAAGGACAGGAAGACACTGGTCTCACAGTAAAGTCGACGTTCACCCTTAATAAAAGCAAGACGCCCAAGGAACTTTTGATGTTTGAGAAGTACGTGCTACAAGAAATGCAAAACCTTCAGGCACGTAAACAAAACATGACACACAACATTGAGTAGCCCTCAAAGAATTGAGCTCCAATAAGCCAGCATATAAAAGAGGAGGTATTGTGATCTTTAAGCAAGATCAATACCAGGGAATTGTGCTAGAACTCTTAGAACATGCTGTAAACTACATCAAATTCGATCATGATATTGTGCCAGGCATTAAACAAGTAATACTGGATACAACATCTTTTGGGGTACCATGAAATTGGATTAGCGAGAAGGAATTTGAATTTCTAAAACACTCACAGGGAAGGACCCCATATTTCTACGCAATCCCAAAGATTCACAAAGACCAGGCACAGCCACTAGTATCACCGTCAGTGTCTATATGCAGTTTGATTCTAGAACCGATATGTACATTTATGGATGTGTTCTTAAAACCAGTTAGCAGTCTCTGTGAATCATACCTTATAGACACTATGGGCTCTATCATGAGTTGGGTGGTATCCCGGCACCATTTGCACTGGGATACCACCCAACGCAATTAGCTTTACCGCAACTCAGTGTGGCGCTGTCACAACCCTCATCCAAAACTCCCTCTGGAAAACCCATTGGCCAGGTGGAGTCAGGACTCGGGCCTCTAGAGCCTGGCATCCTCTTCAAAAGCCCTCATGGGGCCAGTCCTGGCCCCTATGGCGCCAGCCTCATACACCATGAATAAACAATGTGCTTGAGAACTACTTTATTATTGTCAGCCAACATGGAGGCATCCACATACCTTGGTTCCTAAGAACCAAGCTATGCGTTCTAGTGTTTTGGTTGTGGTAGCCTAGGGACTACTTTTCCTGGACTATTTTAATGGGGCTATTTAAACCACACCCGAGCAAGACAACATGCTTCGCGTTACTTTGCAGCTTGCAACGTGACGCTCACCGTGTCCAGCTATTCCCTCGAACCTCGGAGAAGCAGAACCTGCAAGGAGACAAAAGGAACATCATTAGCAGCAGAATCTCACCTGCAGTCTTCATCTTTAAACACTCACAGCTACTGAGAACAGCTTCCTCGAATCTGCACGCCTTCCGGACAGAACGACCTGAAAGAGGAAGATAGAGGCAACATTAAAGAAAGCAGTAGAGACATTTACAAATTACGAACTGCTCAAAAGACTTACCTGGCTGGTCGCCTCTCGGCTGGCACCACTCCGGACATTCCACTCGAGCTGAAGAACGCCGCGACCTACAAGGAAGGAAAACACAGGTTAGCAAAGGCAAAACTTTGCAGCGCTGCGCATAGCGCTTACTTACCGCATCATAGCGCTCTTAATGCGCCAACATTACCAGCGGGGCTCAACCAAGCCAATTCGCCGCCCTGAAGCTTTGCATACCTAAGGGAGAAAAAAGAGACATTTTAAACAAAGAAAAAGGCATGCAGGATAGCAACAAAACTAAAGAACAGCAAGAAGACCTACCTGAACAATATCAAACTGGCCGGCATCAGTGAAGTAACTGGACCGCACTCGCCCATGAAAGACAACGCGCCCCTGCAAAGAAGGCAGGACGGAGAGCACGCCTAATTCTACCACAAGGTGAGGAGAGGGCGCCAGAGGGACTGAAATCATACGGGTGTGGAGGGAGGATACTTACCCCAGTCTGTCAGACTTGAACACAGTCCTCCTGTATTTTCAGGCAGAACCTTCCCCGCAGACCACATCAGGGCAAAGCTGAGAGGCATACCAGCGAGTAACCCGGCTGGGTGGCGTCCCTGTGGATAACAGGTGAGCGTAACAGGCACATTGTGCGCCGGATCCTGGTTCCATTGGACCCAATGGGGTTAGGTGTCACGGATGGCACTCAGTTAAGAGTGGCACAGGACACCCAGGAAGGGTTTGGGAGGTTGTGCCGAAGTAAGGTGGACAGATAAGTACACACACAGCTGAAAGTAAAGAGAACGAAGAGTAGGCAAGTGTAGCAAGGAAATAAGGTACAACAGAATGGATTCCCTCTTGGGGTGTATGCAGATATAGGAAAAGAGTATTCCACGGACCTTAGGAAAAACTCTAGCCTTCTGCACAGTTTGCTATAACAGAAGCCCACGCTGTTTGCTCATGGCTGGGAACAACAGCTGTGGGTGTCTGTAACACAGAAACTAGACAAGGGAAGGCACAGAGGTTGCTTGCCGGAAACCAACAGACAAGCCCTGAACAAAGGGGTCTACAAACGATACAAGACAAGACAATAACAGACAAATCCAGGAATAGGGAAGTCGATGAGCAAACCAGCAGAAGGAAATGAAAGGAAAGCAATATAACTGAATTGGACAGGGATAAAGAACTGAGGGATGAAAACGAGAAAGAGAGCAAGGAAGCAGCAGTCAGAAAACAGGGGGGCTGCAATAACTGAAAGTAATAAATGCAGGTAAACTGTTGTGGATTGCAGAGGACTGTAGGGTGCAAGGTAGAGAGCTCAGAGGAGCAGGACAGCAAGGAGGAAGCCCTAAGGAGCAGGTCTTTAAGGAAGGGAGCCCAAAGGAAAGGGTTGTAGGCAGCGGAGTGAAACAGGCTGCAAAGCAAGGAGCCCAAAGGACAAGGGCTGAAGGCAGAAGGGTGTGGCAAGCTGCAAGACAGGGGTTACAGAGGACAAGGGCTGTAAGCAGTGGAGAGATGCAGACTGCAAGGCAGGGAGCACAAAAGGCTAGGGCTGTAGGCAGCAGGGTGTAGCATGCTGCAAGGCAGGACGCCCAGAGGAGCAGGGCTGAGGCAGGGAGCCCAAAAGGCTAGGGCTGTAGGCAGCAGGGTGTAGCAGGCTGCAAGGCAGGACACCCAGAGGAGCAGGGCTGAAGCAGGGAGCCCAAAAGGCTAGGGCTGTAGGCAGCAGGGTGTAGCAGGCTGCAAGGCAGGACGCCCAGAGGAGCAGGGCTGAGGCAGGGAGCCCAAAAGGCTAGGGCTGTAGGCAGCAGGGTGTAGCAGGCTGCAAGGCAGGATGCCCAGAAGGGCCAAAGCAGAAGGTAGAAGGCAGCAGAGCGTGATCGGCTGCAATGCAGAAAGCCCGGCAGGGCACTGGATCAAAAGCAGGTGTAAGCAGGAACAGCATACAAAAATACATAGCTCAAAGCAAAAAGGTGCTGGAAGGACTCTTAATGCAAGAGACTGAGCCCCTGCAGGCAGCAGCTTTTATACCGCTCTGCCCAGCACAGAGGCAGGCTAATTGGCCGCACCTGGATCATCACAACTGCATACAATCTGCCTCCTCCCTCTCTGTTCCTGAGCTGGTGGAAGCAGAGCTGACCCCTAGGGCTTCTGGGGATTGCAGTTCCGAAGATGACAAATAGGAATAGCCAGGAATAGATAGTTATAACCAAGTGCATTGTGGTAAGTGTAGTTTGTTGGGAAAACCAAAATCTTGCAAATGGGAAATAAGGTCCAAGAAGTGAATAGCGGTTGATCCAAGAGTTTTCTGTAGATAAATGAATAACCATGAGTCCATAATGATCGCCAATGTATGCGCCCATGGCGCAGGCATGACATTAGGAGCACTATTGCCTCCAGCAGTAATAGCACCAAAAGTGTTCTTAAAGCTGTGCATTCATTTCCAGCACAGAGCTAGAGGTGAATGCCCCAGAACAGATGATTGGGCTGAGTGGTAAATGCAGCAGTAATAGTGTTACCGCTGCTTTTTCCTGCTCCACCCAACTTGTGATGACCCCCTATGTCCGCAATACAATGCTTTTTATGGATGAAGCAGTCAGTCCACATGAAGAAATTCTAGTGACGATGAACATCAGGGGACTCTATACCAGCATTCCACCACAACAAGTAATTAAATGCACTTGGAATGCTCTGACTAGATAGGACATGGAAAACTGAGCTCAAGTGGAGTTAATTATGGACCTGATGTCTGTAGCCCACACAAAGACTTATTTTCTCTTCAACAGTTTTTATCACCAGCAAGTATGTGGCACAGCAAAGGGTGCAGCTTTTGCCCCACGTTTGGCATTCACCTACATGGCCCAGTTTTAAGAATCATCTATATTCACTCAAGACAATGCCTTCCATGAAAATATCAGGAAGTGGCACAGTTATATAGACAAAGTACTGTTCATCTGGAGAGGTACAAACAGACATTGATTGAGTTTTTTGCTTGGGTAAAAGAACGCAACTCTAGTATACAATTCACCATGATGCATGTCTGAAGCAAGGATTGTGCAGTAAAACAAGTAAGATTTTCATAAGTATTTATTGATATAGTAAAAGAGGCCCTCGTGTCCAAGATGATTGTCTACCAGAACAGGCTTGCAGCCTTATGTAGATTGTGTTTTGGAACCTTGATAGATAATTTATGTCAGGAAGTGGCTGAAGTTCCACGGTTTACCACGGACATGCCGACACTTTTCCGTATATGTCCCTCATTCTTGGCGGTTGCGTTGGAAACTGGCACAATGTGCCATGCATATGAGAACCAAGTCACGTGTCATAAATGTGCTCCACTATGGACAACACATTGCCATGGTTCCCAAACATGCAGCGGCACATAATCATGCCCCTGCAGGAAATGACACCCCACAAAAGATCCAGTTGCAATGGCAGAAGGCTTCTTATCAAAGTAAGTCCCATGTTTTTTGCTTCCTGTGCTTATGATTCTGATGTACTTGACCCTTGCCTGTTTCCTCGACTTGCATTCTTTTCCCTTTTGTACTTACATTGCACGATTGAATCACTGCTAACAAACCCTGCTTTCTGTCTCACGAACTGCTCTTCAATTACCCTTTCATGACTATGAACTGAACAGGCACTTTCCTGGTGATACTAGCTCTTTCATAATAATCTCATACTCATCTGTATACTATTCTGGCTGAGGCTTTGCTTCATTGGAAATGTCACCCTCAAAGAGGAGACCCTCTGGGGGTTATTCCATAAATTTGGAGGACAATAATCTGTGTATATGGTGAGGATCCGACAGAATAAGAAGCCTAAAAAGAAATAGCATTCAGGGTGGATTGGGCCACAGAATCCCTAACAGCCTTAATTCAACTGGTTACTGATTATATACTGATATGTCAGCTGCCCATACTTCTATCCTTTAAAGAATGGATGACTTACAAAGTATGGCACACCCTCTTCCTTCTGACAATGAATTTGGGGGAGCAGTGGCTTCTGATGCGGCTCTTCCCGGTTAGCTAGACAATCCTATACCCATGTTACAACCTACTCAGTTTCCTTTATCACCACCAGAGAGGCTCGACCTAATTAATTTCCCTATGCCACTACTAAAGCAGTCTATGTTCTCTCATACCTAGGTGGTAAAGAAGCGACTTAGGCAAATCCTATATTAGAGGCTAACAGTCATATCTTGTACGATTTCAATGCCTTAACTACTGCTATGAATTGAGTATTCAACACACGTTACAAGACACAGGCAACAGATATAGAGTTTCTCAAGTTAAAACAAGACACTACCTCTTTATTGAGGTATTTGGCTAAATTCAACCAACAAGCGGCAGAGACTATGTGGCCTGAAAATAAAAAGGCAGCAGTATTTTACAGAGGTTTATCTGAAGAATTAAAAAAAGATATTCACGCAGTAGTCTCCAATCATAGCTACCGAGTTCCCTTAGATGTTAGATCTGATCTTCCAAATCATTGCTCGTAGAGCAGAGAGAAAGGGTGAAAGAAGGTATCCACAATTAACAACCACAAAATCCGATATTGTTCCACCCTCCATGAGCATTGTTACAGAGCCTATGCAGATCGGTTCCATACGTGGCCCTCTGTCCACTGCAGAAAAAGAACATCATTGAAAAGCCACATTCTGCATGTATTGTAGAACCTCAGAACATTTCCTATGTAATTGTCCCAAAAGACTGATACATAAACAGGGAAACCCCAATTAGAGTCCCTCGGCCGAGTATGTATCAGTCTTTACCTGCTTTACATCCTTAGTACTTGTCTATTTCCTTAACTCACCAAGACAAACTATCAATAAATACCCATGCAGTGATCACTTCTGGGGCAACCAAGAATTACATGGACATACAATATGCCCAGCAGACATGGGTACCCCTTATCATGAAGGAACAACCAGAAATAGTAAATGCTGTCAATGGTACTGCATTAGTGTCAGGTCTTGTTACCGAACAGTCACAGCAGCTACTTATGATCACTGATATAGGACATCAAGAAAGGTTGTCATTCAGTCTGACAGCCAGTGGCCCCTTAGTTGAAATTTATAATAGGGTTACCGTAGTTACAACAACATAATCCTCACGAAGATTAAGAAAGGCAGGAAGTGTCCTTCCCCTCTGATTTGTGTAACTCAAGTTGTTTGGATAATGTGAATCAAGTACATATATCTCCAAGTAAGTCTATCCTTGCTTATATACCTTTAACTGGTGCTGTAACTAAGAGCTGTGTTACAGAAATCCCTGATGAGTATTATCATTTTCTGGATGTCTTTGACAAAACAAATGCAGAACCACTTCGCCCTCATCGACCTTATGATTGCCCTATTGATTTGATTATTGACTCTAAGATACCCTATGGTCGTGTCTATTCTTTGACTGTCAAGGAAGATGAGGCTTTATGCAAATACATGGAGAAAACACTGGCCAATGGATTCAGTCGTCCCTCTAAATCTCCAGCTGCACCTCCTTTATTCTTTGGCCCACAGAAGGAGGAAGATTTGAAGATGTGCATTGCCTATAGGGCACTCAATGCCATCACAATAAAAAATCAATATCCCCTAGCGCTTCTATCAGTGTTGCTGGACCACTTGGGTTCTTCTATTATGTTCACCAAATTAGACCTTAGAGGGGCATACAATGTGGTTTGAATACATGGTGGAAATGATTGGAAACAGCATTGAAAATGTGGTATGGACTGTTTGAATACCTTGTAATGCCTTTGTAATGCCTTGCCCACTTTCCAATACTTCATGAACAATGTCTTCCATGATAAGCGGACCAGTATGTTGTTGTCTATCTGGACGACATATTGATTTACTCAGACTCCCTTGAACATCACATGTGAAATATCCATTCTGTACTCCAAAGATTAAGAGAAAATGCATTGTATGCCAAAGCATAAACATCTGTACTTAACACCAGTGAAGTAACATTTTTAGGTTAGGACCTCAAGGTAAATGCATTTGTAACGCTAAAGTCAAGACAGTGACAGACTTGCCAGTACCATCATCAATTAAAGCAGTTCAGTCCGTCCTTGGTTTTGCAAATTTCTATAGGGGATTTAGCATTCATTTTCTTCTATAGTATCTCCTCTTGCCAGTCTAACCAGTCCCAAGGAACCTTTCTGCTGGAACTCAGCTGCGCAAGCAGCCTTTGACACCTTAAAGAACGCCTTCACCACGGCACTGGTGTTACAGCATCCCGATCAATGGCAACCTTTTTTGCAGAGGCAGATGCCTTGGGTATAGCAATAAGGACTATACTATCTCAAAAATGTTCTGGCACTGCGAAATTGCATCCTGCTGCATACTATTCACATAAACTAACATCAGCTGAAAAGAACTATACCAGCACTGAACTGGAGCTTCTTTTGATAAAAGATACATTCAAAGGATGGAGCCACCATTTGTTAGGAGGTATAACATGTAAACAAGAAGATGTACCCTTCCTAGTGTACAAAACTCAAGGCTATAATACTTTATTGGTACAGGAGTATACTCCTGTCCATAGATTAGTGTATAGGTTGGTCTATTAAGTGGTAGATCCAAACCTGAGGAAAAAGGTATATTAACCTCTCACTAAGCTAAGACAAACCAGAGGGTAGCAAACAAGGGTTTTATTTGCTAATCGTACAGGTAAATATTCATAAAGCTTAAAAGAAGGTGTTGAAAAATGCAACATAGATGAACAAAAGGTAAAGACAACATATAATACAAACAATAAATACTCCGAAAAAGGGAGAGAAGTGCAGTATTTACAACAAAGTGAACAAAAAATGCTGTATTAACAATATACAGATCAATCTTGAGCAAAAGTTTTTATCTTTCGTTTTTTGCATAACAGTGTACCAATTCATGTGAACACACAGGTCCTTTGTGAATAAATTCCAAGGCAAAAAAGTGAAAGGCGAGGGAGGCTATACCATCGCCCAATTGTCATAAGGGTATCCTTGGTAAAGGAAAGTCTCTTAGTCAGGTATTTGTTAGGAGACCATCATTCTATCATGGTCTATTCTGATCATCTCCAAGCACCAACGCATGAAAGACTGTTAAATGTGCAACAGGCAGAAAAGCATGTTGGCATTCCCTTTTCTCTTTGTTTGAATTTGTTATAACATATAGACCTGTATCAGAACACGGTAAGGCTTATGCATTATCCTGTGTAGGCAACATAAGTCAGAAGAGAAAGGTGGTTCGATACCTTCGGTTGCCAAAGCAAGTTTTTTGTGGATGTACCCCACACTCTTCCCTAAAAACTAAAATCCAGGAATGGGTTACTCAGCATCCAGATGACCTGGACAACATTATTGCTGATATCATTACCGGTTTACCTTCTGTACACAACAAGATATATATTCCTGTGAAGAGACAAGATTATGTGCTCTGCAATGGTGCCATGACTCCTGTGTTGCTGTTCATCCAGGGAGGAGGAAAACCTTGGACCTTGTAAGTAGGTGGTGTTCGTGACCACCAATGGCATGCAATGTAACTGAATGTATGTTTTCCTGTTCTGTTTGTGAAAAATGTAAACAGCTGAATAGTAACCCCATTGGATTACTGCATCTCATGCCTGTTCCACCAAAGCCTTGGCATATGATTTCCATGGATTTCATTTTAGAGCTACCTCCCATTTATTATTACGGTACAATCTGGTTGGAGATTGATTATTTCACCAAGATGGCTCTCTTTGTCCCTTGTGTGGGTGTTCCATCTGCTCCTATCTTATCAGATTTATTTCTGGGAAATGTTTATCATTTGTTTGGTTTACCATCTATCATTGTGACAGACAGAGGTGGCCAATTCACTTAATATTTTTGGAAATCCCTAACATCTTCCTTTGTTATTGAAGAACATTATTCTAGTGCCTATCATCCCAAGACAGATGGGTAAGCCAAGAGACTTAATTCTTCCTTAGAACAATATTTACGTTGTTTGTGTCTTCACTTTCAAGACAATTGCCACTCAGCTGTTCTAGCAAATCACTCCATACTACTGTCGGTTCTTCTCCTTTTTATGCCATGAATGGTCAAAAAAAATATGAAGTGAAATCCATCGCACATACGAAGATGGATAATGACAAATGCTTCTATTATACCAACTGGAAGGGCTGTCAGCCTGAGGATCATAGTTGGAAACCTTCTGAAAAAATACATGCGCCTCGTCTATTGGCTCAAGTCCATAAAACTAAGGGGTTGGCTTGTCCTTTGGGGAAGGATACTGTCAGGATGCAGCTGAAGTTCCACGGTGTACCGCTGACATGCTGATATTCTTCTGTATATGTCCCTGATTCATGGTGGTTGCCTTGGAAACTGATACAACATGCTGTGCGTATGCGAACCAAGTCACGTGTTGTATGTCTGCTCCGCCATGGTTCCCCAACGCACAGCAGCATGTAATCATGCACTTGCAGGAAATAACAGCCCTCAAAAGATCCAGTTACAATGGCAGTCCCATGTTTTTTGCTACCCGTGCTTATGATTCTGATGTACTTGACCCTAACCTGTTTCCTCAACTTGCATTTGGATTCCCTTTTGTACTTATGCTGCATGATTGAATCACTGGTAACAAACCCTACTTTCGTCTCACAAACTGATCTTGGATTATCCTTTTATAACTATAAACTGAATGTCAACCTTGGACTTTTTGGGCTAGATAATTTCAGATTTCCGATTTGTTTTGTTTTGCATCTTTTGTGGAATTGTTGGAATCTCCTATCTACTTGATTACATCAAAATACATTTAATGGTAACACTACCTGGATTCTCTGCTTTTGAATAACAAGTGTTGCCATCAACCCATATAGTGCGTCCTAATGCCGTCTGGGGAAAGGTCCCGTAAGCCTGCTAACCTTTCCCTTCCGATTGTGATAGGGGTTCCTCCTCAAAGCTCCTACCCTTCTCTCTAACCTCAAAATAGCAATAGACAGCACAATCTAAATGCAGGAGGTGATCCTTGATCCTTTTTGCTCTACAAAATGGTGACAAACTTACCAACTACTACAATCCTATTGTTTTGTTCTACAGAGCTCCGGAACAGAACTGCAGAGCTTTGATCTACATCACCTCATCAGGAGAGTAGTGCCCAGCATATGTCAGTTAGTTGACAGTATTCTTGTTATCAAACCATTATTCTAAAACATCCTCATTGTTATAGCATTATTCTGTTTTATTTGCAGATGGTCACTTTTCTGGTGATACTAGCTCTTTCATATGAATCTCACAATCAACTGTATATTTTTCTTGGTGAGACTTTGCTTCATAGGAAGGGTCACCCTCAATGAGGAGACCCTCTAGGGGTTATTCCATAAATTTGGAGTACAACATGCTGTGTATATGGTGAGGATCTGACACTATGTTGCTCAGGCAACCTCATAAAATGTTGTTCTTCCACTGACCATTCTGTCTTTATTTCATGTGTGGCCAATATCACAGCATAATCTATAACGTTTACCACCCTCAATGGTCCATGAAATTTGCTCTCACCCTTGAGAACTCTGCATGGTTTGCGTACCCATACTTGGTCTCCATTTTCGACCCTTGTGAGCCTAGCTTTGAACCTATTATCGTGTACTCTCTTTGCATTCCTATTTTTAAGTTCTACTCTTTCTCTCAGATTCCTCTCATTCCAGTCAACATACCACATCCTCCCTAAGCATGGTGGACATACTGTAGTAGCGGCCTCCCTTCTCCTCAGTACCTGAAAGGGAATTAGTACTGAGGTTGTGCATGGAGCCAGTCTGTATGCCAAAACTAACTTCTCTACGTCATACTCTCAACATCTACCACCTTGAATGGACATGTGTATTCCTGAATGAGCGCTGTGTTGAACTTCTCTACAATCCCCTGTGTGGAGGGATGGAAAACCACTGTCTTGTGGTGTTCTACACCCACACCTCCCAAGAGGTTTTTCATTAGCCTGGATGTAAATTGCAGCCCATTGTCTGTCAATATTCTTTGTGGGATATATATCATCCATGAATTGTGCCAATGCTCTGGAATCAGCTTCAAGTACACATTTCACTTCCACACATTTTGAATATAGATCATTTAGTACTACCAACTAGTACTATCACATATTTTTTGTGCCACTTCTGGATGCCAATGTACCTAGAATGTGTAATGCAACATACACCCAATGGATGTTGGAAAATTCTATTGTTCTGAGAGGTTGAACATGTGTTCTAAGTAACATATCAGAATATGACATTAATGTGCACCACCTGATCATCTCTACATCCGAGTCTAACCCTGGCCATAAGTAATTGGCTTGCAGTATGCCTTTGGTCTTAGAAATACATAAATGGCCATTGTGGGCAAGATCCATTAATTTCATTCTTAACCCTATGGGTGGTTTAATGCAGCCCAACCTCACCATATGATCACCTTCAATTTCCAATATGTCTCTTCCCATGTCGAACTGTCCGAAACCCATATTGGGAGTCCAGTCTGATCAGTTATTTAACATGAGCTCTTTAATTTTATACAACGCATGGTCGTCCCTTTTGTTGTGAAAAAGATTGACCACATACAAAAAAATAACTCCTTGCTAGGTTCATCCATGTCTTCTTCATTGGAACACACTGAGGGTCTGGAGAGAAAGTCAGCAATTGCTTTGGTTTACCATCTAACATTGTGACAGATAGAGGTGCTCAATCA
The DNA here is from genome assembly GCF_040938575.1 of Ambystoma mexicanum. Lineage (NCBI taxonomy): Eukaryota > Metazoa > Chordata > Amphibia > Caudata > Ambystomatidae > Ambystoma > Ambystoma mexicanum. Next base: position 1,137,895,213 of record NC_090927.1, read on the forward strand.
CTTCACATTTTTGGAAAGCCTTAACCTCTTCCTTTGGTATTGAAGATTGTTATTCTAGTGCCTGTCATCCTGTGACAGATGGGCAAACCGAAATACTTCATTCTACCTTAGACAATATTTACGTTGTTTGTGTCTCCAATACCTGTTTTTCCCAGGAATATGCTTAATGTTGAAATTGTGTTCCTGTACATATGTCAACAAAATGACAATACATCTGGATACACCATCCACACCTTTTGATGTGAACAGAGCCACCAATGGCTTGTGATCTGATAACACTGAAAATGTCCTGTCCACAATAAATGTCTTGAATGTTTTAATGGCCCACACTGCTGAAAGTGCCTATTTCTCAATGAGAGAGTACCTACATATGACATCTTTCAAAGTAATTGAGGCATAAGCAACAATTTGTCACCCACTCTATCACATTGCATGAGTACGTACTGCGCCCGAACCATAGGCACTGGCATCAGTCATTACAAACGTTTCTTTAGATGTATTAAATGAGGAAAGAATTTGTGCCTTTGCAAATGGTTGCTTGATACTCTTAAACTCCAAATCACACAACTTTTTCGATTCAAATTCACAACCTTTTTTGCAAAGTGATCTTATATTCAAATATTTATCAGAAACATTCTTCCTAAACTTTGAGTAATATTCGACTACTCGCAGGAATAACATTACCTTATTTTTTTTGTGATGTTAATATTTGTAATATGGCCTTAAGTAAACCTTTCTGTGCAAGTATCCCTTTACCCAATAAACAATGTCCCAGGTAATCAATTTGGGAGGCCCTAAAGCAGCATTTGGACTTTTGTAAAGTTAGCCTTGCTTTGATGAGTCTATTCAACAATTCCTTCAATTTGACATCATGCTCCCTGATAGATGAACCCATGACAAGAATGTCATCTTGATAATAAAACACTCCATCAATATCACCAAGAACCTCCTTCATCACTCTTTGGAAGAATGCAGCAGCAGAGATGAGACCTAAGGGCTTTCTTTTAAATCTGAATGTGCCTTCCTGAGTGATACAAGTGGTGAAATCTCTGCAATCGGGACATAGTTTGATCTGGTGGCATGCTGGGCTGACCAGTTCCCCATTTGCTTGGTAAGGGAAAATTATCAACTACCACACACTTATTCAATGCCCTTAAGGCCACTTCCATTTGGCTTCCTGACCACCACCACTGGGGAGCACCATTCAGAGGCCTCTACTGCCACAATAATGTCTTCATCAAGCTACTCTTCCTGGCTCCTGGAGCCCTCACCATGCCTGCAAAAATCATCTTGAGCCTGCAAATATATTCAGCGTGTAACGCGCCGTATTGTGGATTTTCACATAATTACATGGAATTGTATTTGTGCATTTTTAAAGCGCTCAAACAGCCCGCAGGCATCGAGGCACTGTTACAGGAATATTTTTTTTTGTTGTTGTTGTTTAATTGTTTTTTTTTCTTAGTTGCATATTTATAACGTGCTTAAATACCCAGAGGTTTCTAAGCGCGGACCTGGGGATCGAACCTGTGTGGCTTCATGTTGTCTTGCTTCCAAGGTGAGCACGTTGCTGCTGAGCTATCCTCCCGCCACCATTATTGCTGACAGCCTGAGGATTGCACTTTGAGCAATCCGCCTGTGTGCTTTTAACCCATTTCCTGGGTTTTCATTGTTTCTTCATCACTTTGAATTGTGGCCTCATTGTGCATCGGCCATTCTAAGATGGCCACACTATGATCTCTGGACATAACTGCCTTTGCCTGGCCTCACTCCCTCTACCATTGGTTGCCTTGTTCTTGAAAGGCCAATTACATCAACCGAGAGGTTTGAGCTGGCCCAGACATCCAAGCCCACAACGAAGGCCCCTGTCTGCTCCCTGTCTGCTGCCGGTTCATCGCTAGGACTTCCTGCTCCCCTTCCCTCACATTGCAGTGGAGCCTGAACTTCTGTAACATTTTCACCCCATTCCCCTTGGGTTAGTCCCTTCTGACTGCTCCTCCCTCTCCCTATCACTCCTGATCTCCCACTCCTCACCGTGTGTTTGTACTGTGTCTTTCACCTTCCGCTGTGAGTGTGAGCTCTGTTTGTTTTCAATTACTGTTGAAAATGTGAATTTAGCCTACTTCGAGTGGCTGCTGCCATCTCGATTTTAGCCTGTTCTCAATTGCTGCTCCAAATTCGAATCAACCTATTTATCAGTTGCTGTTGCCATTTTGTACTTAGCTAGTTGTAAACAGTTGTTGCCAATGTGAATTTATGTTGCTCCTTTCAGGCTGCATTGATTGCTTAGCCGGCCCAGTGACTGCTTGATGCTACACTACCCTGCTATTTCCAACTTGATCACACCTACTCACACTTCGCTCTATCTCACCTATGGCATTTGCTGTTTCTCATATATTATCACCACATGAACTGAAATAGCCGCCTCACAACAGGAGGTCAGGCATTTCCATTTCTTGTACCTGGACTTTCCATTTTGTAACTGCATGCCTTGATGTAGCTGCCTTATAACAGAAGGTCAGGCTTTTCCATTTCATGTACCTGGACCTTTCATTTTATAACTGCATGCCTAAATGTAGCCGCCTTTCAATATGAGGTCAGGCTTTCCCATTTCATGTACCTGGACTTTTCATTTTGTAACTGCATGCCTTGATGTAGCCGCCTTGCAATATGAGGTCAGGCTTTCCCATTTCATGTACCTGGACATTAATGCACTTTGAAATTGTTGTAACCACTTTCTCAAGCCTAAAGCGTCCAGATGCCTCAGCTTTAGCTGTACTATATAAATGTCCAAATAAATAAATACATCTTTTAATCTCTTTGGAGACTTCATCTTGCAGGGAAAGGGGCACACACCACATTTTTGCAGCTTCCAGGATAGAACCATTGTTTTGCTTGAATGTATGACTCCTGCCCTTCAAGCAACCAAGGTTTTCTCTGAATACATCAGATATTTTACTTTCAGGCACAGATGTAATCATGGCAACACAGCCAGGAATTCTGGGTTGATTGTCAGCCCCATGTCTGTCTGGTGGTACCACCCCAACATACATCTGTCAGAAACCTACACTCTGGCCCTTGTGATTTTGTTCTTGCATTCTAGGGTTGCCAAGAATCACCCTATTATGTGATTCGTGACCCACAATAAGCACTGGCGTTCATATGAGAATGTTTTAAACTGACACAGGAGAAATTGCACGGCCATTTGGCAGAATTTATAATGGTATAATCAGAGCCTGAATCAATTAGCATAGTTACAGCCACACCATCAACTAGTACCACTGGGTTGGGCTTTTCATCAGCACCCTTGTAGAGACCAACTTTGCAGACTGACCAGCTCACACCACAAGCTTCATTCTCCGATATAGTTTCATCCAGACGCTCATTCTCAGTATCCTCATACATTCCTTTCACCATTGTCCAGCATACATTCTAGCAGCATTTAGTGAAATGTCCTTTCCTCCCACATTTATTGCACTGTGCCCAGTGACCTTGACAGTCCGGGTTATTTGCTAAGTGACATCTAAACCATTTCCTAGGGCCTGAGGGGGACCCCTCTTATTGTGTGAGAACTTCTTATGATCCACCTTGTCCTCATGTTGCCCCTCTTTTGATGCTGTCTGGCAGGGGCAACAGGTTGCTTCTTTTTTTACAGGTTTCTTGGTTTTGTGTGAAATAATTGCATTAACTGATTCTTTAGACTCTTTAGTATCCAGCTCTTTGATGCACAGTAACATATTCTCAATTCCTTTGGTTATTTCCAACACATCATCCAAGCTGCGATCACCCCTTGCCCAAACCCCCTCTCTTATTTTGACTTCTCTCACCTTCAACGTAAACTGACATGATATGTGATATGAAAGGTTATTTATAACACGCTTAATACCCACAGGTTTCTAAGTGCGGACCCGAGGATCGAACCTGTGTTGCTCCGTGTCGTCTTGCTTCCAAGGCGAGCACGTTGCCCCATTGTAAGACAATCCAAAGTTAGATTTGTTAGCAAGTTCCCTGAGAGCTGTAATAAAACATTCAATTGACTCATCGGTAGCATGTTCTCTGGTGCTGAAGGAATAGCACTGTAAAATAATGCTAACTTCTTTGCATAGTGCTTGTTTAACATTTTTACGTTGATATCATAAAATGAGGTGAGATCTACACCTTTGCTAGCTGCCTGGGGACTATCAGGAAGGTCTGAGAGGCTCTGTAAGATGCAACAGCCCTCATACCCCTGACAATGCATTAACAATGCTCTACACCTTTCTAAATTGAAATGAGGGCCATGAATGGTGGTTACATAATCAATTAAGTCATCTTTCCAAGTGTCCCATCAGACAACAGGTTCATCAGGTGCTCGTAAAAATTGGGGAGGTAGATTTGACATGGCGAGGGAGATTCTGCCTCTAGGGAAAAGATAAATGAGGCCGTGAGGAAACAACTGCCAGTAGTTGGCAGAAGTTGCTTCAGGGTGAACCCGCCACATGTAGTATATGGGAGAATGAGGAGTAAATGGGTAATAGTATTAGTCAATCCAACATTCGGTACAGGTGGGAAAAAAGCAGGAGTAGTGTTGAATGAATGAACATCAATAAAGCACAACCAATGTGGATAACCTGGCAGTCCCACAAGTTGCAGCACAGACCTATGACAAAGAATAGATCTAAAGATAATATCAGATTTGAGAGCAATGCCACACAGTACAACAATAATGTCGCAGGGCGCACAGAGGAAGTGCAAAGTCAATTGAACAGCAATGGTGCACAACTAATGTTACTTATGTGGGAAGCCCACCATTTGCATCACAGACCTATGACAAATAAATCCTAAGTGCTGCACTGTGCATTAACACATAAAGAAAATGTCAAATGGTACACCGGAGCAGTGCAGAGTTACAATTGGTAACTGGCGTTTGATGAAGCAGAGCAGAAGAGAAGGGCAAAGCGTCCAAAGGCGGAAGTGCTTACCATTGCCACTTGCATGAGAGGAAGTTCCAAGTTCATAAATTAATGCTGCAGTCAGGATGGAAGAACGGAAGGCAGCCCAGAGAAGTGTTGGTGACGCATGCTGCGTGCACCATAGGAAGACTTCCAAAACTGCCAGTTGCGTAGTGCAGATCTCGTTGCAGGAGAAGCAGTAAGTTGTGTAAATCATGTAGGGTGGCTTCTCGGAAGGAGAAGAAGACGCTACAGAGGCAGGAAAAGCACCAAGGTAACCAGTAGGTGTCCAGAAAGCTGCAGAAAGGACGCATGTGCCGGTTGGCACGAAGATACGCAGCAGGTTTAGGGACGAGAAAAGGCGCTCTTGTAAGACGTGCTGGGAATCAGTACACAGACAGCTTAGGCTGCGATGCAGACCGGAAGGACGTGGTAGGGAGATAAGTGCGGCACGTTGAATGCTGCACACCCCTTTCCTTCTGTTAGTGTAGCACGGTAAACAAGGCAAAGCGAAACATCCGAAACGGAGAAGAGGTGGCAGAAGAAGGTGCAGGATCAGACGAGGAGCAAAGTTGGAGCGCAGAGGGCAGCCAGAAGACAAGCAGATGGGCCTCCATGGTTAAGCACGTCACCATTCTGAAGCAAGGATGGTCCAGCAAGACAGGTAAGATTTTCATAAGTATTTATTTATATAGTTAAAGAAGCCCTCCTGTCCAAGATGAGTGTCCACCAGAACAGGCCTGCATCCTTATATACATTGGGCCTCATTACAACTCCGGAGTTAGATTTTTACCGGCACCTGCGAATGGACAAGAACCGGGTCAGGCTGAGTTCAGTGGACCCGGTAATTGCCCATTCATGGGTGCGGCAATAAGGGACTCGGCATCCCCATTTGGCCCCATAAGGCTGAATGGTAATGGGGAGCTAGGCTGCATCAGCACCGTTCATAACGGTGCCGGTGCATCCACGAGTTGTGCTCGCGGGTGCTGCATTGCTCGCCAGGCCCGACCTGGCGGGCAGCGGGGCACTTGCAATTACAACTCGTAGTATGGCGGTCCAGATGCAACGGGACCGGCAAGCTTACCGGTGCCGTTGTATCTGGACCGCCAGGGTCGTAATGAGGCCCATTGTGTTTTGGAACCTTGATAGATTCAACAAATCACAACTCTCTGCTGCATTTCAGCAGTTTCCATTCATCTGTGCTGAAACATAACTTACCTCATGGACAGTATCTCCGGGTTAGGCAGAGTTACACAAACCTGGAAGATTTTTATGTTTTTGTGAGCAATCTGGAAGCCCGCATGAGAGCATGGGGATATCCCAAAAAGCTAGTGAGTCAGTCACGAAAGAGAGCGGGGTTTACCCCTCGAGAGACATTGCTGACAAGCGGAGAAAGAGAGAGTACAGAACAAAGGATGACATGTGGTACAACATATTGTCAGAATACCACACTATTCAGCAGCGTGATTAAGACTTTCTGTCCCCTGGTTCTATTGGTCCTCCCCGATGAATACCTACCAAGAATTGGTTTGAAAAGATTGGAAAATCTAAGGGAGTACCTTACCCAATCTCAATTTCAAAGGAAAAAGTCTGAAACAACATTGTGGAATTTCCGACCAGTGGTGGGGCACTTCTTGTGTGGCACGTGCACAGCTTGTAGGTTCACAGTGCCCAACGCCATATGCACGAGTTAACGCCAGGCACTGCCATCATCTACCTAAACTTAGAACAAAAGCTATAAAGGACCTGGAACATAATTACAAAGATAATAGAGGTACAGGGTTATTACATGCAGAGTCTGGGAAATGGGAATAACAAGAGTCTAAATTGCATACAGAATGCTAGTATGACTCGCACTGCATGTTTTGCAGATTCATGGCCGAAGAAAGTAGAGGCAGGATGTGAGAAACCACCCACGCAAAACTTGGTAATACCAGGATGCAGTTGAGCGCGTAGTGTAGCCGTAGAAACCTTCCAGACAATGCAACTACCAATAGTACAAAGGGACTATTTTGGAAGGGGAATTACCCAGAAGATATATGATTCGGAACACAGCTACCTAGACAAAGAACACAATGTCAGGAGTTGGGTTCATGAAATAGACATAAACAAAGCAATTGAATGTAGATCAAACAACGTACTCACGTAGGGAATACCTCTGGGCAAGGATAGTAAATCAGGCAGGACAGAGGGCGAGGATAACCAGGATATCAGATTCGGTGCTTGACAGTGTAATATTTTTTGTCGTGGAAAGGAAGATGAAAGGAAGTTCGTCCGATGATACCAGTTCCGGAGATAGGGACAATCCAACCTAAACCTATACCCGCCGGCACGCGGACGCCTAATAAAAGAAATGTCCGTGAATAATCCCAGTTCCTTGTGATAAGTTCCAAAAGAAATGAAGAAGGTCCAAAGAACAATGTTCCGAGTGACAGTATTTCCTAAGTAAGAGAGTTCCGTGATAAGTGCAGGAAAAGGTCCGAGACGTCAAATGCAGAAAACGCCAGGCAAAAGAATGGTCGTTCGTTCCGAGGTCGAGTAAACAGGAAAATCCAATACAAGGTTTTAAAGGGTTGTTCAAGATCAATGCGTGAGACAAAAACAGGGTCCAAGAATAACAGGCCAGACAAGAACACAGTAGGGAGCTCCAGAAATCGTAAATTCAGAAGCAGCGTTCCGAATGCTGGGCGGAGATTTAAACTAATCACGTGACCCTGCGGGGAACGTTGCCATGACGTACTCGTGCACGAACGTGCTCAGGCAACCAACGTTTCCACGGCAACCCCCAGCGTTGTCTGATACTCTGGAAACGCTTCGGCTCTGTGTTTTTTGGAATTGTGGAACGTGTAGTTTTGACATAACGCTGGATAGAGCAGGGAGCAGACGCTGATTTCTTGACACAGGAGATACCAAAACAAAAGCATATTGTGAAATCTGTTCTTTCAGGTAGGATCAGATATGGCTGAATTTGCATACTACACGTAGAAAGGTGTAGAGACAAATAGATAGGTGTTTTAGGCAGAATCACCTGCAGTACCTTTGGGAACACTACAGGCAATTAGGACTACAAGTGTAAGCACAATTTCATCTTTGGTACAAGCCTGTACTACACAGTAAAGTAGTAGGGATGGCTGAGCAACCAGACTTGACTCAAGAATTATACAAAGGACCAACCAATTCAGTGATTCAAGTAAACACTTACTCAAGGTTTCCTGGTATAAGAATATACATTTATTTATAAATTAACATTTATATTTATGCATAGATGATGCACTAGAAACATACCAAATGCGACAAACCAAAGGATCACCAATCAGCATATGGGAAAAAAGTATAGGCGCACATGCTTTTCCTCTACTCTGTCCTACTGGCAAAGGAGGAAGGTACGATGATAGACCCACTCAGATAACAGCATCAGAATACCGCTTGTTACGAATGTATTTTGAAGATCCCAGATTTAGACACAATGTGGAATACATATTCCACCTACTCTTTGAAAGTGAACTAGCAACTCTATGTTACAGAGTTGCACACATATTGAAATCAGGAACCCACTTTCAAAATATGTCAGCTATACAATTAATACAAAAGTGCAAGAAAAAGATAAGGTTTTACAATCAAGCATTACAAATCTGTTAGCAAACATGTGTGGTACGAAAGAGTACTGGTTCCGATCTCACAGAGATGTACATTGTATGATAAGAAACCTTTGCCCACCTACTTGGTTTGTTACATTAAGTTTTGTAGAATATGCATGGGAAGATTTACATGATTTCCTACGCATATCAAACAAAAACAAAACAAACATAGATATACTAACACCTGGAGAACTTTGTTATCTAGATCCTGTTAATGTTTCAAGATAGTTCCATCATTGTTTCATTGCTATGCTACACTTTATTTGTAATAAAACTGTTCTTCCCCTCGGAGAAGTGCAACACTTCTTTTGGAGAAAAGGATACCAAGCCAGAGGAGCACCACATATCCACATGCTTTTATGGATTAAAGATGCTCCTAAATTTGGTCAAGACAGTGATGCCACTGTTTTACACTTTATCGAAAAATATGTCACTTGTGAAATTCCATCAGAAACAACAAATAGTGATCTTCATGCACAAATTGTACAATTTCAAAGAGACAAATGTGGCAAATATTGTCGTCGCAAATATAAAAACAAAGGGAAATACTACACCAAATGCCACTTTGGTTTCCCTAGACCAGTTATAGAAACAGGTGAAGTGAACAACTTCATGTCTTCAGTTAGACATAGTGTTAAAGGTAAATCACCTAAGAACACATATTACATAAAAAGAACAGAAGAATCAAAATATATCAATAATTACAATGCAATCATTGCCCGCTTATGGAATGCAAACATAGATGTGCAGTACATTGCAGACAATTCCACTGCAGTTGCACCATATGTTACAGCCTACTTAGCAAAAGCAGAAAAAACAGAGCTTCAAGACCTCTGGAATGACCTATCATCAGAAAAAACACTATCTCAGAAATTGTACAGCTTAGGCATGAAAATGCTCTCTCATAGAGAATGTGGCTCCTATGAAGCTTCAGATCGTTTAACCCGTATTGCTTTGTATGGAAAATCTGAAAATATAGGATGGATAAGTCTTGGTCCTGCTAAATCTAGAAAAAGAGTTCTCAAATCATACGACGAAATAGAAACAATAGCCAAAAATGATCCCAACAGCCAAGACATTTTGAAAAACAATTTACTAGACACACACTACCCAAACAGGAGTACCACTTTAGAAAGCATGTGTCTATACCACATAGCCCAAAACTTCACATACAAAAATAATATAAAACCTGATGAAAAAAAAGGTAGATATAGAGTGACAGATTGTGAAGGCAGCTTAGTGAAACTTACCAAACAAAGCTTAATTAATCATATCAAATTGTCATTAAAAACTCCTCAATAAAAAGAACTATATTACATGTCCCTGCTGCAACTTTTTAAACCATGGAGAAAAGAAGAAGAGATACTAGAAAACTGTGACTCCTATGAAGACGCTTTCAATGCAAATGAAAGCACTATCACCAAGGTAAACTTTACGCAGTACAAAACAATGTTGTACAATGAACAGCGACACGAAGCAGAACTCCAGGCCGAACTAGATAAGGACACTCCCGACAGTAGTCAACCTTCTGTAAAAGGAAGTCAAGAACCACTGGGACAGCCACTAATAGCAAATGAGGCAGAATTAACTATGACAGAAGTAGAGAATACCATGTGTCACTATGATGAAGATACAGAAGACTTAATTGTACTACAATCAAAACTGAACAAAGAGCAGCGTACCATTTTTCAAGAAGTAACAAAAGAAATTGCACATGGTGTACAACATGAAAATAAAGAATGTATCTGCCAAAATTACAAACCTGTACTACTATACGTCAGGGGTGAAGCTGGTTCAGGCAAAACATTCTTAATCAAAATCATCAGCAAGTTCCTTCAACAATTGACAAACAACAAACTGCCACTGTTGTAACTGCCCCCACAGGTTTAGCTGCCTACAACATAGGCGGTGCCACTTTACACCGATTACTACTCCTTCCAGTAGAACACCAAAACAAATTAGAATATTACAAACTTTCTACAGAAGCTGCAATGGAAGTACGCAGAGTGTTAAACCAAATGAAAATGCTACTAATAGATGAAGTGAGCATGGTCTCTAACCTAATGTTGGCTTTGATTCACCTCAGATTGCAAGAAGTACCTAAAATAAACTACAAAGAGCTCTTTGGAGGAAAACACATTATTGTTTTCGGAGATCTTCTTCAATTGACACCATCGAAAGGTGAACCTATTTTTAAAACCTTACGACATGAACTCTGCCGTAAAACTGTTGGCAGCATAGGAAATGTCAACCTTTGGGAACATTTCCAATACAGAGAATTAACAGAAAACATGTGCCAATCTGCAGAACTCACTTACGGCAACATTTTAAAAAGTATTAGAGTTGATGTACTATCTCAAGAAGCACAAGCAATATTAAAAACCTCGCACACTCATGCACTTCATGGCCATAACTCATGTTCTACTGATGTTATTGAACAATTAGCACGCAAAAATGTCAATTGTATGTCCTTAATGCCAACTCTTGCAAGCTGTTCCAAATGCAATGAAACAATTTTGAAAAAGAAATGCAACCAATAATTGAAATTTGCTACACAGACAAACTAGGCGTACATGGTATGACACTACCCATGTGTCAACAAGCCACAACAAGACGAAATACCTTAGAAAAGTCTATCTCCAACACTGCTGGTTTGGAGAAAATATTGAAATTATCCTTAAACTGTAGAGTGTTGCTTAAACGTAACCCTGACGTGGAGCAAGGACTAGTTAATGGAGCACTGGGTACAGTTGTTGGCTTTCAAACATACCCACGTGACAACAACATTCAGTTTGTCAATATTCTCTTTGACAAACTTTCAGAAGTAAAAAGGATAGGGCGCTCAACAGCTCGATTCCTTCTCTTCAAAAACATTTATTTACGCAGAGAACAATTTTCTCTAACTCGAGCATACGCAGTCACCATTCACAAATCACAAGGTTTTACCCTAGACAAAGCATTGATGTATATTGGTAACACAGTCTTTAAAGAAGGCATGAGCTACGTAGCACTATCACGCTTATGTACACTTGACGGTCTATTTCTAATCAACTTTGAAGCAAGTAAAGTAAACGCTGATATTCCTTGCATTTTAGAGTACAATAGACTACGTTCACTATACACCCCCCATCTAAAAACATATCCTGTTCCACAAAAGGAAAACGTTGTAAAAGAAAACTAATTCAAACAGAAATGCAACAGGATCTCACTGCAAATCCTCCAAAGAGAGTAAAAGAAGCTAATACTTCATCAAATACCACAACAAAAGAAGATCCTATTACTCAAAGTAACTCAGGTACTTCTTCAAAGAAGCAACAGACACTCCAAAAAAATGACTTGGACACAGAACTATCTGGTCCATTCAAACTTTCAAATATAACTGGTGTAAGTTGCTATGCAAATGTAGCAATGAATATTGTATTTCAATTGCCACCAATTGTTGACAACATTTACTTACACAGTACAGACCAATTGTGTTTGCAAATGTTAGTCCTTCATAGAAACGCAACAAACAATCCTGACAACACATATAGTGTTCATGGAATAAGACAAGAATTGGACTACTGTGCTGGAATGGTGAAATTCACTGTAAACTCACAAGAAGATCCACAAGAATGTCTAATGTACTTACTACAAGTACTGGATAACAAAAACATACCTATAAATGAAATCTTCCAGATTTCATACATGTGGAAACATCCATGCACTCTCTGCAACAATGTGGCACAGGAACAAATCCCTAATGAGCGCTTCATGTATGTATCCATATCTAATTGTGAATCCGTTGCATTACAGCAACTTGTACAAAATGCAAACCATGGTAGATTATGTAATACCTGCAATTCAGATAATCGCTCTACCTTACTAATACAAGCACATAGTAAATACGTAATACTAATGCTTCTACGTTACAATGCAGATGGTACCAAAAACAACTGCAAGCTGACTGGATTCACACATTGTCAAGTATCACTTGGTAAGAAAACCTTCACAACAATAGATATAATCTACCACGCAGGAGCCACAACCAATGCAGGTCACTACACTGCATATATAAAAAAGAAATGTGGATGTTTTGAATGTAATGATAGTACCATTACTCTAAAGAAGAGATTACCAGCAAATCTTACAAACGCTTATTTAATCTTCTTAAAACCAAAATGTAATAACTAATCTGTACTTAAACATTAACAAAACTTCAATTAAAAAACTATAAATGTTAGAATACACCAACACGTATCTAACTGCCCCAAGATTTTTCAACAACCAAACAGATAAATCAATACCACTAAATTATAACAAAAAATAGACAGTTAGAATACGCCAACAGGTATCTAACTGCTCCAAATATCTGCAACAAGCCAACATTAGCCAGAAACAAGTGAACACTGAAAACAAACAAACAAATAAACTGCAGCATAAAAAAGTTTTTTTTTTAATCCGACATGTTTTTTTTTTCCAAAGACCCAATGATTTGAAAAACAAACACAGAAACTGAGCAAATTGCACAGTACACTGGTTTGTAAACTACTAAATGTGAGGGTAAAAAAAAAGCTGAAGTGTCTATTATGCAATGTAATAAGTCTTTATAACATACACACACTAACATGCTCCTTTCTTTTATCACAGAAATTGAAAAAGAATATGTGCTCCAGTTACCCAACTCATGAAAAAAATATATACAATCTCAAAAAAATTAAACAGTAAGTATATTCTAATAGAACGCATAAATACTACTGCATAACAGAACCATTGAAGCAAACATCTAACCATACACCACAATACAAAATGTTTACTTCCATGGATATGTTATACTACAGTGCTGGTTACCAAACTCTACAATCTTAATGACTCTACAATGACGTAGCCAAAGCTTCACATACAAACAATACAAATCAAACAGTACACAAACTGTAGATAGGCAAATATTTGATAGATATTCAATTCTATGGGTGTGATCTATGGGTGTGATATGCTGCGGTGGTTGTGGCCAGGGCCTAGAGTCTTGGGTGCATACGGCCTGCAGCCACAACCACTGCATCATATCACACCCATAGATCAGACCCATAGAATCAAACATTTTAACTGTCTATATGAGCCCAACCATATCACACTTTCTGCAAAGTTTGGTGAGAATTCATCCGGGGAAAGCGAAGTTATAAGCCACCCATGGTGACTTATAACTTCAGTGCATATAACTTCAGTCTTGGGTGCATGGCCTTTGGCATGGCCCTGGCTACAACCACCGCAGCATATCACACCCATAGATCACACCCATAGAATCAAACATTTTAACTGTCTATATGGACCCACCCATATCACACTTTTTACAAAGTTTAGTGAGGATTCATCCATGGAGAGCAAAGTTATAAGCCACCCATGGTGTCTTATAACTTCAGTGCATATAACTTTGGTCTTGGGTGCATGGCCGAGACTCTAGGCCCTGGCCACAACCACCGCAGCATATCACACCCACAAGCACCGCAGCATATCACACCCATGGTGGCTTATAACTTCAGTGCTTATAACTTCGGTCTTCGGTGCATGCCCTTCGGCCATGCACCCAAGACTCTAGGCCCTGGCTACAACCACCGCAGCATATCACACCCACAGATCACACCCATAGAATCAAACATTTTAACTGTCTATATGGACCCACCCATATGAAACTTTTTACAAAGTTTAGTGAGGATTCATCCAGGGAGAGCAAAGTTATAAGCCACCCATGGTGTCTTATAACTTCAGTGCATATAATTCTGGTCTTGGGTACATGGCCGAGACTCTAGGCCCTGGCCACAACCACCACAGCATATCACACCCACAACCACCGGAGCATATCACACCCATGGTGGCTTATAACTTCAGTGCTTATAACTTCGATCTTGGGTGCATGCCCTTCGGCCATGCACCCAAGACTCTAGGCCCTGGCCACAACTACCACAGCATATCACACCCATAGAATCAAACATTTAACTGCGGCATATGGTCAATTTTTATGTCTGCTGACACAGCACGTGTCCTTAGAACAGCTTCAACTTGCCTGCGGGCAGCACGGACGGGAATACTGTCCTTATGACACCCCTCATTTTCACTAATTACGGACATCCCGGACAGCGCGGGCATGGCGAATACATCAGTAGCACCTGCCACCTAAAGAAATACCGTATTTGACCCATCTCTTCCTCCCCAAATGCCCCAAGCACTCTTGCACTCCAAAACACTCCCCAAAACTGCATTTCGCCTCTGTTCGCTGCCGCGCTGTTGGCGGATCCAAGATGGCGGGCGCATCGGAACAATCTGACACACTTCACGCTCTTCAACATCCAATCAGCAAACGTGTCACATGTCCACAGACATGAGGCGAGCCGATTAGCCAATCGGCGTCCTGCCCAGGGAGCGAACAGGGAAGTGTGTCCGCGGAGCGGACATAGATATCACACATTTTTTGAGACCTACTTTTTGATAATTTTTAAAAAAAACTACTGGATGGATTTTCACCAAATTTACAAAAGCACGCTTGCGGGACCAAGTCAAAGCTCCTGCTCCAAATTTGGTGAAAATCCATCCAGCGGTTTGGGCTGTAGGCGTGCACAAAGTTTTTTCCTCATTCACTCTATGGGAAAAAAATAAATTTTGGAACCCCCCCTATAACTTTGCCCCCCCCGGATCAAACCTCTCCAAACTTTGCAAAAAGAATTCAGAGTGGGCCATATACTTTTTTTGCAAAGTTTGGTGAGGATTCATCTAGGGAGAGCGAAGTTATAGGGCTCCCAAAAAGTGCTCTTCCTGTGGGATTAGCAATTTAACCATAACTACACAGCCACTACCATGGCTGTGTAATTATAGGGCGGCGGTCGCCACCGTATAGTTAAGGTGAGTCAGAGCCACATAGGAACCCCTCAAAATTCTATTGTTAATAATGTTTAAGTCGAGTAACGAATTTGGCCGAAATGCCAAAAGTGATTAAAAGTCTGCGGGCCCCCCAATATGGCAAACTTTCACAAAGCTTTGTTAAACAATAAAAAAATTATTAAGCGTCCCCAAAAAATGTTTTGCCTAAAAGTGCACCCTACTTCCCATTCATTTTCCCATAGACAAAAAAGGTAACTTCTTGTCAAAACGCACAGCCTAAACCGCTGGACGGATTTAGACAAGGTCCAAAACAACTTGGGACCCAAGCATTGACTCACAATCCATGAATGGTTTGGGGTTATTCCGTGCCGTAGTTATTTTAAAAATTGACAGAGAAGGGGGTGCCCCACTTCCCCAAAATGTATAGGTATATCTCCCATGGTGCATTACAGGATCATGGTTTTCAGAAATGAAACAACCGCCATCTTGGTTTTCTGTCAATGCAAGAGATATTTGTGGCTATTGCTGAGGCTATGGGAAAGTGAAACGCAGTAAAAAGCTATTTGCAGGTAAAAAAAACACAAATGCCATCAGGGTAGAGGTGGTGGGTGGTGGCTAGAAAGCACTGAGTGAAATTTGGGAGTTAGAGGAGGTCCAGGGACAAAGTTTCCAACACAAAGCTTTCTGTAGCCTCGCCTATGGCAGCGAATAGCCGACATCTGAAAGCAAACTGTGTCACAGAAGCAGCGTGTGCTCTGGAGTGAAAGGGAGTAGGCAGGGGAGGTGAGGGTGCAATCTGGGGAGTGAGCACAGATGAGGGGGACACTTGGTGATGGTCTGGGGTGCAGTGACATTTATTTTTATTTTTGGGGTGAAAAATCACTGGCCATGACCAAAGGACAAGGCCAGTGGCTCATTTGCCATACAGATCTCCCATTCATGCAGTAACCAGGACAGAGACTGTTAGTTTCAAAGGGAGCAATGGGCCAGCCTCCTCAGGCGATGTAACCTGATAAATCAGCCAAACTTACAAGACCACTTAGAGGAATGGATCGGCCCTTTTCTTGCTTTTAAGCTAAGCAGAGTCAGCCCCGCTTTGAAGCTAAGTAGGGTCAGTCCTGGTTACTGCATGCATGGGTGACGAATGGGATCTGAATTATTTAATTTTGTTAAACCGTGCTACTGTCAGTCCTTGAAGGTTTTGCACTCAGAGACAATTTTTTGCATTTTGCTGAATTGCATTTTGGTATTTGTAGTCGCCCAGTCGATAATAAAAAAAATGGTATTTTTACAGCAACAGTGGGTTTCCCATTGCTGCAGTAACTGGGACAAAACCTGCTTAGCTTCAAAGTGAGGAAGGGGTCAGCCGACTATGGCCATGTTGCCTATTAAATGGGTACCCCTTAGAAGAACACTTAGATTAACATGGCCTAAGTGGGCTGGATCCTTCCTCGCTTTGAAACTAAGCAGGGTCAGCATGGATGGCAGACAGTCCACGGTCCTGAATGCCATGTATTTTCTTAGTTTTAAATATCTCATAAGACACAGCATCCGCATTTTTATAAAACAGAAAACATGAAATTTAAAAAATCACATTTATGCTGAACACTGCTATCAGAGAACCCTAGCCTTAAGGAGTTTGAGATGCAGCACTTAACCAATCAGCTACAATGATTATATTGTTTGGACTTTTACAAGTTTCATACCTAGCCTTTTCTCATTGAACATATAAAATTATAGGCTAAGTATTAAATGTATGCCCCATGCAGCACCAAGCTATTGTGGTCCAGAGGTTAAAATACTGGCCTTCGAACTCTGGCAACCCAAGGTACAAGGCTGTATGTTTTATTGTTTTAATTTAACTCATTTATTTTAATTAAAAGAAAAGCAATGCATAGTTTGTTGCAGTACAGTCCTGCGATCTTATTTAGCATGAGGGCATTTAGACGTGGCTGCAATGTCAGCCACATCCAAACTTCCCTTGTGCCAAGATAACGGTGCTGGACTGGCTTTTGCACCGAAAAAAGGGCACACCGAAATGGGCGCTGCAGCGGAATGCCCGTGCCAAATCAGCACAATGATGGTGCTGAAAAGGGGTTTACTGCTTGGCGAACGCTGCTTAAACAAAGTGTGTGCTCCATGGCAAATAATTTAATCCCACTGCACATTGCCTAAAACATTGTGAGTTTTCAAAGTTTTAAATATCTCATAACACATGGCATCAGCATTATTTTTGTTTAAACCGCCCTACTGTCAGTCCTTGAAAACTTTGCACTCTTAGACAATTCTTTTGCTTTTTGTTGAATTGCATTCTGGTATTTGTAGTCTGACAGTTAAGATGAGGGGAATACTGCCACAATGGTACACATTTGCCTAACATAGTTCTATAATGATCTATATATTTGAGTGACAGTATGGTATGTGTAGTTTTTAAGTTAGTATTGTTGAAAGACAGACATGGGGGTGAGGAGAGGAAATGTTGAGATGGCAAGTAAGTCATGAGTATTTGCCCACAATGTGGCAAGAGAGTTTGCAATCCTGGACACTGGTGCAGTTATTTTCCCCTGATTGTGGTTGCTTTTCAGGGAACCATTAAAGGACACGTGGGTGGACATCGTAACTTTTTTCAGAGGGCGGATGTTTTTTTTTTAGGATGGTAAGCATGCTCAAGTATTTGGATACCAGGATTTTACTCAGGTTGTCATGTTCCCAGTGCAGATGCCTACCCAAAAGATCACAAGCACTTGTTTCATATTGGGATTTTGTTTTCCAAGGAATATTTCACAACAGATGGCTAGGTTTTAAAGGTGAGCTCCTTTTGTACTTTGCCTGCATATGTATTGAACGATTTCCTCTCTCAGGTTATTTTTCTGGTGTTCATTACTTTTTTGAACGTCCAGTGCTAATTTGTCTTGTGCTCTTTCTTGATATGATATGATGTGGCATTTATAATGCGCCTATACACAAGTGTTTCAAGGCACAACAAGGTAGGGGAGCAGGAACAGAGGGAAGACAGAGACAACAATCTTACTAGGCAGGTGACAATCAGATTTCACAAGTGCAGGAGAGAGTGGAGGGGGAAAGTGCAGGGGGAAGGGGGAGTGGGCAGTGCAGTACATAGGATAAACAGTAAAATAAATAAAACAATGAATACAAGTGTGGCATGCTGGTGGCAAGTGCAGGGGTAAGTGCAGACATCAGGTGTCAAGTGCTGGTAGGGGGCTGTAGGGATACAGAAACAACTCCCAATTGCAAGGGTTGCCAGGGGGGCAGTGCAGTTGTGCAACTGGCAGGGAGGGGACCTGGGCCCGAGATCAGAGGGTAGCCCGGTAACCAGTGCAGTTTCATATTCAGCCAGAAGATCAACAGGGGAGAGGAGAAGAGAAAGCAGAAGCAAAGGGGAAGGTCTTGAGGTGCTTCCGGAACCAGAGAGGGTTCTCCTCAAGTTCCAGAGAGGCAGGGAGGCTGTTCCAGTGGGAGGCCCCAGTCGAATAAAGGTACCTACCACCAACTTGTTGCTTGGAGAAGCGACTGACCCGGAGGGAGTTGGAGGCATATGAGCGAAGAGCTCGAGAAGGAAGATATTTAGGAAGAGAGAGTTGAAGGTATTGAGGCTGCAGGCCCCAGGCCCCAGAAGGCCTTGTGGACAATGAAGAAGATTTGGAACTTAATCATATCCCCCACTGGGAGCCAGTGCAGAGATGTCAGTCCTGGATAGATACGATCCCTGAGTTTGAGGGCAAGGACAAGTCTTGCAGTCCTTTTTTGGATGAGTTGCAGAGGGCAGAGAGTAGAGGCAGGCAGATTCAGAAAGAGGCTGTTGCAGTAGTCCAGCTTAGAGAGAACCCGAGCTCTGGAGACGAGGTCTGGATACAGGGTCTTCTAAGGAGAAGGTCAATTGAACTACATTTGTATATTTCACTTTAAAATATGTGGGCACTTACTGTGCTTATATTCATGGGTGCCAGCTTTTGAATTTCACTATGGGGGCAAAGGTACCTGGGCATATGTTATTCTTGCAGCCAATAATTTTTTACCCTTTTCTGTGCTGCTCAAATTCAGGAAGTTGGGGTTGTGCGATGTATCACAACAATCACTAAGAAACCAGCCATAAAACAAGGGGCTTGTAGCACGCTGCTTAACCAAAGTGTGTGATCCTCTGCAAATAATTTAAGCACCCAGGGCATTAACTAAAACATTGGGAGTTCTAAAAGCCTACAATGTTTCATACATAATTTAAAAAAATATCTATTTCTACAGCTACACAGGCATTAAGGGTGAAAAACTACTGGTGATCCGGGTCTCCCATTCATGCAGTAAACAGGACTGACCCTGCTTAGTTTCAAACTGAGGAAAAGACCAGCCCCCTCAGGCCATGGTGCCTAATACATAAGGCAAAGTTAAAAGACCACTTAGAGCAACATGGCCTGAGGGGGCTGGTCTTGAAAAGAGCAGCTATCCCTGGGTAAGGTGCTGCTAATACATGGAGGATTGCAAGGCAAACTAGAATAACCTTTTATTATAGAATATAGGTCAGCGGTTGCCACCCTATAGTTTAGATGAGTTAGACTATCATAGGAAAACCAAGAAAATGAACTGGTAATAACATTTGATTCATGCGACGGATTTGTCGGAAACGTGAAGAAAACTACGTATGCCCGCCCCACCCACTCCCTCGTCCCCACCTGCCTAAACTTCACATTTTGGGATGGCTTTGTTAAATAAGTTATTAAGAAAACAAATAAAACAAAAAAGTAGTGGTCCATTCCCTATACATTTTCCTATAGACAAAAAGGTCATTTAATGCCGGACCACACTGCCAAAACAGCTGGATGGATTTGGACGAGGTGTGAAGCAACTTGGGCACAAATCGTTGACTCAAGTCCCTTTTGTGATTTGGGGTTATTCCTCCAGTAGTTTTCAAATATTTGATGGAGTAGGGGGTGCCCACTTCTTTAAAATAGATAGCTATATCTTGGGTGAATTACCAAGAAACTGAGTGTTTATAAATGAAACAGCCATCATTTTCTTTTTCACGATGCGAGCTATAGCTGCAGTTATAGCCGAGGGTATCGGACAATGAAACAGAGAAAAAAAGCGTTTGCAGGTAAAACAACAAGCAAATGCCATCAGGCTCGATGGGGTGTGGGGGGCAAGAAGACATCAAGCGAAATCTAGGAGTTTGAGGGGGTTTAGGCACTGAGTTTTCAACACCAAGCCTTTCTTTAACCTCGGTTATTGGATAGAATAGCTGTGAATAGCCAACATTTCAGAGCAAACTGGGTCACAGAACCAGCAAATGTTGTCGGGGAATTCATTGGTATGCTACCTGCTAAACGGATTGGCATGCAAATCCATTTGGTTATGGTGCCTGTTGTATAATTTCTTAAAGAGGCAGTATACTTGTAACTCTTTCCCACTTTATTCATATTTTTCACTGCATTGTGCATCCCCTCCCATACATAAATCAATGTAAAACACATGTTGGACCCTGCTTCAACATGTGTTTTGGGTGCACTTCATCCTAGAAATGAATACTCTTTTCACTACCTGATTGTGATATTGACCGGGAGGAGGTAAACTCTGTGCTAGCGGGGGTGCTTGTCCTGCTTTGAGATAACAAAGCATTAATCTGAAACCTGGGAGGAGGTTGTGATGGGTGTACTGCCATCCAAGAGTTGGCAGTCTTGGTTGCATGCTCCCTCTGCAAATTGCTAAATTGGTTTAACAATGGTGGAGAGGCAATTGTCAGGATTAGTCAGGCGAGTACAAAGGCAGCGAATATGGCAAGGGAAATGTGCACTAAATCACACAGTGAATAGCTTCGAATTAAACTACGTGTACACAGGAACAACGATTCATGTATGCTAGAACCCAGGAGTGCAAATAGAGTGTGACAACAAAACCAATATATGAAAAGGGATGTGGGGTACGCACCTGACCGCGAGGAAAGTCGGCAAGCGCCTTACCCCCAATTGCTGTTACAGGTACTGACAGCGCTAAACCCAAGTGGAGGGCAAGCAATGACAGGATCTGTGAACTAACACTCTTGATGGTATTAATTAAGGGAACTAAAGAACTGTACTCACGAGGACGAGATAAACCTCTTGAATGTCAGCTAGCCCACGAATCCTGTTGATGAAACTGGGACCCAGAAAGGCTAGAACAGCAATGGGAGGAAAACTAAATACCTAAGTTGGAATAGTGATTACAAATTAGTGAGGAAAACATAAGCATTCACACAGGAGCTAGCTACAACCGCACACCACACCTAATAATCAAATGGGAAATAAATGCAGAAGTGCAATGGAAAACATGGAATGGATCCCAATAGAAAGTAAGGGTCAGGAGCAGGGAAAAACGAAATAACCAATGCAAACTTCTCCCTACCCCTCCAAGGAAAAGACAGGAAGCTAATCTAAGAGGAAGGCTAAGGCATACGGGTTTACAGCAGCAAAGGACAGAGTCAAAGAAATATCGAACACAGACAAACTGGGCTGCATCTAAAAGGGAAAAGCACTGAGAAATGTTGCCTGAAAACAGAGGAAGACAAAAAGGGAATCAAGGGAGCAGAAATCAATTAGCGCATGAATCCGAGATTCAGGGCGGAGGAACAAGAAAACAGGAACTAGGAACTAGGTACAAAGGCAAGGAACAAGGAACAAGGGACTAGTCACAACAGGAACACTGCAAACGATGACCAGCGCTGGACTGAAGTAAGACTGAGGCTTTTAAAGCTGCTTAACGAGCACACGCCTCAGGTGTGCTGATTGCTGCACCTGCAGCCACAGGTGTTGCCTATCCTCCACCCAACCTTGTCCTGCAAGGGTGGAGGTGGAGCAGTGGGCCAGGCATTCTGGGAAGCATAGTCATTTGGTTAAAGAAGCATGCTGGCTGCCAAAAACCTGGAATGGATCCGGAAGGGAAGTAGCTTGGAAAATAGGGATTTAGCGCTCCCAATTCATCACAGCACTGTAGCATAAGGTTCGGAGGAAAGGTCCAGTAGGGAATAAGCCCCAAATCATGCCCCCAAGTGGTGGGAACGGGAGCGAAGGGAGCGAGCCGTGACAGCAATGGAGAAAGTATTGAGCGGAGGAGGGCAAGTGGCAAAGCTAAATGAGGAACCTTTAGAGGTATCCCACCCCTAAACTGATTGATCTAGAGTTGTCACCTCTCAGGATTCTTTTTTATCCAGACTGCCAGTTGCTGGGTTTCTGCTAATTAGACAGATTTTACCTTTCTACTAATTGGAACTATCTGTTTGCTTCTCTGATGCTTGTTTCTTCTTTCGTTGTTGCTCAATCCCAATTATGAAGCACTCTGCCCAGCTGTTTATAGGGAGGTGCAGACCAGTAAACAGCCATGAGCTCCCCATGTACATCAAGACCCCCTCAAGAGCTTAAAAATGACCCAGTATTGTTCCCATTCAGATTCATTAGGGAACCTTTGTCCACTCTTTGGCCTAGTGGGACTTCATATGTTAAGATGCCTGAATTGATTATGGCCTCCTCCATGAGACCAACAGTCACCACGGCTGTTTGCGTCCCCCTTTGCAGGATGGATCTCCCTTTCTAAGTGTCAATCCACTACACATAACATCCTCTGGGTTTTGAGAATGTGCAGGCCTATGTGCTCGAGGTGCCCTCACACTGCTCTTTCCTGGGATTTGTCAAGCCAATGGTCTGGGATCTCCCTTCATGTTTTTGGGGGGCTTTCTTGGAAGAAGGGTCAGAAACACTGCTCTTTCCCTCCTGGTGTTTAGGATTACCAGTGGCCCTGTGGTCTATCTTGGTTTCAGTCAACTCAACCTTTTCCTGGACTCGAGTACTCACAAACCTGTTTTTAGCCTGTGCAGGTTCCCTAGGTTCTGTGAGGATCGTATCAACTAAATGTGATGCTACTCCATCTCACAATTGTCAAGAATAGTCTTGCATGCCTATGAACCATATGTTGAGATACTTCAAGGATTGATGTGTAAACATTTTAAACGTTGGATTTCCCTTCTTTTTGAGCTCTCTAGAGCTCCTGAGGCACCACTCTATAGGGTTTTGCAGAACTTCTTGAGGGTGGCTGCTTTCATTTTCTAATAAAGGAGTCTCTCCTCAGGAGCCAACTAAATAATTTCATTAGTTCCAGCCAAACTCTTCTTCAACCTCGAGGAGGTGGAAGGCAAGTTCTAGTCCTTCATACCAATCAAAGATGTCTCTCTCCACCTCATCTGGAGAGTCATTGGGGAGATGGTGCCTAGGGGCGTTGCTAGGGGAGGTAAGGGGGCTATAGCCCCTGATCTTTTGGTTGTAGCCCTGGATAGAATCTCAGGAGCTACAGCCAAAAGACTAGCTAGCCCCCAGTCCCAAAAGTTCTGACATCAGCTTAGCCCCGGGTCGTTTCCAGACCTAGCAACTCCCCTGTTCATCACTACTAGTGATTTGCCCTCCCCAATCGAAGTTCTGCGCTCCAGACGATTCTCCAGTTCCATTTTGTGCATTTCTGGTGTTATTGGATCAAAAACCTTTGCTTTCCAAACCTTACTGCTCCCGGGGAGTCCCCTTTCTTGACATAGCTCACACAGCTTACCTACATTCAAGGCAGGTGCAGAGCTCAAGTCAAGTTCCTATGTAGCAATTCAAAAGTCCCCAGCTGTGCTTATAAAATTAACTACTCACTTTTTTATTTTGCAGGTTTAAGTTGTAGGCACTGTCTGTATCCAATCCCAACTGATGTGCACCAGAGGGATGAAATGACTACTGCTGCGCAGGAGTGCAAAAGGATCAGTGGCAAAACTGTCTATTTAGCCCTCACACTACTACAAAACAATAGTGATCCCAATCACAAAAGTGAAATAGGAACATAAGAGATATAATGCCTTTAGCAAAAGTCCAACAGTCCAACAAAAAGGAATGTCAAATCAAGGGTCTGAAAAGTATACATTCTTTAATTAAACACACCAATAAGCATTACAAATGGTACTAGTAAACACTAACAAAAACTCACTGCTTTGAAAAAGAACAAGAAATCCAGAATGGAATGATGAAAGCAATCTGCATACTTATCAGGTAGGTAAAGACAACAAATCACTTCAATGATGGTAAAAAGGATATGAAGTTGTGAAAAAGGTGCAAAAGAAGGCTTCATCAGTCTCTAGGGTCCCAGCAAATGAACAAGGGGGCTGGGACCTTTCAACAATGCCACAACCAGTTCTTGGCAGTTCGATGGCATCGAACCATGCTTCTTAATATTGCGCGAGTGGGTCAAACCAGGTTGGGGTGCAGTGAGTTGTGAGTTTGAGATGATGCTTGCTGTGGTTTTGATCTGGTGCTCGAAGGATGTGGCCAATGAGGCCACCAGTGTCATTTCGGTGTTCAATTAGTGGGCAATGAGAAATGTTTCAGTGGTTTGAGGTGAGATTTGAGACGTGGTGGTTGGAAGGCTTCGGTATTGGTGAACTTCTTGTTCAAAAGGTACAATTGACATGCTCAGCTGGCCCAGTGCAGTGACAAATTGGTGTGAGGAGCAGCAAGAGCAGTTCAAAGAGGGCCAGACAAGTGCAAAAGGCAGCATTTCAGGTCCCATTGGTGAAAGAGCATTCAAACATGGTTGAAGGTGGTTCAATATGGCTCTACACAGGAAAGATGCATTAGATAAACTGCATTGCTTCTTCAGTTGCTGCAAGTCCCACTCTAGGGAATCAGGGACACAATGAGTCCATGTTCATGTTCTCCCAACCCGGGCAAGGTTGGCAAACACCTGCAGGTGTCTGTGACCTCCAGTGATATCCTGATTACCAGTGTAGCTGGCAGGAGTAGAAGCAGGTCTTCCTCCAGCAGCAATTCACCCCCAATGTGCCATGGAGATGGGAAGGGAGCAGAGCTTGCCTCTGCTTTGGCTCACTCTTCACCTCAGGTGTAAGGTGTTTGGAAAGAACACCTCTTGTAAAAGAACACCAAATTAATTTGTTATTGAAGTGTTGTAAGCCAAAATTAATCAAATAAAGTTGGGTACAACCCTTCCTTATAAAGGCTAAAGTACATATGGGAATGGGTAATAGCTAGCTTGCTTTAAGTTGACCAATTCAATGTAAGGTAACAAGTGATATTTGCCTTTTTGCAACATAACAAAGTGCTGTGTGCTTTAGGAAATGTAGGAAGTAGGAAGGGAAAAGCAAGACAGTGGAATCCATCCCAGACTACACTGAGCTCCCTCTGGTGACACTAACTCTGCTCCCTTTCCAAGCTTACAACATCAAAGTCCCTTTTGTATGCAACTCCCTGAAGTGAGACTGGCCCTTTGGTTGACTCTGTGCCCTTCGAAACCTCCTTCCCAGGTGGCTCCTGCTGAGAGCTTTCTAGGCTGAAGAGAGGTATTTCCTGTCCACATAAAACACCAACGTGAGGTAACTCCCACTGACTATTGTCCTTCTGGTTGTAGCCAAGAAAGCTAGTCTATGGAGAACACACACAGCCTGTCCATGGTTCGCCTGGGCATATAGTGTTGATATGTGTGTGATACAGATCAGATGTGGCTTTAATAATACTGTGACCTACAAGTCACCATACCCCAAAACCCGGGTATGGCTCATGTTTAAAAATTAAACTGCCACCTGAATTATAACTCATCCTAATTATTTGGTTTTTGAACAGAGATGCAGATTTTAAAAGTAGCCTCTGCATGGCAGTGAGTTTGATGTCACAGCAGCTGTCAGACAGGGTACCTGTGACTTTTGAACCTGCTCTGTGCCCCTGGAGAGCAGGTACTGGAGATCAGGAGACTGATGCAGCAGGGTTAAACCAGAGTTTTGGCATATACTTTAATGAAAGGGGTTCTGGTTAGCAGACCACCTTTTCTGAGATGAAATTACCTTCATCATTTTATTATGTAATACAAATGTAGAAAGTCAGGGCTTTTACACCCTTGCAAAGTAAAGTAAAGAGAAGAATGGATGACCTACTCACATACAGCATGAGTAAATTAGAGAGCTTTGCACAGGTTGTATGAGCCAATGCTACAATGTTGTTGACGACCTACAGATTTACCACATTTATTTTACTGCTTTTACCACATTTATTTGCCACAAAAAGTGGAGGGAGACCTGCCACGGCCCCCATTATACCCTCAAGACCCTCATCCCTTCAATACACCTTACCCCCAACTTACCATCTGCATTTGGTGGCAAAAAAATGGTAAAAAACATAGCACAAATGCATTTGGTGAAAGTGTCAGTCTGCAAAAGTGGGCTTGACCTACAGATATAGGTGACTTGATCATTTG
Organism: Ambystoma mexicanum; assembly: GCF_040938575.1. Taxonomy (NCBI): domain Eukaryota; kingdom Metazoa; phylum Chordata; class Amphibia; order Caudata; family Ambystomatidae; genus Ambystoma; species Ambystoma mexicanum. Next base: position 1,137,921,899 of record NC_090927.1, read on the forward strand.
TTTTACGGTATATTTTCAGCACGACTACCTAGCACACAAACTATACAATTTAAGAATGAATATAATTTTTCTTCAACTGCATTTTCTTGTGGCTAAGCCCTGACCCAGTTTGCTAAGCACATTGTCTGATGCTTTTATTGGCAAAAGTATTAAAAAGAAAAGTTGAGCAATGGTAATTCCACTCCATTAAAGGGGATGTAGAATATTATGAACATATTAACACTTTCAGGGTCTGTTGTTGGACTAGCTAAGGCATACTATTCCATAAGAAACTCCACCATGTGAAAAACAATTATTCTCTGGGATATGGCCAACTGCCACCTCACGCCATACCTGGAACTTCATAACCAAGCCCTTTGCAATTATCATGTATGAATATTTTAGTCAGAGGGCAAACATAAAAACGGATTGAACTTCCTGTCACAATCCAAACATATGCTCACATTCTGATCCTCTATACCAAATTTAAGGAAGTCACTTAACCATGTTGATGTCTGGTGAGAGCAGCATACATCAGATGTGGACAAAACATGCTTTGGCATTCAAAATTGCTATTCTAGGACTGACACAATCCTTTTTTATTGTGAATATTATGTCAACATTAGTTCTCAAAGAACCTAATTACTGCCTCAGACCATTCACCCACAAGGCTATAATAGCTCTCACCTCAAGTGTCAATTAAGTTGAGAGGTCGGCCATTGATCAGTCATTAGTCACTCAGAAAGCATTTGTCAATAAGCCCATGATTGAAATAGAGCTTTGTTTTCAAATGAATATAGTTTGAGCTTTCTGAAACGGGATGGTGCTTTTGCTAGCCGATACAGAAACAGTGTGATATCTTTTCAGACATTGGAAAGACTAAGACCTATGTTACTTGCAGCAGAGAATAATTAATTACATATATTTGTCCCTATGGAAGATGTGGTCATTCAAATGATGCCCTTCTAATTGATGTAAACAAATTTAGACTTTTTGTCTTTTTGTGAAGAAATCCTTCATTGCTTTAAATTAGTCTTGGGTCTTTCCTTTCCAAGATCATCAATTGTGTGTGTGTTAGGTCTGCTTCCTGCGTTTATTAACTCACCATGCAGAAAATCAAGATGTACTTATAAGGTTTGTCTAATGGCCAAGAAACATATTCTAAAGCATTGTAAAAGTAATACTAAACCCACAGTGGAAGACTGGATACAAAGCCTCATCACGAGTTGGGCTGTATTCCCGGCTGTAATACCGCTGACTGTAGTAGCCCTAGCACTGACCGGTCCGGACCACGGGTTGGGCCTTCACGGTAAATCCCCATTCCTGCCAGCCCTTAAATACGGCGGTAATACCGTTAGCACTGCATTTGAGGGCTACAGCCCAACTCGTGATGAGGCCCAAAGTGTGATATCCCTCTCTGTGAGAGAAAAGGTTTATTTCCAAGCAAAAGCAAAAGTAGATGACTATGATAGATTGTGGGGTACATTTAATGAGTTATATGGATGAAACTGTTAATCCTGCCCAAACCCCCTCCCTTTTTTTCTCATTAAATGTACATAGTTAATATGTAGCATAATGAATGTATAAGTTATATCGACATTACTTGTTGAATATGTTTTAATTGCTGCTTTGTAAAACTGAAGTAAAATATTTTTTGCAAAAAATAAACAAATCAGTTTTCTAACAATTCCAAACAATAATTAACAATGTATTGTCGGATTGAGATGATTTCTGCAAAACCATGCAGATACCTAATCTGTCAAGTTTGATAGTCACTCCACACTATTCATCTTTCCCTGCCATTTATTAGAATAAAGTGTGCAAAGAATTTGGTGAACTCCTTTGGAGATCAAATGTCGTATTCTCTTTGAAGGAACGACAATTGAAGCTTTAGCTTCCACCAAATACCTTAGTTAAATACTTGTGTAAAATATTATCTGTTGGAATGTGATGTTCTCAATTAAATAATGCAAGCTCAGAATGGTTTTACACTGAAATATCATGTAATTAATGATAAACAGGCCAAACAGAATATTCAGGAAAAAACGTGCTATGTTGCAGGCCGTACGGAAATAAAAAGGTAATCTATTTATGCTGTTGTTTGAAAGAAAGGGGGCATGCAGACGTGTAGCCCTTCAATTGCAGTATTCTGCAAGTAAATGGTGGACAGAATGTTAATTATGAATCAAATGAGCGGTCTAATATATGTTGAACAGATTATACTCAGATTGTCATTGTGGAAAAAAACAATATACACTGCACATTACTGTTGCATGGGTAAAATAAATCTCATATAGCTTTTACATTCTGTAAACATAAGCTGTGTACTTTAATTCAACTGACAGATATGCCAGTATTTTTGAAAAGAGGAATGCATCGACAATGTTACATTCACTGTCTAATTGTAATCGTCAATTGAATAATGCATTCAAGATTTAATAGCACATCTGTGTTTACTTAAAGACAAGGGCCATTTTCCAAACTACAAAGAATCTACAAAATGTGAGCTTTCTACTGAGAATGTATCCCCAATCTATGAGCTTTTTATTTGTAGATGATCGTAAGGTTAATACGTTCTGTGTGTGGTGGATCATCAAGTACATTATACATAGCAGGGGCATTGGACAGGCCCAACCTCCTGCCCTGACAGAGCAACATGGCCTCACTAGGAATGTATCTGTTTCATTTAGGCAACTTATTAAAATGCTCCTTTGTTTAAAGAATGCTGGAGGCTCATTTGAATTAACCATGGGAAACCCATTTTTGCTCACAACTTCAGAACCTTTGGTCCAATTCAAATACCAGATACAGATGTAGATTATGTGGTCAAAAGAAAACCCAGATCATATGCATTTAAACAATATATTTTAAAATGTATGGCTTTTAAAAAAATGTGCATCTTTCTATAATGTATGCATGCAGCATCAAAAACCTAAACAAGGTCTCCATATTCAAATTATTCTTGTGAGCCTTCGTATAAATTTTTTCATTAGTGGCACATTAGTGGCACAGGTCCAAACAGGGATTCACAAGGGTAACACATACTTTGGTCTAATTCCATTCTGAAAAACATGTGATTCGCACTGTGGATGACAGACATGCACAACCACATTCCCCTGTCAATGTCCCTCACCACCACCACCACCACCACTGCAGCAGGGAACTCCCGCATTGACCAATTGGACCAATGTGGAACTGGCGATTGCAAGCAGCAGCATGACCCTGTTGCTGGTGCTGCACTAACAATCAGTTGGAGACAGCACACCACTGGCAGTACCTGCATTTAAGCAAAGTATACAGGACAGGACAGGTTGGTGAGGCATGCAGGCACCTACTGGTTTAATTGGCTGGCGCCTCTCAACTGAGTAACACTACGATTGAGTCTACGGTGGAGAGGCTTTTGCTGGAGCATCATCCTTACCTCCTGAATTAGGCAGTCATGGATGTGAGGACTAATATTCCGGGGAGACTCATCACATGTGAACTTTAGGGGATGCTGCCCTGAGTGGGGAGTCTGATAACTTTAGGATGTTGCAAAACTGTGAAAGAGAGCCCAGACCAAAACCTTTTGACAAGTGTTGGATATGATTCTGAAAATAGTATGACTAAAATAGTCCTCACCTAAGAAATGCAGATGTGGCCCATAACCCATTGACACCAGGGGGAAAATGATATGTAACCAGAAAAAGAGAACCACTCACTTGAGAATAATTTCAACTAATTAATCAGTCTCAGAAACTCAGTACATTGAGAAAAACACCAAACCTTAACAAAGGTCTGGATACATGTCTAGTGTAAAAATATGTCTGCTTATTGATCTTGAAAAAAGGTCTTTAAAACATGTTACATATACAATATGCATAAAATATAGCATCACAACTCACTGTGAAATAATACATCATGTCAGAAGTCCAAAGTAAGGGAATACAATTCATCATAAATACCTCAACAAAAAATCACTCTAACGCACACAGAGAATCCACATCACAAAACATAAAACGACATACAAAACACAACATGAATAGCTCTATAATGAAACATGCTTTCAATGGTAAGATGTATACCGACAAACAGGGTTGCAACCTCAATCTACATATGAAGGGAGATCAACATAATTGAAATAAATGTATCCAGTAATCATCAAACTACTTAAAAAAGGAAATCAACATGATTGAAATAAATACATCCAGTGGTCTACTGGTTGAGCTCAATTCTCGGCGACTGGTATCAACATGTCCACAAGGCCTTCTAAGTTGCTAGTTTAGACTGAATAGGCATATATTCCTGAATTCTTCAGTCTTCATCAGGACCAAGACATCAATGAAACTGAGAACAAACACATAATCTCAGCAATCCTTGCACTAGACAGTGTGGAGAACAGGGCAATAAAATATTAAGTGAAAAATAGTTTACCTCTATATGGTTCTGAGAGGCCACTCAAATGAACATCCACCTTAAATTTGCATTAAAAAACAATGAACTCGATAAAGATTAAGATGTGTCAGCAAGATTGTTGACATCTAAAGGAAGATCACGACAGAGCCATTTCTTTCTTTTGCAGATTTTAATAAAGTATTAAGTGCAGCATGAATACATTATGTATTTTGTCACATAAATATTGATACCTTTTTAGTGAATGTGAAAAAACATAATTTATCAGCAGGTGCTTATCTCTGCACTTGTCATTTAAAAGAATCCAATGGCTAGCTCAAATATGTTTTATTGGCCAAAATACAGAAAAAATATTTGTTGCATTTACCTTCATTACAAAACAAAAAATAAATGTGCGTAAAAACTTATAAAATCAACACACTATCAACATAAATGGAAGATACATCCGGGAACCCCATATATAACTGATCAGGACATTTCCTTCAAAGGGCTTTTTCCAACCTTAGACTGAATTCAGAGGCCTTTCCAAAGGTAGGACCAGATTACCTGAGAAGGATTTAGGGAGCAAGTATTCAGAATGAAAGGAAGCCAGTGTCCCTACCTGACCTGGGCATTTGAAAGACCAACAAAAAAGTGAGTACCATGACCAAAGATTATTTACATAACTTATTTAAATAATGTATCAAATTCCAGATAGCAGTTTAAAGTATGTCGGGGAACCATGGTTGAAAGCTTGATCACTGAAAAAGGGAATGCACTGCTAAGTGTATGTAATTGTGATTTAGAAATAGAATTGAAACCATAGCATCATCATAATACAGCGTAACTCCTGCCATTTGATTTCCCTTGATGTCCTAGACATCTCAAATTTAAATGTGGGTTGGCAAGTCCTTTGATTGATGTCTGCCTTAGTCAATAAAGTAATTGCAAGCTATTATTTAAATAAATATGTGGGACCAGGGAGTTGTGAGCATGATCCTAATTCCTGACAACAGTGATTGAGTTGGGCCCCGTGGACCCAGCTTTCCAAGAGCAACATAAATCCTGGGAAACCCAAGCATGGAAAATTATTTGCCCCCAATCTAACATCATAAAAGATAGCAAACAGTAGCTATTCTCCAGATTAACAGCCATAGTTTGACATATTTAGTGTCCAGCAATTAAGGTTAAATCTGATCAATTCAGAGCACACACATTTATCTAATTCCAATACTTGTTAATGTTTTCAGAGAAAATGAATTGGATTTTGTTTCAAACTTTAATCTAAGAACTCGTTCACCTTTTGATGCCAAGTGGGAGATTGGTTTGAGACAGGCATACTTCTCAATTGTTGATTGATGGTGTCACAAACAACAAATCAAGCAATGGCAATGTGTGGGCCTACATTGCAAAGTATTTGAGTCAATTGTCTAGAATGGTGATTCACATTTGTTTTTCTGTGTTTGGATGTTAGTGTAATTATGAAACTTAAGTTGGATAATATATTTGGAAGCAAAACTTTAATACACAACTACAGGCAGGTTGTCCTTTTGATTCTGTAGGTAAGCCGTTTGCTTAAATTTGAAACATCGTGAGTGACCTGCCCATCTTTGCAAATTAGGAGACAAACTTGATGTCCTTGATTTTTTATTTCCATAAAAAATGCTTTGATTAAAGCATTCTTGTTTTTTGTCCAAGAGTTTGCGAATAAGGTCAGGTTTCAGCTGGATTAGCTGTGGAAGGCACTCTCTTTCCTTTAGAAACACCTACATGTGTGTGGTCTCGCCTGCACTACTGGAAATACAGATTGCGTTGCTGTCGCTGGAAAGAATCATTGAGTAACAATCAACAATGGCAGAACCCTACCACCCGTCTGCTGTGTTGAAATTAAGAGAAGAAGCCATTCAACAGTGTTTCCCTAGGTCTGCATGTTCCACAGAGCTGACATCCTGAAAATAAGCCCTTTGTCATCTTAGATTTTAATGAATGAAGATGAATATGACAGGTGTGGAACCGTGGGACTCTTTAACTATCTTAATTAAATTATCAAGTGATGGCGTCCTTAAAAGCCTTGAATAACCAGTGGTAGCCTGAGCTGCTCTCTTTTTCTTGCAATACAACGCATAGCTCAATAAAATGATCGGGTGGCATCACCTTTAGTAAAAGCTTATGTTATTTATTTGGTTGCTGTTCAGGTCATTGGTGTTTAACTCAAGAGGATGTTCTGGTGATGTCAGTTGGTGTTTCCACGGAGCGTGTTTCTTTGTAAAAAGCGATGTGCATACAAACAAAGCCTGCATTGTGTATCACCAACATTAGGATCTCCATTTGCTCTTCAGTCTGAGGGACAAACATGTGGTGTTTTGATTAGCAATGTTTTCACTGCTGTGTGGTTCCTAGCCCATCTTTTTAAGGCTGTCCTGTGTAACTTATTGTATTAGTCTACAGCACGGATGAGTTGTTGGGCGCAGTGGTGGCAGCTGACTTTCATAATTGGGGGTGGGGCATACATCTTTCCCCCAAAAATTAGTAAATGACTGAGCGTAGCGGGGAGCCCGAACAACCCATTGGGAAGTTCAGGCGGGTTCTCCCCCTGCAAATTATTTTTAAACAATGGGTTAAAATGGTGCGTTTGGCAGCATACTTTCTGCGCAAAATTTGGTGAAAAGTCACACAGTTCACATTTGGTTTTGTAAGTTAACAAATGAAAATATCCAATAGATGCCACTCACCAACAGCACACAGAGCATTTTCCAACTAATTTTCATGATGACTTTGCCCACATCATATGGCAGTAAACAAACATTTTCATGCTGGCTGTGCCTATACATGTCCCTGCAGGCTGAACCGATACATGACAGAATTACCATATAAGAACATTCTCCTGTTGGCTTTGGCAGTACAAAATGCCACAGTTAAAAAATATATCCAGACCAACTGCACCAATGTAGGCTAGTCCAGCCACGTAATAATAACACTCACCATGTTTAGGTTACCATGGATGCCCAGTGAAAAAAGGGAAGGCCACAAGAAGTAAATGAAACAGACTGCAATGTAGGCCAGCCAGCCAGAAAACAACATTTCTGCAGCTTCCTTCAGAACAGAGTCTGTCTTTCAGCAGCAACTTTAATGTACTATTCTTTATACACAAATGATGCTTTTGTCAAAGGGAATGAATTTACCGCCATTTGCTAAACATGCATTGGTTTGCTTGACAAGATTATTTGTATGCATTTCTTCATAGTTGCTCTTTGCATCATTTCACTTATGTTGCTTGTGTCTCTTTTCCTATTTCTTCTGTAGTCATTTAGACCTGGTTGCTTCTTTCCCTTTCCATGTACTATTTTTGTTTCCCTTTTTGCATCTCAAATGATTCCAGGATGAGAGTTTACAAGGCTCTCCTAATTATTTCATAATCACATTTCATTGACCTAGTTTTTTTTATTTTGTATTGTAATATGATTTGTTAAACACCTTTCACATTTTATGCCTATACAATTACAATTGTATCATTAATAGCATAATTTACATCCAAGCAAATACAAAATTATAAAGAACCATTTTCAGTAAGAATTACTTTTATAAATACTAAAACAGATATTGAAAATAACTTCTCTTGTGCACCGAAAATTCAATACCAGAATTGATCAGATTGCAAACTTGATTCCTGTTGAATACATTTACTTAGCCAGCACCTCCGACATGACAATAAAGTCACACGTTGTATGAGTAAATGTTTTAGGGTCTCAGTGGGAAGTTTGCAAAACCGACACAATCTGTCCTTTCTTGCTGTAACGCTCACCTGATTCCCGTAGAGGCGCCGGTCTTGACTGGGCGTATACCATATCTTCAAAGGTGATGTGTAACACACGGCTGGCTCTTTGGGCTGGACCTCTGTGCACTGTATGTCTGACTCGAAGGGTAAGATGTCTTAGGTAAGTGAACGCCGTGCTCTCCATCTGCCTCGGGTCAGGGTGCTGTAACCAGTTTCTTCACTGGATAAGGGGAGCAGGCCTCTTGACTTCAGAGGACTGCTGTCCGTCGTTTACTGCACGAACTGTAAGTTTCGAGTAATTCTAATGTCTTTAAAGTCTTTAGTAATGATGTTTCTTGTTTTGCAGGGTTCCGGCGATGGCGGATGACGGGCTGAAGTGAGTTGAAGATGGAGCCCGTGTGATGAATAGAAGCGCCTGGAAGCACGTAAGTAAGCGCTTGTTGCCTGCTTCACGATGCACTCTAACTGTCTTTTTATTTTGCAGGTACAAGTTCGGAGCGGCTGCAGGGTGCCGGAATACCCACTGGGTTAGATGTGGAAAGGAGTAATGGCACGTGAGTATTAAAGTTCCCCAATGTCTTTAAACGCACCTTGTTTTGTCTTTCAGATGCGGGATGCAGCGCCGAAGGCCTCCGGAGCGTGCGAAGAGTTGGTAAGCTTTTGTCTTTCAGATGCCGGAATGCAGTGTGAAGACCTCCGGAGCGCACGAAGAGTAGGTAAGCCTTTGTCTTTCAGATGCCGGAATGCAGCGCGAGGCGTTGGTGACAGCCGATGGACCAGGTAAGTGAAGAGCTGTCACTGAAGACCGTAATGCTAACCTGTTCTTTCTTGTCTTTATAGGTGTTGCTGAAGACTGGATTCAGGATGGTAAGCCTTTTTCATTAGGCCCAGGATCAGATGCAGAAGACACGATGAGCGTTCTGCTGCAGAGGATGCAGAATAACGCAAAGCAAGATTCATCCATCGGGTGTGGTTTAAATAGCCTCCTGTAGTGCTTAGGTGTCTCCTTCCACAGCCACGCCTAGGTAAGAAAAGAGTTCCTGCTTTCCAGAAGAGTTCCAGTGTTCTGAATCTAGGGAGTGGCTCCTGCCCCACCCAACAGGAAAAGTAGTTCCAAACGGAAGAGGATCAGAGGCTCAACTGGCAGGCAAGTAAGCAGCATGGTCTGCTGCAGGTAAGTCCACCCAAGCATTATGAGCCCCGCGCTTCCAGCGCTGGGACTGGGCATATTTATGAGCCTGGTGCCACTGGCGCCAGGACTGGGTCCAAAAGGTCCCAATTGGGACTGGTTGGCACTCGGAACCTGGGTTATGGATCTGCTTCCAAGGGAGTTGGGAAAACCCTGACCTTTTGGAAGCAGAGATCATGACACTTGCACTCGTATTGCTCTCACCAATAACTTCTTGTGTTAAAAATAAGTTCCATTTTATTTTGATAAATTCATTTCTAAATTTGTGTGATGCATAGTGTAGAGGATCAGCTGAATGCCTCTGCAGAAAGTCCCGCCCCCATTGTGCATATATGTTGGAAACCAGAGAATTGCAACATGCACAATACCAGTAAAAGTGACTTTGAGACAAGTTATCCGTAGGGAAAACCCTATCTGATGTACCAGAACTATCCTTTATGGGGTGAGCATTCTGTTAACATGGTTACCTAGCTTAATGGGACTATGAGAATACCTGATGAAGTTTTCTTTAGACCACAGATACCTATGGACGAAGAGGGGCGGCAGACTATTCCCCTAGAACTAGATGCAGTCATAGTATGAGTTGAAATGGCAATGCTCGAAGGAACAGTTGATGAGGGTAGACAGTGGAGAACAGTTATTGCTATTGGGAAAGGGTGGAGGTTGACTGACGTCACTGACGATGACATGTATACAGATGACCCATCAGATGATGAAGTAGTATTCTTTATAAGCATTATTGGATTACAATAGAGAAAAGAGAGATCCCACAGCGAATGGCGATAATGCGGCAGTGTCCAGCATTTTTTTATGAAGACTTGGAAAAGGTGGCAAGCGCTTTATGGACTACAGGTCCTTATGACGTAGGCCTATTGAAGGGGTTAGGGGAGTTAAAGATAAAACTGAAGCCAGGAGTGATTTTACCTCGAGCAAGACAGTACCCCATGTCTTGAGAGGCTGATGAAGGTATTTTTAAGACTATTTCAGCACTGATGGAACAAGGTATCCTGGTACTGTCTGAATCATTGTGCAACACTGCGATGTACCCTGTGGGTCATGGAGATTTATACAAGATATGAGACCGGTTAACCAGATTGTAGAGACAGAGTTTCCGTTAGGTCCTAATCCTGCAACGATACTATGCAGTATCCCAGTAGAAGCGCGATATTTCACGGTGATCAAATTGAAAAATGCAATTTTCCTCAATCCCGTTGCACAAGGACTCACAAGACTTGACTTTATTTACGTTCTGCCAAATCTGTCTGAAACATACTAGGCTGCCTCAAGGGTACTGTGAGTTCCCATCGATCTTTAACAGAGTCTTACAGATTGACTTAGGCAATATTGATTTAAAGAGCGCTGTGATACAGTACATAGAGGATATTTTGATTTGTAGCATGACAGAAGATGAGTGCAGGCAGTACTCGATTCAGTTAATGACTATCCTAGCAGACAAGGGGTACAAAGTAGACAAAGAGAAGTTACAGTATTGCCAAGAAGAGGTCTTGTACATAGGCCAGTTTATCTCAGATGTGGGAGATAGGGTAACACCTGAAAGAGCTGAGGTGATCATGAAAACTGTAAAACCACACATGGTAAAGCAGATGCAACAGTTTATGGGACTATATAATTATTTTAGAGCATGGGTGTTTGACTATAGTTTGTACACAAGACCCCTTTTGCAGGCCCTAAAAAAAGAACAGGTGAACAAAGAGAACATAGAATGGACTGAGAAAATGGAGGGAGGATTTGAAGAGTTGAAGAAAGCAATTTGTTCAGCTCCTGTTTTAGGAATTCCCAATTATGCTGAGGAGTTTTTCTTGTTTTCACACACAAATGGGACAGTCATGAGAGCAGCGCTTACACAGAGGACTACATTAGGGTATACACATCTGGCATATTACAGTGGGATTTTAGATCTAGTTATGAAAGGACACTTCCCTTGCGAACAGTCATTAGTAGCCGCCGCATTAGCAATTGAGAAATCTACAAGTGAGTTGTTCTATGACGCTTTTCGTGGAGAATGCTTTGTTTGCCATTTTAAATTATTTAAAATTGTCAGATGTAAAATAGTGAAAAGGCAAAGGGGGATTATAAGCATGACTGTGCAAATTACACAGAGTTTTATGATGACATGCCGCGTGCAAAGGAAAACGCGCTGTCAGGAGGAAAGATTCTCTTTATTGATGGTTCTTCAAAAAGTGATCAAACAAGTCGAGAAAGGCATTCTGGCGCAGATGTAGTGAGGCATAGAGCAAATAGTGAACTTGAGGATGTAGCAAGTGCAAGACTACTGTCTCACTTTTCAGCGCAAGTGGCAGAATTGGTAGCGCTTATTGTCGTGCTAGTAAATCATGCAGGGAAGGAAGTGCTGGTACAGTGACTCTGCATGCGTGACGTCAACTGTACACACAGGGCTAGCACATTGGAAAAGGAGGGGTTACCTCCGAGCGGATGGCACTCCAGTGCAACACGCATCTTTATTGGACAGGCTTATTGTGGCACTATAACTCTGTCATGATTCCTGCCCCTCATGTCCCCAGCCCTCCAAGATGTCAGGTTGGAGCCAGGCCACGATCACCTACATGGCCCTCAAGGGCCTCTCCATCCCCCCAAAGACCCACTTGGAGTCAGACTTGGCGCTTGTGGCACCAGAGTCACTCACTCCCATAGGATAACATTGGGGATTGGACTTGTAGTGCATTGATGGGGACAAGATGGATGCCCCCACATATTTCGTTTCCCAGAACGGCATGTGCGGTCTAGTCTTTTGGGTGTGGTTCAGCCCAGAGGCACCTGGGATACCCAGAGACTATTTAAGCCACACCCAGGCTGAGAAACATGCTGTGCGTTTTCTGCACCTGCAGCGTGACACTCACTGTGTTCGGATCGGTCTCCAGTAGGCCTGCATCTTTCTTCTGAGCTCAGCTCCTGCAAGAACAAGAACACCGTTAGGAACAGCCTTACCTTGCGGCGCTTCTGCCCATCAGTCATCGCTCCTTCTGTTCTGCGGGCATCTTCTGCGGTGTCATTCCCATCCCAGCACGCCGCTTCCTAAGGAAAAGGGAAAAGAACAGAAAAAAGGCATTAGTAAGCATTCTGCAAATCTTCGCTTATTTTTAAATACTGTACGAGCTTCAAACGCTTACCTAAATCCCAGCCGCTCTGGGGGAACTCTGTCTCTGGAACTTCTCATCCATCTGCAAGAGGGAAAAGACATGCCAGGTTAGCGTGGAAACATCTAGAGGTGCTGCATACCGCGCTTACCCACCGCATTTGTTCTTCCTAACCGGCATCCACGCTGAAAATGTCACGGCACCTAAAAGACACAGAAAAAGAACTCAGTTCAATGCAAATACGAAAGGGGTGCATCGCGCATCTTGCTCTCACTCACCTTCAGCGCTACTCATCTCAGCAGCACGCCACCATCCACGGACGCCGGCCAACATCTAAGGAAGGAAAGGAACGAAGTTAGAGAACTGTTCAAAAGACTCATTATACTTACCTGTCTGACTTTTGCCAATGAAGTAACTTGGCAGCAATGAGCCTGCATCAATCAACGCGCCCCTGTGCTGAAGGAAGGATGGAGAGCACACTATACAAGAAAACAAGGTGAGCTGTGGATCAAAGAGAAGGGTTGGACCCCGGGGAAGAAGGGGTTCAAGCACACAGAGACAATAGGAAGTTAAACTCTACCAATCCTGTGTTTCAGGCCCAGTCTCCAGTCGAATAGCCTCCAGGGAAGGGTTCAAGGTCGTAAAAGGTCAGAACAGGCCGAGTGACGTTCCCGTGGATACCAGGTGAGCGTTACAGAATGCAAAGCCTCACATCAAAATCCACCTGGGCATCATGAAAACGTCAGAAACCAACCAGTTAGCCCACATGTTGGGGCAGCTACGTTCCGACGTACATGCAGCCAGGCAGGAGACCAACACCCTGAGGAGAGAGCTGATAGTAGCCAAAGAACACACTGATGATTTACGCTGGCAACTTCTCCAGTCACAAACAGGACATGCACCATTGCCGGGAAGCGTGCCCTCGATGCCAGCACCATCAGCCAATCCCGTTCAGATAACCCTTCCTGGGGCAGTTCCCTTGGCCCCACCCGAACGATTTACAGGGGATCCCAAGAGGTTTGCAACGTTCATGAACCAGTGCTGCCTGCACTTCCTTTGTAGGCAAGGGGCCTTTCCGAATGACCAATCACGGGTCACTTTTGTGCTATCCTACCTGAGTGGTAGCGCTGCGGACTGGTCTGTACCCTTTGTGGCCCAAGACGATCCTTTGCTGCATGACTTCAGGGGCTTTCAGCAGGAGATGGAAAAGCTGTTCGCCCGTCGTACTCGTGGGCAGGCATAAGACAACGAACTGCTGTCCCTACGCCAAGGGAATCAAGACCTATTAACATACATAGCCACGTTCAATAGACTCGTAGTTGAAGCAGAATGCCCAGTGGAGAAGAGAACCACGTTATTTCATATGGAGTTGCAGGGGGAGCTCAAGGATGTTCTCGCACAAGTAATGAACCACCCGAAAGACTGCTCAGAATTCATTGACCTTGTTGTTCAACTGGATCATAGGTTGCAGGACAGAAGAGCAGATCGAACCAGTCCAGACCCTCGCCCTATGTTTGTGCATTCAAAGGACAATACTGCCCGAGCAACGGAAGGTTCAGGAGAACCAATGCAAATCGGGGGGGTCAGACCCCCCTTGACTAAAGCGGAAATGGATGAAAGGAGACAGCAGCAGTTATGTCTGTACTGCGGCAGGTCAGGTAATTTCCTTAAAGTGTGCCCTGTGAAGCCACCGAGGAGGACGGTAGGGGCCACGGACAAGGAAGATACCATAAAGGAATCGGAAAACTCTCCAGCCCGGCAAGTGTAGGGGTCCACTTGTAGAGCGAAGAAAGTGAACTAGAGACCTCCCATTTTGCATCTGTGGTCTTGATCAATCACCAACAACCATCTCGGATGCACGCAGTAAGAGCGTACATAGACAGTGGAGCTGTTGGAATTACATCGACCAGGATCTTGCAGCAAAGATGGGGCTTCCGTTGCACCCTAAATCAACCACCGACACTGTTACCACAGTCGACGGCATGGAAATAGCTTCTGGTCCAGTATCCCAATGCACTGGAGCTTTAACCCTTCTGTGCCATGATGGACACCAAGAATCTATCGTTTTCGACCTCATTAAGGCACCACCGTTCCGGTTGATTTTGGGAATGCCATGGTTGGTAGCTCACAATACTCAAATCGATTGGCGAGCAAAAGAATTGTCCTTTCCCGAGACTTGCGCCCACACATGTTATCGCCAAGAGAAACACCCAATAGACACCAGAACCTCCACGCTTGCGACTGTGACAATCGGCACCCTACCAAGTGAATACCAGGGCTTTCAAGATGTCTTTCAGAAAGAACAGGCTAATACCCTGCCACCGCATAGACCATACGATTGCCAAATCGACCTGATACCCGGCGCACAAATCCCTTGTGGACAAATTTACGCACTCACGGAACCAGAAAACCAGCACCTGAAGGCCTATCTTGACCAATACCTGGCCAACTGGTTCATCCGTCCCTCGAATTCTCCAGCTGCCAGTCCTCTATTCTTCACACCGAAAAAAGAGGGGGACTTGAGAATGTGCATTGACTATCACGCACTGAAACAGATTACCGTAAAAAATCTCTACCCCCTGCCACTGATCCCTGAATTGCTTGATCAAGTCAAAGATGCCCAAATCTACACAAACTAGACCTGAGTGGGGCACCTTGTTCGCATAAAACAGGGGGACGAATGGAAAACCGCTTTTCGCACCAAATACGGCTTGTATTAATATCAAGTAATGCCCTTTGGCCTTTGCAACGCGCCTGCTGCATTTCAATACTTCATGAACGATGTCCTACGGGAATTGATTGATGTCTGTGCTCTAGTGTACATCGACGATATCCTAGTATATTCCGCATCAAAGCAGAGCCACGTTAAACATGTCCGATCCGTATTGGAGAAACTCTGTCAACACCAGCTCTACGCCAAGCTCGAAAAGTGCTCATTCCATGTCTCCGAGGTGGAATTCCTGGGCTTTATTCTCAGCCCGAATGGAATCCGAATGGATGTACACAAGGTAGATGCTATCCTGAACTGACCATCCCCAAATTCATTCAATGGGGTTCAAAGTATGCTGGGTTTTGCAAACTTCTACCGCCGGTTCATCCCAGGATTTTTGCAAATCGTGCATCCCATCACATCATTACTAAGGAAAAGCAACAGAAAGTTCCAGTGGACAACAGAAGCCGAGGAGGCTTTCCAGGAACTTAAAACAAGATTCATATCTGCCCCAATCTTACGCCACCCTCGCCCTGATCTCCCATACCTTTTGGAAACGGACGCCTCAAGCATGGCTATGGGAGCCATCCTCTCACAAAAGGACCCCAAAACGGGCCAGTTACACCCTGTTGCCTTCTGGTCGCGTAAATTCACACCCCCTGAACTCAATTACGCTATCACAGACAAAGAACCCCTGGCCATTAAGTCAGCCTATAAGGCATGGCGGCACTACCTCTTGGGCGCCACACACACAATCACCGTAATAACTAACCACCGGAACCTCCAGTACCTAAAAACGGCAAAGGCCCAATCCTCACGACAACTACGTTGGGCTCTTTTTTTTGCTGAATATGACTACGCGATTACATTTCGACCAGGGGTGAAAAATGGGAAGGCCGATGCCCTTTCCCGTATGGGGGTGGAAGAGCAAGGGTATCAGACCCCTGACCCAATAGCAATCATCCCGAGTGACAAGCTCCTAGGAATCACAGCAACCATAAATCAGAAAGAATTACATGAAGAAATCCAAAACCTGATGAGTCCGGAGCAATTACAAGCGTGGAGTGCACAAGGAGAACATTACATGATAAAAGATCGGTTGCCCTACTTCAGGAATCGTTTATTCTTACCAAACCAAGAACTATGAGAACAAGTCATGTCCGGTTATCATGATTCCTTGATCGAGGGCAACCTAAAACCCTAGCCAAGGTAAAACTAAATTATTGGTGGCCCACGTGGCGTAAATACATTATCCAATTCATCTTATCTTGTGGAGTGTGTGCTCAAAACAAGTCATCCAAGCAGAAACCGGCTGGGCTATTACAACCATTGGAAATCCCACCAGCACCATGGCACACGTTGTCCCTCTATTTTATGACTGACTTACCACCCAGTAAAGGGTTTAACACTATTCTTATGGCCGTGGACCTATTTTCTAAAATGGCACATTTGATTCCTCTTAAGGGGCTCCCAAATGCTTCCACTCTGGCAAAGGTATTTCTTGAAGGCATTGTACGGCTCCATGGGTTTCCTTCAGTTTTGGTCTCAGACCGAGGTACTCAATTTGTATCTCACTTCTCGAGAAAATGCTGCTCTATGGCCCAGATCGACATCCGGCTATCCACCAATCACCATCCCCAAATGGATGGTCAAACTGGGAGGACAAATCAGACGCTCGAGCAGTACCTGGGTTGCATGTTACACCAAGCTGAAGGAAGCTGGTTCGACCTATTATGGATAGCTGAATATGCTTATAATAATTCCCTACACACCAGCAGTGAGCAGACACCTTTTTATACCATGTTTGGCAGGCACCCATGTACTTCTGAGTTGGACGTTCCTACAACCCTGGAAATGCCAGCAGTCAAAACCTTGCACACAACCATTTCTCAAACCTTTAAAAGGGCAGCTGAACACCTACTTCAAGCTAAGAATCGCCAAAAGAAGTTTGCTGATCAACACCGAGCAAAGGCCCCCAACTACCAACTGGGAGACAAAGTCTGGCTGGCGTCTAAACACGTGTCCATTAAAGGAGCCCGAACTTTCCGTCCGAGATACCTGGGTCCATACAAGTCACCTCCGTGATAAATCCTGTGGCGGTCAGGCTAGCTTTGCCGTCAAACATGCAAATTCATCCTGTGTTTCACGTGTCTCTCCTTAAACCTGTTCAACCTGGGACCCGGGAAGTAACGCCACCACAGCCAGTAGTAGTCGCTGGGGAGTCAGAATTCGAAGTCAAGGACATCCTAGATTTAAAGTACTTCAGATCCAAATTATAATACTTAGTAGACTGGAAGGGGTATGGTACACAAGACAGGACATGGGAGTCTTGAGAGTACATCCATGCACCTTGCTTGCTTAGACAATTTTATCAAAACCATCCAACCGAACCAGGACCAGACAGAAGAGCCAACTTGTGAGGGTCCTTGGGGGGGAGTGTTGTCATGATTCCTGCCCCTCATGTCTCCAGCCCTCCAAGATGTCAGGCTGGAGCCAGGCCACAATCACCTACATGGCCCTCAAGGGCCTCTCCATCCCTCCAAAGACCCACTTGGAGTCAGACTTGGCGCTTGTAGCACCAGACTCACTTACTCCCATAGGATAACATTGGGGATTGGACTTGAAGTGCATTGATGGGGACAAGATGGATGCCCCCACATATTTCGGTTCCCAGAACTGCATGTGCGGTCTAGTCTTTTGGGTGTGGTTCAGCCCAGAGGCACCTGGGATACCCAGAGACTATTTAAGCCACACCCAGGCTGAGAAACATGCTTTGCCTTTTCTGCACCTGCAGCGTGACACTCACCATGTTCGGATCGGTCTCCAGTAGGCCTGCATCTTTTTTCTGCGCTCAGCTCCTGCAAGAACAAGAACACCGTTAGGAACAGCCTTACCTTGCGGCGCTTCTGCCCATCAGTCATCGCTCCTTCTGTTCTGCGGGCATCTTCGGCGTTGTCATTCCCATCCCGGCACGCCGCTTCCTAAGGAAAAGGGAAAAGAACAGAAAAAAGGCATTAGGAAGCATTCTGCAAATCTTCGCTTATTTTTAAATACTGTACGAGCTTCAAAAGCTTACCTGAATCCCAGCCGCTCTGGGGGAACTCTGTCTCTGGAACTTCTCATCCATCTGCAAGAGGGAAAAGACACTCCAGGTTAGCGTGGAAACATCTAGAGGTGCTGCATACCGGGGAAGAAGGGGTTCAAGCACACAGAGACAATAGGGAGTTAAACTCTACCAATCCTGAGTTTCAGGCCCAGTCTCCAGTCCAATAGCCTCCAGGGAAGGGTTCGAGGTCGTAAGAGGTCAGAATAGGCTGAGTGACGTCCCCGTGGACACCAGGTGAGCGTTACAAACTCCCAGTAGCCATAGTGATATGTAAATGCGCAGCGCACATGAAGCAAACTGACTTTATCACTTGCAGGAATAAAGCTGCAGATACAGAATCAAAAGGGTTGCATATCCATCAGATATTTTAAGTTTTGACACTCCAGATGTTAAGGAGAAAGTAGTCACGATTATGGTAGTGAACGAATGATTTAATAATTTACCGAGAATGCAATTGATGGAATTTCAAGGCAGTGCACCCCAGGAAGAGCAGGAACTATGAAAACAAAGAGGGTGTTCCTTATCCCCCACAGAAGCATTATGGCGACAGGACAGACTGGAAAACCGCTGATGCCAGTACCATTGTTAAAGGTAGCGCTTGCATAGCTGCACTACCCTGCACATGTAAATAGAGAAGGACTTGCTGCAAAATTACAGAAGACTGGTTTGTGACAAATGTATTAGAACACGTTGCATTTTATGTAGTAAACTGCATCGTATGTCAAAGGTGTACTGCTGGGCATACACTACAAACAATTAGAGGAGTAATTCTTTGACTAAATGGTCCTTTTCAGCATTTAATTATCGATTAGGTTGATATGCTGCAAGTATGTAATGGATACAGGTATCTGATACTGGTGGTGTGTCCCTTCTCCAGGTGCATCGAAGCGGGACCCTGTATACACCCTGATGTCACTTGTGCAGTGAAGTTTTTAGCATGAGAAGTCTTTCCAAGATGGGGAGTGTGTGAGGGCTGAGATCCAATAATGGCCCACATTTTGTTAATGAAGTATATGAACAGACAAGTATGCTACTAAGCATTAAGCACAAGTTTTCTTCTGCTTATCACCTGCAAGTGAACAGAATATGTGAGAGAATTAGCGCCTTCTTAAAGAAAGGATCACCAATCTTAAGTTAACACTGAAGAAGGGATGGCTATATTGCCTGCCCTTAGCTTTATATGCCCTAAGGAATCTGTCTGGTTCAGACCACCACCTCACACCCCATGAGCTAGTGACAGTGAGGCGAATGAGAATGCCTTTAACTCCTCCATTGAGGGGTAGAAGTGATTCCCAGAAAACAGCAGAAATGTTAGTAAATGAGTTACGTGCATATTTGACATGTATGAATGCTAGTATCTCTGTCATTTCAGATCAACTCAAGCACCAGGGGGGTTGGTCTCAGAACACAGATGAAAACCATTCAGCAACCAGATCTTCAGTATTATTATCAGCACTGAAACTGATTGCTGGTGACACTGTGCTGATTAGAAACTTCACTAGGAAAACGCATGAGCCAAGATTCATTAGACCATATTCAGTGGAGGGCATTACTCCCTCAGCAGTGAAAGTCCAAGGTAGAAGAGCTTGGATCCACCCCAACGACGTGAAACTATATACCGCTGAGGCCGTCGCACCCCCAATTATCTAACCAGAAGCAAGACAAGAAGAATAATTTCAGCATGTGCAGACTCGATCAATGACAAGGGAGAAGGACGATAAGGCAAACATGTGAACGCACATTTGCATTTGGACTGTTCCTCTCCCTGGACACTCCTTATAGATATTATAGCAGGCATGCAAACTTGTTACTTGAGCCCAGGAATCTTGAAAATAAGCTTTAGAAAGTTGTTGACGTATCTTAAATATGCCTGAACTGGATTTTGAGTTCAGATTTGTTGGCTGGAAACGTGAGCCGTATCCCGACTCATTTTTTACTGAGTACCTGTTTAATTGAGTCTATGGTCCTGTCAGATAGAGATGCCCATAGACATTTACTTGCTGTCTTTGTGTTTATTCTTCTAGCTTATCCTGCCCTGGTTTAGAGGAGATGTGGACATTCACACCTTTTTACAGGATTCTAAGAATGGGCCTGTGCTTAGAAGGCAGCTTACATCGATAGTGGAAGAAATCCTGCAGCTACAGAAAGTATTATAAAGTAACTGATTAAAAAGTGTTTTTCCTTCCTGAAATTCAAGTATAGTAAACATGAGGAATATTGAAAATGGTACGATTCCAGAAAATGAGCGAGCCCAACAAATTCCAGAAAGTCGGAAATGGTGTGGGTTAATATTATGGTGTATAATATATGCATGTTCAGCTTCTATCTTTGTCTTCCTGTTTCTTCTTGTTCAAACTCTTTATTTTATTGGTCCGAGAAAAGCAGAAGTCCCTTTTATTCTCCCCACTTCAGTAACTCCTGTAGATTTACCTATTACTGAAAAGCCATGACCTTTTGTGATACCCCCACAGAGCAGAGCTGCTTTAGAGTTATTTCCATGGGTTGCTGACAAATTGAGAAGACGATACAGGAGAAGTGCATAGGAAGACAATAATGGGTTAAACATACATTTAGACAGTACAGCACACTTGCGTAATAACATGTGGTATCAGCACATGAAAAAGGTGGGAGAGAGATCTTCCAAGGAGAGTTGCTATGTTTGCGCTCTCATACCTTATATCATGGGAACCTCTAAGATATTCATAGCTACAGAAGTACCAGGGCACAAAGCTCATTGCCTGACACAACTTGCACCCTGCCAAATAAGAGGACAGCTCCAGGGTCGAACAGCCTCCTTGATATGGGTGACTGAAAAGACATCTCCAAGAGAAGATAATTAGGTGCAGGATTTAAAGACAAGAGAGAAATCAGAAACAAAGAGTCATGTGATAAGATATGAACAGCCTGAAATAAACAGAGCAGGAATCAGAAGGAAAGAAAACAAGATGCTAAATTGTCAAGGTAAGAATCAAATAGAGGTACGGAGATGTAAGGAAAGAGGCCAATTGCAAATTGAAGGAACAGTGCTGGCTCCAGAAGGATGGCCAAGGTCTAATTGTGTGCAAAGCACCGGCACTAACCAGAGGACCTGAAGCAATTGTGTGGCATGCAGAGAATTAATGCATGCACCCCTGGCCGAACATTACAAAGTTACTGACAGGGGTCAATGATAAAGGAGGACCGTTGCAGGAAATACCTCTAAACAAATGCATCCCTGTGTTTCAGAGACAATGGCATGAGGAAAGTTGGAGTAAATCATCAGTGTGGCTGAATTTTCGATGTACCAGGCATGAAGGATGGAACAGTGGTTCTAATGGACCACTACTGGGCCTGTGGATCGAAAGCCTACACGAGGCTGCCCAAGGATTGGGCGGGGATGTGCCATATAGTGCTCATTCATGTTATTCCAAAAAGTGACCTGACCATTGGAGAATTTTCAAAAGCAGATGCTCATTTGCTCAGTGCCCTCTGGTTTTAGCTCATTCTCTGGGGCAAATTTGATTGCCCTGGGCCTGAGGTGCTACGGGAGCTATCAGAAGGAAGGGCAGGGTGGTTCCTGATCATTGGCCAAAAGATATGTTTGGGGGCACTCAAGGAGGGCCCGGTCTTCTGCACGGTCTTGTTGTTTTTTCTTTGCTGTGTGTTTTTGTAATCATGTATTAGAACTGTTTCGTAGTATGCACTTTGATGGCCTTTCAGGCCGAATAAAATTGTTTGATGATATGAGATCCTCATTTGAGAAGGAGAAGATCATTCGGATTTCTCAACCGAACAAAGAGGCAGAACTACTTTTCAGCTAAGTCAATAGAGCCCTTTGATTCTATTCCATATGAGCACAGATTGTTAAGCCAGACTTCAGCAATATTCAGGACTATCTTTATGCCAGCTATTCAGACAATGGTGAATGCAAAGTGGTTGCAAAACACTCCCTGGGAGCTGCTGTAGACAATCAACACTACTATAAAGGGGTTCAATGTGATCAAGGAAGAATTAAGGGCCATAAGGCTGATGAACCTGCAGAATAGAAATGTCCTGGACATGATCACAGCAATGGGTGGAGGTTTTTGTGCCAAAATCGGAGAATCATGTTGCACGTTCATACCTTCTCACGATGACAAGAATTGGACCTTGACAGAGGCCCTAACTTTGCTCACAAACTTACACAAGATGGAAGATGAGACAGAGTACATTGGAAATGACAGTTGGTTCATGTCTATCTTCTCATAGGCTGCACAATGGATGGATGGATGGCGAACATTTTTAAGTTCCTGGGAGCAGTACTGGTGATGGTGATGTTTGGATTCTGTGTGATCAGTATAATAATCACACAGTGGGAGTCATTACAAGTAGGGCGGTAAGGGATACCAGGCACCGTTAAGGAGACCGGTGCCGGTAATCCCTTACCGCCCAATTCTGAGGTCCCTTAGCGGGAACTGTAAAGGACGTGTGGTCTAACCACACGTTCTTTACAGGTCCCGTTAAGGGACCTTGGAGCTAATAACGGGTCTGCAATCAGCAGGCCCGTTATTAGCATCTTCCCCTTTCTCATTGAGCCCTATGGGGGCTCAAATGGGAATGGGGAATGGCATTTGGAATGGGGATTTACCGGGTTCGCCTAAGCCAGAATGTCCCGGTAAGTCCCCTCTCCACCAGACCAGACCCGGATGTGATTTTGGAGGCAGCCATGGTGCTAATAGTGCCATGGCTACTTCCAAAGTTGTAATGAGGCCCAGTGTAGGAAGATAGCAAAAAAGGCAGTAGGCATGAAGATCATGATCAATGTGGAATCAGGGTTTGGACCAAACTAAATGATGGATGAAGAAATCAGACAATATATAGAGGCCAACATCTAAGCATTTGAGGGAACAAAGTTCTTGCATCCAAGAAATCACAGGAAGTACGTGGGACGTTGAATCTACTGCAGTCTGAATGGACAATGCAGCCACATGAACTGGAGCGTTTATGAACATGTAAAATCAGCAGGCTCCCTGAAGGGAGTAGTGAAGATTTGGACCCCAAAGAGACACTTCTTCAAAAGAAGAAATCAAGATGTCGAAACTGGTGAAGAAGTGGTTACTGAATCAAACAGAGGGAGGAGTGTAGGGGAGCAGCTGAATGCCTCTGCAAGAAGTCTCACCCCCATTTTGCCTATATGTTGGAAACCGGAAATTGCGACATGCGCAACACCAGTAATAGTGCCTATACCATGAAGAGCCTTTGAGACAAGATATCCATTGAGAAAACCCTATGTGATGTATCCATGTAGAGATGCCAGTCTCTTGGAGGAAATCCCCGAAGGAATATGAAGATGAATGAAAGAGAAGATTGGTGACGTCACAAGAAGCAAGCGTGACGCACTGAGGAGAGGGATCAAATAAGAAAATGTATGGTCCATACAGAATCTGATGATGAAGTAAAGAATCGAGAAGACTTTCATATGTGGAATGAATATATCACGAGTGAAGAAACACTGTAGAAAATGCAAGCCATTTTATAAATGTACAGATGCTGTAACGCAAGTAAACTAAGTAATCATGAGGCTGGCTATATGTAATAAGCAAACTGCAGGCGTTTCCACCATTATATAGATGCCTTTATATACAATCTGGATATTCAATATCATAACTTTAGTAAGCTCAAACCTGTCGTGGAGAAAGGAGGATTGATAGCTATGCATGTGCTGCAACAAAGAACTAAGTTGAAGCACGAAGGTAGACCAAGAAAGGCTGCCTGGCCTGGTGTCAAAGGATGAAGCAGCCAAAACTGGTTATCAGTCCATGAAGAACAGTGAATGTGAGATCCGGAGGCATCCCTTGTTAAGTTGCAAAGGAAGGACACCATGAGTGCCAAGTTTTTTCATTCAAGACAATTAAATGCTATAATATGGGCCGATTCATGGTCCCCTGTCACATGAGTCCAGGATGGAAATACAAGTTGGCGTTCAGACCAGAACTTTGATAAGCATACGCTCACACTCCCTTATATTCCCAGAGAAGAGAAGCTATGACAAGGTCAAGTTCAAAGACAATCTGAATGGCAGATAGCATGAGAAGTGATGGATGTTGGGCTAATAGGGTCGGGAGGCACAGTCAAGTCCACCCACCAGCACCTGGGTTACCAGCTTACTTGCTGGTAATGAGTCACATATTCCAGAAGGATACAAGCGTGCCAACCAATTGTATAGGGCCATATAACAGAGGGCCTTATAGTTTGAGAGCCAATGGTATGCTTTGTACTTAAAAACAGTTGAAGATTACTTGCACTAGGGGTGGGCATAAGTTGTCCACCTGACTATAGAGACCCAATCACAATCCAATCCCTTATAGAAAGTATACTTAGATGTTCACCTTGATCCAACTGCAATCTCACATAGGTTTCCTACGTTTTCCACATAGCATGATGTCACGAATGATGTGTTTTTGTTTTAAAAATAATGTGTTTTATTAAATTCCCTGAGCGAGCTTGTGCGACATCCAGTGATATCCATTGTAACTCTGTGTTCTAGACAATTGAAAATAATACAGTCTTTTGAGACACTTTGCCAACTTCCTGAATCGGTCATATCATTTGGTGTAAGAGTTATTCTGCATCCCCCTCTATCGCATGATGCGTTAATGTTAGGAAAGATTCTCTTTACTGCACCTTTCCTTCCATCTTTATGGAACCCTCAAACTTGTTGCTTTTATTTTTGAATCTGACCTCTACTTTTAACAGTACAATGAAGCCTTTGGCTTCACTGCACTGGCCTTTTCTTATGTGTTATGCAGAAACGAATATGTACTTCAAGCTATCAGTACTGAGAAACAGTGTTTCCCTTAGTAGTGTAACTATGTTGCTACTTGTAGTTACTTTTGTATCACTTGTGGTAACTTTTTTATCATTGCACAATACAGCTTACACTGCAGTGCAATGGGGTGCATTTTTGTTTTGCCCTAGACTAACACTCAGAGGTGTTTTGGTTACTCTAGATGTGCTTAAAAGATGGGCTGGTGGCAGTAGCAGTGACTTTTCCCCACTTTTTGGGAAATTTTGTTTTAGCTTTACCGTGTTTACCGTGTCTGGCTACTGACTGTCTCAACTGGTCAAACATGACTGTTCCACGAGATTATTCGCCTGTTCTTTTTCCCTCTTGTTGTTTAGCCTTCTTCCTGGCCTCAGGACTTCTAGTGCCCGGGAAAGCAGCAGCTTTTGGCGGGCTACTAGAGGGCTATGTGTGTTTGCAGGCAGTATGTGGGCTGGGTTAGTCAGACTCCAATCCACATTCTGGTTTCTGTGTGTCTGAGTGGTATGCATGAATGTTCCTGCCAGTGGTCGTGGTTGGAACACTGCTGGGGTGTGTGTGTGGGCTAGTCCTGCTATTGTCTAGTGGGAGTTTCAGCTCCAACCTGGCTTTTAGGATAAGAAGGGGTCCCCTGGACCCATTCTTCAGAGATCCTGGAGAAACCTGAAGGAGCCAATTACTCTGCCAGTTGTGAGACCTGCGAAGAAACATGAAACCTGACTGAAGGAGGCCTGGCAATCAACTTCTGCTGCAGCCCTGGTGGAGCCCTGTCTTGCTCATGATATTTAGTAGGCCTGCAAAGGTGTATGACCCTTGGAGTCGAGGGACCATCTATTCCCGATGTCTGCTCGGTGCCCAGCTCAAAAAATGCCTTCGGAACGGCCCTGGAACCGTCCTGTGGCTAGCCAGCTCCGTATTTGGACTACCATGCTAAATGCATCACCACACCAAGGTTCGGCCTGAATGCATAAGTTTGGTGTCCTAGCATAAAGGGAACTGGAGATAGACTGGAAAGTCTGACTGCAACTACTGAGTCCTGTTGCATCGGTGTGCACAATGAAAATGAAAGACTGTGGATTTTAGTGGGAAAAGCAATGTAGTATACCCTTCCTTTGTTCTACCAAGTCTGGGGAAGATTTGGATTAAGGGGGGTAGGTTGTTGAGCTTTTAACTTACCCCATTACTACCATTATAAGTCAAAGGGCTTACAATAATCCAATTTCTAACACTATTGGCTTTGCCAATGCGTGCCTTTGCAAAACTTCTGACTGTTGGGGATAATTTTGGGCATTAGTCTACATTGAACCCTAACTCTAAGAACTCTTCATTGGACCGCAGAGACCATACCTGCATTTTTTCCTGCATCCTAACTTCTGTGGAACTGTATCCTGAACTATTGGGCACAAGGCCCCAGGCATTTTAGGGCTGGACAATTTTAGCTAGGGATCATCTTTTTGTGTATATTACTTGTCTATCCATTCCTTTTCAGGAGTATTTGATTTGTGTAATGCTTTACACCCCAGTGAATGTATATATGTATTCAGTTTGATAGTATGGTGTAATAAGTCTACCTGCTTGTATTCATTTTTTATAGTGTGTTTTGTCCATAATTAAATAACTGTATTTTTATACATCCTGTCTAAGTGCAATTTGTGATTCCCATTGTGTGACCTCATTGTGGACCTTTTACAAGCCCACCACCTCTGAAAAAGGTTGTTCCTGTCACAATATAGGTTGGCCTTCTATGCATCTGCCCACCAGGCCATAGTATAGAAAATCAGTCCTAACAGTTACCTCAATTAAAAAGGACCATAAGGGTTAAATATCGAAGAAGATAATGAGAAATCACATTAAGAGGTTTCACCTCGGTCCATAAGTGATAAAACACATATTCATTATGCATTATCTATTGCCAATCAAGTCATGTAACCAAATTCTCCCTTTTATCTTAAACAGATTCAGAATTCTTCAAGCATAGAATCTATAGCAAGCAATTTCTTACAGCGGGATAATGAACATACATTAAAAACCTGACATGAGTTATTAGTCAGTGATATGTTAAAATACTCTCAGAGACTATTTACATGTGGATCTACGATCTTATGAAATAACCAAATCTGTTTCCAATCTATCACAGACTGTATTGCTACTAGCCAGAGTTCCTGCCTTATTACACTAATGTAAACTCCATTGTGTAACACTAAGGCACTCTGCCATAACTGAGCTTCTAACTTTCCCCATTCCACACTCGAAGCCTGAAAATTGGCACCTTATGTTAGCCTAGGCAGTATTTTTGGTTTATGAAATCTCAACACTGGTAAAATGGAGAAGTGTCCAAAACGTTTATCTACCATTTTCATTTGGGCTGCATAGGCTATAGATGGTTGAAAAGATTTACAGAAATGTTGTTTTTGATTATCCCCTGGCTTAGAAACACATTTCACACCCAGGCACTTAAATTGTTCCACTGTTTCAATTCTTTGATTCTCTAAGTTCCAGCTATATCTTTTTTATCTTTTTCACAGACCCCAGTTTCAGAATCAGCATTTTGGTTTTAGAAAAAAGAACTTCTAAATCCATATTTACCAAACAACCGGGCACAGCATCAAATAAAAACAGATTATCAGCATAAGCAACATACTGACCCTTAAGGAACCCGATCTAGAAGGGTAACATTTTGCTGCAGACAGAGAGCACTTAATATCACTTATGTAAAAATTAAATAGGAATGGTGGTAAAAAACATCTGAAACCCGAAACCCCGGACCTGGAGCCCTTTAAGACGATGTAACAATGCTTAGAGATTGATTGGGATGCAGAACGTGCTCAGACATCTATAATCAAACCGACTCAGGAAGTTCGCAAAACGTAGTGCTTTTTTATTAACATTATCTAAAACAGGGAGTTACAGCGGATATCAACGGATGTTCGTTCGATTTCTCTCAAAGCATTTAATGAAAAAACAACATTCTTATACTAAACATTTGTCACTACTGATGACATACTACATGGCAAACTAAGAAAACCTACTAGGGGATGTGATAGGCTTAAAGGGAACATCTAGGTATACATTCCATACTGACGGGGGTTGTGATTGGGTCTCTAAGATCAGATGGACAACTAAGCCCATCCCAAGTGCAAGTCATCTTCTGTGTCATACTAATACTCAACACCTTATTGGTTCACACAAACTATAGGGCTCTTCGGTACGTGGCCTTCTATAATTGGTTGGCACTCTTGTACCCTTCTGCAATATTCCACTTGCTGGCAGCATGCAAGCTGGTTACCCCAGGTGCTGGAGGGATGGCCTGGTTATGCTTCCCCACCAAATTAGCCCAACATCTATCATCACTCATGCAGTCTGTCATTCAATTAGGCTTTGAACTTGGCCTTGTAGAGGCTCACTGTGCCTGAGAATAAAAGGGAGTGTGGCATGGTCCTATCTTCTGGTTTCAGTGTAGCTCAACCCACAGTCTATTTCTATCTGACCATGTGACTGGAGAACACGTTTTCAAGCTCTTCATTGTATCAAATACTATTAAATGATGAACTCTTGACACCTTCAGTGTGTTTCCATTCCACCTCAAACAGATGTTTGTTTCTTCTCACATTCATGTAGCTTCTTGACAGACAACAAGGCTCACGGTGGCCATGACTATTGGTGCTGGGTCAGCCCAGCCTTTCTTGAATTCTCCTTCGCCACCAGTTATTTTCAACTGCGCCACACTTCAAGCCCTTTCCATTCACAGGGTTCAAGTTTGCAAAAGTGCACTGCGGAACATCCAGATTCTATACATTCCTATCTATATACATCAGCGCATCGACGCAATCTTTTTACTACGTAGCCAGCCTCAGGTTTACTTCATCTACTTGCATTACAGCATCTGTACAATTGTAAAATTACTGCATTTTCTTCAGTGTTTCTTCGGACGAGCATCTTCATTTCGATCCCGAAATGCTGCTTAACTTCGACCCCTCTTCTTCAGGTCTTATAGAATTTCTATGTTCTTTCTCCATTTGTATCTTTTCTGGGTGCGTGAGTTCTGCTTCATATGATATCACCAGTCTTCTTTCTTATTCATACTTCTTCTGGGACTTTTTCCAGAAGACCATTATTTCTTCGTGAATGCATACAGGGTTTCCTCAGTGGATACCTTGTCTCAAGAATTCTTTGCACTATAGGCATCCTAACTTGTTCGGCGCATGTCGCAATTTCCAGTTCCCAACATTTAGGCAACATGGGGGAGGGCCTTCTGGTAAGGGCATTTGGCTCTTCCTCTACAAGTCCCTGTTGAAGCCTTCCATATGTTGGAATGTTGGAAAATTGACCTTGCTTTTTCTTTATGCTATTTTAGCTACCTTATATTTATCTACCTCACAATGTTTGGTCCTAGTTGCCTCAAAGTTGCATTTAAACATTGTTCATTTTTTATTTGTATTGAAATTTCTCTGTGTTTTGATATTACATTTAATAAGGTATAGTGGCCAGTTAGGTGGGTTTTAATGGTTTTATCAGCCTGCTCCCGAGTCAAGTGCCTGAAGTAAAGCGAGGTGCTCTTATCAAGGGAATAGGACTGATAACAGCCATTACAGCCAACCAAATACTGTTGATACAACATTATATAACTGGTGAACACTGATTACATTTGGCAAATAAAAGTAAATGCAAGCAATAAAATAGAAAAAGTTCCATGGCTCACCCTCACACGACTCTGAGTGATTGTGATGTTCTGGACAGAGGTGGGTGATATGGGACACTGGAGCAGGAGCAGAGAGGATGTATTAGGAGGCTGGAGATGAGTGTGGGCACTGGCGAAAGGTCAAGCAAGCATTGCAAGAGGAGAGGGTGTGCCTGTAAGACAGTATCATGGTTAAAAGCCAAACAGGGACCTTTGGGTGCATGCAAATCCCCCCAAATAAGGCAGAATCTGGAAGACCCTGTAAAGTAAGGAAGGCTGCACGGGCCAAGCTGGTCAGGATGGCCGGGCAAGGGATCATGTGCAATGTGTGGCAAGAAATGTTTGCGAGAGAGAGGAAGAGAGGAAGAGAGATAGAGAGAGAGAGAGAGAGAGAGAAAGAGAGAGAGAGAGAGAGAGAGAGAGAGAGAGAGAGAGAGAGATGGAGAGTGGAGAGAGAGTGGCTGTGTGCTTGGGCAAGAGAGGGAGGAAAACAAAGAAAAGGGAGGGATGTATCAAACAGCTTGGGGCAGAAAAGCGATCTCTGAACAAGAGAGAATGAGGAAAAGGTGGGGAGGGGATATGTGAAATCAAAAGAAACAGCACAGAGGACACAGGGGGAAACAAGAGAAGAGATAGAGAATAGAATCATGTTTTGTATTTCTTTTTTTAAAAGAAGGGAAACAGTTTAATTGGAACAGAAGCAGAAAGGTCATGGTGCAGTGGGAGAAAGTGGCATTCATAGAGGAGATATTAGAAAGGAGAGATGTCAAATGTGATATGGATGCTGTATAAGAGCGGCAGGGAAGGGGCCACATTAATGGCTTTCAGTAACAGTGATGCAAAGCTATGTGCGGTAGATGTGAAGTCCTAGTGGAGGAGAAGATGTAAGACTTCTGTCAAGGGTGGACTGGCCTATCGACTGTTCGGCCACCTGACTGAATGAGATTGGTCATCTGAATTGCTTAGTGCGGTTTTGTAAGCCAGTCTGGGGCTGGTTTATAAGTGCTTATAAGCACTGACAATACATCAAGGTTTTTGACCTAATAGTCAGGTAACATTATGTCTCCTGCCACCTTGCCGGCCCGGATAGATGCATGCATTCATGTGCACAGCAGGTGCATTCATCAAAGAAAGTTAACTCTTAGCTTCTAAGTGTTCACTTTGCTTTGATGAATGCACCAGTATCACAAAAAGCATGAGGCAGTGCGTGCCCCAGCCATACCCCGACGGGCAGCGTGGTGCAACCAGCCAGAAAACAACAGCGGCTACCTGCAGGCCTAGGAGGCATTCCCGCCCCCGCTCAGGCCACACGCGCTCTCTCATTAAGAACAACAAATGCTGGGGGTGGGACTTCAGGCTGACTCGTGTGAGCTGACTAAGCTGAGTCTGTAGAGTGAGCATGCTTTTGCACTTAGTTTGCAGACCTGCCTGGAGTGGGCTGGCGAAGCTGGCCTGGGGCTGCTGTCTGCCTGACTCCTGCCTCGAGGCAGACCGAACCAGCCAGGGGGGCCTGTTTGGCTGTTGCTATGCCAGGCCCTGGTAGCCATTCATGCACCCAGCATGTGACGCACATCCTGTTGTGCACATTGGTGTGCCAAGCTGCTTGCCTGGCCCAACCAAAGCCTGTCTGGTCTGGAAACAGAATTTGTGCTTGTGGATTGGCGTTCTATTAAGTACATGCAGATACAGTAAGTAAAAAGTGAACAAAACATGACATTGAAGGGGATGGGCCGGGGTGGGTGGGACTGAGTCAAGTCAGTCGAATCAGGACTGGGAGGGTGCAAAAACAACTTGTGCACTTTCTGGAAATTTGAATTCTGTAAGTGCAAGATTCCTTCAGTACGGCATCGTACAGCACCATGGCCTTAAACACCATTGACCCGATTCATGGGAATGTGTGCAGAAATCCTGCAAGAGCCACGTGCCGAGAAGGACCCTGTGTGAGGGTGTGCACAGAATTAAAAATGTGCACCCGGTGTATTCATGGAATTGTTCGCGTAAAGTACCCATATTCGCGAATCCCAGCCGGAACGCCCACGACATGCTCACACGCAAAGCAAAAACTGCCAGATCAGCTACCTTTGTGCACTCCCCTGGGCGCGAATACACATAACCTTCAAATAGTGTGTGGGGTCCCCCGCTAGTAGACCTGCATCTTGGGGACCCTGCGCAGGGTCCCCCGTAACTTTTCCCGGCACTCTGACAACCTGCATATGAAAAATTGTAATTCAGTCTAAACTCTGAAAATGTGTGTGCAAACCCCTGTAAACCGTTGCTGCAAGCTGCTACACTGCTTACGCGCACCCTTATGTTACATTGGAAAACCGGTTGAGTGCATGCACCCCGAAATCCACCATGTAATCCCACCTCCTCGATGCATATTCTATGTGCAAGTGTACTTATACCTGCCTCCGGGTGGTGGATCGTCTGGAGGATTTGTGTGGCCATTTCCCGTGGTTGCGCGATCGAAGCAATGAATATGCATCGTTCCGCGCAATAGTGGGCGTGCGAGGGACTGCTTGCAGGCCGTCCCTCGGAGGGCCCACTTTTTCACATGTTCTTCCCCATTTTTGGTGGTGCGCCTGCTTGCCAGCCCTCTGTGCAAGACACGCCCACGCTTTGAGTGGAGTCTCACGCAAAGCCCTTGACAGCTCACACAGACGTGCTGACAGAGCAAACTGAACGCAAGTCCAGGAAAAGTACTGCACATTCGATTCCATGAATCCACAAAGGGGGATTTGCATGCATTTGCACACGGAAGTACCCTATTTTCCCCGTAGATAATTCCATGTATCGGGCCACAAGGGTCCCATTGTTTGGGAAATCATTTCTGCAACAAGTAGGGGCCTTGTGTGTGTTCTTGAACGAAACATCTCTTCATGGCGCTTCTTTTGTCAGTGCAAGGAAACTATCACGGCCAACAGGCAGGCTTCTTTAGTAAGAAGAATCGGGGGCGTCATTGAGTGAAGAAATAACATGTGAACCGATATTTCAACAGCACTGAAACTTTATTGCAGTCACGAAAAGGACCCGTGCCGTATGAATTAACGCTATACAACAATCAGCTGTTGCATATGTGCAAATAAAATGGGCCACTTAGTATACAGGGGGTTTCAGCAGGGCTAGCCTTTTTCTAAGCGTTCCCAGGTTTGCACAAAATGAAACCGTGGCAAGGCAGGATCCCAGGATTTCCCCAGGATAACTCAATGGCCCTCATTACAACTCAGGCGTTAAGGGTTTAACGGCGCCGTCGGCACCATTAACCCTTAACGCCTGATTACAAGTGTCCCTTTCTAACGCCTGCTTTTAGCAGGCGTTAAAAATCCAACCCGCAAAGGGACTTTGGAGCTAATTACGTCACTGTAATTGTACGGTGCCGTAATTAGCGCCTTCCCCATTCCCATTATGCCCTATGGGGGAAAAAAAAAATGGGAATGGGGAAGGGCAAATGGTGAATGGGGAATTACCGCCCCACTCACCTTGGAATGGGGCGGTAATTCCGCCATCCACCATGGCAGAATCGTAACCTTAGCGGCATTGACCATGGTGCTAATAGCACCATTGTCCTCCGCCAAGGTTGTAATGAGGGCCAATTCGTCCAAATGCGGTGGCTGGGGTTAGCAATCTGTCGCCTGGTTCCTCACCGCAACTTAGCACTGTTCGCTCATACTGTTTTAAGCTTTCGGCCGAGGAGCGGACGTTTAAAGGGCAACGAATGTAGCCACACCATGACCCAACGAAAGCCATGGTTTAGCTGTTCAGTTCGACCTGTAGTCTAACAGGTAAAAGAAAAAAGAAGTAAAATACATACAAAGGGCCTAATTAAGACTACAGCGGTAAACGTGCCAGTAAAACCGGCACAGCTGCTGCCGGAGTCATTTTTTTACAGGCGCCCGGGAATGGCCAATTACTGGGTCATTACGGCCCTGCCGGACCTGATAATTGCCCATTCCTGGGCGTTGGTAAAAAATACTCGCCATTCCCCTTCGATTCCCATAGGGCTCAATAGGAGTGGGAAGGCCGAATGCACCGGCACCATACGAAATGGTGTTGGTGCATCCGGCATGGCTTGCTCACGGGTGCCGGACCGCCCGCCAGGTCAGACCTGGCGGGCGGGAAGGCACCCGCAAGCAGAACTTGTAGTTTGCTGGTACGGTGACAACGGTACTGGCAAGCTTGCCGGTACCGTTGTTGCTGTACCGGCAAATTTGTAATGAAGCCCAAAGAGATGAAATCTGACAATATAAACGTTTATTGTGTTGAAATGCTACAATAGGCCCTACTCAAGTTTCTACTCAGCAAGCGGCAACAAAAAGGTCCAAAGGAGCTTTTAGCCTCCAAACACTGTATGCAGTAATACAAATGACACTCTACCTATAGCCCTCCCCTAGTTTGGTAAAAGCAGCATTCCATTTAAAATATGTTTCTGTAAACTCCCCAAAGTGAACAGGAACTGTGGGATTTCATCACCTGCTGAGTTGGGTGCCATGCCCTGGCATAAAGTCTGTGTTTAGCATTCTTTCAGGTGTCTCTAGGTCTGCTACACCAACAATATGTTGGGGACCTGGGCTTTTTCTGGAGGCCCATTGCCTTTATTAGAAGGACACTAAGATGGAGAGAGGTGGGCCCTAGTATATCAAGTGTGACTTTTCTTTCTTAGAGTTGGATATTATTTCAAGATGGCCGCAAGCTACAGAATAGGTTGATCCCTAATGTTGGCTGTGTTGCATGCAGGTGGTGGCAGACCTTGGCAGATGTGGTTGATGTCGACAAACCTGCCTGCATTGCGATTATGCCATCTTCAGTATGCTAAATTGGGACTTGTGGAGCATGGTGGGTAAAAGTATTTCACTGTGTTGAAGAGTAATTCTTGTGATGTGAGTTCATCTCAGTTATAATGGTCTCATAGCGGTTGTGGGTATTCAGGAAAATAAGGGCCGTTAGACATTATCAGAGTTGTATGGTCGGGACTTCCAGTGTTATTAAGTAGGGGTTTTTCCAGTCATGGCCTGTTTGTGAGCCTTCACTCGATGTTCCTGGATTCAGGCTAGATGCATCCCTTAACCTCTCAAGGCTCAATGTTGACTGTTCCACATTTGGGAACCTTTACTGCAGGTTTCAGGATACAGTGCAAGACCTCTGGCGTCACACACACACGCACTGTTACCCAAGGTTCTAGGATGCAGCACACCATTTATTTCCCACACCACACAATATTAAGTTTTGACTCTTACACACTGGTAGCTTTCACTAACTGTTCAGGGTCTAGCACCAGTTCTCCCTTTAACAGGGATTTATCTTTGCTGTTGTGTGCTCGCAAAAAGGCACTGCAGGGTTCAGGGCATGCGGTGTTGCAAAGCTTCTGCAGAAATTACAGCTTACACTTGGTCTTCTCCCTCCATCATTGCCCCCATCCTTGAGTTCCCTGACCCGCTAACCACTTTAGACGTGCTAAATCTGTCACCCTGACCCCCAATTGGGTTTGCCACTTGACAATGGCCTCCTCTCTCTCAGAGACCATTGCACTGCACCACCATTATCCGTCTTTGCCGGCGCTTGGCCTTGGAGTTTCCCTTGCCTTCATCGATTACAGCTCGAGTGTCTGACATCAAGCAGAGAATTCTCAGGGCATCCCCAGCATCATTGTCACAAGATGCTTCAAATTGACTTGCATTTCGCTAGTCTCCACCCCCTGCTCCTGTCCAGTCGAATTTTCTCTCTGGTCTTTTGGCTTTTTTAGTTTGGGCCATTAGGTGGCACTAAAGCGCCACCTAAACCTGAAATTATTGCATTGGAGTACAGATAGGGAGAAATGGCATATGAGAAGGCACACAATGCATGTAGGTGTTGTTTGGTATTTGCCTACCCATTCATTGATGATGGCCATGCTAATCCCCATAGCCATTCTCACCCAGTTATTGCCCCTACCCACCCAAAACACCTTCTCATGGAAACTCTTTGAGCTTACTTTAATCAAGCCTTACCATCAAATGTTGCACTCGAAGCGCCTGCCAATATTTTTTTCAAAGCAGTCTTCTGAGAGTTAATGACTTAATTAGAGTTGTAATGGTGCTAGTTGTGTAATAAAAATGTCTTAACCAGGTCTGTCGTCACCCACTCTTCACGGAAGTCCTGTTAAAAACGAGCATTGAGGAAAATCAACAATCTTGGCTTGCCTATAAGTATTAGCCATTTGCCAGGCACTTCTTGTAGATGCCCAGGTACTCGCACCATTTTGCACCCACTACCATCAATAGCCAGATAACACTACTATGTCAGTGCCTGGTCCATGCCTACACAAAAGCCAAAACTGTTAGCTTTGCCAATGCTCGTTTCCCTTTCCTGCAGACCTGCAGTCTGCATCATGCAAGCTGAGACATTTTTGGCAACTAGCGGATCCTCATTTTAAGTAAGAGAACTCTGGCACGCGTTTTATTTCTCTGTCCACAATATGTAATTTTTTTGTTAGGATCTGGTCGTCCATTGGATGGGCTTGCACGTTGTTCCTTTCATCAATTAACCAGGATCTGGGCTGAAGGTCTGTCAGCCTCACTCACAGTGGTATTCAAGGTCTTTATCATTGGTGCCTGTATTGCCCCCAAGAGTGGCATTTTCTGTAAAGTCGGGAACTGACACGATGCACGGATAAGAATCTGAGGGCCACTTGTTTTTAGGCGACTGGCGGCCCCTTTTTTTTAGGTGCCCGGACCTATTTCTTTTCTCAGTCCGACCCTGCTCCTTGTCTCTATTTTTTTGGGAGGGGCGCCAGTAAGCACGCTCTGATTATACACTCTTATCTCTGTTAATGTGCAGAATTTTGCAGCATTCCAAATTAGTATGGTTTCTCCTGTAGAGCTTCATGCCAGATTCCTGCAGCTTCTAAGAGCTTCAATCAAATTAACACCCCATGTAAATATAGTCCTGCCTCCACAAAATGATTTAAAAAGCAGTGGCCCCCAATGGAATTCTTGGGGCTCAGCAGATGTCGTTGTCAATATCTCTCTTAGCGTTTGCAAAACAAAATCAATTCCTGCTTAAACGTGTATTCAAATCGTATTCTATATAGCATTATGATATCATCCTGTTGTTCTATTGATTAGTTTTGGTATGTCAATAATTGTGAAAGGATTTCTAAAAAATAAATAAAACAACAGAGAGATCAGGATGAGGGCACTTAGTGGTCAGCTTGTTAGGATTAGAAGGAGAATCAGATTTCACCATGGTTGCAGGAGGGAGAAAATAACAGTCAAGCCATGCATCCAATGAGAGATCTCCCGGCACACAGAATGTATTTATTTATTGGTCTATTATTTATATAGCGCCAAACAGGCAAACCGGCGGGCATCAGGGCACCTACAGAGACATACAACAAAGAACAGCCCTCAATAAATCCTGGCGGCAAAACACATGAGCCTACGAGAACTTTTGGCCAGAATGTGGCCATTTCCGGCCACATTCTGAAAAAGCTGCAGGATCCCAGGGGACAGAAGAGGTCTAGGTTACAGAATGGTAGATAGAGAGCAAACAATTTTGCTGAGAGAGATCTGGGAGCATAACGATTGTCAAAGAGAGCACTGCTGAATAGAAGAGACTGTTGCAATTTCTTTGGTTCAACGCATTCCAGGTGACATTTTGCTGAAAAAACGGTCGCATTGTGACGAGGGCTCCCAGCCCTCCGTCATCGTGATGAGGGGAAGGCCTACATTTGGGCCAAGAAGAAGGGAAGTGACGTTGGTCTATGGAGGGGGCAGGACAAGGGAAAAGGCAGTTGAGATACGTTGGGTGTGGAAAAAAGAAGTGTTGTACCTTGCACCGGCCCGCGTATTTGTCTTCATTGTAGTTAGGCCTTCCCCCACCTGAATGGTCCTCGAGGCAGGCACGGCCCGAATGAACACTGGCAACGAGGAGGCCCAGCTAGATTCAAGACTCGATCTATGATGTGCTCATGAGGGTGCTAGAAGAGCTGCATGTTCACACGCCCCAGCGGCTCTGTGAGGAACGCTGCCAGCCTGAGGTGGTGTTACAAAGAGGGTGCTGTCGGGCACAGACACTGCGCATCGGCACGCCTCCAAACACATGTGGATGAGACACCACAATGAGAAGGGTGCTGTTGGGCATGGTTAAGGTGCGTCAGCACGCATCCTATCACATGCGCATTGAAGCAGATTGAAGCTCCAAGGTACGGAAGGGGAGGGACAGTGAGAAGTTCCAGCGGAACCCTTGTGTCATGCAGGGAGAGCCCACAAGGGGTTTGCCTGAAACCCTGCCAGCCGAGGAAAGTCTAAGGAAAAAAAAACACACAGCAAGCACAAAGTGGCACTAGCCATTGAGAGCCCACAAGGGGTTTGCCTCACACTTTGCCAGCCCCAGAAAAGCCACAAATAAGCAAACAAAAAGTGGCACAGCCCAGAGGGCCCCCGGTCACCACCCCAGGTGCAAAGACCAAAACCGGCAACAAACACCCCAAGGTAAGCATGGAGCACACCCACGGAAATCCCGCCCCAGCAAGCAAGGCTGGTGACAACCAGTGGCCAGGAGGGCACAAAAATAAAGCCTCCCCACACAGATACACTAGGGTACAGTGCTCCTACAGCACAACAGTGACAACATCATGTCAGGGGATGATGTAGCCCCCACATCCGGAGGCATTTGGGCACTGAACAACAGCACAGCGAAACAGCACAGTCCAGTCCTCATGCTCCAAGTTAATGACATTCCCCTGGAATTCCTCATAGATACGGGGGCGACAGTGAACATCATAAGCAAAGAAGCCAACAAGCCGCTTCAGCGACCCCCGAAGCTCAAGCGATCCAATGTTGATATTTATCCCTACGGATCAACCACACCACTGCCATGCAATGACGTCATCACCACCATGTGCACCCACAAAGCTCACACAGCAGAAATACCACTGCATGTACTCAAGCCCAAAGTGAACAGTGGGTGCATTCTCAGCTTTAAAACAGCTGTGGAAATGGATCTTGTACACATTGTATACCAGTTGATGGCCCACAAATACTTTGTGAGGCCAGAAGTCATTGAGACACTGTTCCAAATATTTTCAGAGGACTGGGAAAGCTTAAGAACAGGAAAATCCAATAGCACATTAACCCAGACATTAATTCGGTAGCCCAATACTATAGGGGCATACCCGTTAACATACAATGTCAAGTTGAAAAAGAAATCTACAAACTACTGAAGCAACACGTCATCAAACAAGTGACAGAACCAACCCCCTGGGTTTCTCCCATAGTTCCCATTCCCAAAATGTCACCGTACGGCTCCATCCAGCTATGTCTGGACATGAGGAGGGGGAACAAAGCCATTGGGTAAGAAAGACACCAAGCACCCAGGATAACAGATATGATCCACCTATTACATGACACAACATTTTTCTCCAAGTTGGACCTCACAAAAGGATACCACAATTTTAAATTGCCCATGAATCACGATACATAGCAACCTTTGTAACCAAAGGTTTATTTCAGTCCAAGCATCTCAGTTTTGGCATCTCGTCCTCTGCGGAAATCTTCCACTACAAGATCCACAAAGTGATTTGCCATGCCCCCAACTCTCTCAAATACTCAGATGATGTCCTCGTATTTGGTAAAACCAAGAAAGAGCATGACACGGCCCTTCACAGAGTATGCACAGCACTTGAAGACGCAGGTCTAACTCTTAACAAAAGCAAATTTGAATTTTTCGGACACATATTTCCAGGAAAAGGAATTTACCCTGACCTGGACAAAGTCGCAGCACTGAATACTGCCCGGAAACCTCAGTCTGTCACGGAGCTCCGCTCATTTTTGGGGCTTGCAAGCTACTATTCAAGATACCTCCAGGACTATGCAACGATCAGCAACCCCCTCCGTCTCCTCACATGCAAAGATCAACCCTGTGTGTGGTCTACAGAATGCCAACAGGCGTTCGAAAACGTCCGAGATAACATCTCGAAAGCCAAGGACATGGCATATTTCAACGCAGAAAGAAGAACAGAAGTAATTGTCAATGCCAGCCTTGTGGGACTAGGGGCCATTCTAACTCAGCAAGACACTACGTATCTGGGCAAAACATTCATAGTGGTCTATGTAAACAGAAGCCTTACACACACAGAACAGGCATACTCACAGGCCAAAAAGGAAAGCCTGGCAGTCGTCTGGGCTGTGAATACTTCCATCTCTTTTTATACGGAAAGGCTTTCACTGTCATCACAGACCACCAGCACTCCTGACGATCTATGGTGACCTAAGAGCAAGAATGCCGCCAAGAATAAAACAATGCGGTTTGAGATTACAGGACTACTAATGACATCATACACTGACCGCGGAAAGAAGATAACCGAGCCGACTACCTGTCTTAAAACCGCATGGGACCGGCACAAGGCGGCCCCTCCATCACAGATGCGTACATCAACCACGTGATCCATCACCTGCAGCCCCAGCCCATGGACTGGACCACCCTTGTGAAAAAATGGAGCAGGATGCCACACTTGTGATTGTGGCTCACTGCATTAAAACTGGAAAAACAAAATACCTAAAGGATCAGGCCAAATGGGAAAAAGACCAGGTACGAGATGACATAATATGTCAAGAGCTTATCAAGGACGAGTTAACTCTAATAGATGACCACCTCATCATGAAAGGGTACAAAGTAGAGATACCAAAGGCATTCGGAAAAAGGACTGTTATGCTGACGCATAAAGGACACTGGGGGATTGTTTCCACAAAACATCTCCTGAGACAGAAAGTATGGTTCCTCAAACTAGACACCATAGTAGAAGACATCATAGGCCGGTGCACCATCTGCTCTCAAGTGGCCCAGCACCCTCACCTCAACCCATTGCAGATATGTACTCTTCCAAGAGCAGTCTGGGAAGGACTGGCCATGGACTTCTTTGGTCCAATACGAAATGGAGCATACGTGTTCATATTAATAGATGAACACTCATTTATAGACGAACACTTGCATTTTCCAGACGTGCAGCTAATAGAATCCATGTCAGCCACTTGTGTCATTCCAGCACTAAACTGCATGTTATCACCATACGGAATACCCAGAGTCATAAAGTCTGACAATGGCCCTCCTTTCACCAGCCGGGACTTTGAGAATTTTGCACTCTATATGGGCTTCCAACACATGAAATAACACCACGATGGCCTCAAGCCAATGGCATCATCGAGAGATTCATGGAAAATGTCAAGAGAACACAGCAAATAGCAAACATCCTCAATAAGTCATTTGAACAAGCATTTTATCAGTTACTACGTGATTACCGACACACCGCTCACAGTAGCACAGGAGTCTGCCCCTGAGATCTCATGTTCCAAAGAACTGTGCACA
This sequence comes from Ambystoma mexicanum, assembly GCF_040938575.1. Taxonomy (NCBI): domain Eukaryota; kingdom Metazoa; phylum Chordata; class Amphibia; order Caudata; family Ambystomatidae; genus Ambystoma; species Ambystoma mexicanum. Next base: position 1,137,962,944 of record NC_090927.1, read on the forward strand.
CACGATTACCTGAAAATGATGAAAAACAGCACACAGGGCCGTTAGAACAACAGGCCAGGGCTCAAGACCAGGAAGAGAAGAGGAAGATGAAAGACCAAGCAGACTGCCGGCAAGGAGCACAAGAATGTGACATAGAAATAGGAGACCAAGTACTCGTGCGTCAGCCCAAAAGGAGAAAATAGAACCCTCCATTTGCACTAGAACGGCTGGTCATGACCAGCAAAAAAGAAACCACGGAAACCGCAAGTGGGGAAGAACACCAATCCATAACGCGAAACTCCTCACATTTCAAGAAACTCCCGGACACAACACCACTGACATGGGAATTGTCTCGAAGCATCCAGAGCGACCTGTTCTGGGATGACTCCTTCTTGGGCAATAGTGAGCAATCCGAGGAAGAGGCCAGCAGTGGAGAATCGGATGATCCATCACAAGGCAAGACTCCCAGCTTGCAGACGTGACCTCAGCGAGGCCGCATTAAAACCTCAGAGCCTCATTGAGGAGATGGGGTAACCTGCAAGATGAGCCGGCGTGCAAAATATGGCAGAGATGTCACAGTGACGAGGGCGCCCAGCCCTTCCTCATCGTTTTGAGTGGAAGCCCACATTTGGGGCAAGAAGATGGGAAGTGACGTTGGGCTAGAGAGGGGGCGGGTCAAGGGAAAAGGTAGTTGAGATATGTTGGTGTGGAATAAAGAAGTGTTGTACCTTGCACTGGCCTGCGTATGCTTCTTCATTGTAGTTAGGCTTTCCCCCGCCTGAGTGGTCATCGAAGGGGGCATGGCCCGATTGAACACAAACACATACAGACTCACGGAATTGGATAGAATATTTATTATGAGATAAAATAATACACACGAAAATGGAACAGATTGAGGGTGTAATTCTACATCCGAACAATGCCCAACCAGCTTCCAGGGAACCCTACCTGTACAACAAAGAACTCGAAGGACAGCCGCAGAGGAATTTTGTGAACCGTGAAGGTCATCTTGCTACAGTCCTGAGTTTCCACTGGTGTCTGCAAAACATACTAGCATATATGCTACTGAAAACGTCTGCAGAAGGTGTCATCTTACTTCACCTTTGAATATGACAGGCTTTGTGGCCTTACACTCTCAAAGATGTTTACAAAACTATCTCCAGTCAGCACCATCCGGCCTACGTACCAAAACGTCTGCAGGAAAAAAAAAAAACAATATGCCCTCTGGTACAGCAGAGACAGGAGTTAAAAACGGAACATTGCTTTTAATAAGTAGCTTGTGAACACACGTTTAGCACTGATTTTAACCATCAAAGTACCATAATATCCCAATTAAGCAAGAATGCAAATTGTTGGCAGCTAAACAACAGGCCTGGCAGCAGTGTTAAGGCCTTCTGCACACCCATGGTTCACAATCGACTTGCCAACTTCTAGTGTTGTAGTATGGCAATAATGGTGTCAGTGAAGGTCTTGCATATATGCGAATGGTGTGCTGTCCTGAGTGAAACATGGGCATTACTGTGGGTAGGGGGCCTTTAACAGACTGCACAGCCTACCCCCAAGGCCATTATCACCATTAAAACCCTTGCACAGGGGGGCTGACGGACGGTGGGGGTGTCAAAATGGAGTGCGCAAAAGGAAAAAACACTAAAAACAGAAGGGGTGTGCATGGTGACATGTCATGCACACAAGCTGTGCGTGACAGCATCACGACAGGTAGCGTTGGGAAAGAAGGACAAGCACAGCAAGGAGAAGGCGGCTCAAGGATGGAAGATGTAAGGGAGGAGCAGTAGTGTGGGAAGATGTGTTCCGGGTGCAGAGAAGCAAGTCATGTGGGAAAGAGTATTACATAAGTCCAGTGGTGAGAGGGAGGCGAGTCAGACAAGAAAATGGCAGACCAAAGGTGGTTGTTATAGAATGTGGGCAATATGGGCGTGTCCTGTCAGATAAACCCTGCGTTCCCTGCTATGTGATTGGAAAGTTACAAATTCAAGGTGCCAATTAGCATTGCTTTCTCTTCTTGCGTGCAGTTAAACGGAGCATCGAATAATGTAGGGACAATGTGGACCCAGGCTGTGAGAGCCAGCGGTGCGGGTTGCAGACTCTTGATCTAGCTCAAAGGCTAGAGTCACATTTGAAAAGTGTTGCTAATATGGTCCATCTCAATTTCCTATTTTTGATACAAAAGACACAAACTTTTGTACTTGTGAAAACCAGCTGTATTTGACTTACCATAAGTCACTTAAGGCAACCAATGCCAAGAAATGCTAAAACTGCCAATGTGTTTCGGACATAATGTTCATCATCAGGGCTAAAAGCTGTATAATGTTGCATAAATGTATCAAACCAACACAAACCAGTTGGTCAAATATAAACAACGTTTGCCAGCCAACAAGAATATGTCAAGAAAAATCACTTCAAACTGTGACATAAATAAGTATCATGCCATCACCAACGCTATCATATTGGGTTACAGTATCCAACACATTCAATGTTGCACATATTTGTAAACAACATTTTGATCAATTAGTGCATACACACAAATAAGTTGTCAATATTGGTTCCAGTTCAATCAGAGTACATAGCTACAGTGTTGCGAATGGGGAACAAGAAGGAAAAAAGAAAGAAAAGGAAAAGAAGTTAGGGTGTAGATGTGTTATAGCATGTATCATCTCTAAGTACATCATGGGCACTAAATATTATTCAGTCTAGCAACAATCTTGTGCAGTCCTGAGTGTAGTGCCTGCAAAGCCTCCATATGACAAGGCTAAGGCATTCCTCAATAGTAGTACCAACCTAGGAGAGGCAGGGTGTATCAATACACTGAGGTCCATAGATCCAGACCTTACCCAACAAAACCACTTGACGTGCAAAAAGCATGATTCCTGCATACACATATTTTGCCAAACCAAAAAACATCTAACTTGGCAAAAGCTGGTCACAATCTGTAATGCGTGCCAGTCTGACGCTTATGGTTGATACGGCTAAATGTTCAATGAGAAAGGGACTTCCAAACTCCAGCGCACACTGGTGCAGCTGTTCGTATGGAATGTAGGAGATTCCCAAACCGAAACTCTTAAAAAGAGTGGAGAGTATAAGCTTTAATATAAAAGCTGTAGGACTTTCGCGAAAGTACTGCTTGGGTGATCTGTCCTCTTACCTGTTCTCCCATTATCTGTGCATTATTCCCCTCATCCTGCATACAATTTCCATATGATTGGTCTTGGGAGGATAGCTCAGGGGCAATGTGCTCACCTTGGAAGCAAGACGACATGGAGCAACACAGGTTCGATCCCCTCGTCCGCGCTTAGAAACCTCTGGGTATTAAGCACGTTATAAATAACCTATCATATCATAGTGAAGGCATAGGAGAGGGTAACTCCACTTCCCTGAACTTACTATGCACCAATTGTTAACCTTCAGAAATTGACACAGCCAATAGGCGATCAGCCTGTTAAAGGTGCGTTAATGGAACATGATTATTGCCACCAATGCACCCCCCACCCCCAAATAACCTATGATGTGAACACAATACAATACATTTGCCCACAAATGTCATTTGGATCTCAGCTGAGAAGCAACCTTTTATGGTTGGAAACCATCTAGTAGGGCACACGCTATTTTCTCCTGCTCTAACTTGTGCTGATCAAAACACAAGCCACACATCATTCATCATTCTAGGAAGTCTGCTTGCACCATGTGTGTATGTCTGCAGATAAGCCACTGGAGTGATGTACTGTAGGCAAGTCATTTCATTGAAATGAAGATGTGTCCGCTCCACATGCCATCTCCAGGGAGGATTGCAGCAGAGCAGTGGCTGCACCTGTCGTTGGGGTAGAGTGTTAAAGGATGATGCTGTATAATCATGTCTGTGATACATTATAATCATCAGGAGGAAATTACCCTCTTGAAAAATTCCAGAGTCGTTTACAATACCTGTAAGAATAAGGTAATTGCAGGCGCCGGGGATCCAGAGGAAAACTGCGACGCTAGTCATTAAATACAAATTAGGCGCGAGTCGTCAACAATGGCTGAAGAAATGAAGCTCATAGGGTGCAATCATTCTTCCGGCTTTATTATTCAGACTGGCCGGATGTCATCAGTAGCATGCTTGATGCACAGGGAGGCTGTTTAATCCAGTATACTATTAAGGCATTGGTAATAAGCATGGGAAAGGCTTGGGCTGCTTTTTCAGACTAAACCATTTTTGTGTTTTCCCGCTGGAACGAATGCATTTGTGAGTAGCCAATCTACACAATGCTTTCATTTGCTATGAATCTGGAGCAAGCAGATGAAATACGTGAGCACTCCCCTAGATAGGGGTCCAAGTGAGAGCCCTGAGGGCATCTTCCTTAACCAATAACTTGTGAAGGAACATTTAATGGAATCTTACAAATGTTTCGACAATCGATTTCTTTTTTAAAGGTCGCATAGGGGTGTACTCTCGTATGCACGTCTTCAAAAAAATGCATTGGAATATACAAAAGATACTATGAATTTTTGGAGGTATTTCATAAAAGTTCACAAAGATTCTGACAGCGACCGCACGTGCCTATTACATCAACCATAATCGGTTACCATGACCTTGACCCTAGCAGCCCTGCCATCCCGCCAGCTGCCAGTTTGGCATACTAGCTGTCTGAGCTGTCCCAGGATCAATTGCAGAATCCAATGTCCAGTCGGACTGTCCAACGCCCATGACTGGGCTAAATATCCATTCAATGAGCAACCTGAGGGGCCACCCCGACTGTCCACGCCGGCATGTCCTATTGGACACGAGTGGAACCCACAACCCAGGTAGAAAATTCATAGTTCATCTTAGTTCAAACTTTTGGTCATGGTCCAAATTTATTTTTTATCCATTTTGAGGTCCCTGTCAACAATGCCAACAAAATTCAACACTCAAATAAACACACAGTATAATTATACATTCCAATCTTTATCGCTCAGTTGTAAATGGTCTATTTTCAAGTTTGGAGCTAATAACACAAACACTGCCAGCATAAGATGTTGGGAGGATGGGCTAACTTCATCCTGAGGCCCACGGGAGGCAGGTAAGATAGCCCCACACCTGTCCTTCCGCCTGCACCCCTCCCTCTTGCCCCCCCCAGAAGCCACAGCAGTAGAGAGGATAAAGGCCCAGCCATAGAGGGCCTTGGCAGCGCCTCCAGTTACACGTATGCGATTGACACACATGGACTCACGCAAGTGCTCTTTCTCCCCCTTTTGTGCACGTGGAATGCTTATGAATCTAGGTGATTTATATGGTGCAAACCTAGCTAGAGACCAGTGCAGCGGCCTACCTGCAAACCAGCAGTAATGGGGAACAGAGAAGTGGAGGACAGCGATGTAAAACTGTAATGTAAACTCTAATGCAATTGTGTAGCATGAATAGAATGTTGGCCAGAAGCAAATCGCATCATGTGATAAATATTGCGAACCATGAACCCTGAATATAACCATTGAGAACACAGTTTGTAATTATCCGCCATTTTCCTTTTCCTGAATACTTTTGGAAATATATTCTGTACTTAATGTCTACACGCGGTGCAAGGCCGCAGCTTGAACTTTGAATGCAAACAAGGCAGGAATGTGAAACCCTGCAGAAATACATTGTGTTCCTTATTCTGTAAAGCCTTGAATCTGTACATAAGCATCAACTAATCAGCAAACCAGGTGCCAGCCTATCTTCCATACACTGTTGTAGAAGGCAGTTAAATAAGAATTATATGCAGCTAAATGTGCTCCTCCATGAAAGACAGTATTTTCTCTGCTTCAGAACTGTCTGACCCTTAGCCCACGAATGTAGCGAATAGATAATGTTAGTTGGAAAGCAAGGAAATTCGCCGCGCTGGAACATGATATCCTTTCCCGTGCCAGTGTCCCATGTTCCCTAAAACAGTAAGTGTCTCTGCAGTCTTGGCTAGAAATACCTAATGTTTAGACGGAATGAAGTAAGTACATGACTTGTCAATTACTGAACTCTAGCTTGAATGTCATGCATATGTCATGTATATGGGCGGACCAAATAATGCTGTACAATGATGATGTGTTATGTATATATATATTGCTGCATTATTGATGCTCGCTCTTGTGGGATATTTCAACCCATGCCAATGCGCCCTACTACATCCCTTTGCCAATGGTGGAAAGAAAACTGCCAAAAATGTATGTGCTAAACCCTGTACGCGCCAAATCTGCAAAACTGCGCATGGTTCATAAATCACAAAAAGGCTGCATCACCCTGCCACACACAGGCAAAGTTGATGTCAACACAGAACTCCCTGCAGGAGAATGCCAGTGGGTGCTGTTACCTGTCACATAAAGCAAGGCCACAGAAGTGGGCTAAAATCCCAAAATGCCTTTAAAATACAGTTTTCCCAATCAATTGTAACCTTCAAAGTGCTGTTTTAGCGCTAAATTAAGGTATTTTCGAAAGTGAACTATTGAAATTAAAATGTGCTGAAACCACAGATCATCCAGTACAGTCAGAAGAAACCGGGCCTCCCTGCCTGACAGCTGCATAAGGAAATTAGATGTCAAACCCAGTTTAAAAGTGTTTCTTTTGAAATTTGACCATCTGCACCCAGGGGTGGGGGACAAAAAAAAGATTTTTTTTTTGCAAAACCAGAATGGGAAGGGGGGAGGGGGTGGGGAACACTAGACGCCATGGATTTTTTTGTGGAGGGTGTTGTTGGAAAGGGGAGGTTCTCCTGTTTGTAAGCATTGCTGCTCCTGGATTGGGTGCAGGGCGCTCGATCCAGGGGCAGCAATGGCCACTAGAGACCAGGGATGTGATACAATGGTGGGGGCAGGGGGGCAGCTTACTAGGTAAGCGCCCCCCTCCCCCCATGGCCCCAAAGCATGGGGCCACATGTATGGAGAACCCTGGGGGCGGATGGGTGATCATCTGCCCCCGGGGGTGGGAGCAAAAAAAACAATTAGCATGGCTGGTGTTGGGGGGAGTGCCCCCCACTGAACCATCAGGAATTTTTGTATGTAAAGGGGTTGTCCCCCCCACAAAATGGACTTGGGGTCATGTTATTCAGCCCTCCCTGCGGGCAGTTATCTGCTCTTAGGAAGGGGCAAGTCACCCCAGGGAGGGCTGCATGAGTACCCTCCCTCTTATCTGCCCCCAAGGAGGGCTGAATGAGATGCCCCCTCCTGCATTTGGGGTGGGGGGAGAGGGTCAACCCCCAGTACATTAGAACATTATCTGGGAGTGTAGGGGGCCCCTCAGCCCCCGCTAAAGGGCAGCCTGCCATGTTGAATTATTTTCTTTGTTTACTAAACCTGCCTTGGCGCAGAGGGTCACATTGGTGTGCCAATCTGGCCCCGGGGTGCGCAAACCTTACTGCCCCACCCACTGGGGGCCTGTCCCACAATTTTTGGGGGTCCTCTCCCCCCACCTCAAATGGAGGGGGTGTACCTCACGCAGCCATTTGTAGGAGGCCCAGGGAGGCCTGCATGAGGTGCCCCCGCCACCCATTTGGGGTGAGGGGGGAGAGGGCCCCCAAAAATGGTGGGACAGGCCCCCTAGTGGGTGAGGCAGTAAGGTTTTGGCACCCTGGTGCCAGATTGGCACACCACTGTGCCCCTCTGCACCAAGGGGAGTTGGGTTACCAAAGGAAAACAGTGAAAATGGTGGAACGCCTTTTAGGGGGGGCTGTGGGGCACCCCAAAGGGATGGGAAATTTTCTAATGGGATGGGGCATTGACCCCCTCCTCCACCACCCACAACGGAGTGGGTAACATGTCATGGAGCCCTCGCTGGGACCAGATATCTGCTCCCACGATGGGACGCCTGAGCCCAGGGAGGAGCGCAGGACAGTCCCCCATTATCTGCCCCCGGGGAGGGCTAAATGTGATGTGCTGCCCCTCCAATTGGGGTGGGGGTGGAGAGGTGCACCCCCCTTGACATTAGAAAATTCCACAGAGGTGTAGGGGGCCCCTCAGCCCCCGCTAAAGGGCAGCCTGCATGAGGTGCCCCCGCCACCCATTTGGGGTGAGGGGGAGAGGGCCCCAAAAATGGTGGGACAGGCCCCCCAGTGGTTTGGGCTGTAAGGTATGGGCACCCCGGCGTGAGATTGGCACACCAATGTGCCCCTCTGCGCAAAGGGGAGTTGGGTTACCAAAGGAAAAAAGTGAAAATGATGGAACGCTTTTTAGGGGGGCTGTGGGGCACCCCAAAGGGACGGGGAATTTTCTAATGGGATGGGGCGTTGACCCCCCCCCCACAACAGAGTGGGTGCAATGTCATACAGCTCTCCCTGGGACCAGATATCTGCTCCTAGGAAGGGACGCCTGAGCCCAGAGAGGAGTGCAGGACAGCCCACCCTTATCTGCCCCCGGGGAGGGCTACATGTGATGCACCGCCCCTCCAATTGGGGTGGGGGTGGAGAGGTGCACCCCCCTTCACATCAGAAAATTCCCCAGTGGGGTAGGGGGCCTCTCAGGCCCCGCTAAAGGGCAGCCTGCCATTTTGAATTATTTTTTTTGTTTACTAAACTTGCCTTGGTGCAGAGGGGCACATTGGTGTGCCAATCTTGGTGCAGGGTGCCCAAAACGTACTGGCCAATGCAATAGGGGGTGGGGGCAGTATGGGTGGTTTGGTATTTGGGTGGGCTGACACAGATAAATTATGTTTTGTTTTTCCCTTTACAGGTCTTGAGCAGTTCAAGCTTCTCCCTTGTTATGTACGTATGGATTTTTGGTTATTTCAACATTGTATAGTGGGTGGAGGGCACATTGCTATTGGGATGAGTGGGAACTGGGCCTGTAGTGTTGGTGTTCTGAAGGGAAGTGGGTGCTCTGGGGAGGTATTGGGGTGGCCAGCAATACACTTGCCGGGGTAGCGCACAAAATGCCCCGCAGTCCAGCTGAACAGTGCTGTTCCCCCTGGGAGAGAAGTTTGCCACTTAGCCATCTGTACAATGTTTTTTTTTTAGCTGGGCGTTGCCATACACCCATTGGTCTTATTTCCATTTCCTATTGTAGAGAAGGTCCCAGACATGACCTGCACCCTTGCCCCCCCATTTCGAGCTACCAGGAAGGTTCTCGCCAAGGTACGTGACGTATGAAGAGCAAATGAACCAACAGAGAGCCGCACTGAGACTCTGCCCAGTGTACATTAGAAGCTCTGTGCCTGTTGAAGCACCCATAACTAGACAATCCTGGGCAGCACGGTACCCTATCAGACCGCCATACCAGCCGCTGATACGAAATGAGAAGTGCGTTCATGCGATCCATGAGAAGACCCCAAGAGCCTTAAATGGTAGGCCAGAAGAAATGACATAAGTGCCTGAACAGACTCGCAAATGAACAAAACAGCTAACGAAGATAACACGCCAGAGCGAGCAGTTATGAAAATAGATGTAATGGGCACAGGAGAGAGACGATGTTAAAATGTAAGGAAACATGTTACAAGACAGGATGAAAGTAACCAACCCGTCAAACGTGTGTAAATAGGTTTGGAACGCAAGAAACTAAGAAAACGACACTGCTTGCTATGCTTAGTAGAATAATAGAAGCGGCATGCGCCAACTATATATCTACCTCAAGAAGCACATTATACAAGTGCAACTCCATTTTGTAAAGAAGAAATGTACCCAGGCTGCCCGAGGCCTAACAGGCCAAGTTTCACAACCCAGCCAGAACAGAGAGAAAGAGAAGAATCGAAACTCAACAGAGAGCGGCTCATGCCTGGGAAATCGAGGTCACCCAGAGAAGGAGAGGAGAGCGTCAACTCACAAGAATCAACTTCGGAGCATACTAGCTCGCCCGTGAAGGTCAAAATAAGAGAGGCCCAAGCAGGTGGCAGAGCCGAAGCAGAATTAAATACAATAAAAGCTGGAAACTGAAGCAGATTCACGGTGAACAGACACGTGACCAGCCAGGCGCGAAGAAGTGCCATCCCCTGATGTCATCCAGAACCCGAGGATGCCATAACTTTTCCTGATAAGAGGCTACAGTTCCGAGGCCATACCCAGCCAACTAATTGACACATAGCCCGAAGATACTGATTGATGGAAGGGAGGCAGGGTGAAACTTGGGACACCAGGCACCTAGGTGTCCACTCTGCATGCTGCTAATTAAAATGGGGATTTATGTCTAGGGGTGTAACCCGCCCAATGGACCAAGTTATCTAGGGTCCTATAGATCGTAGAACCTATGGGACGTCGTAGTTATAGTGTCGTCTACTACGCGTGATGTAGAGGGTTGGGCGTAGACGCCCACCCGATAAGAGTTATCCAATCCGCATGCTCTATTACCATATACAGATATAGCACCTATACTTAAGTTACCTTTCCTAACCAATTATATTGCATGACCATTTTTGTAGAGTTAGACGTCAATGATGACGAGTTTTATGCATAAAAGTTGCTGTTCAACTGAAGTTCAAGGAAGTCGGAGCGAGACAGGTGATCGCAATGCTGCTGATTCCCATTTGTTTCTCTGTTTGATGTACTTGTCATTAAACGGACTTCCATTTGCCAATTTACTGAGTCCTCATTATTGAGTCGTGTTGGAGTACGTGAATCCTGCACCCCCTGTCCTCACACGGTGCAGCTATCTTGTCTTACAAGTTCTAGAGGGTGAGCGCTGACCCATGGACCCGTCAGTAACTCCCTCCCCTCCTGAACACTATCATTGTGCAGTCCAGCCTTCCGTGGTGGTAGATGACTGAGAAGTGTCATGTATCTGGTGAAAGGAACTGAAAAATGTACAGATATCTGCCAGACAGTTTGGATGTGTTATTGATAGGCAATGCACTGAATGTAATTCTTTTATGTTTCCTTTGCAGTTGCGGCTAGTGAAAAGCTTTCGCTGACTTATGTAAGTACAACATATATTACTTGGTAATGTGGGGGTGGAGGGTTACTGTGGTGGAAGGAATTGTGGCTGCAATGTCAGTGATATGGGTAGGAAAGGTAGTGGGGAGGTTCGGGGGCCAGTGATGGGTGTGCCTTGCATTGAGGAAGGTGGCTGCTTTGCTTGAAGGAAAAGTTTAGGCGACATAAGTAGCAGCACATTTTCAAAATTGTTTCCAGTAGTTATGCAGATGGTCATTTTTTCTGAGCATGGTATGCACACTTGGTACAGAGATCATTCCTTTTACTGGAACGGTCACCATTTCTATGGTCCAATTCCAGCAGTGGTCCTAGTGAGCCCTGCCAGGGACCCCATCCTTTTGCAGTGGGAAAAGCTGTAACGCAGGGTAGCTAGAGGGGCAGGACGTTGGGGGGGTGATGTCATTGGCCTGGGTGTCCATCCCCCAGATGGATATTTTGTCCCCCAAATTCAGCAGTGGCTGCAGGATGCCCCGGCAGGGTCCGCATCCCTTCCTGGAGGGGAAAGCTGTAGTGCTGACCAGGCAGCGATGTAGGGTGGTGGTGGTTGATGTGTGTGACCTTGGCCGCCTCTCTGCCTTGGTAGTCGAGTGCCTTCAAGTTCACCAGTGGTCCTGGAGCTGTGGCCGAAACACTCACAATCAAAGTGTCTAAAGGTGCATCCATTTGTGGTAAATGTGGCACATTCTGTCAGGGTACCTATATTCAGAGAGCGTACAAAGCACACTTCCTGTGGACTTCAAATCTTCTGCAGACTAGTCACCGTGTCACAGTATAGTAGTGTAGCATGTGCAAGTCACCTTACCACCGTTCAGTGCAGTTGGTGGCCATCAGGAGTAGAAATCTTCACTGCTTACAATTGCGCCTTTACAACTGTGTTATTGGCACAAGGTGATATACTATCTTCTTCACCTCTTTCCCCTGAAAATAATGTGGCAATTATGTGTCGACCTACTGTTATCTCAAATGAGAGGTGCGTGTCCGAATGGGTGAAGTGTGTGTCTGGGATTGTTACAAGTGCCATGTGTTGGCGTAATCGTTGTGCTATTTGGTAACTGTATGTGTAGCCATAATCATGGGGGTTTTCCTGTTTCCATTTCCTAGTGAGGATGAGGGTTGTGTGAATTTTTGTCCACTCTTCTATCCAAAGGGCTGCACGACTTTTCCGAGGGCCACCTACATCTGGGTCTGGAAGGGATGGCCTTGTGGTGCATTGGTTTGGGGTCGGGGGGATGCACCTTCACCAGCTCAGAGGAGCCATCATCGATGCCCAGGCAAAAAAGGAGAGGCCCCCCCGACCTTATAGTGGTGCACCTGGGAGGAAATGATTTGCATCTGTGGGACGGAGGGGGGTACGGGAGCAGCTCACGACGGACCTTGAATGGATTGCACAGAGGTTTCCAAACACTGTGGTGGCCTGGTCCCAGAGGATTCCCAGGAGGGATTGGAGAACTCAAGGGAATGCAAGGGCCATCAACCGTTCGGTGTGGAAACTGAATGGCGAGTTCACTAGACTGACAAATGGCAACAACAGAATACGGACCATTCACCATGGCATTATCAAAGGTGATGGGATGTTTCACAGAGATGGGGTGCACCTTTCCAAAACAGGCATGGAGCTGTTCATTGGAGACATAATGGATTTTGCCCAGACGCTATTTTACGGGGGGGGGCCCAGTAACTGATGGACGTACTGGAATATGTGAAATGTGAATAAAAACGGTAGCAAGTATGTTGGCAGTGAGACTCCCACTTCTTAGCAATTGTTTGCGTTCATGGCATGTCAATGCATTCAGTATGTCTCTGCTGCTTATTTCTAAGCTACCCATCACCACTTGCATCAGCCTAAATCAATTTGCTTGGCCTTGCATTAATTGTGTCCTCGTGACCTTTCCCCTTACAACAGACACCCCTATGTGAATGAGCAAGTGTTTCTGTGCAAAGTGTGCCAGCAGTTGCCTGTAAGGGCCTGCCGTGTACTTTTCTTGTCTTCCTTGTCTGCGTCTTGATTGCTCGTAACTTTTCAACTTACCCAATCACTAATACGTTGCATGGTTGCTTCTCACCTCCATTTCCCATCCACCAGCATCCCATGGAGGAGGGCATGCAAAGCATGTTGTCTGTTTCTGAATAGGTAGTGTGGCTGCAAACCTAGTCCCCACGCTTGTATTTGTGGAAAGTTTATCAGAAGAGGACATCATCCTTAGCTTTTTTGTTGTCTTTATTTTAGGTGCAGCTGTGTTGTAGCTGTCTACCCACTTGTAGGAAAGCAGTCAGCTGGTCCTTAGCATGTCACGTGAGTGTTTGCAAAGTAGTACTCCGTTTATTGTAGCGTGCAGGGAGTATGTCATATTATATTGCAGGGGGCTGCTTCAGTTTGTGAGCAAAGTCTGGACCTTTTGGTGTACTTGTGTGGAGTAGGTTTGTGGCACTGAATACCACTCACTCTGCTACATTCCATACTTTGAGAAGCACATATACTTATTGTTTCAGTCTTCATATGGTCTTTGGGCAGTAAAGGGTTCCATAGCGAAGGTACTCATGGCTTCTCGGCAATCAATGTCTGGTGCGGAGGCTTTAGCTGCAGTGATGGAGTCTGGCTCAGAGCAAGGGACAGAGGTGAACATGCAATCTGAAACAGATAGTGCCTCTGAGGGTCAGGAGGGAAGTGATTGGGGAAGTGAGTTGGCCATTGATGAAAGTCCCTCCTCCAGCTCATCATCATCATCATCTGATGACCAAGAGGAAGAAAGAGTGCATCCACCTCTTCGCACACTTCCCACACGCAGGGACCTGAGGGGGGAGGGGACGTGCAGGACGGTCACGCAATGTGGCAGTTCCTGACATGGCGGAGGAGTTGCAGTGGGTGCCTCCAGCAATGGCTCAGCCTGTTGTGCCCCCTATTTACTGGTACATCAGGGTGCACAGTGAATACAGATGGGTTTCAGCCTATTGATTTTTTCAACCTTTTTGTTGATGAGGGGTTAATTGCAGATGTGGTTCACCAAACCAATTTGTATTCTGCACAGTTCTTGAGTTCAAGGGGTCCCACTCTGAAACCCCAGTCCAGAGCCCAAGCATGGGTTCCCACAACCAATGTTGAAATGAGAAAATTTTGGGGTCTCATTCTGATAATGGGAATTTCCCACCAGCCGTCTGTCTGGATGCACTGGTCTACTGTAGCTCCACTTTATTGCCCATTTTTTTCAGCTACATTGAGCAGAAATCGCTTTCAAGTACTGCGCCGTATGTTGCACTTCAATGACAACTCGGCAGCATTACCCAGAACTGACCCAAACTTTGATAGGCTCTTCAAACTCCAGCCATTTTTGGACCACTTCACGCACTGATTTGCAGAGGTGTATATTCCTAGCCTGAACATATCCATCGATGAATCATTGGTGTTGTATAAAGGTCGGCTACTGTTCAGGCAATACATTCCAAGCAAGAGAACACAATATGGGATCAAAATGTACATGTTGTGTGAAAGTACCACTGGGTATGTCTGCAGCATGAGAGTCTACACTGGTAAAGACTCTACCCTAAACCCTCCGGGCTGCCCAGCCCATTTAGGGACAAGTGAGAAGATAGTTTGGGATCTTCTTGCACCATGGCCCCACAGGGGTCAACATTTGTATGTGGACAATTTCTATACAGGCATTCCACTGTTCAAGGAATTGTTCAATGTGGGCACACTGGCATGTGGTACAATCCGCAGTAACTGCAAAGGCTTAACCAGAAAACTTGTGTGTAATAAGTTGGCCAAGGGACAATGTATGGCATTGCGGCAGGATGAACTGTTGGAAGTGAAATTCTGTGACAAAAGGGATGTGTACATGCTAAGTACTATTCTTGATGAAAGTACTTCAGCAGTCACTCTGCGCGGGCAGAGGCGGCAAGTGTGCAAGCCCAACTGCATTCTGGAGTACAACAAGTACATGGGTGGAGTAGACAAAAATGACCAAGTGCTTGAGTCATACCGTGCTGAACGCAAGTCGCGTTTCTGGTACAAAAAGTTAGCCACACACTTTGTGCATATGGCAACGTACAATGCTTATGTGGTGTACCGTGCGGCTACTCCACAAAACAACCTCTCTTTTTTTAACTATGAATTAGCAATTGTTCAATCTCTGGTTATGGTTCATGTACAAATTCCCTCCTTTCCAGAGGTAGAAGATGTGGCCAGATTGCAAGAGCGCCACTTTGCTGACTATGTTCTGTCCTCTGCCACGAAGGCACACCCTTACCGAAAATGTAAGGTGTGTACAAAACAAGGAAAGAGGAAGGATATTCGGGTGTATTGTCCCCAATGCCCTTCCCAGCCTGCCCTCTGCCTTCAGCCATGTTTCCTTTTGTATCATACAAAGGAAAAATATTGGGAGATCGACTGATTTCCGAAAATGCCCATCATTCCTTGAAAGGGACCCTTAGCCGCTGAATTTGTGCATGTCTTATAAAGGAATGGCACTCTTGCTCCCTGCACTGGAGGTGTACCTTCAATGAAAATGCAACAGGATGTCAACTCACTTCACTTGATGTAGTGTGCCTTCACGAGCATTGCTAGTCCTGCTTCCTCCACTTGAGGCCTGCCTTGGAAAGGCAACCACAGCCGTAGCTTTCCCTTGAGGCCTGCCTACGAAATATACATCAGTCTAGATCCCTCAGCTCAAGGCGTGACTTGCAAAGGAACGCAAATCAGGCTCCTTCCATTGGTAGCGTGCCTGTGAAATAGTAATCATTACAGATTTCTTTACTCGAGTCGTGCCATGCACTAGAAAGGAACTCCACTGCGGGTAATTCTCCTTTGGCATGCTTTGGCAAGCAATACTAGTCCTGCTCCCTCCACTTGAGGCCTGCCTGGGAAAGAGACATCACCCCGGTACCTTTCACTTCAGGTCTGCCTCATAAGGAAAAAGCAGTCTAGCTCCCTCTGTGCAAGGTGTGCCCTGCAAAGTAATGCAATGTATGTTCCTTCCAAAGCAGGCGCATCTTGGAAAGGAATGCCACTCCAGCTCCCTCCACTTGAGGTGTGCCTTGGAGAAGATGGGGACACCAATCTGGTTTACTCCGCTTTGGCGTGCTTTGGCAAGCAATGCTAGTCCTGCTCCCTCCACTTGAGGCCTGCCTGGGAAAGAGACATCACCCTGGTACCTTTCACTTCAGGTCTGCCTCATAAGGAAAAGGCAGTCTTGCTCCCTCTGCGCGAGGTGTGCCTTGCAAGGTAACGCAATGCATGTTCCTTCCAAAGCAGGCGCATCTTGGAAAGGAATGCCACTCAAGCTCCCTCCACTTGAGGTGTGCCTTGGAGAATATGGGGACACGACTCTGGTTTACTCTCCTTTGGCGTGCTTTGGCAAGCAATGCTAGTCTTGCTCCCTCTACTTGAGGCCTGCCTGGGAAAGAGACATCACCCCGGTACCTTTCACTTCAGGTCTGCCTCATAAGGAAAAGGCAGTCTAGCTCCCTTTGCGCGAGGTGTTCCTTGCAAAGTAATGCAATTTAAGCTCCTTCCACTTCAGACGCACCTTGGAAAGGAATGCCACTCCACCCCCTCTAGTTGAGGGGGGGGCATGGAGAAGAAGGGTAGAGTACTTTGGGTCAGTCCCCTTTGGGGTGTCTTGGCAAGGCACGCTAGTGCAGCTTACTCCTGTTTGGGATTGCATAGAAAAAAACGTCTGGGAAGCCCCATCTGCTTCCAGCGTACATTGGAAAGGAATCCGAATCCGGCTCCTTCCACCTAAGGTTTGGCATGCAAAGAAACGCCAGTCCCGCTGCCTCTACTCAAGGGGTGCGTTGTGGAAGACCGGAACACCATTCAGGTTCCCTCCACTCAAGGGGTGTCTTTTCAAAATAATACACGCCACTTTGGTTGCCTCCCTTGAGATCTAAGTGTCATGAAAGTGGTACTTGGACACCAACTGTATGGCGGCGGTGTATTGCGTACCTCGTAACATCCTGCCTTGTTTATTGTTTTACTGCAAGTAATGTTATGTGTGGTGTAAGTGACATGTCCTCTGTAGGAATGAATTGGATATGATTGGTGTGTGAATGAGGTAAAGATACAAAGAACATGCAGATGTCATTTCTGTGAATGCACTTTCCCAGCACTGCAGAAATGATTGCCATGTTGCAGGGTGTGTGTTTTGTGTGGGTACGATTGAACATATGAATGTTTGCCCAGAGTTGCTATGGGCATACTTGAAGTTGGTGTGGAAGATAGCGCCTGTAGGGCAGGGAAGCCAAGTGAGCCAGTATGCACTTGCTATCAGTGTCCACATACGATTGCAGGCACATAAAGTTTTAATGCAGACACAGTTGCTATACAATTGCTGCCAAATGATGGTTAAGATATTGCTAGAGACACGGTTGCATTGTAAGCACATGTCCACGTGGTATAATTGTGTAGATATGTTCATGTGTAGATACGCTTGCTCTGGTGCAAGTGATTTGGTAGAAGTGCGACTGCTGAAATGGATGCCAACTGACTGCAGACACGAAAGGGATACGAATGGCCAGTGATCCGGTGGGTGCCTTGTCGTGGCATCACTGCTCACAAGGATGATCCTTCTTGTGCTACACAAGGAGGTTTCTCGTTGTGCTAAATCCCACCTTGCGTGTCCAACTGCATTGTGACTGGTATGTACGAGAAGTGTGAGGAAAGGTGCATTGAAATGGCTTACTACCAGTACTTTACTGTTTCCTGAGCGCACTACAGAGAAGTTACTATACGAATGATGTACTCATTGTCACTCGGGTATGACACCTGCGCACAAGAGGTCTGCCTCTCATTGGGACACCTGTGGGAACCAGGACGGTAGGCCATGTGTTGTTGGCAGTGTGTTTCGGTGGGTGGCCAGAGAGAAATGTCTGAGAATTGTCTTCATTTCCAGCCAATTTCAGAGACATTTCCCTGTGTCCACTCACCGAAACACGTCACCAACAACAGATGTCATACCTTCTCGCGTTCCCACAGATGTCCCGACAAAAACGGTACCTCAGATGTGTGGGTGCACCTACCGGGGGCGCAAAAGGAAAGGGGTAACCCGCTGGCAACCCAAAGCCTTTTGCCACAGCACATTTTGTTCATGTGGGCAACCTACAGATTGCGGCCTAGGGTGTCAAAGCCATCAAGGAAAACAGGGAACCCCATGCATTTCCCAAAAGAGGACACCCGTGGGAATGCACAGAGGTCTGACTTGCACGAAGCGGCCCAGAATTTATTACCCAGAACCACAGACAAAGTGAACATTGTGTTTTTTCCCCCACCAAATATCACACTTTGTCGCGGATTGTGGCTAATAAAAACTCGGGCAATTTGTGCAAGGCAGACCTCTGTGGATTCCCATGGGAGTCCTCTTTTGGGAAATGCATGGGGTTCCCTGTTTTCCTTGCTGGCTTCGACACCCTAGGCCCAAATCTGTAGGTTGCCCACATGAATAAAATGGGCTGTGCCGAAAGGCTTGGGGTTACCAGTGGGTTACCCTTTTCCTTTTGCGCCCCGGTAGGTGCACCTACACATGTGAGGTACTGTTTTCATCGGGACACGTGTGGGGACGCGGCAAGGTAGGCCATGTGTTGATGGCGGTGTTTTTCAATCAGTGAGCCGAGTGAAATGTGTGGAAAATGCGTTTTTTTCCCACATTTCGGAATTTGTGGGGATGTCTGGGTAATAAATTCTGGGCCGATATGCGCAAATCATACCTCTGCGGATTCCCACGGGTGTCCTCTTTTCGGAAATGCATGGGGTTCCCTATTTTCCTTGGTGGCTTGGACACCCGAGGCCCATATCTGTATGGTTTGCCCGTCTGCAGAAAGTGTGAAATTCAGGTGTCAAAACAGACTTGGGGTTACCTGTATTTTAGGCTTTCCCCTTGGCGCCCAGGTAGGTGCACCCACACATGTGAGGTACTGGACACCTGTGGGAACGCGGGACAGTAGGCCATGTGTTGTTGGCAGCATGTTTCGATGGTTGAGCCGAGTGAAATGTGCGGAAAATTTGTTTTTTTCCCACATTTCGGATTTTGTGGGGGTGTCTGGGTAATAAATTCTGGGCCGATTTGCGCAAATCATACCTCTGCGGATTCCCACGGGTGTCCTCTTTTCGGAAATGCATGGGGTTCCCTGTTTTCCTTGGTGGCTTGGACACCCGAGGCCCATATCTGTATGGTGTGCCCGTCTGCAGAAAGTGTGAAATTCATGTGTCAAAACAGACTTGGGTTTACCTATGTGTTAGGCTTTCCCCTTGGCGCCCAGGTAGGTTCACCCACACATGTGAGGTACTGTTTTTATTGGGCCACCTGTGGGAACGCGGGTCGGTAGGCCATGTGTTGTTGGCGGCGTGTTTCGATGGGTGAGTCGAGTGAAATGTGCAGGAAATGCGTTTTTTCTCCACATTTTGGAATTTGCGGGGGTGTCTGGGTAATAAATTCTGGGCCAATTTGTGCAAATCATACCTCTGTGGATTTCCACAGGTGTCGTCTTTTCAGAAATGCATTGTGGTTCCCTGTTTTGCTTGGTGGCTTGGACACCTGAGGCCCATATCTGTATGGTGTGCCCGTCTGCAGAAAGTGTGAAATTTACGTGTCAAAACAGACTTGGGTTTACCTATGTGTTAGGCTTTCCCCTTGGCGCCCAGGTAGGTTCTGTCACGCCCCCATCATCCACGCGTCCCGTGGACACACCCCATAAACCAGCCCCCACTACCACCACCAAAAAACGTGCCAGGACATACTCTCACCTGCAGGCTTGCCGGCAAGGGGTGGGACCAGGTCAGCGACACCGGTTTCTGCCTCATTTCCCATCCCGGTGTTGGTTTCCATTCCGGCGTTGGCAGTTGCCGTGGAGACGCGCCACGGGCATTCTACAACGTCTCCGTTGCCGGCGCCTGGGAGCTCCTCCTCAGCACGTTCGATCACGTGAAGGATGACGAGAGTCACGTGATCGCTAGTCAGCATTCAAAAGCGACGCGCTGACTGCCATCCAGCGCTTCACAGCTGATCCTGTTGGGCGCATTACGGATTACGGATTACAGACTACTACTTGGCTATTTTGACCTCGGATTGATCTTGGACTCTGATTTGGTTCCTCCCATCATGTTACCTTTGCCTGGAACTTACTCCCTTCTGGTTACGACCTCGGCTCCTCCCTCGGATTGATTTTTGGATTTCCCTTGCTGTACCTTGCTGGAACTGTTTCTCCTGGACTCGACCACGGTTTTGTCCCCAGACTGCTATTGGGTTGCCCTTTTGTTACAAACTCTGTTCTTGGATCACGTACCTTTCAGGACTCCCATACCTGATTGGCTCACAGTTTCTGGCTTTTACGACAGGTGGTGATTACATCCCCACAAGTGCATGGCCAGGCTGCCATACTGTCGTCAACCTTGCCGGCTGCCTCCGATAACATCCCTACACCAATATTGGGTACCGACCAACTCCTAAGGGTAAGCCCCATTGTAGATTTCTTACATATTCATATTCAAGTCTAGGGTTCTGTGTTTATTATCTAACCCCTTGTTTGCCTTACAGTGGTCGTGGGGGGCATCTTCCGGCATTCCTGGTTCCGGCTGACGACATTTACCACCTGTGGCCTCAAGGACCGCTCGAGCAGTAATTTCTTGTTTGCTCGGGTGGTACTTGGGGACGGAGGTATCATCGTCTACACGACCATCAAGTCTTGACAGGTTCACCCACACATGTGAGGTACTGTTTTTATTGGGCCACCTGTGGGAACGCGGGACAGTAGGTCATGTGTTGTTGGCGGCGTGTTTCGATGGGTGAGTCGAGTGAAATGTGCAGAAAATGCGTTTTTTCTCCACATTTTGGAATTTGCGGGGGTGTCTGGGTAATAAATTCTGTGCCGATTTGTGCAAATCATACCTCTGTGGATTTCCACGGGTGTCGTCTTTTCGGAAATGCATTGGGGTTCCCTGTTTTGCTTGGTGGCTTGGACACCCGAGGCCCATATCTGTATGGTGTGCCCGTCTGCAGAAAGTGTGAAATTTATGTGTCAAAACAGACTTGGGTTTACCTATGTGTTAGGCTTTCCCCTTGGCGCCGAAGTAGGTTCTGTCACGCCCCCATCATCCACACGTCCTGTGGACACACCCCATAAACCAGCCCCCACTACCACCACCAAAAAACGTGCCAGGACATACTCTCACCTGCAGGCCTGCTGGCAAGGGGTGGGACAAGGTCAGCGATGCCGGTTTCTGCCTCATTTCCCATCCCGGTGTTGGTTTCCATTCCGGCGTTGGCAGTTGCCGTGGAGACGCGCCACGGGCATTCTACAACGTCTCCGTTGCCGGCGCCTGGGAGCTCCTCCTCAGCACGTTCGATCACGTGACGGATAACGAGAGTCACGTGAACGCTAGTCAGCGTTCAAAAGCGACGCCCTGACTGCCATCCAGCGCTTCACAGCTGATCCTGTTGGGCGCATTACGGATTACGGATTACAGACTACTACTTGGCTATTTTGACCTCGGATTGATCTTGGACTCTGATTTGGTTCCTCCCATCACGGTACCTTTGCCTGGAACTTACTCCATTCTGGTTACGACCTCGGCTCCTCCCTCGGATTGATTTTTGGATTTCCCTTGCTGTACCTTGCGGGAACTGTTTCTCCTGGAATCGACCACGGTTTTGTCCCCGGACTGCTATTGGATTGTCGTTTTGTTACAAACTCTGTTCTTGGATCACGTACCTTTCAGGACTCCCATACCTGATTGGCTCACAGTTTCTGGCTTCTACATCAGGTGGTGATTACATCCTCCCAAGTGCATTGCCAGGCTGCCATCCTGTCGTCAACCTTGCCGGCTGCCTCCGATAACATCCCTACACCAATATTGGGTACCGACCAACTCCTAAGCGTAAGCCCCATTGTAGATTTCTTACGTATTCATATTCAAGTCTAGGGTTCTGTGTTTATTATCTAACCCCTTGTTTGCCTTACAGTGGTCGTGGGGGGCATCTTCCGGCATTCCTGGTTCTGGCTGACGACATTCACCACCTGTGGCCTCAAGGACCGCTCGGGCAGTAATTTCTTGTTTGCTCGGGTGGTACTTGGGGACGGAGGTATCATCGTCTACACGACCATCAAGTCTTGACAGGTTCACCCACACATGTGAGGTACTGTTTTTATTGGGCCACCTGTGGGAACGCGGGACGGTAGGCCATGTGTTGTTGGCGGCGTGTTTCGATGGGTGAGTCAAGTGAAATGTGCAGAAAATGCGTTTTTTCTCCACATTTTGGAATTTGCGGGGGTGTCTGGGTAATAAATTCTGGGCCGATTTGTGCAAATCATACCTCTGTGGATTTCCACGGGTGTCGTCTTTTCGGAAATGCATTGGGGTTCCCTGTTTTTCTTGGTGGCTTGGACACCCGAGGCCCATATCTGTATGGTGTGCCCGTCTGCAGAAAGTGTGAAATTCATGTGTCAAAACAGACTTGGGGTTACCTGCGTTTTAGGCTTTCCCCTTGGCACCCAGGTAGGTGCACCCACACATGTGAGGTACCGTTTTCATCGGGACATCTGCGGGAACGTGGGACGGTAGGCCATGTGTTTTTGACATCGTGTTTCAATGGGTGAACCAAGTGAAATGTGCGGAAAATGCGTTTTTTCCCCACATTTTGGATTTTGCGGGGGTGTCTGGGGAATACATTCTGGGCCGATTTGCGCAAATCAATCCTCTGCGGATTCCCATAGGTGTCCTCTTTTTGGAAATGCATGGGGTTCCCTGTTTTCCTTGGTGGCTTCGACACCCGAGGCCCATATCTGTATGGTGTGCCCGTCTGCAGAAAGTGTGAAATTCATGTGTCAAAACAGACTTGGGGTTACCTGCGTTTTAGGCTTTCCCCTTTGCGCCCAGGTAGGTGCACCCACACATGTGAGGTACCATTTTCATCGGGACACCTGTGGGAACGTGGGACAGTAGGCCATGTGATGTTGGTGGCGTGTTTCGATGGGTGACCGACTGAAATGTGCGGAAAATGATTTTTTTTCCCACATTTCGGATTTTGCGGGGGTGTCTGGGTAATACATTCAGGGCCGATTTGCACAAATCATACCTCTGCAGATTCCTACGGGTGTCCTCTTTTTGGAAATGCATGGGGTTCACTGTTTTCCTTGGTGGCTTGGACACCCGAGGCCCATATCTGTATGGTGTGCCCGTCTGCAGGAAGTGTGAAATTCACGTGCCAAAACAGACTTGGGGTTACCTGTGTTTTAGGGTATCTCCTTGGTGCCCAGGTAGGTGCACCCACACATGTGAGGTACCATTTTCATCAGGACACCTGTGGGAATGCGTGACGGTAGGCGATGTGTTGTTGGCGGCGTGTTTCGATGGGTGAGCCGACTGAAATGTGCAGAAAATGCATTTTTTTCCCACATTTCAGACTTTGCCGGGACGTCTGGTTAATAAATTCTGGGCCAATTTGCTCAAATCATACCTCTACAGATTCCCACAGGTGTCTTCTTTTCGGAAATGCATGGGGTTCCCTGTTTTCCTTGGTGGCTTGGAAACCCGAGGCCCATATCTGTATGGTGTGCCCGTCTGCAGAAAGTGTGAAATTCAGGTGTCAAAACAGACTTGGGGTTACTTGTGTTTTAGGCTTTCTACTTTGCGCCCAGGTAGGTGCACCCACACATGTGAGGTACCCTTTTCATTGGGACACCTGTGGGAACGCGGGAAGGTATAACATTTGTTATGTTTGTGTGGTTTTTATAACGTTTGGACCATTTGCTGGTGCCCTTTGTCAGACAACCCTTTCATTTCCCAAATGTGCCCTACATTTAGTCGCTGCTTTAGGCAACATAAACCTTTGTAACCT
Organism: Ambystoma mexicanum; assembly: GCF_040938575.1. Classification (NCBI taxonomy): domain Eukaryota; kingdom Metazoa; phylum Chordata; class Amphibia; order Caudata; family Ambystomatidae; genus Ambystoma; species Ambystoma mexicanum. Next base: position 1,137,986,600 of record NC_090927.1, read on the forward strand.
GCACAAGTCACCTACCCTTGAAAAGCTCTGCCTGTGTTCTTTCAAAAAAAGTATGCTTTCCATTCCTCACCACATTGGTTTTCCTGATTTACACATGCTAAGTGCATCTGTTCAGGCCGTAAGCATAAAACTCCTGTGTACCATGGCTCAATGTTTGGCTTGTGGTAATGCTTGTTTTGTAAAACACTACAAAAAATGTGCGCTTTCCTAACTGCAAGAGTCGGCAGAATGTAGCAAAGCATTGCTTTTCTCAAAATTCATAGAAGCCACTGCCGTACCAAGCCAACCATGTCCACCACATACCTTTTTTCAGTCATTTTCCTGCTTTTCCTCCATTCTATGGCATTTTCCCCTACCTAGTTGTTGCCCGACCTATGCAAATCACCCCTTCCTAAACTTGGAATTTTTTCTACTTTTCAGAAATGTATGCCTTTCTGTCCTCCAATTCGGCTTTCCTACCCTTTTCTTTAATTCCGTCCATGAATGTCCAATTGGCAAAAATGGCCAAAATCGCCTACCTCTCACAAAACAGTTGATAACCACATCAAAATAATATTTTTTCGTTTCCACTCAACCTGTTCTTGAAAGCCAGGAAATTGGGGAATTCAACACAGCAAACCATTTGTTCCTAGCTCTTACAAGGAAAAAACCACAGGCTTCTTTGTACATCATTTTATTGTAATTTTTAGAAAAAACACAGCATTTTCGCCCTTTTTGCTTATTTTCTCTCATCCGCCTACAGCAACCTAGGATTCCTGGGTGGCGTTATGACCACATACATGTGGGAAAAAAAGGAGCCAAATTTGGCCGAGATATCTCATGTAACAAAAAAGGGTAAAAGCCATTGAATGGCCACATACCAAAATCACCAAAAAAGGCCTTGGCACTGGGGGGGAAGGGAATACCCATGGCACTTTAAGGGTTAATATAGTGTAATAAAACCAATCTTTCATTGTTAAAACCAAATTTCTGTTTCATTTTCACGCCTATTTTTGCAAAAACGCCTCTCACTAAAACATACATTCTTCAATTTTATAGATAGAAATGAAATTTCCACTCTCACGGAACAGTGTTTTTGACCCATTTTTAACAACAATTGAATAGTGAAATTCTGCCGCCAATTTGCAGTTCTCAAAAGTTTACAAGTGTCTTTTTCCCATTCAAAGTGTTTCTTCAATCCCATCCTGAACTAAAGTGTTTACTGTTGTTTAATTGTAGCTCATGTTTGTTAGGACCTGTTTAGTGTTGCTTTCCTAAGAATTTTTCTCCATTTAGGAATTTGTGCACCCTTTTGCATTGTTTTACAAAGCCTTTTTCACCTGTCATTTTAAAAGTGTCAATTTCAAAAAATGGTTTTCTCTCTTGTTTGGTGAGGGAAGATTGCATTTAAACTTGTGCACTGCTAAGAATAACACCCAGGACATCAAAGATGACATCAAAAATGTCATTGATGACATCACTGATGACATCACATGTGCATTTACTTTTCATGAAAACTCTGTACAAGGGATTCTTATTATAATGTTGACAAAAAAGTGTCAAGGGTCATTGGAATAAATATCATGAGCTAATTAGTGCATTAAGCAATGCATTGATATAAATAGCATTCAATTATGAAGTTCTATCTAGTATACTAAGCTACTCATGCAGAAGCATAGGTATTCTGTGTAGCATACATGATGAAGGTGCAATATTCATAATCTTGACATATTGAATAATGAATTGATAACTGCTTTCTTATTAGAGTTTTGTGTATTGTGAAACATGTACTAAGTAGCTAATAAAACCCACTTACTACATAATTGCATTATTACAGACAAAACACAAAGAGACAACAACACATACAAATATGGGTATATACAGGGAAAGTAAAGTAAGCAAAAAAACAGAAGTAGTAGCAGAACGAGTTCATAACCTAACTGATTATCTTTATGTGAGAAATGATTGCTCTGCTTCAAAGCTGCTTCTTACCCTATGTAGGTGTATCACATGATGTGACTGGACCCTAAGGAACGTAGTGTGAGTACAATGTATACACATATGAGCCTATACAGGGAAAGTATAGTAATAAAAAAAACGATCAGAAAGTGCTGATAACCCTACTGATTATATTCATGCACAGAAAGGATTGCTGTCTTTTAAGCCTGTGTCTTCCCCTATGTATATGTTTCATATGATGTGACTTGACCCTAAGGGAATTACTGTAAGTGCATACTTGAAGGATAAGTCTGCAAATATAGTACCTTTTCAATTTTTAGTTTCAGACTATTACTGAACAAAACCATTTGGCCTAGATATGTCAGTAAAGGAAAAAAGGGGGAGCCAGACATGTGATGTCATCAGTGATGTCATCAATGACATTTGTGATGTCATCTTTGATGTCCTTGGTGTTAGTCTTAGCAGTGCACGGTGGTGGTGCGAGTTATGGTTGCTTAGCTTACATTTCAGGGGGTTTTCGGTTTTACTTGGAACCATAACGTCCCTTTAACAAAGTTTTTTCACTGAATTTGATAGGTTTTTAGTAGCGCAACTTAACCATAAAGTCCCTTTAACAAGGTTTTTTTTTACTGAATATACATTTTCATAGTGTAAATTTGATAGATGTGTACTAGGGTTCCCTTACTTTATATACAATTAACTTAGAACATACCGAACACCCCGCTAATGATTTTGATGTCCGCGGACGGTCACCGACGACATCAACACTACCCAAACATGCGGGGGGTATCTAAATTGTTCTATCATACCATATAAACAGTACGCAAGTTGAAAAAGCAGCACATATACACATTATATATATTAATTAATAAGCAGTGGAAGCTACATATTTAACACATCATTCAGCCATTGAAATAGGATAAGTAATAAAATGGATTATACCATAACAAAAAAGATATACCTCCAACATAATTACCTCACAGAAACTGCAGAGCTAGAAGCAACAGTAGACCTACACAACACAACGAATACAACTTAGCAGAAACTAGTAAGTAAACTTCATTTTTTGTATATATTACTCTACTTTTTGGGTGAGGTACAGTATAACTAATATATGTTTGTTGTTCACACAGAAATGTGCAGTACTTTGGAGTGGCTGGAAGAAAATTTTCCACATGTGGAAATGTCTGAAGACAGTGATAATAATGGTAGACACTTGTCTATAAAAGGAAATGAATACTCATTACCTAATGTGTACTTAACATATATGTTTCTTTTTTACAGACCATACAAAGATTGAAATGTGACTCCAAAAGACACAATGGAAAAGACTCTCGAATGCATTGAACATAAAGTAGACATGCTGAAGGAAAATTTCAATAGATTGAAACAGTTAGCAGAGGACAACATCAAAGAAAAAATTAAGTACCATTGCCTCACCTGTACCTGTGCCACCTCTCCATGTCCCAGTGAAATATCCCCAAACCATGAAGAACAAAATAAACGTTTTGATGAGATTTCTATCCCTTCATCCCCTCCCATCCATCCTCTCCAAACCACTAATTCCCCTGTTTTTGTATCAGTTTCTGCTTCCCCCTCTCTTTCATAATTTGTGCATATGTATATAAATAAAAAAATGTTATGTTTCTTGTAATGAAACCTCTCCGTACCATGCGCAACCAAGATGGAACTGTTCTTAGAACACAACAGCTGTCCGGGCTGTCCGTAAATCAACAAAATGGAAGTGTCTTAAGGACACTATACCTCTCCGCACTGTTCGCAACCAAGATGTAACTGTGCTTAGAACACAACAGCTGTCTGGGGTGTCCATAAATAAACAAAATGGAGGTGTCCTAAGGACACTATACCTGTCCGTACCGTTCGCAACGAAGATGGAACTGTCCGTAGAACAGGCGCGGTGTCTGGGATGTCTGTAGTCAAACAAAATGGAGGTGTCCTAAGGACACTATACCTGGCCATACAGTCTGCAGAACATCTACGCACATGCGCACCATACCCATAAATCCTGCGAACATCGCGCCTTTCCGTAACTGTCCGTCTCACTTGTGTCGCACTTTTGATTAGTTTCAGGATCCGATCACTGTCCATAGAACTGTCACGCCACATTGGAGACCGGGGTCCGCCGCGCCCGCTCTTCCCTTCACCTCCTGGCGAGTCTACCCGCGCTTCCGCGCCTGGGTGCTCGCCAGAGGGAGAGCGTTGGGTGTCGGGCCGGAGGGCTACGGCGCATGCGCGGGAGACCTCTGTCTCGGTTCCGCGCATGCGCCGTGGACTGGGCTCGAGTCCTAGGGAGGGCTTGCCTTCCAGGACTCGCTTTGGGTACGCCGGCGCCCGGAGGTGAAGCGGCTTGCGTTCCAAGCCTCACGGGCGCCGGCGACCCATAAAAGGAGCCGCAGATCGAGGCAAGCCGCGTCTCAACGCGGTTTGCTTCGTTCTGCGAGCTTTCCTACCTGGGCTGCCTGCCTCTTACCTGAGCCCGCTCTGGGCTGCCTGCTAACTCCTGAGTTTCTCCCTGGGCCTGCAGCTTACCTTACCTGAGTTCCTCCCTGGGCCTGTCAGCTTACCTTACCTGGGTTCTCCCTGGGCCTGCAGCATACCTTACCTGGGTTCTCCCTGGGCCTGCCAGCTTACCTTACCTGGGTTCTCCCTGGGCCTGCCAGCATTTCTTACCTGGGTTCTCCCTGGGCCTGCCAGCTTACCTTACCTGGGTTCCCCTGGCTCTGCCAGCAACTTACCAGACTCAACTCAGGGCCTGCCGGCATACTTTTACCTGGATCTCCCTGGGTCTGCCAGCATACACTTACCGAGGTCCCCAGCGATTGCTGCCCTAGAGTAACCTTTCGGGCTCCTTCAGTTTGGTCTCCTGGTCAGCTTGGTTCCTTCCATTCCTGTCCGGCCTTGCCATCTACATCCGTTCCTGTGGACTAAGAATATATCTGCCACGCCGGAATCTTTGACCTCCGCTTCAGTTCACGTGCTTTGGACTTTATTCCATCGAACTCCATCCTTGCCCGTGATCTGCAACAAGACTGTAGCCTCTCCTGCCTGTGCTTGCACAGTCCCTTCATCACGTTAATCAGGAGAGTGCTTTCCGTGACATTGGGAATCGGCCCATCCTCCACCCAGTATCAGTTTTGGGTGGCGGAGAGGCTGGTCTCTCGTGCCACAAGCTCGTCTTTCGACTGGATACAGACTGGCGACCTCGGCAAGATCAAAGACCAAGAAACCAGGTACGCAGCCCTCTCGTGCTTCCCAACTTGACAGATTGAGACGCCTGCCTTCAGACGTGGAGATGGAGGATTCGCAAGACCTGCGGAACGAGTTACAAGCACTCAGGGCTGAGATGGCCGCCTTGCGCTAGGAGAATCAGACGTTACGTCAAATGATAACCCAAGGAGCAATGAGTACTTCACAGGTGGAGGGTTCTTTGGCTCATACAACACCAATCAAGTTTGATGGAGACCCTAGACGGGTGGCGGAGTTTTGTAACCACTGCCGAATCCATTTTCTTTTCAGATCGACTCATTTCAACAATGATAAGGCCAAGATCGGGTACATCTTGGGGAACCTAACTGGGAATGCTTTAGCCTGGGCAACTCCTTTTGTGGTTTCAAACAGTCCTATTTTGAATGACTTTGCAGCCTTTGAAAAGGCATTCCTGGAGGTGTTCCAAACGCCAAATCTGGCCTCTGCTGCACAGAATCAACTGTTGGAAATCAAACAGGGAAGCGCCGACATCATAACCTATATCAGCCGCTTCCGACTTTTAGCAACCGATTCTCAGTGGCCTGAAATCACGCAGAAGACCCTGTTTCGTCGAGGCTTGAGAGAGGAGTACAAGGACGAGTTACTCCATATCCCCGAACCAGAGAGTCTCCAACATATGATTGATCAGGTGCTCTGCATTGACCAGAGGCTAGCCGAGCGGAAAGCAGAAAGACGCCGGCTCGAAAGAAACAATCCCAGAATGACCAGTTTACCCGCCGGATCGTTCGGTCCTACTGAATCAGGATCAGAGCCAATGCAGTTGGGAGCCATGAGAGGTCCATTGTCTGAGGAAGAAAAGAAACGGAGAAGAACATTACGCCTATGTCTTTATTGTGGAGCTGCCGGGCATTATCTGGGTACGTGTCCTTTACGTCCACAGAAGAAGAAGGCGGGAAACTAAAAGACCTGTCATGTATTGGAAGGGCAGCGACAGGTCCTATTCCATCTTCAGACCTTTCCACATTTTGTTCTATACTTCTTCCCATGCAACCTGCGGTATTACAGACCTTGAAGATCCGAATCAAGTTGCCTGATAAGAATCTGGAAGTGTTTGGGCTGTTGGACAGCGGAGCTTCCGGCAATTACATTGACGAGGCTTTTGCCTCCAGTCACAAGATTCCGCTCTTGTCTAGACTCACCGCCCTACCAGTAGAGGTCATTGACGGGACTCCTTTGTCCTCCGGGCCCGTCCGACAGTTTACAGTGGGTCTAATTCTCCAGATCGCTGGTCATTCTGAGGAACTCGCCTTGGATGTTATCAAGTCTCCTACCTACAAGGTGGTCCTGGGGTTACCTTGGCTACAACACCATAACCCGGTTATAGATTGGAGAACACAGACCTTGACCTTTCCCTCCGCAGTTTGCGCCCAGAAGTGCAAATTATCAGCTCCTACCCAGGTTTTCTCAACCGCTCTGGAAACATATGGCAGTGGGGTCCGTCTTTGTTCCACTTCTCTGATCCCGCAGGAGTACGCCGACTTTGAACAGGTATTCTCTGAACCAGGCGACATACCTCTTCTGCCACATCGTTCATTCGACTGCTCCATCGAGTTGTTGCCGGACTGTGTCATTCCCCATGGGAAACTGTATGCTTTAACCCGGGACGAAAGACAAGTACTTCAGGATTACTTGTCAGATTGCTTGCAGAAAGGATACATCGTTCCGTCCAAGTCGCCCGCAGGATTTCCCATGTTTTTTGTGAAGAAGAAGGAAGGCACCTTGAGACCCTGTGTGGATTACCGGCAACTAAATGACATAACTGCAAAGGACCGTTATCCATTACCATTGATTCGCAGTATCCTAGAAACTTTACACACAGCTCGGATCTTCACCAAACTGGACTTACGCAGGGCCTACCACTTGGTCCGCATTAAGAGTGGAGATGAATGGAAAACGGCTTTCAAGACACCTTTTGGGCATTATGAATATAGAGTTATGCCATTCGGTCTATGCAATGCCCCCGCTATCTTCCAACGGTTTATGGATAACGTCTTTGGTGATCTAATTGGTTTGTCAGTCTGGGTGTATTTGGATGATATCCTGTTTTTTTCCAAATCCTTTGAAGAGCATGTGGAACACGTTCGGGAGGTCCTTCGCCGGTTGTCCTGTAATCATCTATTCGCAAAGGCGGAGAAATGCTGCTTTCATCAGCCTAGTATCGAGTTTTTGGGATTTGTGATTAACCAAGATGGGATAGAGATGGATCCTAAGAAGGTGCAAGCCATACAAGAGTGGAAACCACCCCACGACGTGAAATCTCTTCAACGCTTTCTGGGATTTGCCAATTTCTACAGGCGCTTTATTCCACAGTTTTCTCAGATCTCAGCGCCCCTCACCAGGCTGACCAGTAGTAAAGTGGTTTTCAAGTGGGATTCCTTTGCTTCTCAGGCTTTTGACACTTTGAAGTCAGCTTTTGTGGCCGCCCCGATTCTGCGCCATCCACAGGATGATCTACCCTACATTGTGGAGGCCGACGCTTCCAACTTCGCTGTCGGAGCTGTTCTCCTACAGAAAGATCCAGCGACGTCAGTAGAACATCCAGTAGCCTATTTCTCTCGCAAATTGAATCCCAGCGAGAGAAATTACGCGGTTATTGAAAAGGAACTGTTGGCTATTAAGACCGCTTTTGAGGAATGGAGACATCATCTACTCGGAGCTCGCTTTTCTGTGGAAGTTCGGACTGATCATCGCAACTTGCAGTACCTACGCTCCTTGCAATGTCGAACGCCTCGTCAAGCCAGGTGGGCCTTCTTTTTCTCTCCGTTTGTGTTTCATGTCACTTATGTTCCGGGAACCTCCAACCTGAAAGCAGATGCTCTCTCCCGATCCCTGGAGAAAGAGGTAGAGACGGCCTGTCCGGATCAGCCACTGATTTCCCCTCAGCATTTCTTACTGACTTTGTCACCTCACCTTGAGTCAATCGCTGACGCCACCCGGACGGATCCTGAAAGGTCGGCCCTTCTTAGACATCGGTCAGTGTACGAACATGATGGGCTTTTGTTTTTCCGGAAACGGCTGTACATTCCTAAGGGAACAATCCGAGATAGCATATTGCATGGATTTCACGATTCACCTATCGGAGGTCATCGAGGAATGAGAGCTACACGAGAATTGATATCCCGACAGTTTTGGTGGCCTGGATGGGCTACCGAAGTTCAGAAGTACGTCAAAAGCTGTCCTGTTTGTGCCCAGTGCAAGATTCTGAGAAGACGGCCGTTGGGATTGCTGGTACCTACTGAAGTGGCACCTTACCCGTGGCATACCATCGCCACGGACTTCATTGTGGTTCTGCCCCCTTCCGAAGGATTTACCTGCATAATGGTTGTTGTGGATGGTTTCACCAAATTAGCTCATTTCATTCCATTTAACAAGATTCCTACGGCGACCCAAATGGCTTCAGCGTTTCTGCATGAAATCTATCGGTTACATGGCCTTCCGGAAAAGATCATTTCAGATCGCGGTTCCCAGTTCATCTCTTCTTTTTGGAGCAAGGTGTGTGGCCATCTAGGAATTCATAGAGCTCTAAGCTCGGGTTATCACCCACAGACCAATGGGCTCACCGAAAGGACTAATCAGACGTTGGAGGAGTACCTCCGCTGTTTTGCTAACGCTACTCAGTCCAACTGGAAGGCTGGGTTAGACCTTGCTGAGGTATCCTATAACAATACTGTTCATGCCTCCATTGGGGTCAGTCCGTTCTTCTGCTCAACTGGCCAACATCCCAAAGTGATGCCCTTCCATCCCGTACCCGCCAGTACTGTTCCATCCGCTGATGCCCTGGTCTCAAGCATCCAACAGCAACAGGAGTTGGCACGCAAGATCCTGAGAGAAACCAAGGATCGGATGAAGGCTCAGGCGGACAGGAAGAGGAGTGTGGAACCAGATTTTCAAGTTGGGGACAAGGTTTGGTTATCCTCTAGGAACCTGCCGCTTTGCAATTTGCCTGTCAAACTGGCTCCCCGTTATTTTGGTCCATTCACTATTACCAAGCGGCTGTCCTCAGTAGTGTTCCGTCTCCAGTTACCCCCTTCTTGGCATGTACACCCAGTTTTCCATGTCTCCTTGTTGAAGCCTTATGTTGTCGATACCTACGGTCGCTCCTGCCCTCGCCCAACCTCAGTCATTGTGCACGGCGTTCCGGAATTTGAGGTTCAGGAGATCTGTGATGCTCGTTATCGCAGGGGGGTGCTCCACTATTTGGTGGATTGGAAAGGGTACCCGGCTTGTGATCGTACTTGGGAACCACACCGGCATGTACATGCTCCCCGCTTGGTGCGTGAGTTCTATAAGCAGTTTCCTTGGAAACCCGGGGCCCCAGGCCTTCCTGGGAGGGGGCATAGTGTCACGCCACATTAGAGACCGGGGTCCGCCGTGCCCGCTCTTCCCTTCACCTCCTGGCGAGTCTACCGGCGCTTCCGCGCCTGGGGGCTCGCCAGAGGGAGAGCTTTGGGTGTCGGGCCGGAGGGCTACGGCGCATGCGCGGGAGACCTCTGTCTCGGTTCCGCGCATGCGCCGTGGACTGGGCTCGAGTCCTAGGGAGGGCTTGCCTTCCAGGACTCGCTTTGGGTACGCCGGCGACCCGTAAAAGGAGCCGCAGATCGAGGCAAGCCGCGTCTCAACGCGGTTTGCTTTGTTCTGCGAGCTTTCCTACCTGGGCTTCCTGCCTCTTACCTGAGCCCGCTCTGGGCTGCCTGCTACCTCCTGAGTTTCTCCCTGGGCCTGCAGCTTACCTTACCTGAGTTCCTCCCTGGGCCTGTCAGCTTACCTTACCTGGGTTCTCCCTGGGCCTGCAGCATACCTTACCTGGGTTCTCCCTGGGCCTGCCAGCTTACCTTACCTGGGTTCTACCTGGGCCTGCCAGCATTCCTTACCTGGGTTCTCCCTGGGCCTGCCAGCTTACCTTACCTGGGTTCCCCTGGCTCTGCCAGCAACTTACCAGACTCAACTCAGGGCCTGCCGGCATACTTTTACCTGGATCTCCCTGGGTCTGCCAGCATACACTTACCGAGGTCCCCAGCGATTGCTGCCCTAGAGTAACCTTTCGGGCTCCTTCAGTTTGGTCTCCTGCTCAGCTTGGTTCCTTCCATTCCTGTCCGGCCTTGCCCTCTACATCCGTTCCTGTGGACTAAGAATATATCTGCCACGCCGGAATCTTTGACCTCCGCTTCAGTTCACGTGCTTTGGACTTTATTCCATCGAACTCCATCCTTGCCCGTGATCTGCAACAAGACTGCAGCCTCTCCTGCCTGTGCTTGCACAGTCCCTTCGTCACGTTAATCAGGAGAGTGCTTTCCGTGACATTGGGAATCGGCCCATCCTCCACCCAGTATCAGTTTTGGGTGGCGGAGAGGCTGGTCTCTCGTGCCACAAGCTCGTCTTTCGACTGGATACAGACTGGCGACCTCGGCAAGATCAAAGACCAAGAAACCAGGTAAGCAGCCCTCTCGTGCTTCCCAACTTGACAAGAACACCCGTGCGCATGCGCACGACTTCTCCTGCGCATTTACTGTCCTACGGACACCCGTTCCCTTCGCGGACGTGTTCCCGACATCATCATGTAACCGCACCCACGCTGAGCGTGTGTAACATTTATTTATTTATTTGATAATATGTATATAACAATACAGTTTTACATATTTTTACTTAAATCATCACATCAAAGTTGCTAGCTTAGAATGTACACATCTCTGGCAGTCTCTTGTAAAAATATATATAACAACTTCATTACACACTTAATAGTATAAAATATCCAGGGATAAATCTTTTAAAATTGCTAAAACCAACACATAGAATTTCATTAAATAAAAAATTAGATTTACATCATTACCTTCCACAAGCTTCTCCCATACACTATGCATATTACACATATTCATTGAGTTGTCATATTTCAGCAGATATTGGGTGCGTATAGTTTGCACACTTTCACACTCACATATAATGTGGTATGCCGATTCGATCGCATCGGTGCCACAAAGACGACACAGTCTTTGTCCGCGAGGAATTCCCACTCGTGCTCCTAATATTTCTAAAACCTCACATACATTAAATTTGAACAACAGATACCATCGAATGGTGGAGCAATTAGGGTAGGACATCTGGTATTTAGGTTTCAGTGTCCTCTTTTATATATATTCTATATATATTCCAGTATTCATTTTAGTGGCCAGATTTACTATTTTTTGTTCTCTATCTAATTCCCAAATTAATTTTTTCAATTTATTTTTTATCTGGGCTACAGAGTATAGCAGCCAGGTATAGGTCTCATTTTTGATCATTTGGAGGTAGTTTAATCTCCATCTGTCTATTGTTTTGAAATCTGTTTTACAATCAAGTCCCTTATATTGTTCCATCAATCGCACTATAAAGGTATCATTGTTGAGTCGTGTAAGCTTCGCATATAGTACGGCAGAGGACAGTTGTACTTTACTTCTTATACTTAATAAATCACATTCTAGCATCATGTATTCATATGGTACTACATTTGGCATTCGCAGCAGAATTCTTAACATCTTAGCTTCAAATTTGTCAATATTGTCCCCTAATTTGCTGCTCCAGATTTCTGCCCCATATATTAAACTTGAGACAATTTTAGCTGAATATAATTTTACAACTGTTGCAACAGAGTAGGTGCCTAAATTACCTATGAACCTACTCAGTGCCATAGTTGCTATCATACACTTTCTTTTTGTCTCTATCCAATGTGCCTTCCATGTTAACTTGTCGTCTATGATAACTCCTAAATATTTATATTCATGTACTATTTCGATCCATTGTTGGTTTAGTTTCCACCCTCCAGTAAATCTCTTCTTCTTAGCTACCTGCGTTTCGAACTTCATAATTTTAGACTTGCTAATATTTACAACAAGATTGTTAATGTTTGCATACTTTTCAAGTTCGTTAAGTTTTGCCTGTAGTCCCTTAGGTGTATGGTCTAGTAAAATGAGGTCATCAGCATATCCCAACCAACTTAGCATCAGTTTGCCTAACTTAATGTCATTCATGTTAATGGAATTCACATTTTGCAGAAAATCGGCGAGGTAAAGATGAAATAGGGTGGCTGCTAAAGTACATCCCTGTTTTACCCCTCGTCGAGTCTGGATGTTTTCTGAGAGTTGTCCTTCCGCATCTAGTCGTATCCTGACCGAGGTATCTTTGTACAGTAGTTGGATCATGTAAAGAAGGCCACTTGGTATCTTCCATTGCTCTAATTTAGCCCACAATTTACTACGTGCTATTGTATCGAATGCTGCAGAGAAATCTATGTATGCAGCATATACAGGCAGTCCTCGGTTTAGCCAGGAATATTCTACTGCATTAACCAAAATGGCTATGTTGTGGGCTGTGGATGACCCACATCTAAAGCCAGATTGGTATTCAGGCAGAATTCTACAGTTGGTTATCCACTTATTTAGCTCTTCTAACAAGACTTTACCGAAGATTTTACCTGGAATATCCAGCATCGCTAGCATCCTATAATTACTGGGTTCTTTGCGGTCTCCTTTTTTGTGTACCGTAAGTATTATACTTTTCTTCCATGAATTTGGGATCTTCCCATGTACTCCTATCCATTTAAAGACAATATATAATACCTTAGCCCATTTTGCAGGGGATTTCTGTAATAGGGCATTACAGGTGTTGTCTGGGCCAGCAACTCTGGACTTAGGAAGTTTGCTAATTATTTTATTTAGTGAGTCGACTGTATAATTACCTTTCCATTCAGTTTTTACTGGTTTATAGTCAGTTTCATCTTCTGCTAGTCTACCAATAGTATTAGTAACATGGGTGATCCACTTCTTTTCAGAAACACAATTAATCGATATACACGTATCTTTTTTCTCATTAATGATGTCCCACATCATTTTACTGTTCTTAAGATTAGATGCATCGGCTAGCGAACGCCACATCTCTTCTTTTTTTGCTTTGAGATGGAATTTCAGCCATCTTCTATATGTTATCTTAAGGTGTCGTATTTTACTCGTAACATTTAAAAATAACTTATTCAGACAATCCAAATTATTTTACAGCAAAACATCACCACTTCAAATGTCCCAGATAATGGCCCTGTCTTTCCACATATTTTTTCTAACTTTTTGAACGCTTTTGAGTGTTCGATATGTTCTCGAGGCGCACCCCTCCACCACTTTAAAAAGCCACACCCCAGAGCTGATCTTCATTGTACTTCTGGCTATTGCAGGTTGACTTTTCATGCCTTTAGTGCTCTACCTGAGATTACCTCATCAACCCTAATGGCATCCATGGCTGCTATTGCTACATCTGCCTCAGGACCACCCCCAAACCCTCCACCACCACCACCTCCCCAAGGGCCTGCAGAGGGTAACACACGTGAGGATGTAGAGAATGAGGATGAAGAGGATGAAGAGAATGAGGTGGAGGAACGCCCTACTACCAGCACTCACTGGGAGTCTTGGGTGTGGCGGTTGTTTACCGTTTATGGTAACGTACCAAAAGCATGTGCGGACAAGGTCACCTGTAACCAGTGCAAATTAGTGCTGAGTCGTGGGAGACGTGGTGCATACAGCTTTGGTACGACATCCATGAAGCGACACCTAACTTCGTTCCACGGTGCGGACATTCGCAAGGTTGTACCTTGTGATGAACGTAGTAGGTTGAGTTCCTCCACAACATCCTCCGTTTCAGCTCCTCTCACCACAAGAGACACTCCTGTGGAAGAGCGCATCCCTGCAGCTGCTTCACAGGCCATTCGCGATGCTGTTGACCTTTACCTTTCAAGGGTCACAATATTGTGTATGTACTGTGACGCAGTACTCTGCAGGGGGGAGAGTCTTCAAAGTGCTTTTGGGACTACGGTCATGGACCACCAGAAGACCTGCTACCTAACTAAATAAGGCCCACCCTACATCTTCCTCTCTCCACCTGCCCTTTCTTATCCCTGTGGTTGGTGTCCCTTCCTTACCCTACTTTCCCCTCCTCTCTTAGTGTGTCATGTGTAAAAAAGCCAAAAAAATATACAACAACAAAAATCCCCCCAAAAAAAGGCTCTTTTCAGAGCCGCCTTTCTCAGTTTAAAAATAGAACTATCAAATAAACAGTGCAGGTCCTTGCGCATTTTTTAAAAGTCCGCGGACAGTCTTAGGACAGATAAAATTCTGGGGTGCTGCCCTAGCAAAACCAATGCACTTGAAAAGAGCCTTTTGGTGGTGTTTTGTGTGTTTGAAAAAATTTGAATTCATCACCATCTAATGCAAAAAAGATTACTATAATTAAAAAAAAGGGCGCAATGCATTTTGCACATTTCTAAGAAAAATCTGATTGCCAGCATATGTAAGATGGACTCCATCTCTACGAAAAATGAATGTGCTACGAAACATAATATTTTCATTGGGAACATCTATGAGAAAGGCACAAACAGCCTTATTGATATTGTGCCTCGCTTTCTGCATTTGTGGACCAAACGAAGAAGAACGCAGCCACATTTGTCTTTGCGCAATATGAGAAAAAATTACTTGGGAATTTGGAAACATGTCCATGACCTTCTCAAGTCCTTCTTTCATTGCAAATTGCAAAGAAATTCCAGACACATGTCCTAACTGTTCCCTCCACAATGAATTATATTTATGTCAGGATGACGCTCTGTCTGTAAAGTAGCACAGAGCGGTACCAATTCCAGCCACTTCATTCCACGCACTCCATGCCAGTGCACTTCCACATGAGGGAATCCAAGATCTGCAGATACACCACAACGTTCTGCATGCACCTCCAACCAATGTATCCATGAGTCTCCCAAAATCCAGATAATCTGTTTTCGAAAAAACACACAGCCATAGCTATGTGTTCTTCTCTCAGGAAAAAGACGTCATTACTAAATCTCTCCTTACACAACACACACACTAAACTTTACTGACCAATCCCTAGCTCCGCTCATTCTCATTTGCATGCCTCTCCACCCCAGAATGCCTGCATGTAATACGCGCTGTCCGCAGACTACCACCATGTCCGCGGACATGTAGAAGATCTGAGCGTAGTGAATGTACATTTAAATAGTGTTCCTCATTTCCCCTTTAAGGTGGGCTCTCAAAAGAGGCATTTTTTTTTGTTTTTTTGCAGATGCCTGACAAACACCTGTTATTTTGTATTTTTTTGGGAGGGTTTTCTTCTTATTTTACAACTAAAATCTTCACATAACCTGTTCCAAAGCAACCCTTACATTCCAAAAGAACATGGCATTTCCCAAAAATGATAAAGAAACACCATCTGCTTCAAAATAAGCAGCATTACTCGAAATAATATTCTCGTTGTTACAGAAAAACATACCAGCTCTTAGCATGAAAGCATGCATTCCTCGATTGATTGCACACCTAGCAATGCTTTGCTGAGGACAAAACACAGAACTCTTGTCCCATATTGCTCTAGGTAGTAATCCAGAAAAAAATAATTTCGCATTTGGAAGAATGTTGATTACTGCTTGAACCAACAGTTCCAAATCTGCCAACAAAGTAGGGGAACTCACGTAGCCAAAATGGAAAGCACCATAGTGCAAAACTACCACATGGGGACTGTTCATTCTACGCATATCTCTACAAACTTGGAGAATTGCCTCTGCATTGCAGTCAGTCACAGCGCTCCACACCACCTCCACTACTCTAACATCAAAATTGTTTGCACATGCCTGCATTGAGAATACTGCTATAAACCACGGACAAACATATCTCTGAGCACCAACACCCTGACTTTTTGCACCTCTGCCATCTTCACTACACACACTCTCTTTCTACACAAATCAACAATGTCAACATCTGATTGGCTGATCCCTACAGTCCCCTTTCCATGCTGGATTTGCTGGAAAACCCTGTGTGTGGCATGCCCTACCCGTGGACAGGCACGGTGTCCGTGCGGCACGTAACTCTTAGCCAACCCTTCTACCCTTTCCACATCACTCTCAGTTCCATTCCCTCATTGGATACAGCTAAGCAGTCACACAACCATCCACCAATCACATCCAAGACCTCTACATCTAACTCCATCATCATAGTTCCGCACTTCAAATGTACTATTGATCACTCTGAATACAAGTCTCATATGACTGGAAAGCACCTACTACAAAAACTACTGTACAAGTCTCGAAGATTTCTACTTACAGCTTCATGCATATCTACATGCATGATTACAAAGTACAGGTATGCATATTTTATTCAGAGTACATGTACAACTCTTATGATTCCATATAAACATAGTAATGCCACTAAATCTGCATAGCCAATACATACATGCCAACGCTCCCGATTTAAGTGCGAGACTCCCAATTTTTCATTGAAAAATCACACTATTTTATAGTGTCTCCTGCATAACATATACATACATGCCAACCCTCCCGATTTACCTACGAGACTCGATTTTCCATTGAAAAATGTCACCATTTTTTACTGTCTCCTGCCTAAATTAATGCTAATCCCAAAGCAATCGTATGAGAAAAATAAATGTTCCCGATTGCTGTGGTGTAATCTCCCTCTCAGGTGCTTCCGATTGTTTGCATGTCTAGTTATAATATGAAATTATTCAAATTGTTCCCATCTACTATAATGAACTATCTCTTCCAAACCTCTCTGCTATCTACAACACAGCTGTAAAAAAACAAGTGAATTTCATGAACTTAAAATTCTACTCATTTGCAAAGCATGTTGAACTAAAATACTGTAAATAACATATAAAGGCTGCACATAGTAAATGAAATCCATGCATACACTATGTTCAGATATCAAACAAGAATACTACCACAAAAACATAAAAATCAATGTGTACATTAACATCAGTGCTATAAACAGACAAAATTACTAACTTCTTCTTTTTACAATTTCAGTGAATACCACTCTCCTGAAAATCAGCAGCATCTAAACTACAAGCAACATATCCGAAGAAACCTGCTCATTCCACAAAAAAGGAGCAAGTACAATACTACCTTTATATTCTTACTGCTCCTCAAAGACACTGTGTGGTTAATTCATGTAATTTGGGCACCAAAAAAACATCGATTTCTGAACCATTCTGTCCACAAATCCCCATTTATTAAACAGAGATTAGCAGGCAGAATGGCACACAAATCCCTGTTTTTTGGAACACAAATAACATACTCAACCCTTAGAATGTTAGTACTACAAAACAAAGAACTGTTTTAATTTTACGCCATTATGTTTACTATTAATGCTTCTCCTCACCACTAGCTCATTTTGTACTACTCTCATCTGAACTGCAGTGTAGTAACATACAAACAGAAGACTAGCCTTCCTAACTCATTGTAACTGCCCAATGCACATTCACACACCACCACATACATCTTCCCCATCAAACTCATACACGCATGCACACAGCACACATACATTGCAAAACAGACCAACCCATACCTTCTTTTTTTTTCAACAGACCCCATAGAATGCCTACCAAAAAGCAAGTCTGTAGAAAGCAACGCAGAAATAGAGCAAATGAAAATAAAAGTGTCCAAAATAAGCATCCATCTCTACCAGAGTTTGCACAAAACATTCAAATAAAACAGCTAATGCAGTCATTTAGCGAAACAAAAGAAGCTTCTAGTACAGAAACTTTGCCTCCTCGATGCAAAATGTAAAACAAAACAGAAAGTGGTTAACAAGAATTCAGCTACCACTACTGCTAACACTGCTCCTATGAATCTTGATATAGTGGCAAGTAACCATACCAAAAAAAGTATTTTAGCAAAAATGTTCCGCCACAGAGTCTTTCAAAATCTTTAAAAAAAAGGAGTGAAATCATGCACAACCCTTAAAACCTGCTGTAGAAAATTAATCCTAGAAGCTCTCGTAGACAGTGCAATCCTTCTCAAAAGGAAGTTATTTATTTTATTTTTAAACAGGATGAAACCACTAACAAAACTAAGTACTAAACTACAAAAACAACTTCTCAGTAAACGCAATGCCAACAAAAATAACTTCTTAAATATCTGTGGAGGTGAATGGAGTCATACCACGACCACAGAACCATATATTAATGAAGAAGCATACAAACAAAACCAAACAAACACAATTGCAATCCATAGCAGTGGACAATGTTATGATAAAATTAATAATACCATCATGGAACAAGAAACACTGCTTACAAAAATATCCCCAGAAAACTCAGAATTACCTCTCTTTTCGACTGAACAAGAACGTCCAGTATACAAATGGCCATGCACGTCAAGTGTAACATTCCCAATAAATCTTTCACATCTTTACGCCAGTTCCTCAATCAGTATATGAAAGGTAAAGACAAAATCAAAATGAAAGTGCTGCAAAATATGGATACCTGTCCAATGCGCAAATACACAGGACTACAATGACATTAATTAGCCTACATTTCAGGACCTATTTGCAAAAGCACCTACCATGATATCAAAATGATATCAACACATCATTCAACTGTAAGAAATCTAGTCTATAAACTGTACTGTGCTAAAAGTCCTGCTTTAGAACTAGCCAATTTAAATAACACTCTCCTACATGGTACACCCAAAGACCTACAAGAAGGAATCGACTGTATCCAGAGAAAATATTTTGGAAGTAAAAGCCACTTACAAAATGCAATAGCTTTAGAACAGACTAGCAACAATTCTGCAAATGGCAACCTTCTACTACACACATACAAAAAAGAAATACTAACATTTAAAAGTACATCCGCTGAAGTACCAAATCATGTGTGTGTATGTTGCCGCAGAACTTTTTACAAAAGTAACACAAAAACTATAGACGTAACATACAAAATAGAAGACAATGAAGATTCCAAATGGTTTGAATTAGCTCTCTACCTTTTAGCAGAGAACAAATATGAAATAAGTGACCCCTTAATAATTTAAAGTTACTGCACTACAAAACTTGACAACAACCAAACTCCTTCACGTGCTATCACAAATAACTTGGAATTATTTCCACTACCAAACCCCTGCAACAACTCAATTTGTATGAGAGCATCACAATTCAAACAGTGCACCCATTTCAATCAAAAATACGCCTTCAACCAAAAACAGCAAAATTACCTCCCTCTGAATTGGTGAAAGGCATTTGTGGCAAAGTAGTTTATTTACCATTAGATCTGACAGAAAATGTGCACACTCTAGGAGTGCAACGTCCAATAGAGCAATCTTTAATTGTCTTAGTAAATGGTCTACCAACAAAAGACAAAAAAAATTGGCAACAACTCATGGACTTACATAAAGTTAGACAAGCCTTGCAATATCTAAAAGACAATAATGAGTACTACAAAGAAATAAATATTGAAGAAAGCTTAAGGGAAACAACTGAAATAATTCAAGACTCACCAGAAACTGGTCAATTTGAACTTCTGGATCCTGCTGCAGTATCCAATATTTTAGACCATTATACAATTCATCCATTGCACTCTAATGACAGGATAGATGATGCACTAGAAACGTACCAAATGCGACAAACCAAAGGTTCACTAATGAGCATATGGGAAAAAAGTATAGAAGCACATGCTTTTCCTGTACTATTTCCTACTGGCAAAGGAGGAAGGTACGATGATAGACCCACTCAGATAACAGCATCAGAATACAGCTCATTAGGAATGTATTCTGAAGATCCAAGATTTAGACAAAATGTGGAATACATATTCCACCTACTCTTTGAAAGTGAACTAGCAACTCTATGTTACGGAGTTGCACACATATTGAAATCGGGATCCCACTTTCAAAATATGTCAGCCTCGCAATTAATACAAAAAGTGCAAGAAAAAGATGAGGATTTACAATCAAGCATTACAAATCTGTTTACAAACATGCGTGGTACAAAAGAATACTGGTTTCGACGTCACGGAGATTACGTTGTATGATCAGAAACCTTGGATGACCCACTTGGTTTGTTACATTAAGTTGTGCAGAATATGCATGGGAAGATTTACATGATTTCCTACGCATATCAAACAAAAACAAAACAGACATAGATATACTAACACCTGGAGAACTTTGCTCTCTAGATCCTGTTAATGTTTCAAGATATTTCCACAATCGTTTCATTGCTTAGCTACACTTTATTTGTAATAAAACTGTTCCTCCCCTCGGAGAAGTGCAACACTTCTTTTGGAGAAAAGAATACCAATCCAGAGGAGCACCACATATCCACAAGCTTTTATGGATTAAAGATGCTCCTACATTTGGTCAGGACAGTGATGCCACTGTTTTACAGTTCATCCAAAAATATGTCACTTGTGAAATCCCTTCACAAACGAGACATAGTGACCTTCATGCAAAAATTGTACAATTTGAAAGACACAAATGTGGAAAATATTGTTGTCGCAAATACAAAAACAAAGGGAAATACTACACCAAATGCTGCTTTGGTTTCCCTAGACCAGTTACAGAAACAGTTGAAGTGAACAACTTCATGTCTTCAGTTAGACATAGTGTTAAAGGTAAATCACCTAAGAACACATATTACATAAAAAGAACAGAAGAATCAAAATATATCAATGATTACAATTCAAACATTGCCCTCTTATGGAATGCAAACATAGATGTGCAGTATATTGCAGACAATTCCACTGCAGTTGCACGATATATTACAGCCTACTTAACAAAAGTAGAAAAAACAGAGCTTCAAGACCTCTGGAATGACCTAACATCAGACAAAACCCTATCTCAGAAATTGTACAGCTTAGGCATAAAAATGCTCTCTCATAGAGAATGTGGCACCTACGAAGCTGCAGATCGTTTAACCGGTACTGCTTCGTATGGAAAATCTGAAAATATAGTATGGCTAAGTCTTGGTCCTGCAAAATCTATAAAAAGAGTTCACAAATCATATGAGGACATAGAAACATTACTCAAAAATGATCACAACAGCCAAGACATTTTAAAAAACAATTTACTAGACACATAGTACCACTTTGCTTTGGAAACCATGTGTCTATACCACATAGCCCAAAACTTTGCATACAAAAATAATACAAAACCCGATGAAAACAAAGGTAGATATAGAGTGACAGATTGTGAATGGAGCATAGTGAAACTTACCAAATGAAGCTTAATTAATCATATCAAATTGTCACTTAAAACTCCTCAACAGAAAGAACTATATTACATGTCCCTGCTACAACTTTTTAAACCATGGAGAAAAGAAGAAGAGATACTAGATAACTATGACTGCTATGAAGACGCTTTCAAAGCAAATGAAAGCACTATCAACGATGTGAACTTTACGCAGTACAAAACAATGTTGCACAATGAACAGCAACATGAAGAAGAACACCAGGCCCAACTACATAAGGACACTTCCGACAGTAGTCAACCTTCTGTAACAGGAAGCCAAGAACCACTGGGACAGCCACTAATAGCAAATGAGGCAGAATTAGCTATGACAGAAGTAGAAAAGACCATGTGTCACTATGAAGAAGATACAGAAGACTTAACTGTACTACAATCAAAACTTAACAAGGACCAGTGCACCATGTTTCAAAAAGTAACAAAAGAAATTGCACATGGTGTACAACACGAAAATAAAGAATGCACCTACCAAAATTACAAACCTATACTGCTATACGTCAGTGGTGAAGCTGGTTCAGCCAAAACATTCTTAATCAAAATCATCAGCAAGTTCCTTCAACAATTCACAAACAACAAATTTTCAGCTGTTGTAACTGCCCCCACAGGTTTAGCTGCCTACAACATAGGCGGTGTCACTTTACAACAATTACTACTCCTTCCAGTAGAACACCAAAACAAATTAGACTATTACAAACTTTCTACAGAGGCTGCAATGGAAGTACGCAGAGTGTTAAAACAAATGAAAATGCTACTAATAGATGAAGTGAGAATGGTCTCCAACCTACTGTTGGCTTTGATTCACCCCAGATTGCAAGAAGTACTTAAAACAAACTATGAAGAACTCTTTGGAGGAAAACACGTTATTGTTTTTGGAGATCTTCTTCAATTGACACCAGTGAAAGGTGAAACTATTTTTAAAACCGTAGGACACAAACTCTGCCATACAACTGTTGGCAGCATAGGAAATGTCAACCTTTGGCAACATTTCCAATACAGAGAATTAACAGAAAACATGTGCCAATCTACTGACCTCACCTACGCCAACATTTTAAAAAGTATTAGAGTTGGTGTACTATCTCAAGAAGCACAAGCAATATTAAAAACCCGGCACATCCATGCACTTTATGGCGATAACTCATGTGCTACTGATGTTATGGAACAATTAGCACACAAAAATGTCAATTGTATGGCCTTAATACCAACTCTTGCAAGCTGTTCCAAATTCAATGAAACAATGTTGAAAAAAGAAATGCAACCAATAATTGAAATTTGCTCCACAGACAAACTGGACGTACATGGTATGACACTACCCATGTGTCAACAAGCCACAACAAGACTAAATACCTTAGAAAATTCTATCTCCAACACAGCTGGCTTGGAGAAAATATTAAAATTATCCTTAAACAGTAGAGTAATGTTTAAACATAACCTTGACGTGGAGCAAGGACTAGTTAATGGAGCAATGGGTACAGTTGTTGGCTTTCAAACATACCCATGTGACAACAACATTCAGTTTGTCAATATACTCTTCGACAAACTTTCAGAAATAAAAAGGATAGGGTGCTCAGCAGCTCGATTCCTTCTCTTCAAAGACATGTTTGTACGCAGAGAACAATTTTCTCTAACTCTTGCATATGCAGTCACCATTCATAAATCCCAAGGTCTTACCTTAGACAAAGCATTAATAGATATTGGTAACACAGTATTTAAAGGCATGAGCTACGCAGCACTATCACGCTTACGTACACTTGACGGTCTATTTCTAATCAACTTTGATGCCAGTAATGTAAACGCTGATATTCCTTGCATTTTAGAATACAATAGACTGCGTTCACTATACACCCCCCACCTAAAATCATATCCTGTTCCACAAAAAGGAAAACATTGTAAAAGAAAATTAATTCAAACTAAAATGTAGCAGGATCTGACTGCAAATCCTTCAAAGAGAGCAAAAGAAGCTAATACTTCATCAATTACCACAACCAAAGAAGAACCTATTAGTCAAAGTAACTCAGGTACTTCTTCAAAGAAGCAACACACACTACGAAAAAATTACTTGGACACAGAACTATCTGGTCCATTCAAATTTTCAAATGTAACTGGTTTAATTGCCATGCAAATGTAGCAATGAATATTCTATTTCAATTGCCACCAATTGTTGATAACACTTACTTACACAGTACATACCAATTGTGTTTGCAAATGTTAGTCCTTCATAGAAACGCAACAAACAATCCTGACAACACGTATAGTGTTTACGGAATAAGACAAGAATTGGACTACTGTGCTGGAATGGTGAAATTCGCTATGAACTCACAAGAAGATCCACAAGAATGTCTAATGTACTTACTACAAGCACTGGAAAACAAAAACATACTAATAAATGAAATCTTCCAGATTTCATACATGTGGAAACATACCTGCACTCTCTGCAACAATGTGACACAGGAACAAATCCCTAATGAGCGCTTTATGTATGTACCCATACCTAATTGTGAATGCATTCCATTTCAGCAACTTGTACAAAATGCAAACCATGGCAGATTATGTACTACCTGCAATTCAGATAATCGCTCCACCTTACTAATACAAACACATAGTAACTACGTAATACTAATGCTTCTACGTTACAATGCAGCTGGTACCAAAAACAACTGCAAGCTGACTGGATTTACACATGGTCAAGTATCACTTGGTAAGAAAACCTTCACAACAATAGGTATAATCTACCATGCAGGAGCCACAAGCAATGCAGGTCACTACACTGCATGTATTAAAAAGAAATATGGATGGTTTGAATGTAATGATAGTACCATTACTCTAAAGCAGAGATTACCAGCAAATCTTACAAATGCTTATTTAATCTTCTTAAAACCAAAATTTTATAACTAATCTGTACTTCAACATTAACAAATTTTCAATTAAAAAACTATAAACAGTTAGAATACGCCAACAGGTATCTAACTGGCCCAAGATTCTATAACAACCAAATAGATAAAAGAATACCACTAAATTGTAACAAAGAATAGACAGTTAGAATACGCCAACAGGTATCTAACTGCTTCAGAAATCTGCAACAAGCCAACAGATAGAACATTAACCAGAAACAACAAGTGAACACTGAAAGGAAACAAACAAATAGACTGTAGCATAACAAAAAAAAGTTTTATTTTAATCCAACAAGGATTTTTTTCCCCAGAGACCCAATGATTTGAAAAGCAAACACAGAAACTGAGCAAAATGCACAGTACACTGGTTTGTAAACCAAATATGAAGGTCCAAAAAAAAGCTGAAATGTCTATTATGCAATGTAATAAGTCTTTATAGAATACATACACTAACATGCTCTTTTCTTTTATCACAGAAATTGAAAAAGAATATTTCCTCCAGGTACCAAACTCATGTAAAAAATATATTGAATCTCAACAAATCAAGCAGTAAGTATAATTTCAAACATTTGATAGATATTTGAATCTATAGGCCTGATATATGGCCGTGATATGGTGCGGTGGTTGTGGCCAGGGCCTAGAGTCTTGGGTGTATTGCCTGCGGCCTACAGCCATACACCCAAGACTCTAGGCCCTGGCGACAAACACCACAGTATATCAAACCCTTGGTGGCTTATAACTTCACTGCTTATAACTTCAGTCTTGGGCGCATGGCCTTCGGCCATGCGCCCAAGACTCTACATCCTGGCCACAGCCACCACAGTATATCAAACCCATGGTGGCTTATAACTTCACTGCTTATAACTTCAGTCTTGGTGCATGGTCTTCAGCCATGCACCCAAGACTCTAGGTCATGGACACAACCACTGCAGCATATCACACCCATTGTGGCTTATAACTTCAGTACTTATAACTTTGGTCTTGGGTGCATGGCCTTCGGCCTGCACCCAAGACTCTAGGTCCTGGACACAACCACTGCAGTATATAAAAACCATTGTGGCTTATAACTTCAGTACTTATAACTTTGGTCTTGGGTGCATGGCCTTTGGCCATGCACCCAAGACTCTAGGCCCTGGCCACAATCACCTGATAAATATTCGATTCTATGGGTGTATCTATCGGTGTGATATGCTGCAGTGGTTGTGGCCAGGGCCTAGAGTCTTTGGTGTATAGCCTACGGCCTACAGCCTGCGGCCATGCACCCAAGACTCTAGGCCCTGGCCACAACCACCACAGCATATCACACCCATGGTGGCTTATAACTCATTATCATACCCATAGAATCAAACATTTTAACTAAAGCATATACTCAATTTGCACCCAAGACTCTAGGCCCTGACCACAACCACCTGATAGATATTCGATTCTATGGGTGTGATCTATGAGTGTGATATGCTGCGGTGGTTGTGGCCAGGGCCTAGAGTCTTGAGTGTATGGCCTACGGCCTGTGGCCATGCACCCAAGACTGTAGGCCATGGCCGCAACCACCGCAGCATATCACAACCATGGTGGCTTATAACTCATTATCCCACCCATAGAATCAAACATTTTAACTGCAGCATATACTATATTTGCAACCAAGACTCTAGACCCTCCCCACAACCACCTAATAGATATTCGATTCTATTGGTGTGATCTATGGGTGTGATATGCTGTGGTGGTTGTGGCCAGGGCCTAGAGTCTTGGGTGTATGGCCTACGGCCTATGGCCTGCAGCCATGAACCCAAGACTCTAGGCCCTGGCCACAACCACCACAGCACATCACACCCATGGTGGCTTATAACTAACTGCGACATATACTCAATTTTAAAGTCCGCTGACACCACGCGTGTACTTAGAACAGTTTCAGCTTGCCTGCCCACAGCACGGCCAGGAATACTATCCTTAGGACACCCCTTATTTTCAGTAATTACAAACGTCCCGGACAGCGTGGGCATGGCTAATACATCAGTAGCACCTGCCACCTAAACAAATACAGTATTTCACCCATCTCTTCCTCCCTAAACCTCCCCAAGCACTCTTGCACACCAAAACACTCCCCAAAACTGCATTTCATCTCTGTTCGCCACCGCGCTGTCGGCAGATCCAAGATGGCGGGCACATCGGAACAATCTGACGCACATCACGCCTCACTTCAGCCAATCGGCGGACACGTCACGTGTCCGTGTACATGACGTGAGGCCATTAGCCAATCGGTATCCTGCCTGCGGAGCGAACAAGGAAGTGTCTCTGTGGAGCGGACATAGATATCACTAATTTTGTTTAGACCTACTTTTTGGTCATTTTAAAGAAAACTACTGGACAGATTTTCACCAAATTTACAAAAGCACGCTTTCGGGACCAAGCCCCTGCTCCTGCTGCAAATTTGGTGAAAATCCGTCCAGCGGTTTGGGCTGTAGGCGTGCGCAAAGTTTTTCCCCCATTCAGTCTATGGGAAAAAAAGACGTTTTGGGACCCCCCATAACTTTTCCCTCCCTGGACCAAACCTCACCAAACTTTGCAAAAAATATCAAAGTGGGCCATATACTTTGTTTGCAAAGTTTGGTGAGGATTCGTCCAGGGGGAGCGGAGTTATAAGCTGCCCAAAAAGTGCTCTTCCTATGGAAACAGCAACTTAACTATAAGCCGTGTAAAATATATATATATATATATATATGTATATATATATATATATATGTATATATATATATATATATATATATATATATATATATATATATATATATATATATATATGTGTGTGTGTGTGATTTGAATATTTAATAAATATTAAATACATAAATAAACATTTACCTTTACAAACTAGCCTGATTCCTGGTCCAGTGTGACCTAGGGGGGTATTTTGAGAATGGTGTGATATGAATGGCATATCATTCAGAATATTGAACTTATAGACACAAATAAATAAGTATTTCATTGTGCACTACATGCTAGGCGAGACCTGGGTGTGTGCCTGATTGAAATCCTTAACAGATTTTGGGGGCTCGGGCCGTGATTCTGAATTCGAGATACCACCTGTGACAGTCTGCACAGCATACTAGCATGCAGGGTACAGACACCTTGCTGGGTTGGGGTACTGTGCTACACTGTACAAGCACCTCACAAAATAAATACCCCAAAAATCGGGCCTGTTTGTAAAAGTAAAGTAACCCTAAAATAAGTCATAATGAAATTGATGTTTCTGAAATGGTGATCCCAGTAGAAATTAATATTGCTAGGGAACACGTCCTGCACAAACTGTTTGTCAGGGGTGAGTGGCCAGAACAGAATGAGCAGATCTGGCTACAAGAAATCAAAGAACAGGTCACTGCCATAGACCTAGATACATGGCAGGACAAGGGCCCATTACACCAAGCGCTCAGTGAACTGTACATGTCCCCAAAAGTAAAAGAGGAGCAGTGTAAAATTGCCAAAATAGCGGCCTACCTGCACCTCCACATTGGAATAATACAGGAAAAGTATGCAGAAGATATACTTCTGGCAGAGAAGCAAGTGGAAACACTACAGAAAATCAAATCCAAACTAATCTGGACTCTGCAGAGCAAAGGCTCCAGAAGAGCCAAGAATCAGAGACAGAAGCTACGCAGTACTTGACAAAACTACAGCAAGAGAAGGCAGAGCAAGATACCCAAGTACAGACACTGCAAAATGAGTGTCAGGAAAGGGTTGACTCTTTACAACAGAGTCAAAAAAAGATGAACAGAAGGTCGTCCTACAAGACCAGATAGACCAATTAAAAGAGGAAAACAATACATTAATTATTAACGACCTAGAATCTCAAGCAGAATTTGATGAGGAGTGCCAGAAATCTAGTGCATTTAAAAAACAGAGGGATGACCTGGCTGAACAGAGGGGCACTCTAAGTCAGGAGATAGGCGCCTTAGGCCAGGAAGTCAGCCAATTACAAACTAAGTTAGAGGAAAGAAAGCTGGCCCTCCAGGAGCTTAGTGAAGTTAAAACCGAATATGAGAAGCTACTAGAGCACACCAGGCGGTGGAGGATGCTCTGGAAAAGAACACCCAGACCAATAATGACACAACTCAGGAGGTGAGTTTCCTGCAGCAAAAATTGGCCCAGTATTTCCAATCCAGGCAGGAAGCACAGAGAGACAATGAGGCTCTCTGTGAAAAGAATTATACGCTCCATAAACAGATAGCCATGCAAGAGCAAATCATTGAGACCAGTAAGGCCTTAATAGAGGAGCAAAAGAGTCAGATTTTGGCATGTCATCAGGGAATAGGGGCTGAAAGAGAAGAGGTAGGAAGGGACAGAGAAACCTTTGAGCATAACATCAGGACCCCTGCAATCAGGAACTCTAACCCCTTCAGTACCATGGACTCTGCCGGCTTTATGTCCACTGGCTCATATATGTCATGACTACTGGGTTCCCCCTCAAAAGAATTTCCAAAATTTCCTGGGTGGCCGCTTACAATTCCTGGTCTAAGGATAGGTAAACTTTGGGCTATGCTACAAGGGCGCTTCCTCATCAACCAACATGGCCGCCTGGTGTTGCAACCCCTAGATTGGGCAAGCGGTCTAGTTTTTTGTCACTCTGGAGTACTTCAGCCCCTCCCCTTTGTTCAACTGTGTTCAAGCTGTGTTCAGCGGACGCTTACTGCGGTTCATCCCTCTGACAAGAATTCCTCAGCCCCCTTGTGATTTATAGATACCCCCTCACGTCCTCCCCGTTAACATTTCTGTCTCTCCCCCTCTATTGTGCCATGGTCATTTGTTTCCCCGTGCCATCCCCGCAACTACTTTTTCGTGTGCTCTGTGAGGTGTTGGCGTTCATCAGTGAGGAGTTGTCGGGAGACGCATTCCTTTTTGGCGTTCGCCTGTGACGTGTTTTCGAGACACGCATCCCTGTTCTGTCTGCTATCCACAGCAAGTATCATTTACCTCAGTAGCTTTCTCCACTCATTATCCGTTCCTAATGGCGAGTGCTCTGCTTGCATTTTCTTCAGGGACAAGTGTATGTTTAACCGCCTCGTAATTGTATTAGTGTTACGGAGCCCGTGGGTTTAGTGTGGAGATTCTGTTTCGAGGAACAGAGGCGTTCCTTTTTTCTGTCACAGTTAGGTACACGAATACTAGACATTAAGGTGCTTTAAATGTTAAATGTTTGCGCAAGTTTAGTTTTGACACAGTTTTTCTTGTAAGGAATTCGTTAGCAATATTATCTCTGGCCAGGAATAGTCAGAAATAGCACTCTTGAGGTAGTTACAGAAGAGCGGGAGAATAAACTTCACCTTACCCTCAGACTTTGTGGCATTTTAACCGTGTTGGTACCTTGCTCCAGGATTGGAGTTAGCACACTTTGTTACCTTTCACTTGCCTCAGTTCTTCTGTGTTCTCTCCTGAGTACCTCTCCAGTCACAGTTGTGTTTGTTGGAAAGGGTTGAACATTTTTTCACCTCACCATTAGGCATCTTCTCAACACCCTACATTCCATATAGGGCTGTCCTTCTCCCCTTGTTTTTCCACGCCTAATCTAGCCCTTCTTCAGAACATGCACCCCTGTGCAGAAGCAGGATGGAGAGCTGACAAAATCACAAACTAAGGTAATTGAGCAATACTGTTTTGCTGGGGATTTTTTGACCTGCAATAATTTCCCCTTACATTAGGATGCATTCCAATTGTTCTTTGTGTTGTGATTTCTTTTCTGTGGTATAGAAAGAGAGTCCAGTAAGGGTAGTGAACAACAGATAACAGCGCACCCTGAGAAGTTTCATAATATCGCGTGGTGTCCCTGAGGAGTCTAAGGTAAGCGTTACAATATGAACCAAGGGCCATGGGGATGGTAGACTTCAGCAGAATGGGCAACATTGGACTTTCAGATCATGGCCTCCCAGAAATGGATGGGCAGGTGTCTCTGTACAGATTCCCAAATGTTAGGGCTAGCCTCTCTGATCAGGAAGACTCCTGTGAGGGGAGAATCATGGAATTGGATCCTCAAAAATACTGCCTACCAAAGGATCAGTCTGTCAAATTTGGTGGGGAACTCCAGGAAAGCAGGCCCACCAAGAGTATCTTAAAAGCCTCTTCCCAGCAAGGGCAGTGGCGGGGGTGGGGGGGTATTCAGCCAATCCTGGGAGCAGGGGAGAGTCAGAAGACTCTTCTGAGCACCACAGGCATAAAAAACCTAGGCACCCACATTCTGCCAGCCATTCTCAAGCTCACAGAATCAGAGAGACCCTAGAGGATCAGATAGCCACCTCCTGTAGCAGTGCCTCTGAGTCAGAGGATGAGTGGACTCGGGTGACTAAGACTAAAAAGGGAGCTAAACAAACGGGTCCACACTTCCCAATGGCCTCTTCCCTACATTGACCAAGGGCTGGCCCAGATCCAGAGATCAAAGGTATACACTGCTATTGACCTGACCAATGGGTATTGGACCGTATCTGTCAGTAGGGAGGGCCAATACAAGCTGGCCTTTACCTTCGAGGGGCAGCAGTACACTTGGACCCGGACTCCCTTCGGATGCATCAACTGCAGCAATTAATTTAATATCTTCCTGCAGGTTTATAGTCATAATGTCGACAAAAAAATGTCGACAGACAAAAATGTCGAAAAAATAATGTCGAAAATAATAATGTCGACATTCTATACTTTTAATGTAAAAAGTCATAATGTCGAAAAAAAAATGTCGACATTTTTTTTTCGACAATATGACTATAAACCCTTAACACTATCAACACCTCACCCAACACCCTCCTGCAACCCCCCCACACCCCACACCACCACCCTCCCACCCCTCATATGCAACACATTCTAATTATTTATATATTTATTTATTTATTTTTTCAATAAATAAATAACCAACAAAAAGTATCATTTACTATGGGGGGGGTCCCCCCCCAACCCCCCCTCACCCAACACCCCCCTGCCACCCCACCACACCCCCTAACCACCCTCTCACCCCTCATACTCAACACAATCTAATTATTTATTTATTTATTTATTTATTTTTTCAATAAATAAATAACCAAAAAGAGTCTAATTTACTATGGGGGGGGGTCCCCCCCCAACCCCCCCTCACCCAACACCCCCCTGACACCCCCCCACACCCCTCCCAACCACCCTCTCACCCTCATTCCCAACACATAGTAATTATATATTTATTTATTTATTTATTATTCAATAAATAAATAAACAAATAAATAAAAAGAATATCATTTACTATGGGGATGTCCCCCCCAACCCCTCTCACCCAATACCCCCTGCCACCCCCCGCCCCTCATACTCAACACATACAACACAACAATAAATATATATTTATTTATTTATACAACATTTCGAAAAAATGTCGACATTAATGTAAAATGTCGACATTTTTGTATGTCGACATTATTGATTTTCGACATTAATTTGTCGACATTTTGACTGTCGACATTATTGATGTCGACATTATGACTGCACACCCTTCCTGCATAAGGCCATGCCCGACTTGGGTGAAAGGGGTAACCTGGTCTATGAAGTTGATGTTCTGATCAAAAGGTCAACTGTGGAGGAACACGTAGCGGAGATCCGTTATGTTCTGACACAGTTGAGGGCTGCCGGAGCAAAGCTATCTTTCCAAAAGGCACAGTGGTGCAGGACCCGTGCCAATTTCTTGGGGCATGAGATAACTCCTGAAGGTCTCTATCCCCAGGAAAAGAAAGGAGAAGCACTCCTAAAACTAAAAGACCCAACAACTCTGCAGGAGCTAAGGAGCCTCCTTGGACTGACTAATTACAGCAGCAAGCTCATTGAGGATTACGTAGAGATCACAAGACCCCTGATCCATCTGTTGAAGGGGGGGTCAAGTGGGAGTGGGGTCCAGAACAAGACGAGGCAGTAAGACAACTCAAAAGAAGCCTCACACAAGCGCCTTGCTTAGCTTACTCTGTCAAAAACAAGTTCTTATTGGAGACAGGGTTCTCAAATACATGCTTGATGGCAGTATTATACCAAAAGCATGACAAGGTCAATAAAGTAATCTCCTATGCGAGTAAGACTTTATCCTCTGTGTAGGAAAAATTCAACGATTGTGAGAAGGCACTCCTGGCAATGGTGTGGGCATTGAAGAAGTACCGCCCCTTTATCCAGGGGGAACACATCATAGTGGAGACTCCACACCAGCCTCTGCAATATCTTCAAAGTGACAGAATCCGGGCCGGAAATGTGAGTAATTCCAGAATTACTTTGAGGATTCTGTCAATGCAAGGCTTTCCTGTGGAGGTCAGATATGGCCAAAACAAGAAGAGTCCCTTCGCGCAATGTCTGGCTGACTTGCATGATTGTGCCAGAGAAAACTGTCTCGAGGACGAAAGTCTTAAAATCAAGGACAACATGGAGGCATGCCTCAATTCCCCACACAAAATCTATGAAGAAGACAAGTGTGAGGCAATGCCCACGGTCTATGTGGATGGGTGCTCCTACCATGTTGACAACAACGGGGAAAAGGAACTTGTGGCCTGTTGTGCGTTGAGAGACGTGAAGATATAGGAGACCTCCGTCCCCAAGTGCCGCACAGGGAGAACCACTTATCACTCCCTGTGCAACCCTTGAGGCCACAGGTGGAGAAGATCCGAAGCCGGAACCGAAGTACTAGGAACCCCAAGGCAGCTGTGGAGGAAGGCAATGATTACAATCCAGGCAAGCAGGGTACAACAAGTATTCAAACAGAGAACAATCGGGGTCTTACCGGGGACTTGATGGAGAGGACGTTGAACCTGAAAGGGAGGACGGTTCCAGGACTCACGCAGGCAAGGGACCGGATAGGAGCAGTTGTAGTTCGCCAGTCTCCACCTGGAGAATGTTCCACCACTTGGGAGGTGTGACCCACGTTGCAGCGAGGTGATCTGGAATATCCAAGAGGAGTCCGTTGAGTAGAAGAGATGGGTCTGAAGCCAGGAAGAGCCGTCCGGATAAATGGAAGAACAAGAGCAGGATCCAGAGGGAGTCCGTGATTCAGTCCGAGGTCAAAGAGCCGTGTTGAACAGAGGAGCCGGTGTCGCCGCAGCCAAACGTGATCCAAAGGAAGTCCAAAAAGCAAGAGCGAGGTTTCAAGAAGCCGGGTAAGTAACACACGAGAAGGTTCGCCAGACAGGGTCTCCAAGGAAATCAGCTGTGAAGCGTGGAGTACCGGTACTGTCCGGTTTATATACCGTTTACTTCCTGGTCACGTGACAAATGACTGGAGCCACGTGACCGTGAACCCGGGGCACATGACCGTATGGACGAGTCACGTGACCGGGCCAACACGGTACGAGAGTTCGAGCGGCTGCCTAATCTCCATGGCAACTGCCAATGGAGAAACGGCCGCAAGCGTGACTGAACGGCGTATGGCGATTGTTTCGCCAGCGCGCGAGCCACACCGGGTTGCCTGCGTGAGTTCTGGGAGACGGGTGGAGGAGAGTGCGCGCTGGGTGACGGGACATGGCCGGAGGTACGAACCGAAGACATGACATGGCCGCAGTGGGGACTGCTTGGGTGAATGATGCCCCAGAACCCTACGCTGCGTACAAAATTGGTCCCCCTAGTAGTCAAGTGGCAGAGTTGATGGCTGTGCATCAAGCCATCCTCACTGCTGTCCAACATAAACTCCACAAACTGGTCATAATCACTAATTTAAATTATGTCCAGAATGGGTTTGTGGAGCACCTGGTTAATTGGAAAACCAGAGGCATGTTATGTGCTAACAAGAAACCCCTAAAACATGGAAAATTAATGCAAAATATTGATGATCTGGTCACCTCTAGTGGGATGACCATCTACTGGAAAAAGATCAAGGGTCATTCTAAGGTAGAGGGGCCAGACAAAACTGGAAATGACCTCGCTGATTAGCTGGCCAAAACCGGAGCCATCCAAGGGGATCTACTTGAGATTGAGTCCCTGTTGGGGAAAATCCAGGTCTCTGCTATCACTAGGTCCCAGACAAATTCTCACAATGAACTCTCAACTGCCCAGTGGAGTAAGGAGACCCCAGATGCTGATTTGATTACGGCTCAGAAAGGGGATCCAATAATTGGTAAGTTTTATCAACACATTGAGGACCTGAGAACTTTCCTCTGATGTATACCAACTGCATTGGGAAAGAGGACCTCAGAGTGTTGATGAAATGTCCAAAAATGTTCCGGATCTAAGATGGTTTGTTGGTGAGGAGCTTTATATATGGCGGCTGTGACCCGTGGGTCATCCCTAACTCATTCCGAAGCCTGGTGCTAAGTCCACCCATGATGCGGCCACAGCCGGTCATCAGCGGTTTCATACGACATTTGAAATCTTGTGAGAGGTTGCAATCTGGCCACACATGGGGCAGGACCTCGACCAATACTTGAAGGGGTGTCTTGTGTGTGCACAATTTCAGCCAACATCACTCACACACCGTGCTCCCCTCCAAAAGACGGGGATAACACTGCCTTGATCAGATTTGCAAGTCAATTTCATCGGCCTGTGATTCGCTCCTCTAGGAGGAACAAGTACATGTTAACCATAACATGCTTGTTTACTAAATGGCTGGAATGGCTCCCGGCCCCAAATTGCAAGGGAGAAACAGCAGCTGCCCTGATGACCAATCACATCTTCTCCCGTTTTGGACTACCCCAAAGGATTGATTCAGACCGAGGTAGTCACTTCTCCAGAGAAGTGATGACCAAGATGTGGGAGATACTTGGGGTAAAAAGGAAATGACACATTGCATACCGCTGTCCTTTAGTGGTGGAGTTGAGAGGTAAAATAAAACCAATGTGAGCATATTAAAAATGTCTGTGGCAGACTCTGAGCCAAGTTGGGATATTTGATTACCCCTTGTCCTGATGGCCATCAGATCTACCCCTTCTTCTGCAACAAAAATGTCTCCATTTGAGCTGATGACTGCACGGAGGATGGTGCTACCCCAGCATTTGCTCTACAGAACCCAAGAGCAGACCTTTATAAATGCCTCCACAACTCATGAGTATGTTGAGAATCTGAGAAAACACCTTCAACATGCTTTTGCATATGCTCAGTGGAATCTAGAAAGATCTGCAGACAGTATGAAGACCCATTTGACCTTAAGACAACTAAAAAGGAATATCAAGTAGGAGACAGGGTCTACTTGTACAATTTGCAAAGGAACCAATCCAAGGAGCGCAAATTTCTCCCAAGATGGCGGGGTCCTTTTGAAATTGTGGACAGAATCTCACCAGTTGCCTACAGAATCCCCATCCCCAAGGGAAATCTGACAGAAGGGGAAGACAAGTGGGTCCACATAAACCAGCTAAAGAGTTGCCATCCCAGGCATATTTTTGCGGCAAATAGAAGAGCCTACCAGAAACCCAGAGGAGGAAAATCTGGATATCTTAAAAAAATTATTAAATGTTCATTGATTCCGTGCGAGGAAAGTGTTAAGACTATCGTTGAATATGTGGAGAATATTGTCAATTGTTAGTAAATGCATGCATCTGCCCCACTACACCCCCCAGGGAACAGTAGTGGGGACATTTTCATAACCGTGGTATGTTCTGTTTTCTAGTACTGGAACTAAATCCACCTAATCACCAAAGAGGACCTCCTCAGGGACCAAAAAAAACAAAACAAGAGTTCCGGAGTGTCGCTCCACACTTCCAACCAGAACCAGTGAGCAGAGCGTGCCGCATCCATCGCTGACGGGAGATGTACTGGATTTCTTCACATGGACCGAATGAAAAAAAAATCACACGTGCCTCACTCCCCCACGACTGGACATCTCGCTGAAGTCAGGGCGGGGGTGTGTGGGATATTTCAACGTATGCCAATGCGCCCTACTAAATCCCTTTGCCAATGGGGGAAAGAAAACTGCCAAAAATTGATGTGCTAAACCGTGTGCACGCCAAATCTGCAAAACTGCGCATGGTTCATAAATCACAAAAAGTCTGCTTCACCTTGCCACACACAGGCAAAGTTGATGTCAAAACAGAACTCCCTGCAGGAGAATGCCAGTGGGTGCTGTTACCTGTCACATGAAGCAAGGCCACAGAAGTAGGCTAAAATCCAAAAAATGTCTTTAAAATACAGTTTTCCCAATCAATTGCAACCTTCAAAGTACTGTTTTGGTGATAAATTCAGGCCTTTTCCAAGTGAATTATTTAAATTAAAGTGTGCTGAAACCACAGATCTTCCAGTACAGTCAGAAGAAACCGGGCCTCACTGCCTGACAGCTGCATAAGGAAATTAGATGTCAAACCCAGTTTAAAAGTATTTCTTTTTCCTGAAGAAATTGCAAAATTCGCCTATTTAAAGCATGTTTGTGAAGGGCTTCATTCTTTTAAATGTCCAAATCTCATAAACTTTTTTATGTGTTTAAAGAAAAGACTTTGGGCCTGATTCATGGAAGTGTTTTGGAATGGCACAAACCCATAGGAAAACGTTCCATGAATCAGGTCCTTTATTGTGAATTTTAAAGCAACCAAATATTGGAGTTAAGTAACTGCTTAATTCTGATAGGACAGTGGCCAGCCAAGGAAAGTTTGACACTTCAGTTTGACACTCCCTTGCTACTGGAAGTCTAAGGGATGCTGGAGGTTCTCGCATATGGAGCACAATAGACTTCATTAGTAATTCGTCTTTTGGCTGAGCCAAGAACAAAGGGCAGGCTGAGCATTGACCTCTGCTGGGGAGGGGCAAGATGTTTCCTTATACACCACACCCTGATAAAGGGGCCTGACAGCTGTTGTTTGTTGAAAGGAGGGGAAAAAAAAACTCTGTTCAAAGGAACTTTTGGTGTTTAAATCTTTATTTGTGGTTAAGTTTGAAACTCTTTAACTATGCAACCTGAAAAAGGATAAATCTAAAAATTGGTAGATGTTAACCTCATTTTAGGCTTTTACTTGGACCCTGTACCATTTCAGGAACCAAAGTTACAGGAAAAACCCTAATTGTAGCAGAACTATTAATGTTGCAAGCCTAAGATTGTCTATTCATGCTCCAGTGATAATCGGCCAGAGATTAACCAAATTAGAAATTATTAGTCCAGACTGTTATAATTAAAATTGATAAAATTCTATAGAATGAGAAAGACAGCTCTCACAGAGATGGGGATTGAATGTAAATATAACCCATCAAATATGCAATATATGTGTCCTATTTTAGAAGGGGACATCATTTTAGAAATGTACATTTGTGCAAAACTTAAGTTTTGGTCATAATCAATGGTGGGGATCCTAAATCCCATCATAAAGATGACAGCTCTGTTCTAACTGCCAACCAAAACAAGGCACATGCATGTGGCCACTCACAGCCATTGGGGTGTGTTTTGAAATTCTGCCCACACCATAAACTTTGTGATGTCACTTGGGAGGATAAATGTAGGAACTTCACCACACATAACACACTCTGCTTCCTGAACACATCCAGATTTCTGTGCCGCGCTTTGTTCCTGGTTTATTAATCTTGTCCAGAACTCTTCATCTTGCAGCTGACTCCAGATTTCTTTGCACAATCCAGACCTTAGCATTGCTGAACTCTTTCTAGCTATACCCAAATTCAACCATCCCAAACTTGACGGGATTTAATTCTGATTCAGTCTGGCTTGCTACCATCAAGGCTTGCCCACTGAAACTCGCATACTGATAATCTGCCGTGTCCAGTGACCAGAAGGGTGTCATGATGCATACCCCCGGGCTTCCAGACCACCTCCATCAGCCCCAGGAGCAGGCATCATGTTGCCTTGAGAAAACCCAGCAACCCCTGTTAGGGGCTGTCTGGGTTCAGTCCTGGCGCCTATGGGTCCAGGCTCATATGGGACATCAGTCCTAGCGCCATAGGCACCAGGCTCATAGGTGCACACTTACCTGATGCAGACCATGCTGCAAGAAGATCCAAACCCATGTGAGGCCTAGAAGGGACTACTTTACCTTAGGGACTATTTTGTTACTCGGAGATGGTCGGGGAGGAATACCTACCTGGGACTACTTTGGAGGCTATTTAAATCACGCCGAAGAGCAGCACCCGCTTCGCGTTATTCTGCATCCAGCAGCGTAACGTTCACCGTGCCAGCAGCAGCATCTAGCCTTCTGCCACGCCCGCCTCGAACCTGGAGCACCTAGAAAGAAGGAAAGAAGCAAAGGTTAGAATAAGAGTATTACCTGATTTCTTACCTGATTCCGGATTCATCGCATCTTCAAACCAGAGGAAAGACTTCGTTTTAAACGCGTCGCATCGCAGCAGCAGCGCCGCGCCATACTCACCGTTACACACAGCATTTCTTCGATCCGGTGCTGTCTCCATCTTTACATCGCCGATCCCGGCACCTAAGGGGGACAAGAAACAACAAGGTGAGCAGAGAGAACAGACAGAGACAATCTCTTTAGCCGCCATATGCTTACCTGATTTTATCGCTGGAGGTATTATTCATCAGCACGCCACATCTTCTTATGCCGCACCTGTAAGAAAAGGAGAAAGCAGCAAGTTTAACCCTTGGCATTATTTACCGGACAGTGTTGGGTAACACAGACTTTTACTGGAGCGCTTTCAGCAGTCAATCTTATTGG
Source organism: Ambystoma mexicanum (assembly GCF_040938575.1). Taxonomy (NCBI): domain Eukaryota; kingdom Metazoa; phylum Chordata; class Amphibia; order Caudata; family Ambystomatidae; genus Ambystoma; species Ambystoma mexicanum. The sequence goes on from NC_090927.1 coordinate 1,138,025,308, forward strand.
GTCAAAGTTGCAAGATAAAAGAGGAATTGGGCAGGAGTGAATTCCAGACATTTTGAACTCTTACGAACTATATAATTAAGGCTCTTTGCCAGGACCTTTTGGAGTGAGGATTCATCTACAACTCTTCCAATATCTTCAGGCCAGTGAAGTAACTGGTCATCAACGCGCCCCTGCGTGCTTCGCAGGATGGAGGGCTCATCCTCCAAGAATATAAGGTGAGATTGCTGAGAGGGCACAGAGGTGATTAGTGGGGAGGACAGTGGGGGAGCTATCACTTGAATCCGCAAGTGGCTAAATCCATCTCTCCACTTGTAGGAGAATATTTCTACGCGTCAAGCAGACAAGATTAGGAGGGCAGATCCAGTCAGTCATCGCTGCACTACGCATCACGTGGGTGGAGGCCGCAGCAGTCCGGGTTCGACCGACGCCCCTGTGGGAGCCAGGTGAGCATAACAGAACGCGAAGCCTACCAAAAAAAAAACACCTGGGCGTAATGGAAAACTCTGAAACCGATCAACTAGCCCAACTGTTAGGGGAACTTAGGGCAGAGGTGGACTCTGCACGCCAAGAGACTAATGCCCTCAGGAGAGAACTTATTTTGTCAAAGGAACGCACTGATGATCTTGCTAGACAACTGCTGCAAAGTCAAGCCGGCCAAACACCACTACCTGGACTCAGAGGGAATCCAACTCCTGTCTCTTCGAGCAATCCTGTGCAAGTGGTTCTACCAGGAAGCATTCCTTTAGCTCCACCCGAACCTTTTGCTGGGGACCCGAAAAGGTTTGCCGTGTTCATGAACCAGTGCCGCTTGCACTTTCTATGCAGACCAGGAGCTTTCCCAAACGACCAAGCCAAAGTAGCCTTTGTACTATCGTACCTTAGGGGCAGCGCAGCAGATTGGTCAATCCCGTTGGTCAACCAGGATGACCCTCTTCTTCGGGATTTTCAAGGATTTCAATTTAGCATGGAAAAATTGTTTGCCAGACATTCACAGGGTCAGGCCCTGGATAACAAACTTTTATCCCTACGACAAGGCACTCAGGATCTGCTAACCTATATCGCAACCTTCAACAGGTTAGTGGTGGAAACCGGCTGGCCAGAGGAGAAAAGAATTACTTTATTTCATCGTGGGCTTCGGGGTGAACTCAAAGATGTTTTGGCCCAAGTGGTGAACCCACCCCAGGATTGCACAGAATATATAGACTCAGTAGTCCAGTTAGACCACCGACTCCAGAATCGAAAGGCTGATCGAGCTAAATTCGAGAATCGAGTACTGGTCAAACCACATGTTACCTCCAAAGGAACTGACACATCAGAACCCATGCAGATCGGGGGGTTAAGGGACCCTTAACGCAAAAAGAGAGAGAAAGAAGATGACAAATGCAATTGTGCCTTTATTGTGGACATTTTCTAAGGGATTGCCCTATTAAACCATCCAAGAAAGTAGCCAGAGTAGCTGTTAGAAATCAAACAGAGCCTGAATCGGGAAACGACCACGCCCGACAAGTGTAGAGGTCCGCTTGCCGAGCTTGAAGAAGGACACTCAGACCTCGCATCTAATCATACCAATGGTCCTCATTGATCCAAGAATCCCATCATGTATGCACGCAGCAAGGGCATATATCGATAGTATCGATAGCGGGGCTGTAGGAAACTATATGGACCATAAATTGGCTTCTAGGATGAATCTATCTCTCTGCAAAAAGACCGCTCCGGATGTTGTCACCAGAGTCGATTTTTCCTCACAGCCTGTAACTCATTCCACTACAGAGATGACATTGCTGGGTCAGGACGGGCATCGAGAGACTATTGTGTTTGACTTAATCAAAGCCCCACAGTTCCAAATAATACTGGGGATACCTTGGTTAGAAACACATAATCCTTGTATTGATTGGCGAGAGAAGAGAATAACCTTCCCGGATTGTGCACACACCTGCTACCCGGAAAAACCCTTGAACAAAGGCCTGGCCACAGTCACTACTCCAGTCGTGCAGTTACCTCAGGAATACCAAGAATTCCAGGACGTTTTCCAAAAAGAACAGGCAAATAGCTTACCGCCACACAGATCATACGATTGTCAAATCAACCTCCTCCCCTGTGCACAACCCCCATGTAGCAGAATCTACGCCCTCACGGAACCCGAAAACCTGCACCTACGACAATATTTAGACCAATACCTTACTAATGGTTTCATTCGTCCATCCAAGTCCCCTGTTTTCTCAGCTTTGTTCTTCGTGCCAAAAAAGGAAGGTGACCTTATAACGTGCAGAGACTACTGCGCACTAAATCAGATTACGGTAAAAAAACGGTACCCATTGCCTCTGATCCCCAAATTACTAGACCAAGTAAAGGATGCTTGTATGTACACTAAGTTAGATCTCTGAGGGGCATATCATCTGGTACGTGTAAAGAAAGGTGACGAATGGAAGACAGCCTTTCGCACTAAGTATGTATTATTCGAGTATCAGGTGATGCCCTTCGGGTTGTGCAATGCACCAGCAGCCTTCCAGTATTTTATGAACTATGTCTTTCGTGAACTCATTGACGTCTGTGTTGTCGTATACATAGACGATATCCTTGTGTACTTCTCCTCAGAATCAGACCATGTTAAGCACGTACGTGCAGTCCTTGAGAAACTACGCAAGCACAAGTTATATGCAAAATTGGAAAAATGTGTTTTTCATGTTACAGAAGTTGAATTCCTTGGATTTATCTTGACTCCAAAAGGAGTCCGAATGGACTCACGAAAGGTGGACGCAATTCTCAAGTGGCCATCATCCTAGTTCAGTTAAAGGGGTACAAAGCATGCTCGGATTTGCCAATTTCTACCGCAGATTCATTCCGGACTTCTCACATGTTGTACATCCCATCACAGCACTTTTGCGAAAGAACAAACGTTTCTTGTGGACCGAAGAGGCTGAAAAGGCCTTCCAAGAGCTGAAAGCGAAATTCACGTCTGCGCCTGTCTTAAAGCATCCACGCCCAGAGCTTAAATACATAGTGGAAACTGATGCATCCAGTTTAGCCATGGGAGCTGTCCTGTCCCAGAAGGATCCTGAAACTGGTCAACTTCACCCTGTGGCATTTTGGTCCAGAAAGTTCTCGGCACCCGAGTTAAACTATGCGGTTACCGATAAAGAGTTATTAGCCATCGAATCCGCCTTTAAGGCTTGGCGACACTATCTTCTCTGTGCCAGGCATACCATTACTGTAATCACCGATCACCGGAACTTGCAGTATCTAAAAACAGCCAAAGCCCAGTCATCGCGCCAACTTCGATGGGCATTGTTCTTTGCCAAATTCGATTTTGTGATTACTTATCGACCAGGCTGTAAAAATGGCAAGGCAGATGCCTTATCCCGAATAGGAATGGAAGAAGCATATTGTGCTGATTTTTCTCATTTGTTTTACAAAACCATAAGTCATTAGTGATTTTGAGAAACTAAAGTAAATCCCAGAAAGAAACAGAGTATCCACCACGTGAAGGGTTACTCTGGCCACGAAACTGTGGAGATTCTCGGGTGGCATTCTCTTTTTCATAGTCATCAATATAGTGTAATAAAACCAATCTGTCATTTTTAAAACCAAATTTCTGTTTAATTTTCTCACCTATTTTTGCAAAAACGCCTCTCACTAAAACCTCCAACACTTCTTCAAATGTATAGATACAAACGTAATTTCAACTCTCACTGATACCTAAGACGCTTAGCTACATCCATCACCAAAAACCTCGCGGAACAGTGTATTAAAATCACATAGTGAAATTTTGCCGCGAATTTGCAGTTTTCAAAAGTTTACACGTGTCTTTTTCCCATTCAAAGTGTTTCTTTAATCCCATCCTGATCTAAAGTTTGTACTGTTGTTTATATTGTAGGTAATGTTTGTTAGGACCTGTTCAGTGTTGTTTTCCTAAGAATAGTTCTCCATTTAAGCATTTTTGCACCCTTTTGCATTGTTTCCCAAAGCCATTTACACCTGTCATTTTAAAAGTGTCAATTTCAAAAAATGGTTTTCTCTCTGGTTTGGGGAGGGAAGATTGCATTTAAACTTCATTCCTGAATACCTACTGATTACTTACATCTGTGTAGGATTGCTCATTTGTACCTTAAGAACTTTGCAGGGGGAAATATTAACCTGAATGCTATCTGTTCACAAATGAAAACTGTTATTTTTCTTGTCTTTTATATTCTGCATTAGTATAAGTGAATTCAAGTGCTTTACTTATTTTTGAATTGTATTGTCACTGCTTGGTGATTGCTGCCCCATATATATATATATATATATATATATATTTATATATATATATATATATATATATATATATATATATGTATGTGTGATTTGAATATTAAATAAATAAATAAATAAATATTTACCTTTACAAACTAGCCTGATTCCTGGTCCAGTGTGACCTAGGAGGGTATTTTGGGATCGGTGTGATATGAGTGGTATATCATTCAGAATATTGAACTTATAGTCACAAATAAATGAGTATTTCATTGCGCACTACAAGCTAGGCGAGAACTGGGTGTGTGCCTGATTGAAATCCTTAACACTCTCTCTCCTCTCACAGTGTCTGGGAACACACGTCGTGAGGTATTGCGACCCAGTCGGCCAACTGAGATACTTTAAAATAAACCAGACTTGTTTGGGAAAGCGAACCTCACGACTGGCGTGTCATTTGTATGTGGTTATTGTGCCTTTATTCCATATATGGTCTTACAAAATGGCGCCCGAATAGGGACCCTCGGTGTGATGCTCCATCACAACGTCGAAGGAAGGACGAGTCGAGGATGAAGCTGTTGGACCGGGATCGGAAGGTGTTCGGGGCGCCCCTGGAGAAGTGATTAGAGACTCCTCTGCAGATCTGTACACAGCCGATCCCTGATCGACAAGCAGTGCCCGGAGAGCATCAAGGTGAGGGTCCTGGAATCGAGGCAGATTGTGCCAGACATGTTGGTTGTGACGAAACTTGGTTGCGCCTGTATACGGGCGAATTGCGTCCTGAGTGACGCATTGGTTGATCAGGTGAGTCATGCCCTGATTATTAAACGTCCTGATATTGGTTGAGTGTTGCACTTGCAAGTACAAACGCCCATGTAAGAGGTAAGTGTTGGCCATGCCTGGGAAATTGTCTTCCTGCCTAGTGAGATTTTTCCACTGTGGTAGACAACCTTTGGAAACTGGCCAGGCTGCACCACCGAGTGGTCACCGGCGTATGACATGTACTTCAAGTATGGTATTGGGGCAATTGTGTTTAATGCGATTTGGCATAGGCAGACCAGACGTGTATCAGAACTTCAATGGCCGAATTATGGGAGCTTCGAGTTTTTAGAATCAGTACTGCTACGAAAGAAGGCCAGGCCTGCAGCGTTCGATGCTATTAGGGACTGAGGGAAGGAAGCAAATCAACGTCTAAAGAGTAGAGAGAAACACGCACGTAGACACATGTCAAATTCAGAGAAAGTGTTAATGCATGATCAACAGAAGCAGACAGAAGCCATTAGAAACATGTATAGTACCTTCCAATTAGACATACAGAAAATATACCGTTCACAAGATTTGCATACATCAGATGAATTGATAAATAAGATACTGAACGAGCGAAGAAATGATCATTCAAGTACTGACCCAGTTGCACCACCTCCCTATGTATCTCCTCCTTCTGCTACTCCTACGCTTGTATCTACACCTGCAGTAACCGTCCCATCTGCGCCGATTATATCATTTCCTCCACCTCCTACAGAGCATAAGTTATACGCTTCAGCGATCAGTTCTGCAACAGTGGTGCTTGATAGAGGAAGCAATTGACAGACTCTTAGTACGATTGGTAAGGAACAGAAAGAAGAACTGAAATGGTGGGCTGAGACAAATATTGACGATGGCGATGAAGTGGCTGTGCAAAGTGCTATCTCTGATCATAGAGAGTTTGGCGAACAACAGGTATTGTTGGAATGTATGCGAGGCTATCTTGTTAATGTATGGAGTGATCTAACTTATACAGTGATACCGCAGGAATTGTGTGATTTGACTGTCCTTTCCTATTCATGAGACAGTGCGGCAAAAATACGAGAACATGTAGGGCGAATATTTGTGTTTAAACGAAAGCTTGACCGATTGCATAAAGAAATAATGAGCAAGCGTGAACTACATAGGTTGTATGTTCAAAACGATTTCTCCTGCCAACAAAGCCTGTTAGTGAAGAGATGCGTATTTGTACGAGAGATGCACTTCGAGGGATTACAGATGTCACTATTTCCCCGATTGAGGTGCACAATACGTTTAGTCAATATACACCGGAAATGCAGAAAAAAGTGTTACAGGTTATGGTCTAATATTTACAAGATGAGTGGATAAGAAAAAAGGTTTGTTGTCCTGCTGATTTGATGCCGATTTATAAAAGAGCATTGTCGTCCGACACGGGAACTGCTATTTTTTCACTTGATTTGGCTTTGTTGCTTAATAGATGCCTGTATCCAGAGTCCCCTACTTTGCAATTACCCATGAGAGAGGTGCCTCCAACGTTTGTCCCAAAAGTAGAAATTCCTGCTGTAGGGGAAACATGCAGCATGTACGATAGAAGCCCATTATATTGCACAATTTGTACATGTCCCCTTTTCTAGGCAAGAAGTGAACACTATAAAACATTTGGTCCCAGATATTAGGAAAAATCCTGCTGGTTTTTACAAGGAAATTGAATCTGTTTTAAATTCATCTGTTTTTACAATGAGCAATATTGATTTATTGTTTCCTGTAATTCTCCCTGCAGATATTTGGAAACAAATTAGAACCATGAATGATGCATCGATGTTAGGTGATACATGGGAAACCTTGATTAGATTTGATAGTGAAAGAAAGGCTGGAGAGAAACCTCCACAAATGATTTTAACTTTGCCCTCATGGATAGTATCGAAATTGAAAACTTTAGTGCTCAAAAAAAGAATAGTTTGGGACAGATTAACTGGTTGTTTACAAGGGAAATCGGAAGGGGCGACAGAATTTTTTAACCGATTTGAAGAAGTATTTGCAGATTTTAGTGGTCACGGTCTGAGTACAGAACCTAGGAAGAGATTGTTTGTTGACAAATTTGTACGATGATTGTTACCTGAAATTCAGACATATATAATGACATCTGAAAGTGCATGGCAAGCAAAGTCACAATGTGAAGTATCATATAACAACACAATTGAGCAAGGTCATAGGAGTCCAACTGATGATTAGAACCTTTCACTTCTGGATTTCAATAGAAACTGAATTGACACACATTTATGATAAAAAATACTGCAGTTCTTGTTTAATTTGTGTGCAGTAAATGTTGTGATACACATGAATATTAAGACATAGGATATTCGACATAAAAACATACATGATATAGTACATGAGTAATTAAGTCCAAATCAACAATATTCTGAGTACAAATGTAAGCAATTACATTCTCTACATCTCCTAGTGGGGGTGACATGAGAAATAAATATTGTAATTGTCTGGTCAAAAGCACATATATGTTGAACAATCAAACGTTGAAAGACAACACGAAACAGGTCAACACAACAGTGTTTCTGCCATTTTAGCTAAACTTGATAAACTGTGGTTTAGTAGGCCTTCATCAGGATGGATGAATTCTTATGAAGGAAGAATCTTATGTGATCTGTCGGAGTAAATAGACAGAAAAATGTATCAGGAGTGAGTATGGAATCAAACGTCTAAAAGTTGGAATGCATTGTATGCATGGGAAACACAGTTCACAGGAGAGAACCATGGAGATTGCAGTGCTTACCGTAATCAAATAAGCGGCTAAGTGAATCAACACTGATTGCCCGAACCCTGACGCACTAATACGCCGCCTGGTTTTGAAACCACTTTCCTTATACAGTCTCATGACTATTTGCACCGCATATCCAAATTAAGAGAGGTTGCTCTTTGAATCTGGCTGAATTATTGCCTTTGCAAGTGGAGCAAAGAATAGTGAGGAGAAATTATCACATGATTGCTTACTTATAACCGTGCAAGAGACGAAAGGAAGAATTGACTTAACTGACACACCCCTGAAAGAGCCAGATGGAGAACTGTTCTGTGATAGCTCTTGTTTTAAATTACTGAATGGCATATCCAATGCTGCCTACACCATTACCACATTGAAAATGATTGTAGAAAGCAAACAAATCCCACATAACTCAGCACAAGCGGCAGAAATGATAGCCTTAACCAGAGCATGTGAAATTTCTGAAAAACTTAGTTTAGACATATATACTGACAGTCAGTAAGCCTTCGGGGTGGTTCACAACTTTGTCCGACTATGGGCTGAAAGGGGTTTTCTGATGTCCCATGGAACCAAGATCCAACATGGCACTTTGATAGTGAATCTATTGTCAGCACTTGCACTTCCTAAATGATTAGCAATAATGAAATGTAACGCCCATAAGAAAATAATGTGTAATGTAGGAAAAGGAAATGCGTTTGCAGACAGAATCACAATACAAACTGCCACTGATTTACACACCAAAATGTATGTCGAATCAGTAGAAAGGGTGTCTTGCATGATAGAGGATGGAATTGGCAATATAAAAGAGATACAAACAGAGGCTACTCCTGAAGAAATAAAACAGTGGTCCGAGCTCCAGCAGAACTAGATTCCGAGGGTTGTTGGGTAGACAAAGAAAACAGTAGATGGATGTTGCCAAATGCTTATCTGACGGTAATGGTCACTGTGGGCCATGGTCCAACACATATTTGTGCAAAGAAAATTTGTCAGCACCTTGATTCTGTATGGTACAATGACAACATTACAAGAACTGCCGAAAGGTTGTTTCAAAATTGCATAACTTGATTACAACATAACATTGGGAAGGGAACAGCAACACCAATAGGAAGTTTTGGTCCTCTCTCAATGCTTTTTGAAGTGATCCATTTCAACTTCATCGAAATGGAGAGATGCCAGAATTTTAAATACGTTCTTGTAGTGGTCTGTGCATTCAGTAAATGCGTTGAGGCCTATCCCCTTAAGGACTGTTCAGCAATATCAACAGCAAAATCCATGTTAAAAGAATATTTCCCCAGGTTTGGGCTGACACGTGTTATATGGTCAGATAACGGCACACATTTTATAAGCTGCTGTGATACTACAAATTTGTTCAGGCTTCCAAATTGATAAACAATTCCATTCAGCCAGACATCCAATGAGTGCTGTTCTTGTGGAACGGCAAAACGGATTTTGAAAATAAGCTGGCGTAAATATGCGCCGAATGTAATTTGAAATGGCACGATGCATTACTGCTAGCCTTGTTGTCAATGCGTATGTCTGTGCAATCGAAAACTGGTCTCTCCCCCTATGAAATAATAATGGGAAGACCAGCCAATGTATGGAATGTGCCACGTCCGAGAAAGTTGAAAGACGTAGGATACCCTTTGCTTACTCAATATTGTAAACAGTTAACTTAAAACTTGCGTTTAATTCATTAGCAGGTGCAAGAGGCTCTTCGTGTCAGATACACTGGCCCAGGACATCATCTGCAGCCTGGGGACTGGGTACTAAAAAAGAACTTTGAAAGAACGTCTTCACTTGCACCCCGATGGAAGGGACCTTTCCAAGTGTTCCTGGCTACGCAGACTGCTGTTCAAGTGAGTAACAGAAGACACTGGATACATGCAATGCACACGAAGAGAATCCTGTTTCCTTTGCCACATGAAAAAGAAAGCGATGATTCCGATTCCCAGAATGAACCAACTTTAATTGATTGCAAAGACACTGCCAAAAATTCACCCAAAAACATTTCCTGAGCCCAAAGAGGGACCTGGGGAGACTACACAAAAGTCTGAAACATCATTGTTACTTCAACCTCGTTTGTCTTCTGATTCATCATCACTGATTTCTGCATCACCAACTTGCACTGTTTCTGCATCCTCTGCAAATAACAACAGTGCATTGTTTATCGACCACACTGTACCTGGAGCTTTGAGGTACAATCTACATCCACAAATTCGAAAGTAAAATTGCAGAATCCTTTATTTCTGGCCCGAAGGATGGTGCTGGAAATGGGGGCCTAGGGAAAATGGAGCGTATGAGCTGTATCGGATGAAGCTCTGACACACAGTTTTCCCGGTGCTCTTCCTGAAAGTGAAGGGCCTTGCAACCTAGTGTGAACAAGCTAGGGGCAATGGTACCAACACAATGAAATACTGATGCTGATACTTACTCCTGCATTGTGGAGCTGCTGAGATAAATACTAGCTTGCTGCCGTCTGTAGCTCACCTGAATTGAACTTGCTTACATTCTTGAACCTTTTTACTGACTAAACGTGTGCTGCCGACGAGTTCTAAACTACTGGATAAAAGCTTAACAGTGATGCTTCGCTCAACGGACGCTGACAAACTTTTTGTAAGGCCACGCTTGTATTTGCTCCTGCTGCCTATTGCACTAATGAAAACATTAATGAGACTATTAACATTGAGCCTGCTCCAAGAAAGACTTGGTCTATTAAGACTAAACTAATACTGACCATCATACTCATCTGCATTTTATTTACACTAATTCCAGTGTCCTACTATCTAGAAGTTATGCATCCAATGAATACTCTATTGCCCACTGTCAATGTTCCCACTGTTAGCCCGGCTCATGTGCTTTCTTACACTCTTCCTCCACGAGATGTTAAACACAGAAAAGGTTATGATAACAATACTCTCTTATTGATTATGAATATGACACATGCAATCTTGAACCAAACCAATTGCTGGGTGTGCTCACATTTGCTCGAGCCTGGAGAAAGAGGAATGGGTTGGTATATATACCCTTTGCCCCTGAATACCGCCTGTTATGCATCACTAAGAGTGCTATTTTTTGGGAGATCGAATGACAGTACCACTGGGAACTTTGATGAATTTGAGAGATTGGTATTGACACCCTCGGATTGTTCTGTGTTTTCAAATAGAAGCAAAATGAACACTACATCGACCATTCCCATTGATAGACTTTCCAGACCTTACCAATCGCTGATCACTTTTGAAATGGCTCCTGTAGGTAATAAGGATGCCATGCCTCCTTCTTACACTATTAACCATAGCCCACATTCTGTCCCATTTTGTTTGCGGAAAAAGGGTTCTCATCCCATGGGTACATTTATTAGATGTATGAATATTGCCATACTTGAACATGAAGAAAGACCACTATATATAGAGGGTCCAGTCTACTTCGTATGTGGGGATCAAGCATATCCATGGCTGCCAAGGAATTGGGAAGGTACATGTTATTTGGGGATACTTTTTCCTGGTGTATTTCTTGCCACTACCTCTGAAATATCCAAAATATCCAAATCTCGCCCTCGACAAGATGATACAACTTGGCAAATCTTTGGCAACATAGCCAAATCTTTTATACCCTTCTGGGGACAAGCAATATGTTCCTGGAATATTAGGAGGTTGTCCAGGTTGTTAGAAAAAACTATTAATGAAACCACTGATATACTATATAACATCTAGAACAAAAAGCAATCAGACTAGTTGTACTTCAGAATAGAATGGTTCTTGACATTATTTTGGCTGACCATGGAGGAATTTCCAAATTAGTGGGATCAGCATGCTGTGCTTTCGTAGCTGACTGCTCCCCGACAATATTTAAAGCAATCAAAAAGTTACATGTTCTGAGTCCTGAAATCCATATTCCCACAGGTGGCTGGAACTTAAATTTGAATGCATGGTTCTGGGAACTGTTACAATCCTGGGGATGGAAATTGATCACAATCTTAATTATGGTATTCGGTATCTCCATACTCTGCTGTTGTTTACAATGTCTGCCAGCCATCTGCTCCATGATTATGAATGAATGTGTACAAATAATCAGTACGAGAATATTAAAGCCCAAACATGATATCATGAATGGTAGCCTCGAACATGAGAATGAAACAATCAAAGAGTTTATGGCAATTAATATTTGTAATAATGATTATGATAGTGATTTGGGTAGTTCGGCCAGTGACACTAGGTCCGATGATGACGCAATATTCAGATGATGCTATTGGTTTAAGGCCAAAATTAGGGTTTGTAAAACTGTAATGCAAACTCTAATGCAATCGTGTAGCACGAATAGAATGTTGGCCAGAAGCAAATTGCATCATGTGATAAATATTGCGAGCCATGAAACCTGAATGTAACCATTAAGAACCCATTTTGTAATTATCCGCCATTTTCCTTATCCTGAATACTTTTGCAAATATATTCTGTACTTCATGTCTAAACGCGGTGCGAGGCCGCAGCTTGAACTTTGGATGCTAACAAGGCAGGAATGTGAAACCCTGCAGAAATACATTGTTTTCCTTATTCTGTAAAGCCTTGAAGCTGTACATAAGCATTGACTAATCAGTAAACCAGGTGCCAGCCTGTCTTGCAAACCCTTTTGTAGAAGGCAGTTAAATAAGAATTATATGCGGCTAAATGTGCTCCTCCATGAAAGACAGTATTTTCTATGCTTCAGAATGTCTCACCCTTAGCCCACGAATGTAGCGAATAGATAACATTAGTTGGAAACCAAGGAATGTCTCCGCGCTGGAACATGATATCCTTCCCCGTGCCAGTACCCCACGGTCCCCAACACAGTAAGCTGTCTCTGCAGGTTTGGCTTGAAATACTGAATGTTTAGACTGAATGAAGTATGTACATGACTTGTCAATTACTGAACCCTAGCTTGAATGTCATGCATATGTCATGTATATGGGCGAACCAAATAATACTGTACAATGATGATGTCTTATGTATATATATTGCTGCATTATTGATGCTTGCTCTCTCTCCTCTCACGGTGTCTGTGAACACATGTCGTGAGGTGTTGAGACCCTGTCGGCCGACTGAGATACTTTGAAATAAACCAGACTTGTTTGGGAAAGTGAACCTCATGACTGGCGTGCCATTAGTGTATGGTTATTGTGCCTTTATTCCATATATGTCTTACAGCGAGGGAAGGTAGAAGTCCAGTCAGTATAGATCAGCGCAGTGGAGCTGGCAATTAAACTGGGCATGCATTTCGGTGGATATCAGTAGAAACATAACAATGTTGCCTCTGTTCAATAGCAGTTAGATGGCTGAATTAACTTTTGCATTCCAATAGCTCTGCAGATTCTGGGGTTCATGGATTGACCTTTCGTTATGCTATATTATGTTATCTTATGTTATTGGGATTTATCCTGAGCATTGCTGCCATTTGCATGACTTCTAGCCACAATGGCAGTTCTGAAAGAGAGGGGGCTGGGTTAGGTGAAAAGGGAGAGAGGGAAAATGTAAGATTACGTTGTTGTTGTTGTTGTATTGATGCATGTAGACGGGAAGTAGGGCAGAAGTATAACAGTGATGTCACAACACTGCAATCATGTATCTGCATTATCGCTGGCCCTGTACTAGAGGATATGAAATGTAATTGGAAAGCTCTGCACAGGCAAAATACCACGGCAAAAGGCACTAGAACAGACGGGTCCAACTCACAGAGTAACCAAGGAGTTATGTCAGAGGCAAGGAATGTTCAAGATGCACACATTTGGTGTCAGATTATGGCTGAAGTTATGGTACAAGGGTCTCCATAGTGTATCACTGAGCTGAGATTCATCACCCATTGTCCTACAGTTCCCAAGTTCTCAAAGAATCATGGATTCCCAAACAAGTATGGTATATGTATTTTAATTTAGGGGCTGTGCTTTCAGTGATAGCATGGGCTGTGAGGCATTATCCTCTGCCCATTGTGTTAGCTGTACCCACAGGGGCATTCCAGGTGTCACAAGGACCTCTAGCTCTGCAGATATATGTTATGTGCTTTCCCAGGTACAGAGTGTATAGCACTGCAATCCTACCTGATTAAATGGTATGGCTTTAAGGAATGTTAGAGTCTACATCGGGGGGTGCTCGAGTGCCCGAGCAAGATGGCCGCGGGACCGTAGAGCTCCGTGCAGGCCCACCGTTGCACCAAGCTCTGTCACCTTCTAACCCCATGGGGTTGTTATAAAAATGCATTCATGCAAGCCGGGACCACCCTGGCAAGACATATGGGAAATTTCAGTTGCCTCTGTGGCCGTTATGATGCCTCCCGACGCAGTAGAAAAATGAGGCCTCCAAAGTTTGCGTCTCCGGGTCCCTGACCAGTACGGGATTACTCCCGCCCCTACACGGATCTTCTGCAACCGGAGTAACACGTACGGGCTACAGGGCACCCAGCCCGTTTCTGGACACTGCCAACTTTCACTGCAACAGCGGGGGCTGCGCCACCCCTCAGCGGGCCATACGACACCGGTGACGAGGAACTCTGCCCACTGAACCATCGGAGGGTCACCGGACTTGCCGCCTGGGCTGCAGTTGTCACCTGGAGGCGGCACCCATGAAACCAGGAGCTGGCGCAGGGGGACACTCAGGGCACGCTGGCGGGGAATCTGGAGGATCCAGAGAGGCAGCTTGACATCCACCGAAGGTGAGTAGAGGGGAGGAGGTCATCCCACTGGACTTGACTCTCCTCCCCCCGCACAGGGAAGAGCTGAGCCCCCAGACAAGACGCACTCCGACCCTGGAGGGGACACACCATTGCCTGCTTGACCCCCGAGCCGTTCAGACACTCTGCTCAGGGCAACACCTAGGAGCTGGTCTGCTGGAGTAAAACCAAGCTGGCCGCGCCCCTCAGAAGGAACCTCAGATGAATGCTGGAACACGTACATCTGTACAGCAAACACACGGAGACCCCACAGCCTTGAGAACGGCCCTACCCATCCCCAGCTGGCGGTGCCCTCCCCCGCTAGCCACAATATATCACAGCGATCTGGCACACAAAACCGGGGCCGGCCCTAACCCCGGGAGGACAACTGCGACCGTTAACCAGAAAGCCCAAAATATCAGCGATCCCAGAAAGAGAGCATCAGGTCGAAGCTGGCCAGGGTGAGAAGCAAATGGCGACTGAAACCAAAGGCACCTCTCCAGGCCTGAACCCAGGGTGGATAGTCACCTACATCGCCTGCACACACTGCCCAGGGAAAGACACGCCTGGACGCAGAAGCACAGCACCTAGTCTGGGGACCTCATAGGATCTGACCTCCACCTCGACACCCGAGAACCAGGCTGAAGAGAACTTGTGGTGGGACAAGTGGAGCAGAAACAGTGGAGACCTCGCCCCATAAAGGAGTACAGCACCACGCTGCAAACCAGTGAGTGGCAGACTCAGGATCACCACCCACCGAGGTTCCGACTCCCCACCTATCTACCCCTGTATAAAGACCACACTTGGGGATCACATAGAGGCGACCAGACGGGCTGAGAACCTCATAGAGGAGATATCCAGACAGAAGAAGATCGAGAGTGGGGCTATGCCCACGACAGTGAGGCTACACGGCCCTTCTGGATCTGCACCCACCGCCAATACACGAGACGCCAAAAGTGCTATGCTGAAAGGGGTTACACATAACAAACCTGATCCCCAGGTAGAGTCCGAAGCAGAAATACCCATGCCCAGGTGCTCTACGAGGCCTATGCCCAGCATGGATGTCCCCGCGCAACTCCAGGCGATTCTTGCTGAAATTAAGCCCATCGGCCAACGCACCCAAGAGATCAACACCAAGGTCCAAGACATAAAGCGAGATCTCCAAGACGTCCAGGCATGGCTCACAATTCAAGCGGAAAGAACGGCCAACAACAAACAGCGGATCAGCTCCCTCAAGGACAACCTCGAATCAACGACCACAGAACTGGACGGAGTAATTAGAGAGGACCAACGCCTTGGAGCTAAGATGGAGGACCAAGAAAATAGATCCAGAAGAAACAACCTGAGGATGATCAGACTTCCAGAAAATGCAGAGGGACCAGAACTAGAGTTCTTTATGATTAACTTTATGCACGATATCCTCCACATTGAAAATGCCAAGGAGCTGACAACAGAGAGAATCCATCACGTGACTGCCCCGAAAAAGCAAAAAGCACTTTGCTGAGAGAGAAATGAGAAGTGAGGTCACTTGATATGTTTGATGGAACATTTGCCACAGCAGGGCCGCAGACATATATACAGACTTATGTACACTCCTTCTCTCCCCCACACACATGCACGATCCACTAAGTCTGGCATTTCATCAAACCCATTGTAAAGCCTTCTGCAGTGATCACCAAGCTGTGCTCCATGTGGTGTGTGTCAGTTCACCAGCTTTCGGAAAAAATACACTAGATCATCAGAACCAGCATTGAACGTGTGCACAAAGAAAACCGACTACGGCTAGTGCAGCCACTGGAAAAAAAGTAGCTTCCTCTGAGAAGTCAAAGGAAGGGCACACCCCTGAGTCACAGCTTTCATAGGTCCCAGCTGGACAAACTAGGTAGTCCTCAGGACAGTTGAGGGCTGAATCTGCAAAGACTGCCTTCCATATATCGTTTCCTTATTCCTGTTGGCATGACATGCTACCTCAATGAACCACTTCCTCGGCTCTCCTGGGGCTGGCTACCACCACACCTATTTTATTGATGTGAGCACCTTTACATTTGATAATCAGCTTTGTGATGATGTTAGGACCATGGTGCATTATGACATTAACTGGATAATTATGTCAATTCCTGGGCATTTGATTGGAATGCCTTGTTTTGGTGTTTATGTACGCATTCATTTGAGGAAAATAGATCAACAACAATGTGAATACTTAGCCCTGCATGGACTTTCTGGATATTTCAGAACAATCCCGGACAATGGAGTAAATTCAAGACATTTAATCCCAGTACCAACCATTCCAGGGCATATTGCCAAGCAAGGGAACTTCAGTGAATTCCTTGGTATTTCATATGGTGTGAGTTTCTGGATGGATGAATATGCGCTCTGAAGCTACCAGAGTGGTGATTGTATTGCAGTGTAAAATCCTATTAAGAATTCACAAAATAACATAGTCTCTGAACCTAGCATATGGCAATGCTTTGAGCACCTGGCTTTAAGGGCAATGCCTTTCAACAGAGTGACTATCTGAAGTTTTGATAGAAAAACCCATCAATGGTGTGAGTACCCAGACTTTTCAATTGAATCCCTGGTTCTGGTGCAAGTACTTGAGCATTTGGTAGCACTATCTGGCAATTATGTGAGTACCTGGGCCTTGATAGTAAAATCTGACAATAATGTCAGCGCCCAGGCTTTTCATGCCAATCCAGGGCTATAGCTTAGAAACTTGACAAAGGTGTGAGTACCTGGACCTCTGGGACAGGCATGAGATAAATAAATGGTTGGCTCATGTAATAAGGTTGGAAAAATGATTCTATATTTCGGGATGTGACAGTGGGATTTTGCAGCTCAATTTGGATTCACGAGTCAGTATCTGCAGTCTAGCTTGCCACGACAGCCACACGGATGCTCGAGGAGGCTGCCATGGAGACGGGGCATGAATTCCCTGTGGAATGGGACAGAAGGCAGTTGGAGAGGTGGAGAGAGGAACATGGGAGCAGGCAGGGCTCATTCCATAGTTATTAACTTATGAAGTAGATATACCAAGCAAACAACCTCACCTTTGCCGTGTGTGCATATACTACAAACGTGGCGATGAGTACTCCTGAATCCACCGAGCCCTGCAGCTGTTCCTAGACAACTCTGGGCCATGGAGCTCAGCGCAGGAGTCTCCAGGTGAATCACCCTTTCTTCTCCATGCCCCTCTGCATATTCATTTATCTGCCTCCAGCCTGCCTGCTCCCATGTCCCTCTCTCCATCAACCTGATAGAACCAAGTGTGACTAACCTATAGAGAATGTAGCATAACATGGACAATGTAGAAACAGCATTATAAGGTTTAGGAAAATTACAGAAGGCCTCAAGGTACTGAGCATGAGACGAGCTGAGCTGACTCAGGCAAGACTCAAGCAAGACATACTAGACAGGCCCACAGCCCAGGTCAGAGATACAAGGACACATTCCAGTCTCCATATGTCAAGGGGACCAGCTGCAGAAAAACAGAATACATTCTCATAATTGTGAGCTGCAGGGATCAATTATGTGGTCGCTAAACACGTGGTACAGCCAAATAAGATAATGGACAGTCTTCCAAGGTTGGAAAGATCCCAGCAAACCAGACGCAGACTACAACAAGTGTTACAACATGAGGAGCATATTCTCATAGGCAAAGATGGTACACACAAGTTACATCACCTTTGAGAGTTGGACAGCGAGCTAAGGACTTGATTGAGTCCCAGGCCTGGGGGCATCAACTCTGACCAATCACAGTTTGGAAACCCAGGGGTAGATGGCAAGGGGCAAGAACCAATGGTAAACCCACTACTCTGCAACAGTGTAATAGATAGTTTCTTGGGGATGGGACAGGCCAGCCACCTGACATGTGAGGACCAGTAGTGTAACACCTATAGGGGTCCATATAGGTAATAGAATGCTTGATACCCAATCCCATGTACCGATACATTTTTCGGGAAGGGTCCAAATGATAACGTCAGAGTGATACAAAACTGGCCTGCACACCAGGGCACATCGAGCTGTACCAGAATTTTCCTGTGTTCTTGTATTGATCCCTATTGGTTTTATTTGCAATAAACCTCAGTTTGTAGCGCAGTTTGTACTTGCCGTTGCCTGAGTCCTCTGTTTGTTCTGGGAGGGTGTTGGGCCCACGAAGTCTGCTGATCCCAGCATCAATCTGGCATACCTGGAAGTCCCATCCCATAAGATGGTAGCACACCGATGGTTGGCTGTGCCAGCCCAGCACAAAGCCGTCTACTCTGCTGCCAAACCTGAGAGGCTGCAGGACCCTTGCATATTTCGAGAAAGACGGATAAAATGTACCCATGAAAAGGCCCTCAGGATCCAGCTTGAAGAATATCCTACCCAAAGTCAGCTAGGTTTCCAGGCAGACCAGGAGGGGGAAGTGGCAGCTTTGGGGGATGTGGCAGCCGAGCAGCACCAGCAGACAACATTCAATTTCCAGAAAGTTGCTGGTCTACCTACCGTGTAATAGAATCGAGAGGTGAAAGCTGCTGGTCCAACATCCAACTTCCAACAACCACACTGTCAAGTGGGGATTAGAGTGGAACATCAATACCTCTGTGTTAAAACTTCCATCGTAAAGACATTCATTTTAGCACTTCTTTCCACATGGAGTAACCAATTTTGTTTTGACAATTATTTTTTATGTTCCATCATCATCATATCCTGCTGACATGGCCTTCAATAGTGTTTCTTCACTAGCTTTCCTCCTCCAAGAAACAGGAGAGCCTGCTGTACCTTGGAAGAGATGGATAAGGTCTTTTGAGCACTATGCAAATGTTGTATGTGGTGCCAATTATTGTGTTGAGAGGAAGACAGAGGATCTGAATGAACATGAAAATACTGATAAGAAAATGAGTAAGCACCATGAATACTATATTGGAATGAAACAAATTTGGGAAGAGTACACAGGAGGAGTGACAACGTGTGGAGCAATATATCACTGCTCTGAGGAAATTAGCCAGGACATGCAACTTTAACACTCAACTGGATGAACTCCTCTGTGACCAATTTATGCCTGAGTGCAATAACAGAAAGTTAGAGAAAAACTGTGGTCAGAAGATGATCCCCCATTGGACACATTTTTGAGAGTCGCCAAAGAAGTGGAGCATATAGAGAGATGTGTCAAGGTTCTGGAGGACAGGATAAGGGATACAAATGGAAGCGGAGAAATCACACCACAAACAGTGGTGGTACCCAAAGTCAATGATGTGGTATCTGCAGTGGGTGAAAATTCATCTGATAAGAAGAAGCCAGGAGATACAAACCAGAGAGGATGATGGAAGGATGACAGGAGGAGCAGAACAGCTTTCTGTGTGAGGAAGTAGAGTAGTGCAAGCTGCAGTAGCCCAAGAAGATGTTTCAGATGTGATAGCATTACCCACTGGGCAGATAATCCAGAGTTTCCAGCATTGAGGACTGTATATCAGATTTGTAAAAGGAAAGACCACATCACAAGATGTTGTAGGAACAGGAAACCGGCCATGAATTGGATTGGCAGTGATCATAGTGAAGATGAAAAAGAACTGTACATTCCCAAAGCTCTAGTAGCTGTTGTTGGAATTAAGATGTCCATGATGATTGATTCTGGTGCTAAATATACGCTCTTGCAGCTGGGTCAATTGGAACATTTGAGGCACAAGTATCTTAATGAAATTGGCATGAACCCAGTAGCCTATGGAGGAGCAAGAAATGATTTGCTAAGATGGTTTTTGCCCACTCTGAAGTTCAAGGATAGAGAAGCCAGAGTCAAAGTTTACTTGTCAAAGAAAGCTACTTCTGCCCTATTGAGATGGACGCTTTAAGAAAACGTTATGTACGACTTGATCCCAATGCAGATGAGGTGGTGTTAGCCATTGAAAATGCAGGTGGCAGAACTCGATTGCTGGATGAGATAGATCAAGACAAGATTGGCTGTCTGCATGGACTTGTCCATAAAATACAGACCAAGAACAATTGTGTACTGGTGCAAACATTGCATAACATTCCCTCATCGATGACAGAGGAGGTCAAACAAGAGATAAGAAAATTAGAAGACCAGGGGATCATAAAAAGTATAGATGTGTTGGAGTGGCTGTCGCCCCTGGCAGTCCAGAGGAAGAGTTCTGACAAACTCAGCATTTGTGTAGAAATGAGAGAACTAAACAAGTGTGTGGTCCGAGAGAGACATCCATTGCAAAACATTTAAGAGATTGCATCAACCATGGGTCCAGCAAGATATTTCTCCATGTTGGACCTTACCTCTGCCTATTATCAGGTGAGACTGCATGAAGTCTTCAAGTGTTTGACGGCTTTCATCACTCCAAGGGGCCTATTACAGTATAAACGCATGCCGATGGAGATGAGGGTATTCTGTGTTTCCTGTGCGACATCTGAGTGTATGCAGATGACCTCAAAGTTCATGATGAAAGTTTAAATGGGGCGTTCAAGGAACTGTATGCTGCAGGGATGACATTGAGCCATGAGAAGGACAAGATCAATAGACAAGAGATAGAGTATCTGGGGCATATCATCTCAGAAAATGTCATATGCCCCAAGAAACATCTAGCGGAAGCCATTGAGGGAATTCAAAGCACCACATGCCATGAACAAGTCTGAACATTCCTTGGGATGTCTGGTTATTATTCTAAATTTATCTGTAAAATTTTGTAACTTTTCAAACATACCATGGCCATGGGTGAATCAACCAGGATGAAAGGAGCATTTATGGGAAGTGAAGACTCTGAGGAAGAATTCAAATTCATCAAGGGGGCTTTGGCAGGATCACCCACATTACAGAACTTCAGAGGAAACAGGAAGCCAAGTATCACAACAGATGCCAGCAATATGGGTTTAGGGGCGGTGATGATACAGGTGGAAGGAGGGAAAGAGTTTCTTATTGCCTTCAAATCCAGGTTGTTGAAGGGAATTTAGAAGAGCTATGCCACGGCTGAAAATGAAGTCCCTGGCGATGAACTGGGCTGCTGAAAAATGCAGACGCTTCATCTGGGGCACGAATTTTGAATTTCATACAGACCTTAAACCCCTAGTGGAGATAATAACTTCTAAGGGATTAGACAAAGACTTGGCTCGTATCCGAAGATGGGTGTCCCAACCTCAGGAGTATAATTGTGTAGTCAAGTGTATACCAGGTGTGAAGAATATGCAGCAGATTTTCTGTCAAGTATGACAATGGTGGATGAGTTAGGGGATGAGGAAAGGGATCAAGAAACAGTTCTGGAGGTGTTGTCCCTACCCATTCCTCAGGAAGAATGGGAAGAAGCCATGAGACGTGATACTTATGTATTCAAACTTAAACAGAAGTTGGAGGACGGTAAGCCAAGCAGAAGAGTATTCGACGAACTGGGACTATTGTCCTTCTGGAATGTGATGGATGATTTGTGTGTCCAGACGAAAAATACAGATGTGTGGTGATAAAATCATTCCACCGGAAGGGGTACAAGAGTGTCTGGTGGAGCTTGGTCATGAAGGTCATCGAGGGATTGTGAAAAACCAAACAGAGGATGGGATATGACTGCTGGTGGCCTGGGTGTGCTCTGCAAATTGAAAGGATTGTGAGAAACTGTATCCTTTGCGATTATAGTGACAAAGTGTGTATGGTTTCCAGACATCCTATGGTGATCACGGATATGATATGATATGATATGGCATTTATAACGCGCCTATACACAAGTGTTTCAGAACAGCCTTGTGGCACGTTGGGGATGGATGTGTTGGGACCTGTGTGGAGTGATGGACTACAATCAGTTTGTCTGGTGATGATCGACCTACTCACCAGATGGGTTGAGGTTTTGATCAAACCTAATGTGTGAACAAAGAGTGCGATTGGGTTTTTGGAAGAGTGACTGGTAATGGATCACAGTTCAGGTTGAGAGAGATGGAGGAATAATGTCATATGCATTCTATTGAACACAGAAAGAGTGCCATATATCACCCCAAACCAATGGGTAGTAGATTGTTTTAACAAGGTGCTGAAGGAAGCGATCAGATAGGCCTGGGCCAATGGTAGAGACTGGAAGGAGACTGTAAAAGACACCTTAGTGACTCACAGGTTCACCCCTCATTGCTCCACAGGTATTTCCCCATTGAACTTAGCAGAGGCAGGAAATCTAACACCAAGCTAGTGCCTGCCTGGATGGGTAAAGCTCCTGTATCAGAAAGTAAATTGGATAATGTGGTGGAAAATATCAGGAAGGGTCAATTGAAGAACAGGGGGCATGTGATGGGATTCGTGTGAGGATGAGCAAGATTATTCCCACTATGGGAGATATGGAGAGGATCAAATTACCTCCTGCTGGGGGGGCGTGGCTTGGCGCCAGAGGAAATGGTGGCTTGAGCGTGTAGCTTCGGTTCACCACGTTGAAGCAGAATTTTAATTTATTCTTTATTCCCTCTTAGCAACAGAGACAAGAAGTTCATACAAAGTCTCCCATCCCTTTTCTGCAAATTTCCAGCGCCTCACGGAGTGACAGCGTGATCTTCCAGGGCTCAGGGTAACAGCTGACTTCGAGTCCCTGTCACTTGTGAGGAAGCTCTCAGCGCAGCAGTCATGCAATCTGCCGGCTCAGGCCTAGTCGGCTATAAGCAGCTCTAACAGCGCCATCTAGTGGATGCCGGCAATATAAAGAAATGTAAACAGAATTCTAAGGTATTTTGTTGAGAAGCGCTTTATTTACAGGGTGACTTCAATATATTTAATTAACTTTTCAAAATAATAGCTTTTTCTTCTGGAGAACAAGAATATCTGTTTTGTAGCTTTCTTCTACCATCACACATCAAAACATATCATTACCCTGGGAAGTGTTTTACTATTTACCCCTTAACTTGACTCTTTTTGGGCTGACTTATACCATTTTGATATATTTCTCACATTATTTGGTCTTCTTCACGTGAAAATGGCTTTTGGGGAAAATAACCAAAAACTACCATAACCTCAAAAGAAACACAAGCAGCGACTACTACTAATAAAAGGCTAAAAAGTGAATTGCCTCGCCGCTGACAACTCTGTACCCTGTGATTGATATCATATTAAAAGAAATAAGGTCACTCAAACCTTTCATAGAAACCACCAACCAGAAATTGCAACAATTGAACGAAAGGTAGAATGTCTTCGAAACAAGAAGGCCAGAAATGGAAAACAGAATTGCCCTTGCTCAAGATATTTCCCCTAGAGTATTGCTATTGGAGAAATCTGTAAACGACCTACAAAAACATAATGAAGATTTGGAAAACAGGAGTAGGCGTAATAACCTTTGCATTACAGGGCTTCCGGTGGGATGTGAGGGGAATGATGCCATCTCTTTTCTTCAAGATCTACTGTCAGTGGTATTACATATACCTAAAGAAATACCCCTCAATATTCATTGGCCCTGCCAGAAGCTCACCATCATTGCAACGCTCTTCACGTACTATGATTTTTGGTCTACTGGAATACAACCAATTAAAGCTCATTACATCAGAAACCAAAGAGAAAAACTGTCTTATTTGTCATGATAGCAGAATGCCAAGAAGACTGCTTAGCGAAGCAAGGAATTTCTCTGCTATCGCCCGCACTTAAACAGCTCAACATTATGTATGGACTTTATCATCCGTGCTCCTTTAAGGTAAACTATGATGGCTATACTTCATTTTTTGATGAACCTGCAGACCTCAAAGCATTCATCCACTCTCTTAAAACTGAAAATACGGATACTTCTCTACCCATCATCCCATCAACATTGGGTACGTGATTATTTTTATTTTACCACGTTATGCTGTAAGTCTTAAAATGTACCCACTAGTGTGGTGGGCCGGGTGCCGCTGGTACCCATTTTCTCTCAGGGCTGTTCTTGCCCTGCTGGTGTCATCAGCTCCTACTCTTCTTTCTCCCTTTATCTATCCCAGAGGAACTTGATCCCTTTCATAACTTTAATCTTCTGTGTTTCATCACTGTTATGTTCTTAAACACCTTGCTTCTATTTCTCCTTTCTTCATCTCTCTGGTCAAGTTTACCCTTCCCTTCCAAAGTCCCTTTTTTTTGTCTTTCCTTCATGGTCATCCCTGGTGGTGCATAGAATATTCTATCATATGCTGGCACAGATTGCTGTATTTATTACCTTGCTTGTAATGCTTAATAATTTATTGTTATCCTAAGGTTTCTAAATGTATTTATATTAACAATTCCTGTAAATTATAATGGTGTTTAGATGTGTAACATGGAATATCAAAGGCTGTAATCACCCAATTAAGAGATATAAGATAATTTCCCATCTGAATAAGCTTAATCCCTCTGTTGCGTGTCTGCAAGAAACTCATCTCTCCATCCCGGAAGCCATCAAATTAAAATCCTTTTGGGTAGAGGATGTAGTAGCAAGTGCAGCAGTTGGCAAAAAGAATGGCGTGGCTATTCTGAATAGCAACAAATTATCATATAAGATTGTGCGTCAAGATGCTGACACCCTGGGAAGATGGGCCTGGGTCAAATTGTGTACTGGATCACATCATCACCATCATGTTCATTTATGGTCCCACCCTGCCCGATCCAGATTTTTGGCTCTCTATCAAACAGATTATCCTTACATCCAACTTCCCCAACCTTGTATTTTGTGGGGACATGAACCACGTCTTAGATCCCTTCCTGGATAGAAAATCCAAATGTTCATTCAAAATCTCTACGTCACATAAAGCCTTCAAAAATGTCTTGTGTAGACTGGTTTTATTGATACTTGGAGGCTTGCACACCCATACATTTGATCCACTTTCACATGATACCCTCTCTCGCCACAACTGCATATTTACCACCAAATCCTTTACAAATTCCATCATTACCTGCCACATCTCAAATATGAATATCTAAGATCATGCTCCTGTTATCACCACATTAGACGTCACTGATATTAAAAGACCATCATCTAGATGAAGATTCAACAACAGTCCCCTTCAGGATAAGGATTTAATCACATCTCTTATTTCATTCCAACAGAAATATTTTGAAGACAACCCTGACAGCGACACATCAGTTAATAATAACTGGTATTCCTTCAAAGCTGCCCTTAGAGGTCATATCATTGCCTATTCTAGCATGAAAAAGAAACAATACATAAAAGACCGTGATAATCTATACTTGCTTCTTACTAAGCTGAAAAACAATTCTATCTGTCCTCTTCCAAGTTTAGACCTCTACACCGTCCTCTCTCTACGTTTTCAAATGAACAAAAAACTCGCGGAACAAGCCTCTGGTGCTATATTAAAGTATAAATCCAAAATCTATCAAACGTCGAATAAAGCAGGTAAAGCCCTGGCTTCCTATCTAAAGGCAAAAAAGAAAAAAACTCTTGTTGCTAGTATCAGGAATACCTTATGAACCATAATTACAGATCCTTTAGGCATCATTGAAACCTTTAAGAAATACTAGTTCTGATCTTTACACCCCTGATTCTATTATTACAGAAGCCAATATTTCTAACTTTTTAAATAATATTAACGGACACTCCTACCCTATAACAGATTTTGCAGATCTCAAGGGAGAACTTACAACTAATGAAATTAACCAAGCTATAAAAAGACTATGTAGAGGCAAAGCCCCAGGACCTGATGGCCTTTCTACAGATTTTTTCAGTTTATTCTCGCACCGGTTTACCTGAGACATGAAACCTTATTTTCCTATTTTATATCCAAAGGTTTTTCATCAGGTACTTTTTCTAAAGCCCTTCTTATCCTCTTCCCTAAACCAGGAAAAGATCCTGATCTCCCTAAAAATTATAGGCCCATCTCCTTTATTATTGTAGAAAGTAACATCTTTGCCAAACTATTAGCTAATAGAATAGAATCTCACCTCTGGAAACTAATTAAACCTGATCAAGTAGGTTATGCTAAGGGCAGAAACATCTCTGCCAATGTCAGACTTTTACTGATTACCCTACACATTACTGCCAGAGATGGAAATGATAAACAAGGCTATGTAGCCATTGCACCGGATGTCGAAAAGGCCTTTGATCGTGGCAGTTGGGATTTTATGTTTCATGCTCTAAAATGGCATGGGTGTGGTGAAGGCTTCATCTCACTAGAAAAACTTCTTTACTCAAACCCAAAATCCTCAATATTCATCAACGGTCAAACCTCATCATTCTTCTCGCTACAAAGAGGCACCAGACAGGGATGCCCCTTCTCCCCTATTCAATATGTGCTACCTCTTGAACCTTTCCTAGAACTCATCTGGCAAAAGAAAGAAATCCCTGTTTTTTCCATTGGTAACTATGAGTCTAAGGTTGATGCATATGCTTATGCTTTTCTTATCCTATTAAAGAACCCTAAACAGCACCTTCCTCACTTGTTATCTGCCCTGCACAATGTTTCGGCAGTTTCGGGTTATAAACTCAACAGAGACAAATCAGAATTATTACCCCTGAACTCCTTTTGTCTTTTGTCTTAAAAATGAATTAGATATTTATGGTTTCAAATGGTGTGCTAACTCCTTTAAATACTTTGGTATACAATCTGCCTCCACCATTAGCAGTACTTTTTAAATCAACACTGACATTCTACTCTGTAGACTCTCCAAACTTACCTCCCCCTTGTCCCCTCTATATCTTTCCACAGCAGCCCAGAGTGCAGTGCTTTACCTGCAATGGATTCACTTACTTTCACATCCAGGTCTCCAAGAAAGTTAAAACTTTGGTCTTCCATCTTAATTCTGCATTAGACTCCAACTCCCATGTCAACCAGACTGTTATAAACTGTGCTTATTACCTGCGACTACTTAGGAACCTACGCCTGTTCCTCTCTGAACCAAACTGTGCCTTAGTTGCCTGTGCTACCATTCTCTCTAGGTTGGATTATGGTAATGCCCTTTTTAATAGAGGCCCACCAAAGAAACACAGAGGATTTGCAGGTGATACAGAATGAGGCAGTGAGGATCATTAAGGGGAAGACTAGAAGAGAGCATATCTCCCACAGCCGACGACAGGAACTTCATTGGTTACCCATTGATGCACGACTAAAATTCAAAGGGGCAACGTGTGGCAGTGGCACCTGTTACATTAAAAACCTTGTGACCATGTATGAACATATAAGAACTTTGCACTCTTCTACTTTAGCCATGTTTAGGATATCACCCTGCAAACTCGCCAATAGCCTGGGAAAATCTTTCCCTGTCCAACTGCTAAGATTTAGAATTCTCTTCCTGTGGACCTAAGACAAGAGAACAATCTAAACTGCTTTCAACGACAACTGAAAACGTTATTATTTCACTGAGCATCCTAACCACATAGTCTAGCCAACTGCATGCCTAATGTCCTGTCTACCCTTCGTCCAGTGTTTATGTTATGGTGCCCCACTACCTGCGGGTTTTCGGCACCCTATAAATAAATATATAATAATAAAAAAAAGAATACTTTTCTCATAGACCTTGCACTCGGTCTCCTAGCATTAGGACGTTATACAGCAAGTCATTTCCTTTTCGTCCAAGGCACGGTTGCTCTCTCTTAGTTACTCTGGGCAGCTTTAATCATTGGATCATTTTTCCATTTGCTCTTCAACTTTCTCCCATATTGGGGAGCTTGCCATTTGAGGCTCACATTCCTTCTTACTGCCCTGCTCTTCCTAACCATCAGATTGTCCAGTTTGGCAGGGGCACTCTCTCCTCATCCGCTACGTCCACTGATTCTGCATAATACAATGGGGTGGCCTGGTGGTGCTGGCCTTGTTCATCTGATTTCTCTGGATCAACAGGAAGCAGAACATTTGCCTCCATTTTCCACTCTGTTTTCTTGCTCAAAGAGCTGCTTCTTCGCTACAGACAGCACGTTGATGGTGACCCTAACTTCTCGCCCACCATGTCTTCTTTCCTTTCAAAAGTCCATAGTGCCGATGGCCAGATCACAATGTCTACCAGTGAGAACAGACTGCTCAAGGCAGCACATTCCACTTGGAATGGTTGGTTATAGATTACAGAGGTCAATGGTGGCGGTACATGGCAATGCTACCAGTACCCTGGCATTTGATAGCAACATATTGCAGCAATGTGAGCACTGTTGCATTCAATGGTAATATCCCCGATGGTGTGAGCGTCTGGGCATATCAGATCAGAAACTGACATATAGTGCAAGGACCTAAAATGCCAATATCTGAATATCTGGTGTTTTTTTTTTTTTGTAGCCAACGTATAGACAAGCTAGGTGATAAATTATTGATTTCTGCCTAGACCAATTGTAAAATGTCCCCTGGCCCAGCCACTGTAGAGTGTGAGGCCACCGTACAGGTGTGATGTCTGTGTGTGTAGGTAGAAAGCATGGGTGGGCATGAGATCCTGGAGGTGCGGGAAGTCTGTGGTGAGAGGCTGGATCAATGTGCCGGAGGAATCAGGCGCAGGCAGTGTGGTAGGCCCACCTAAGCAGGCAGTGGCCTGAGTGGGGTCACAGGTTACTGGCACCACAGTTTATGTGTGCATCAGAGGCAGGTTTTTCGCTCATGGCTCGCATCAGCACCCGGATTGCTGGTGGTCAAGCGGCCTGGGGAGGCCTGCTAATGTGCAATTTGGCGATGGCCATCAGAGCCAATTGACTGCTGTGCCATTTCACAGCCACAGGAGAAGCATGTCACATACGCAGGAGGCTGCTCCACGATCAGCCCACTGGCTGGGGTTTTTGGCTCTACCGTGATCCAGAGAAAATGTACCTGGGCTTCACATACAACGCCAATCGCTGGTATATGGTGGGATTCTCGGCATATATGGTTGCAATACATGCCTTATAGAGTACTTGTTAAAATTGTGACATTACATCACGAAGTCTCTGAGTGCATGGTGAGCATGGGTACAATATACAACTTCTGCCATATTAATGTAAACATAATCTATATGATTACACCACATGGGTGTACGGTGCAATTACAACACAGATGCACCCCTTTATACAAACCTTTAACTGAACATACATAAACACATGCACCCACATAAATACAAATAATAAACCCAAACAGTGGCACACACACAAATGCATTTGAATCCACACATTTATCCACACTCCACCAGCAGACCTATCTGTGCACTACATGACACACAAACCTAAGCAAGTCAGACCTATTGGCTTTGCTG
Source organism: Ambystoma mexicanum (assembly GCF_040938575.1). NCBI lineage: Eukaryota > Metazoa > Chordata > Amphibia > Caudata > Ambystomatidae > Ambystoma > Ambystoma mexicanum. The sequence continues at coordinate 1,138,054,836 of NC_090927.1, forward strand.
ATACTTGTTGGAAGTAAAGTACGCGTGTGTTGTGTGTGTGTGTCTGTGGAATTAAAGTGAATGGTTTTCTGTTTGTGGGAGTATTCACCCCAATTAAGGCAATACCTAACAAGTTGTTATCATCTGGCATAATATAGGTGCCTACTATGAGATTACCTATCATGTTAGTACAGGGGCTTATGATGGCCCTACCTCACCAGTGCTTAGTCGCCACTGAGCGTACTTTGGTATATAATGGCGTGGCCCTGTAGATTGTATAAGAAAATAGTCATACGATAAAAATAACTGGCATTTGGTATGCATGTCTGGCCATTTGACATGATAGACTTGACACTTGATTTCATTAGCTGGGAAATTGAAGGTAGTACAAAGTCACACAAGGACACATCAAGACCTTTGATTGCTGTTGCTGGACATGAGGTTCACCTTGCAATACAAGGCCAAACGTGAGGGGCTCAACTCTCCTGAATATAAAAAAAAACTATTATCACAGTCATTCCCAGGTTCGCCTCCTCCTGAATAAGGACCTGGTCATTCAGGAGGGGATGTAACGCAGCAATAGAACTGCCAGGAAACATTGTGTCATTCACTGCATTCACAATCTTCACCATTCTCTGTGGCTGTTTCTCTGTGATTGACATCACCAGAGTGGCCGGGGGATGTGCCTGAGGGAATGCAGGGATTGGCAATGTGCAGTACATGCAGACTCCCTTTCTCCCACATCCTCCCCCACCCTCGATATTCAGGGACGAATGTGGTGCGTAATTTTATTCAAAGAAAACACGGTTCCTCTTGGCTAATGTCCCTCTCACTTAAAAGAAGGGATCAAGATCCATAACCACACGGCCATCATTGGGATTCCTGGTGCTATTTACATAAGGATCGAATGCTTCCCGTTCAGAGGAGGTGTGATGCTGGTGTGGACCTCCTGTTAAGGTTTGTTCTAGCGGGAATCATGATTCATACGGTTGACACGATAAGGTTGGTGTATGTGGGGTTCTCACATTTTGCCCCTTATAGGATTGTGCCCAGATTACAGGAGGTCTTATGCTTTCCTGATGCCAGTTCGTCCTAGTTAGTTTGACGGGCAATGCCCTGTTAGTTATTTGCAGAAAAACATTCTCATTGCTCCATCATAGTAAAAAATACATTGAATCAACTACTTAACTACAGATACTTAAGGCAGGATTATGTGGAGAGGGTGAAGAGATGTATAACCTCCACTACCCCATAATATGGCTTTCTCGTCACAGTCCTTACTTCATTGATGCTCCAAACCATTCTTTCCTACATCAACATGGAAGGTTCTCTGGACTGCATTTGTCCTACCTCTGTATTTATGTGTGTTTGGTGTTTTGCTTTAGCCATTACTGTAAGGTCCTCCGACCTCTACCCTCGGCCTGGTTTCCCCAAACTCTACGAAGGTACGGTAGGGTGGGAAAGAATCAGGACTTTGACGAGGAAGATCCGGACTCAGAGTAATGAAGATTACCGGTAAGTAATCGGGATATTGCATGGAGTGGGTCATGAGATTTATACTCTTCATTGTTGGAAGAGAGTGTCAGGATCTAAATCCTCCATATTTGGAATAGGTGACTGGATGTAGACCCTTCGTTGTTTGGAGTGGGTGGTGGGATTCAACCCTCCATTGTTTGGAGTTGATGACATGATTTATAACCGCCATTGTTGGAAGAGGGTGACATCATTTATTCCCTTTTTTTGCCTGGAAATGGTGTCAGGATTTATGCCCCTGCCCATTCTTTGGAGTGTGTGATGGGGTTCCTATACTTCATTTTTTGGTCAAGAGGTCAGGGTTTCTATCTTGCATTGTGTAGACAGGATTTCGATATTCAGACCCCCCACTGTTTGGCCTGGTTGATTGGATGTATACCCGCGAATCGTTGAGGTGGGTTAAAGAATATATTCCCTGCATTGTATGGATTGGGTGAATAGATGTACAACCTTCATACTTTGGATAGAGTAACACGATTTATACACACCACTGTATGGAGAGGGTTACAGTATTGATGTGACTATATTGATACCCTCCATTGTTTGCAGTGGGTGACAGGAATTAGACCATCCATTGTTTTGAAAAGAGTGTCAGGATGTATACCCTTCGTTGTTAGGCAAAGGTGATGGGGTTTATACCCTTCATTGAATAGCCAGGCTGATTGGAGTTATACCCTTCATTCTTTGGAGTGGGTGGCAGTCTTTATATCCCCCCTTTTGTCATGACCTACAGAACACGCCCCTTTTGGACTTCCTGGTGCTTGTCTCAACGGGGCTTACACTGCCTGGTACTCCCAACATGGCCGTCCACTGTGAAACACCTTCCTTGCTCTACACGTTGGACGTAGCATGTTCTATTAATAGACCACACCTCCCGTGGCTCTGCGCGTCTCAATGCCATGCTTGGTTCTTTCCCAGCCAACCCCATTCCTAGTCCCTTCCATTCCTTTCTTGATTTCTGGACTTGTGTGCTGAGTAGCACACTCTGTAAATTTCCCGGATTCCTGGATCTTTGCATCCCGGAACTTTGAACGCACGCTGGAGTCGGAAGAGACTTGTGCAGTCTTATTCAAGACCCGATCCATCTGCAAGAAGGCATCAACCAAGAAATCCAGCAAAGATCGAACTCGGGTGAGAAGGGGGGAACTCCTTGACAGTTTGAGACGCCACCCGACCGAATTCGATATGGACATGAAAGCGGCCGTCCAGGACCTGATGCGTGGCATGCAAGAGCTATCAACCGAGGTGCAGAATCTAAAGGCGGAAAACACCACTCTCAAACAATTAGTTCTATCCCGTGATTCTGCATAGTGGACAAATATGATGGGTCGGCAAAAACCCTTCGCGGATTCCTGGATTCATGTTTGGTCCACTTTACTTTTAAGCTCTGCTACTTTTCAACTCCCAGGGCTAAGGTGGGGTTCATAATTTCCCACCTTTCAGGAAACGCCTTAACCTGGGCTACGCCCCCCGTTAATTCCGGCGATGCTCTCCTAGATGACTATGATGGGTTCATACAAGCCCTTAAGACCATGTTTGACCGTCCAGAGCAGGTCTATAGTGCCCAGGAACACCTGTTAGACGTTCAGCAAGGATCCCAGGATATGCTCACCTATGTAACCCGATTCAAGCAATTAGTCAAGGAAGCTGATTGGTCCCCTGAGGTGAGTTGTACCCTTTTTAGGAGAGGACTGAATGAGGAGATTAAGGATGAGTTGGCCACAGTGGCTCCCCCGAACTCATTCCAGGCACTAATGGACCTTGCCATGCAAATAGATATCTGTATCCAGGAAAGGAAGGCAGAGACGAAGAAATCCAGAGGTAATCCTCCGAAAGTGTCCTTTGAGAGTACCACCAAGACGGACACAAACCCAGGCTTAGTCTCTGAACCAGAACCCATGCAAATAGGAGCCTTCCGTGGACCTATATCCCCGCAAGAAAGGATGAGAAGGATTCATATAGGGGTGTGCATGTATTGTGCCTCAGACAAACACTTGGTTAGGGAGTGTCCTCTAGCCCCTCCTCTGTGTTTGGGAAACACAGGCTCCCGATCCTAGATGGAGCAGAGCTTCGGAAGAGAGATGTTTGCTCCACATCAATTCCATCCTTGAACTCTCCTGGACAAAACAATTTAGTGATACTACAGGCCTTTCTATTGCCCTCCAAGAATAAGACCTATCCCATTCTGACCTCGGTAGACTGCGGAACTATGGGAATTTTCATTGATCAAGATTGGGTTGTTAGTCATCATATTCCATATGAGACACGAAGCACCATGCAGCCGGTGGAAGCAATCGACGGAAGACCCCTCACTTCAGGACCCATAAGCATCCAGACAAAAAGATTGAGCTTTCTATAAACCATCACCAAGAGCAGATTACATTTGACATCATTAAGTCAGCTCATTACCCCATGGTATTGGGTATGCCCTGGTTACAGAAGCACAATCCGTATATCAATTGGACAGCAGGATCACTATTCCTAGGCTCAGAGTTTTGTATGTCCCACTGTCTATTCCTGGATGCCTCCTCAACACCCCCTGAAGAACCACCAAGAGACCAGCAAACACCACTCATGGTTTCCAATATCATACAAGTCCCAGAGGCCTATCAGGGATATGCTGATGTATTTTCAACTGCCATAGTCCAGGCCTTATCCCCTCACAGACCTGAAGACTGCGCCATAGATACAGATCCCTCAGCAGTGATTCCCTTCGGCAGAATGTTCATCCTTTCCGAACCTGAGAAAAAGGCCCTCCGAGAATATCTGGATACCAACCGTGAAAACGGCACCATAAGACCCTCAAAATCTCCAGCGGGTGCTTCGTTGTTCTTTGTTCCCAAGAAGGACACTAAGGAACTCAGACCTTGCTTCGATTATCGTGGCTTAAATCAATGCACCCCCAAAGATCGGTACCCACTGCTCCTGATCTCAGATATCCTGGAAGCTGTGAGAGGCGCCGTAATATTCACGAAGTTGGATCTCCGGGGTGCCTATCATTTGATCCGTGCCTGGGAAGAAGACGAATGGAAAACAGCCTTTAGAACACCCTTTGGTCACTATGACTATCTAGTCATGCCCTTTGGACTAGCTAATGCCCCTGCAGTTTTTCAACGTTTTATGGACAGGGTGTTTTCTGACATGTTATTCCTCTTCGTCATTGTCTATCTGGACGACATATTGATCTTTTCCAAGGATCCTGTAAAGCATGAAGAACATGTAAAGGCAGTATTACAACGACTCTGTGAACACAAACTTTTAGCCAAACCCGAAAAATGCTTGTTCCACGTTACTTCTGTTCACTACCTAGGATTCATCCTCAGCCCAGAAGGAAATGGTATGGACCCTTCAAAGGTAAAGGACACTGGCATGGCCCGCTCCCAGGTCCGTGAAACAAGTTCAATCCTTCCTGGGGCTTGCCAACTTCTACCGGAAGTTCATATCTACCTTTTCTGAGATCGTTCAGCCGATCGTAGCTCTCTTGAAGAAAGACACCCCCTTTATCGGGTCTACACCGCAAGATAAGGCATTCCAACGTTTAAAGACAGAGTTCACGCAAGCCCCCATCTTGGCCCAACCCGACATAAATCGACCATTCCTAGTGGAAACGGATGCCTCTAACTACGCCTTAGGAGCAGTCTTGAAGCAGGAACTTGAGGATAAACTGGAACACCCCATTGCTTACCTTTCACAAACCCTGACTCCCAGTGAGACACATTACTCCGTCCTGGAAAAGGAACTGTTAGCCATCCGCCAAGCCTTCACTGAATGGCAACATCTACTTCTGGGTGCTAGATATCCAGTTCAGGACCTCACGGACCATCGTAATCTTCAAATTCTACAATCATTGGAGTGTAGGAACAGTCGTCAGGCGCGTTGGGCCTACTTCTTTGCCCAGTACCAGTTCCACATCACTCATGTTCCTGGATCACAAAACCGGATTGCTGACGCCTTATCTCGACGTCCTGACTATGTAGCTACTGAAGATAGGGTCTATCCTAAGATGTTTCCCCACACGATCTTTGTAGCTCAAGCAGTCAATCTCCTGGAAGAAATTCGAGAGCAAACCCAATCCTCTGATCTCTGGAAGGATATTTCAAGGAAGAATCAATGGAACCTAAGAGTTAAGGAAGGATATTTATTCAAGGACAATGCACTGGTCATCCCTACACAGAAATTACAACAAGGAATGATAAACCTCTGTCATGATACCCTTCACTCCAGACATCGTGGCATAACCAACACCCTGCGTCTCATACAAAGACAGTTTTGGTGGCCTGGAATGAAGACCAACATAAAGCAGTACATCAAAGCTTGTACTATCTGTAGTCAAAATAAACATGATAACAAGAGACCGGTGGGTCTTCTACTGCAACCTACACTGCCAACAAGGCCATGGGAATTCATTGCTGCAGACTTCATTGTAGAATTACCACCTTCCCGAGGATACACGACCATCATGGTTACCATAGACTTGTTCACTCATATGGCTCATTTTACATTGTGTAAGCTACCATCCTCGTCCGAGCTTGCTGGAATCTTCCTGGGACACATATTCCGTTTGCATGGACTTCCTTCCAAGATCATATCTGATCGAGGACTTCAATACGTCTCTCAATTCTGGAAACATCCCTGTCGCATTTTGGGAATCCAACGCGCCCTCTCATCTGGTTATCATCCCCAAACCAACGGGGCCACAGAACGTGCTAATCAGACCCTGGAGCAGTATCTTCGATGTTTCGCCATGAAGGTTCAGGATGACTGGTCACTCCTGATACCCATGGCTGAATTCGCCTACAACAATTCCGATCATTCAGCACTTAAGACCAGCCCCTTTGATTGTAGCCAAGGGTTCCATCCATCGGTTCTACCCTCTGTTCTCCCTCATCCTACACCAGTACCTACTGTCGACTTCTGGATAGAAACCCTCATCAACGTACACCAGGAGGCCAAAGAAAACTTAGAGAAGGCTAGAACACAGACTAAGAGGTATGCAGATTCCAAAAGAAGACCAGGTCCTTCTTATGCAATTGGTGATCAAGTCTGGTTGTCCTCGAAATTACTACCCCGACATCTACGGCCAAACAAGTTGGCCCCTCTGTACTATGGTCCATTTCCCATCAAGGAAATTATCAATCCAGTTTCATACCGGATCAGACTACCAGACTCCTGGAAGAAAATTCACCCAGTATTTCACACATCCTTATTAAAACCCTACACCCAATCCTCCCGGAAATCCTGCCGAGCTCCTCCTCTGCTGGTCGACAACCAATTGGAAAATGAAGTATCCCGAATATGTGACTCCAGGTATAAACGGGGTCAGCTTCAATACCTGGTTGAATGGCAAGGATATCCTCCTAGTGAAAGAACTGGGAACCACTTTCTAATCTCAAGGCCCTTCGACTGCTCAGAAGATTTCACCTTATACACCCGGGCAAACCTGGAGGAATGGGTCTTCGGAGGAGGCATGCTGTTATGACCTACAGAACACGTCCCTTTTGGACTTCCTGGTCCTTGTCTCAACGGGGCTTACACTCCCTGGTACTCCCAACATGGCCGTCCACTGTGAAACACCTTCCTCGCTCTACACGTTGGACGTAGCGTGTTCTATTAATAGACCACGCCTCCCACGGCTCCGCGAGTCTCAATGCTATTGCGAAGTAGTGACCAGACGTGTGCTCCGTAGCTCGCGGTATTGTTTTCCTTGGTTCTTTCCCAGCCAACCCCATTCCTAGTCCCTTTCCTTCCTTTCTTGATTCCTGGACTCGTGTGCTGAGTAGCACACTCTGTACATTTCCCGGATTCCTGGAACTTTGAACGCACGCTGGAGTCGGAAGAGACTCGTGCAGCCTTATTCAAGACCCGATCCGTCCGCAAGAAGGCATCGACCAAGAAATCCAGCAAAGATCAAACTCAGGTGAGAAGGGGGGAACTCCTTGACACCTTTCTTTGGAGTGGGTGACAGGATGTAAACCCTCTATTTTGTGCATTGTATGAATAGGGTGACCAGATGTATACCCTATATTGCATGGAGTGGGTGACAGCATGTATACCATTCATTATTTTGAGTGGGTGGTGTGATGTATACCCTCCATTGTTTCGCGAGGGTGATTGAGTTAATAACGTCCATTGTTTGCAGTGAATGGCATGGTTTATACACACCTTTATTCGGCCAGGTTGATTGGATTCATACCCTAATTTTTTGGGATGAGTGACAGTATTTATGTATTTATTCAACGTGTTAGTTAAAAAATGTAAACATTTTGCACAAGTATTTATAACCCCCATTCTTTGGAGCGTGTGATGTGATGTATACCCCTCATTATTTGGAGTGAGTTACAGGATTTATATCCGCCATTGTATGTAGAGGGGGACCGCATTTATACCCTCCATTGTTTGGAATGTGTGATGGATTTATACCCTCCCTTTTGTGGAAATGGTGACAGGTTGTATAAACTGTATTGTTTGGCCAGGTTGACTGGATTTATACCCTCAATTTTCTGGAGTGGGAGACTTTTTTCATACCCTCCATTGTTTTGAGAAGGTGATGGGATTGATACCCTAAATTGTTTTCAGAGGGTAACTGTATGTATACCCTCCTCTGAAGGAAGGAGTTAAAAAGATTGGTAAAACCCAAGCAATTTTAAGAGGCATTGGAGGGTATGTCAAGTTGTGAGTGTGACAAGGAAGATGGAGGAAAGGATGAAACATCAGATCCTGAGTAAGTCAAAAATGATTTTTAGTGCAAGCATAAAACACTTACCTTCCTGATAGGTGTCTCGCCTGTGTCTTTTAAGTGTTAAAGAGTGGGTTTAGGCCTTTGTAAGAAATCAAAGACTGGTCATGGATGTCGTGAGCACTGTGCGTGCTGCCGCATGTCCAGGGCTGGGAAAGTCTCGTCCCCGCCCTAGACATGAATCTCTTGAACGGTCCCTCACCCTTCTGTCATGGAATGCCGAGGGCCACAACCATTTACTAACTAATCCTGAAGTTGGTGGGACGTCTGATGTGCCTGCAGGAATCTTGGCACCTTAAGGGTTCTTTGATGGACAGTTCTGTTACTAACATTCAAGCAGCTAAAAGGGGTGAGCAGGGTCGCCCTTTTGGTGCCCTTTGAACGCTGGTGAGATCATGTAAGGAATTGCTAGTTATCAAATCTATAAACATAGGCTTGGGTACAACGGTGACTGATGTCAGGGTAACTGTGGAGGGTGCTATAGATTTATTTTTAATTTGTAATGTATATTGGCAGTCTGGCAATGGTAACTTGGAGTCCTTTTTTGAAAGAATGTTGTCTCGTGCAAATTAGTGGAATGGGACATTTTGGGAAGGCCAAATCATCCTTGCAGGTGAACTCAATGCAATCTGTATTATAGGGGACAGTGATGCGGGCCGGACTCTGAATGCTATGTCGGGGAGCAACATCAGGCCTATGTTCAGCTAAAGAGCTTGGGCGGTTTGCGACTTTCCCTATTGAATGGTTCCATTACATGTGAGCTACTGAGTCATTATATTTGGCCAAATGGCTCCTTTTTTACCACTATAGACTCCATATTTGCGTGTAAACGTGTTTTTAACCATGCAAATTATTTCAAGTCATCCCGACTGATTTTAGTGACCATTGTTTTCTATCGGCAAAATTTGAGATTGGTCTGGTGAATCAAGGTGGGGATGAGGGTGCCCCCTGCGATTTATGAGCACATGTGGCAGGGAATAGAGTGTCTTGGAATCCGGATACGGTGTACCGAGTTAATTCAATTCTTGCCTCGTATATTGGCATAACTTCCTCTAACTGGCAAAACAACACACTATTAGTGGCGAATCAACAAGGTTAAGCTCGGTTATTAAAGCTGGTTACGGGAAAATAGAGTACTACAACTTCAACTGGAGGCAGATGGTTTAGCGAAATAAAAACTCACACACATTCTGGAGGCTGATGAAGGATATGGAGATGACCCAGCAGATGCATCCGGTAGTGGAAGATGGCTTGGTGTCTTACTTCAAAAGCGCATTTGCAAATCCAGATCAACTACAAAGGTCCAAAGATGAGGGAGGGGGTTCTCAAGAAAATAGTTGGAAACTGGTAGTTGGTAGCGACCATTTGGAGGAAATAATTAAAAAGATTAGCTCCTCTTGTGCGGCGGGACCAAACAGACTATCTAACTTCCTATTTAAAGGGAACCCAGCCGCTTGAGCTTCCGTATTGACAACTTTACCTGAACATGTGCCAGAATCTGATTTGTTACCAAAGTTCTGGGCATCTGCATATATCGTGCCTATTTACAAAAGTGTCCCTAGATCCGAGCCAAAAAATACCAACCCATTGCTATACGGGATGCCGACTGCAAGGTCTTTGCGGCCTTGTTGTGGGAGCATCTGGAAATATGGCAACGGGAATCAAGTAGAATTAAGAAGTGGCAGGCAGGGTTTTGCAAGGCTTTGGGAACATCTATGAATGGATTTTTTTTTAAATGTGTGCAATGACAGGTGTGGTATAAAAAATACGATTCCGTTTTTCTGGCCACAATTGATCTATCGAAATTGAAACAAGCTTTGGCAATGCCAACAGATTGGGCTTTTGCATAGGCATGGGAAATGCACTTGGCAGGCACTGCCACAGTGGTATTAACTGGACATTGATGGTAGCAGGTGCAGCCAGGGCACAGTGATGCGTTTGCTTTAATTTCGTTAAGGGTGGCATTTTCTCTGAGCAGTTCCCCTTTTGTTTCCTGTGACAGCTGTGGTATTTGCTTAAAGGGATGGTTGGTTTGCTGTGTGCGTGATGGTTTGTGGTGCTTTTGAAGAAGGGAGATGTGAATGTCCTACATGTCCAATGAACAGGGAAGTCATGTCTGGTCCTGCATTTCTGTGTAGATAGGAGAAATTGTCTCCTGTATTTGTATTTTGTATTTTTATTAGGTTTATATAGCGCTTTAATCCAAAGCGCTTACTACCTATCTGTGATGTGCTCTGCTTTTCACTTATGCTGCGACATAATGTGAAAATGTTTAGAGTGATATTGGGTTGAGTGTTCTGTGCATGTCCACTGATGGCTGTATATCAGACGGGGCATCGGGGTGGAACTATTTGCAGGTGTTACACCCTGTGCAACTTGTTCTTTCCATGAATGTCCTCGATTTTGACCTATTCCATGTTGCACAGACTTTCTCTATGTGACTTTCTTGGCCCACTCCATGTACTGCTTCATGGTTTTGTCAAATGCAATTGCTTTGTTGAGGGTCAGGTTTCCATTGTGGCTCATGCACAACCTCTCACACACTTACTTCTACCTCGAAAGCACCATTAGTGGATATCCCATCACTTTGTTTAGAAAACTTCGAAGTCACAAGTAATGTAATGGCCAAGCGCACAGCCACATATTGTTCAATGTTCTCATTCGCACCTTGGTACAGAGAGTAAATCATGTGCTATTTGCTAGACTCATTTGTTTTTGGTGCAGAATATTTCTAGAAATGTAAAAGCAATTCTTCAAAACTATCCATAGTGTTGACGAGGAGAGGTAATTACTAACGGGCCCATTGGTCAGCACTCACCCTCGAAGACTTGTAATACAAGATAGCTGCACCATGCAAGGACAGAGTGCAGGATTCATATACTCCGGCAATCAATAATTGGCATAGGGAAGTCTGTTTAATGATACATACATCAGCTTATGGAAATCAGCAGCATCGCAAACACCTGTCTCGCCCCGACTTCCCCGTACTTCAGTCAAACAGCCTCTTTTATTGGCAAATTCCGTCATCATTGACGTAAACTTCTATAAAAAATCATCATGCAATATAATGGTTGGGAAAGGTAACTTAAGTATAGGGGTTATATCTGTATATGAAAATAAAGCATACGGATTGGATAACTCTTATCGGGTGGCCGTCTACGCCCATCCCTCTACAACACACGTGATTGACGTCACTGAAACTACGACATCCTATTGGTTACAGTTTCTATAGGACCCTAGATTGCATGGTCCATTGTGATTGGGCATGTTACACCCCTAAACATAAATCTCCACTTTAATTAGCAGCATGCAGAATAGACACCCAGGTGCCTAGTGTCCCAAGATTCACCCTTCCTCCCTTCCATCAATCAGTGTTTTTGGACTGTGTGTCAATTAGTTGGCTGGGTATGGCCTCGGATCTGTAGTCTCTTATCAGGAAAAGTTATGGCATCATCAGGTTCTGGATGACATCAGGCGGTGGTACATCTTCGAGCCTGTCTGGTCACGTGTTTGTTCACCGTGAATCTGCTTCAGTTCTTAGTCTTTTGGTGCATTTGATTCTGTGTTTGCTTGGCCACCTGCATGGGCCTCTCTTATCTTGACCTTCACAGGACCGGCTGGTATGCTCTGAAGTTTCGACTCTCTTTAGTTGAGCTTGCCTTCCCCTCCCGGGTTGACCTTGATTCCCCAGGCTTAAGCCATCCTTTGTTAGGTTTCGGTTCTGCTCTTTTCCTCGGCTTGGGCCTGGATATGAATCCTGGCGAGTCAGGCCTTGGCCGCCTGGGAGTACTTCTGCTTATACAAAATGGAGTCGCATGTGTACATTGTGCTGCATTGAGGTAGACATATATAGTTGGCGCATGTCACTCTATTCTTCTCCTTAAGCATTGCAGGCGGTATCCATTACTTAGCTTCTTGCGTTTCAAGCTTATTTACACACGTTCAATAAGGCGGTTGCTTCCATCTTGTTTTCTGGCACCATTCTCATACGTTTTTCACAGTGTCTCTCCCCTTCGTCCATTGCAATTATCCTCGCAGTTGTCGGTACTGACATTCATAGCTTTCAGTAGCCACTTCTGGTTGTTCTCGGGGCTGCCTAGGCCCTTAGTCTGTTTCCATTGGCCTTCCATTAAGGCCTTTGGGGTTTCCTCGTGGACAGTCTGTAAATACTTGTAATTTCGTACCAATGGCAGGAACGGTTGTCTGATTGGGTACCGTGCTGTACAGGGTTGCCTGGTTATGGGCATTTCAACAGGTATTGATCTTCTAATGTACCCATGGCAGTGGCCCATTGCAGCCCTTTGTTGGTCCAGCTGCTCCTTGTACGTCACATACCACAGCGAGTAACTTTCTGGCAACTCGCAATGGGGGGGCAGGGGTGCGGGTCATATCTGGGACCTCCTCTACACTCCCCCTCTGGTCGGTTCATCGACCACTTCTACTTCCTCCTTTATATTCAGTTTCTTTGATTCCTCAGCTTCTTGCTCATCGTCTCCTGGGTTTACACAAGAAGGTGTGAAAGTATGCAATTTTGGTGTCCATATCTTTATCACCCCTTTCAAGCTTCCTGCTGTTTTCACATGCTCATCCTTGTTCCAGGTCATCAACTGGCATTGTCCATTTGGACTGCAGTAAATCCATTTGCCTTCATACCTTCTTCGTTTCTTGGGATAAGTGAATTTTGTTCCCTCTGGTGCAAATTCACTGGCCTTAACAAAATCCTTTATCTCCTCATCTGTCAGGACTCTGGGCTTCCAGCCTGGTTCGACATCGACCATAATTTTCATCCCAATGACCTTCTTCGCAGTTTTCTGGCATTGTGGGATGATTATCTTGATAACACAGACTCCTAGCAGCACCATCGCTAGCAAAGCTCCCAGAAACTTGAATATATCGGCCATCCATTGCGGGACCCATGAGAATAGGTTCCCAAACCAGCTGTCATCATCTACTTCATCTGTTCCTCAGTCATCTGGTTTTTCAGGGTCATTAACATGCTTATGGCCTCTGTGGGGGTTCCATTTTCTTCGTCGTGTGATGGTATAAAAGTGCAGCATGATTCTCCAATGTTTTCGCAAACACCTCCATCCATTGCAGTGCTCATGTCAAACACATATCTGTTCTGGCGGGTCATCAGTCTGACTGCTCTCAGTTCTTCCTTGATTGCGTTGAACCCTTTTATGGTGGTATTGATGGTCTGCAGTAACTCCCATCTGGTTATCTGCAACCATTTAGCATTCACCCAATTTGGATGTGTGGCAAGAGCATTGTGGTGAATACTGTTGAGGTGAGGCTAAACAGCCGGTGTTCGTATGGAATCGCATGAAATGCCTCTTCTGATTTGGCCGAAAAGTAGTTTTCTCTCTTCATTCTGGACAATAGTTCCACAGACCTCCTTTTCCTCAGGTGAGCATCTGCTTTCGGAAAGTTGTCCAAATTCAGTTCACTTTTTCCTTGTGTCATTCCTGAGGCTTCATATATTCATCCATAGTTTTGATTCTCCCCCATTTTCCTCCTGCCATTACTTCTAAAGCACAGTTTCGGGTTTTCCAGCGGTACTATCTGCAAGGGTCCTCCTCTGTCTTCGACCCATGTCAACAGCTTTACCAATTTTGGCCACAATGGTCTGCATAGTCTCCGTGAGTTCTCTATTGCTTCTTTACAGGCTCCAAGGACCATCCAAGCTCGGCAGATTACTACTTCTTCTTCCCATCCGTCTGGGGAGACTACTGATCCCCAGATCTGCATTTGTCCTCGGTTCTTCCATATTTGAGCTTCTTCTGCCATTTTCCCTTGGACGTTCAGTCTTGAGTTTATTTCCCACCTTATTCCTGACCCTTTGACATCAGGATTTTCATATCTAATCACATGATTCTTGGTGTGCACCCTATTTCTTGTTTTGATGTCCTGGACAAACCCGTCTTCATCAGGGTAGTCCTTTTCGTTGGCCCATATCAATGAGGCATCTCTTCCCATGAGTTGTCCTCTGGTGTTGCACATAGCTACGTGCGACATACAGTGTGCTGTGGGGACATGTACTTCTACAGCCACGAAGATCTTGGACTTTCCCATGCTGTATGGCAGGAGTGCACAGACGAAAAATTCCCCTTCTGATTGCCTTCGTCCAACTTCCTTCATGTGCTGGTACCATATGTTGTTTCCAAGATGTGCTGTGATGTCCAAGTAATCGTTTAACTCGTCATCAGTTTCATATGGACTTCTCTTGATCCTTAGCGTTTTTCTGTAGTTGGCTATCACTATGGGCCTCATTACACGGAAGGCGGTAATGGTTAACGGCCACCGTTAATGGTAACGGTGACCGTTAACCATTACCGCCTTACTACGAGGTCCCTTAGCGGTTGGTGCTTTAACGCCTGCTTTTTGCAGGCGTTAAAAACCAACCCGCTAAGGGACCTCGGAGCTAATTACGGCACCGCAAAATTGCGGTGCCGTAATTAGCGCCATCCCCATTCCCATAGAGCCCTATGGGGCAGAAATGTGAATGGGGAAGGGCAATGGCGGAAGGGGGATTTACCGGCCCAACCTTGGAATGGGGCGGTAAATCCCCTTTCAGCCAAGGCGGTGCCGGTATTTTACCGGCATGAGCCATGGCGCTAATAGCGCCATGGCTCACCGCCTTCCGTGTAATGAGGCCCTATGTCTCTGAATGCGTCTGTACTGCTCTTTCGTTCAGGCAGTCTCTCGGGCGTTATCCTTGGTGGGGCAGGTCTCACTTCCTGCACTGTCATAGTAGAGGAAGGGCTTGCATTTCTTTCTTTCCCTCGTACACTCTGTTGTAGAACTCTTCCCACCACCATTGGCTCGTTATCTTCCCAACACGTGGTGGCATTGTAGGCCTGTTGCTTATCTCTGGCGTTGGAGCAGACGTGCTTGTTATTACAGGTTCTGTGGTTTTCTTGTTGAACTCCTCATGTAGTTTTTTTGCGCTGCGTATGAGCGGGAACACATACTTGACTACCGCATACATTTTCTCAGTGATTCCTTTTACAGCTTCCTCCGTTTCATTGAGTGATTGTGCTATCTCACTTCGGTTCGGTTTCTCACTTTGCTCTCTGCTTTCTGGAGCTGCTTGTTCCACCAGTGATTTCTCCCTTTCAGTTAGTTTGGCCTGCGGTTTTGTAGCCATTGACACTTGCCCTTGTTCGTGTGCACTCAGTGTATGGGTGCGTGCCGTGGACAGTGCTATGTTATCATTCATTCCGTGCTGACCCTGTCTCCAGCCTTTCTCACCATTCATTACTTCAAGTGTATACGTGTTACTGCTAATTACATTCAACTGTAAATCGTTTGTTTTATCATCAGTTTTTCTTGGAACAGGGATAACAATATAAGGTCTGGGTGCTTTTGTGGGCCCCAGATGTTCATTACCTGGTGGAAGCACAGACATTGGGACGCTCCGTGCACCGATAATGAATGCAGTTCTGATAGTTAGAGACAAAAACACTACAGTAATCACTATGCATATACATATTACGGCTTTAAAGGACAATTTGCAGCATCTCCTTCCAGGAAACCGTGAGCGCAATTCTGCTGGTGGCACGACTAAATTACTGTTTTGGTCCCCCATTTCAAATATGTCCATAGTCAATAGTCTATTTTTTATTCTTGTTCTAATCTCGTTGCTGAAACGTTCAGTACACACTAAAGTGACAAGTGCAGTTCAATGTCCCCCCTCTCTTACGAGTGATGATGATGATAGTCTCTGCTTAATGTAATACAGTTCCTCTGCTAGATTATTGAAAAGGTTAAACTATCGTTTTCAGCACATCACATTCGTTTTGTATTTCCGTGATAAACGTAGTCCCAGGGCACTCTTCCAATTCGCTTCGGCCCTGAGGACATGTAGGGATCTGTTCACTGCGCCACCATGAAAGGATGGCTTCGCTGCACATCACGCATAGATGAACCATTGAAAAAATAAAAACAAAAATAAAAATAACAGTGAACAGATGAGGAGGTATGAAAAAATAAGAAAAAGGTTGAAAAAGGTAAATACGGCAGTGAAGTTTGTGGCTCTGCTCCTTTCGCTTGGTTCTTCGAGGTCGAGTTGCTGAACAGTCTCTCTCCCCCCCATTTACTCCACAGCGGGATGGTGTTGAAAAATAGAAAAATATAAGAAAAATAGGAAAAGAAGTTCAAGATGTAGTTATCCCCTTTTGATTCGTTCTACGTTGGGAGCATGACGAACTGTGTCTTTGTTTCCTTGCTCTGCCCCCGGCTGGGGATTCTAAAGAGTTTTATCTTGGATCTCTCCTTTCTAAGGCTCGACTCAGCAGCGGATGTCCATAATTGCTTCTTATTTGTGATGCAATAGCTCTTAGGAGCCTGTTCAGTTGGGCATTCTTTGCTGGATCATTAAGAAAAGTGGGCACATCAATGTTGTGAGGTCTGCCCACTAGTTTTAGAAAGTTTTCAATGAGATGAAAGAAAATGCGAAATGCGTATCGACTGTCTTCGGGTGTTAATGACATTTGCTCTGTCTCTTTGGCTCTTAGGTCACAGATCTTCCATGAAGTGAGATCTGTTTTTACCTCCTCGATCTGTCCCTCCCCGGATATTTTCACAGGAATCTCCTTAGGAATTCTCGCTGGAAGTTGGACAGTTCCACTTGGAGCATGATGCCATGGAGAAGGGTTTTCCTGTGTAGGAAATTGACTGGGTCTCTGAGAAACATTGCAACGTCAACGCCAGCAGGTCTTCCCACCATTTCTGGAAAGTCTGCAACGAGTCTAATTAGGACGTTGTGGGTGAGCTGCGTGTCTGTAGAGGACAAGGGCATTTGCTTTGTTTTGTTAGGTCCCGCTGTCAGACTTCGGCTCCACCTCCCCCTTCTCCTCACCTGAATCTTCTGATATTGAGTCCTTTACCGTAGTCCGGATCCGGGGTCGTTCCTTCTTCTTGTTAGAGATAAGATCCTTAGGTGATCTAACCTTCTTATCGTGCAAGTAAGGTCTGGCCCCTCCGGAGGCCACCGTGGCAGAAGTGGATACCTGCCGTGGGGGGCTCCCAGTGGGCCAGCCTCGGTGCCCAAGGGAAAAAGCCGGAACGGCAGAAAAAACCCTTGAACGAAGATCTGCAGGCAAGGTGAGGAGTGGTTCCAGGCCAGGTATAAGGCAGGTTCTCCCAGGCGGAGATGAAGAAGGTTCAGTTATGATGGATAGAAAGGTGAGAGCTTTCTTCAAAGTCAGGACACTTCAGAATGCCGGGAGTGTCAGATGCTTCGGACACCGAAGCAGATAGAGGCCGCAAGCAGTTTAATGTACTGGAAGGCAGAGCGAAGAGCTGAGTGCGAAGGGATTCGCAAGTGGAGAAAAGTAAACAGAAGGTAAGCCAGAAGCGGAACGCGAAAGGGATCGCGAGCGGAGAAAAAGGATTCAGAAAGGCAGAGCGAGGAGCTGAGTGCGAAAGGATTCGCAAGTGGAGAAAAGTAAACAGAAGGTAAGTCAGAAGCGGAACGCGAAAGGGATCGCGAGCGGAGAAAAAGGATTCAGAAAGGCAGAGCGAGGAGCTGAGTGCGAAGGGATTCGCAAGTGGAGAAAAGTAAACAGAAGGTAAGTCAGAAGCGGAACGCGAAAGGGATCGCGAGCGGAGAAAAAGGATTCAGAAAGGCAGAGCGAGGAGCTGAGTGCGAAGGGATTCGCAAGTGGAGAAAAGTAAACAGAAGGTAAGTCAGAAGCGGAACGCGAAAGGGATCGCGAGCGGAGAAAAAGGATTCAGAAAGGCATAGCGAGGAGCTGAGTGCGAAGGGATTCGCAAGTGGAGAAAAGTAAACAGAAGGTAAGTCAGAAGCGGAACGCGAAAAGGATCGCGAGCGAGAAAGGCTGAACACAGATAGTAGGTTACGAGAAACTACATATAACTAGAACACAGAGCGGACAGAAAGGGTAGAGGGACACAGGAGAAAATAACAAGCTCACGCAGAAAACGAGAGCTAGGAGGAATACTCGGAAAAAAGTAACGAGCTACTCGGAGCGCTGGTAGAAGTGTAAGCAATACACAGATACAACGCGCCGAGCTGGAGGCGGGGCCTAAATTTATAGTGAAGGCAGCCATCTTGGGTGAGGACTAGAGCGTCCATCGATCCCACAGCTTCCACCCTCGATTCCTGACAGTATACCCCCTCTTCCTCGGGGGTCCCCCCGGTTTGCCTGGCTGAAAACGATGGAACCTCTTTACAAGATGAGGAGCATGTATGTGGTAGTCAGGCTCCCAGGTTCTCTCCTCCTTAGGATAGCCCTTCCAATGTACCAGGTACTGTAACCTGCCCTTACGATATCTGGAATCGATCAAACGAGCCACCTCGTACTCGTCCGGGGCAGGATCAACCTTAGGGCGTCCCTTATGAACAGGCCTCTGAAATGGGTCTTCCTTGTAGACCTTGAGAAGAGAAGTGTGAAAGACAGGATGAATCCTCTTGAGGGAATCCGGGAGTTTAAGTTTGAAAGCCACCGGATTGATCTGTTGAACAATGGGAAAGGGTCCTAGAAATCGAGAAGAAAACTTCCCCTTGTGAACCCATCTGGGAAGAAATCTGGTTGACAGCCATACCAATTGTCCCACCTTCCAGTCGGGGTTTGAGCGTCTGCTCCTGTCTGCCCACTTCTTCTGGGCATCCTGGCTGGCTAGATGAGCTTTCTTGGCTGTCTCCTGTACCTCGTGCAGATCTCTGAGAGCCTCATCTAAGGCCGGAACCTTAGTCGATCGTGTGTTGACCCAGGGTAGATATTGTGGGTTGAAACCGTATGTACAAAAGAACGGACTCATCTGTATGGTGGTGTGAATTGCATTATTATAAGCAAACTCTGCCTGGGGGAGAAATTCAAACCACCTTTCTTGCTGTGGACTACAGAAGCACCTAAGGTACTGTTCCAAGCTGGCATTAAGTCTTTCCGTTTGGCCGTTGCTTTGGGGGTGATAACCCGAGGAGAGAGCCCTATGGATTCCCAGAACCTGACAGAGAGTGGCCCAGAATCTTGAGGTGAATTGGGAACCACGATCAGAGACTATAGTTCTAGGCAAACCATGCAGGCGGACTACGTCACGGAGAAAGACGGCTGCTGTCTCAGAAGCTGAAGGCAGTTGCTGAAAGGCTGAAAAGTGTGCCAACTTGCTGTAGGAGTCACAAGTGACCATAATTACAGTCATACCAGAAGACACCGGAAGATCCACAATGTAATCCATGGAAATATGTTCCCAGGGACGATTTGCTAGAGAAGGTTGTTGCAACAACCCTATTGGCCTACCCGTCTGATACTTGTTTGCAGCACAAACAGAGCAGGTAGATACGTATTGACTCACATCCTTTCTTAGTCTTGGCCACCAGAAGCCCCTACTTATTAAGTCGTATGTCTTTCTGATGCCAGGATGACCTGTCAAGGGCGAGTCATGGCACCAGGAAAGAACCATTCTTTGAAGCTTCTGGGTGGGTACATAGAGCGCCTCCTCATGGTAATACAATCCATCCTTCTCTTTGGTGGTAATGTGCGCGAGTTCTGGGCAACTCTGATACAAGGGTATAAGCTCCTTGAGAAAGGTGGTCGTGGAAGCCAAAATCCTGAGCTTGGGGAGAACAAAGTCATGTCCTTGATATAATCCTGATACTTCCCCCTTACTTCGGGATAAGGCATCAGCCTTCCTGTTCTCCGTCCCAGGAATGTAAGTTATCGTAAAGTCATACTGTAGAAAGAAATAGGCCCATCGGGCATGACGGGCATTGGTGCATTCCATCTGCTGGAGTACCCTGAGATTTCTGTGATCAGTGCGAATCAAGAAGCTATGAGCAGCTCCCTGTAGGAGATGACGCCATTCCTGACAAGCTAGCTTGATGGCTAGTAGCTCTCTTTCCAATACGGAATAGTTCCGTTCGCTACATGTTAAGGTCTTGGAAAAATACGCTACGGGATGCTCAAGACCGTCCTCCGACTCTTGGAGGAGAATGGCTCCCACTGCTCCAATGGAGGCGTCAGTCTCCATGATGAATCGTCTTGTCTGGTCAGGTTGGATCAGGATGGGAGCCGTGGAGAATCTTCCTTTAAGGAGTCGGAAAGCTTTCTGAGGTTCTCCTTCAAAAGAATATCGTACTCCCTTCTTAAGTAGAGAGGTCAAGGGGAGCACAGTTTGTGAGAAGTTGGGGATGAAACGCCGATAAAAATTGGCTAAACCCAGAAAACTCTGTAGCTCCTTTATGTTTCCGGGTTCCTTCCAATCGTGAATGGCCTTAACCTTTCTTGGGTCCATTTCGATCCCTTCATGAGAAAGGATGAACCCAAGGTAGGACACAGCAGTGGCTTCAAACTGACATTTTTCTGGCTTGACCAACAACTTATGGATAAGGAGTCTTCTCAACACCTTCTTGACCTGTGCTCTGTGTTCATCAAGAGATTTGGAGTAGACGAGGATATCGTCTAGGTATACCACCACGGATAGATATAACATGTCAGCAAACACCTTGTCCATATACCTCTGGAAAACTGCCGGAGCATTGACAAGACCGAACGGCATGACTCTATACTCGTACAAGCCGAACGGAGTGCGAAAGGCGGTCTTCCATTCGTCCCCCTCCTTGACCCTAAGAAGGTGATAGGCCCCTCTTAGATCTAGCTTGGTGAAATACCTAGCCCCTTGAACCGCCTCCAGGATGTCTCGTATAAGGGGCATGGGGTACCTATCCCTTATAGTGATCTTATTAAGTCCTCTGAAGTCTATGCATGGTCGCAACTCCTCCGAATCCCTCTTGGGGATAAAAAACAATGATGCACCGCAGGATGACTTAGATTCCTGAATAAGCCCGTTCTGTAGATTAGCGTCCAGATATTCTCTGAGGGCCCTTCGTTCCGGAAGGGACAGGGGATACATCCTTCCGAAAGGAACGATAGAATCAGGCACTAGGTCGATTGAGCAGTCCTCTGCCCGATGTGGGGGTAGCTGCTTAGGTAGAGTATCCAGAAAGACTTCGGTGTATTCATGGTATTGGGGTGGAACTGTTGCTACAATTAAGGAGCCTGGAGCCTTGGAACCTTCTCCAGTCACCACCATGGCCGCAGTAGTATTCAGACAGTTTGATTTGCAGAATTGGGAGTCGAAGCACACCTTGTTGGCAGCCCAATCTATAAGAGGATTATGTCTCCTCAGCCAAGGTATTCCCAGAACTAAAGGAAAATGAGCTGCACGTATCTGGTCAAATACTAGGAGTTCTTGGTGATTGCCTACTCTAATCTGCAATGGAATCGACTCCCACAGGATAGGACCCGAAGAAAGAGGAACACCATCCACACCCTCAACAGGTATGGGTCTGGGCTTGGGTCTGGTAGCGACTAGGTTCTCCTTAGCCCAATTAATGTCCATGAAGTTACCCGCGGCACCACAATCCAACATTGCCAATACCTCCACTGATGTCGCTTCAGATAACTTCACATGGACCTTGAAAACCATTAAACTACTGTCTTCGCCCTCTGCCAGGGTTCTTGAGTGGTTGCAAGGGTAACTGGCAGGTCCCCCGAGACTTCCCTTGCAACAGCCCGGGGGTGGAAGTTTTCCTTCTTCCTAGAAGGAACTTCTGGACAGTTTCTCAGCAGGTGTTTTGAGGATCCACAATACATGCACAATCCCTCCTCTCGGCGCCGTCTCCTTTCTTCAGGAGTCAGAGGTCCACGAGCGGCTCCTATCTGCATTGACTCTTCGGAGGATGATATCGGTCTCTGGATGGGAGTCTGGGAGGGCAGGCCTATCGTCTGTGAGGTTCCCCGTGGACGTCTCCTTTCTTGTCTGCGTTCATGCAGCCTAAACTCGATCTGGAGGGACAAGGTCATCAAGTCACGAAATGACTGTGGTCTGGCTATCCTGGCTAGCTCATCCTTGATCTCATCCTGAAGTCCTCTTCTGAAGATCGTCTGTTGAGCCGAGTCCGGCCAGTCCGCCTTTGCAGCCAGTCTGAGGAAGCGTGAGATATATGTTTGCACGTCTGTATTTCCTTGACGGACATCAAGAATGGCTTCTAATGAGGAGTATAGAACTTCAGGTCTATCAAATCTATCCTTAAAGGCTGTCACAAACTGATCGTAGACATTTAGGGAAGGATCATCATTGGAAACCAGTGGAGTTGCCCATGATAAGGCATTCCCAGAGAGATTGGCAATTATGAATCCGACCTTGGCACGGCTAGACTCATATGCATGAGGCCTGAATGTGAAGTATACTTTACAGGCGTCCAGGAAATCCTTGAGACCTCCTGGATGACCATCATACTTGCCGAATGAGAGAGGCATCGTGGGTAGGTCTCCGTGGTCATCTCGACGCAACACTACTTGTTGGCGAAGGACTATGTTTTCAGCCCTTAGGGATTGTACTTCAGCTGTCAGGTTCTGTATAGCTGCTACGAGTTCCTGGTATTGTTCCAAAGATGCCATGTTTGTAGTTGGGCGTTGTATGCTGTCAGACTTCGGCTCCACCTCCCCCTTCTCCTCACCTGAATCTTCTGATATTGAGTCCTTTACCGTAGTCCGGATCCGGGGTCGTTCCTTCTTCTTGTTAGAGATAAGATCCTTAGGTGATCTAACCTTCTTATCGTGCAAGTAAGGTCTGGCCCCTCCGGAGGCCACCGTGGCAGAAGTGGATACCTGCCGTGGGGGGCTCCCAGTGGGCCAGCCTCGGTGCCCAAGGGAAAAAGCCGGAACGGCAGAAAAAACCCTTGAACGAAGATCTGCAGGCAAGGTGAGGAGTGGTTCCAGGCCAGGTATAAGGCAGGTTCTCCCAGGCGGAGATGAAGAAGGTTCAGTTATGATGGATAGAAAGGTGAGAGCTTTCTTCAAAGTCAGGACACTTCAGAATGCCGGGAGTGTCAGATGCTTCGGACACCGAAGCAGATAGAGGCCGCAAGCAGTTTAATGTACTGGAAGGCAGAGCGAAGAGCTGAGTGCGAAGGGATTCGCAAGTGGAGAAAAGTAAACAGAAGGTAAGCCAGAAGTGGAACGCGAAAGGGATCGCGAGCGGAGAAAAAGGATTCAGAAAGGCAGAGCGAGGAGCTGAGTGCGAAAGGATTCGCAAGTGGAGAAAAGTAAACAGAAGGTAAGTCAGAAGCGGAACGCGAAAGGGATCGCGAGCGGAGAAAAAGGATTCAGAAAGGCAGAGCGAGGAGCTGAGTGCGAAGGGATTCGCAAGTGGAGAAAAGTAAACAGAAGGTAAGTCAGAAGCGGAACGCGAAAGGGATCGCGAGCGGAGAAAAAGGATTCAGAAAGGCAGAGCGAGGAGCTGAGTGCGAAGGGATTCGCAAGTGGAGAAAAGTAAACAGAAGGTAAGTCAGAAGCGGAACGCGAAAGGGATCGCGAGCGGAGAAAAAGGATTCAGAAAGGCATAGCGAGGAGCTGAGTGCAAAGGGATTCGCAAGTGGAGAAAAGTAAACAGAAGGTAAGTCAGAAGCGGAACGCGAAAAGGATCGCGAGCGAGAAAGGCTGAACACAGATAGTAGGTTACGAGAAACTACATATAACTAGAACACAGAGCGGACAGAAAGGGTAGAGGGACACAGGAGAAAATAACAAGCTCACGCCGAAAACGAGAGCTAGGAGGAATACTCGGAAAAAAGTAACGAGCTACTCGGAGCGCTGGTAGAAGTGTAAGCAATACACAGATAAAACGCGCCGAGCTGGAGGCGGGGCCTAAATTTATAGTGAAGGCAGCCATCTTGGGTGAGGACTAGAGCGTCCATCGATCCCACAGCTTCCACCCTCGATTCCTGACACCCGATCACAAGTCTTTCTGTTGTTTTGAACAGGTATTGCACCTTCCTGCTGCGTGGTCTGCTACCACATTATTTAGTTTACTCCATATCTGGTTTAGATTGTTTCGGGGATCTCTGATGAACGTCAGTGTATCTGTGGTCCTCCTGACAAGTTCTGGGCACTCCTCAATGATTCGAAGGAATAACGTGTAGGTCACTTCATCAATGACTGCTTGAGGCGGGGGCATTGGTCTTTGAGTCACTGTGCTCAGGCAATTCGGCGCAGACCTCTGAGATGACAGTCAATAGTTGCCTGATTACTTTCTCGTTTTCTGGGTCTTGAATGTATACAGTGACACTTGTTTCTCTCCCTATGAGTGACGGGTATGACAGTACCACCAGTTGGAAGTAGGTTAGCACATCCTACGTGAGGCTTCTGCTGGGATGAACCATATGATCGTGAACAAAGTCTTTATGCTGGGTCCTTCAGAATAACAGTTTCAGTTCTCAGGAATGTCCGGTTCTGTTGCTTACCAGAGTCTTAGGTTTTTCAATGCTTTGTGTGGCTTTTAAATGTTCATGAGCTTAACGCTTTTGCTGATATGGATACGTGTTTTTCTTCATTTACCCTGCACCTTTGACTGCACAGGGTGTTTGCTTGCTTCTTATTGTCTTTCTTATGCCTATAGAAAAGGTTCACTGTGGACAAGATTTTCACCAAAGTTCTTTGTTGGCTACATTGAATGTTCATTTAATTGTCCCCTTATCACCTTTCACTTGGTTTGAAGAACTGTCTTGTTTTGAAAGTCTCACTTTTATATATATATATATTTTTTCGTTCTTGTAACTTGTCTGCTCATGCGTCCTTCTTCCTCGCCATAGATCTTGTCTGCACGTGCTGAGGTTCTTCTTCATTGTCTGCAGATTCCTCGGCAGTAGATGTGGTAGCAGTGCCTTCTCCTATAAAGGGTTTGACATCATTCAGGAAGATCCAGGCTTTTTTCCTTGGAGCTTGACAGCGGACGGGGTGCAGTCCTCTACGATGAAAGGGCCATTAAATCGTGGTTCGTCCCATTTCTTCCTCGTAAAGTTGCTTACCAAAACGCTGTCACCAGGGAAGATGAGTGGCGCACAAAGGCTGTGTGCTGCGCCTGTATCAGCACCGTCTGTTGCTGTTTGTGATGTGCTGTTCCCTTTATGCCGTTGCTGCAGCTGGCCTGAAATGTCAGATGTACTAGAGGTAAGACAGTCAAGGTAATTCTTCATTTCTGTTCCCAGAACCTCCCCAGCAGGCTGGGCATCACATCTAGCTCTATCTCGGGAGGGGGGGTAAGAGGGGTTCTCATCCTTCTACCAGTGATAATTTCATGCGTCGAGAGGTGATGGTCGGAGCCTGGCTGGTTCCGAAGCGCATACAATGCCAATGGCAGGCAGTGCAGCCATCTTCTTTAATGTGAACTTCAACTTAGCTATCCTTTCAACAGGACATTGAGCCGTTCACATATGCCATTTCCTTCTGGGTGATACGCCGATGAAAACTTGTGCTTTATACCAAGCAACAAGCTAATCTGCTCAAACACTGAGTTTGCAAAATGGGGCCCGTTATCTGACCTCATAACATCACACACCCCCCACCTAGGGAAAACCTCCCTCACCAGGAACTTAGCAGCACAGGCAGCGTCAGGGTGTGTACAGGGCCCTGCTTCTATCCATATGGAGAATGGACACACCACGACAATTAAATACCTGTACCCATTACAAACCTGAATCATATCGACATAGTCAATATGCAGGTGCTGGAAAGGCCCTTCAGGTCTCGGAATGATTCCTCTCATCACTTTCAATGTGTGCCCAGAGGTGAATTGCTGGCAAATTATGCAATTGACCATAAAGAATGCAACATGCTCTGCTAAATTCGGCGTGAACCAGTCTTCTGAGAGCGTTGCAGCAAGATTTTCTTTTGACATATGGAAAGGGTAGTGGAGCTGTTCTAACGCTACCTTTAGAAGGGTGACAGGCATTACTGGTTTACCAGTGCTGTCCTGCCTCCATAACCCATCAGTGGGGTTTAAAGAACACCCTTGACGCTTCCATAAATTCTTCTCATCCTGAGGTGCCTCCCCCTGGAGTTCCATTAACTGTGTCTGCCCCATATTGCTATAGGCTTCTGGAGTGGCTCGGGCTATAATCATTCGTTCATGGGTATGTGCCACCTCCACATCCATAATTGTCTCACCCTTGGATGCCATGCGCTTGGCTTCCGTGACCGCTTCATGGTTTCCACGTGACACGAATTCTGTTCACCTGGTGTGAGCGGCGCACTTGACGACCGCTATGCACACTGGGAGCTGTAGTGCTTTTATAAGCCTGTCCAACAAGGCTGCATGTTGCACCGGCGTGCCGTCCGCTCGGAGGTAGCCCCTCCTTTTCCATCGTGCCAGGCCTGCCTGCACGGTGGACGTCACATAGACAGAGTCACTGTACACTGTTACTTCCTGGTCTGCGTGATTCTCAATGGCGAGTATCAATGCCACTAGTTCTGCAGCCTGTGCCGAATAGTTGGATGGTATTCGTGCACTGACAAGTACTTGGAACTCTCCATTTGCCATGTGTTTGATCACGGCCAAGCCTCTATACCTTTGCCCGTCTTCTTGGTCAATTCTCGATGACCCGGTTCTGGTAACCATTGGCACAGTATATGATAGAATACAGGGATAGATTTCGTCCAAGACTCATGCGTTTCGAGCCCCCACAAGTCTTGAAAATTCTGGATATAAAGCAACGGATCCTCTGACTCCTTCATTTTTCGAGTCATTATAGCTCCCATATCGGATGTGTCTGGATATAGTGTACGCAGCGCTTTCCACACTGCTGCTCGGCAGTTATTAAATGGCGCTCCGTCATGAGAGGTGTTAGACCCTTGATGTCCCCTATGGCTAGGGTGATGCCCCCCGTCATTTTTTCTAGCACATGTATCCACTTCCCGGCTCCCGATGTCAACATTGGAAGCTTATTTTTGAGATTCTCTCGGTCCATGTGTGGCCATGGAATATATTGCGTTCTTACTCCCCCTTTCTCTAGCAGTGGGAATTGGAATGTGCAATCCTCCTTTTCCTTTTCTTTACCTCCTCGGTCTCTTGCTGGGGTGGCGTTCCCGCCTTGCTTTCTACCTGGCAGTGCCCTTAACCTATCTGTATAGGCAGGTGCCGACGCACCCCTCTGACCGTGGGGTGTTTCTTCATGTCGGCTGGACTGTCAAGCTGACTTTGGTGTCCTTTTTATGGACCCCCTAGCATCAGACCATCGCCCCTCTCGGTTCTCTGGGAGACGCTTTTCACCTCAGTTCCCTTCATCATACTCCACTTCTTCCGCTTCTCCATCGGAATTTGACTCTGAGTACTCCCAGTTTGCACAACTTCTTGCATCATCTTCGTTCTGCCTATCTTCTAGTCTATCTAGGGAACGTCCCCTACTCCCACTACTCCGGGTGACATCCTCATTGTCATATAGCTGAGTGCTCTCTAAGCGCTCATCTTCCCTTCCCTCCCCTCTTGGGCAATTCATTCCAATCCCATCTCATCATATTTTTTATCAATCGCTTCCCTGATGCTTCTGGTGTTGAAGTCATCATCAATAACTGTCCCGCTTGTACCTGGTACCGCATCGTTTGCAGGGAAGAACTACCCAGTCTACAACAGGATTGGGTTTTTTCACTTCCCGCTGCAAATATTCCAAATCTCGCACCCTTTGCCTGCATTTACGCTCTGCTTCCTCATCCATTTCTCTTCGCTTCTTCGCCTCCTCTCTAGCCTTATCTACTTCACTCATCCGTTCGTTTCTACCTTCTTTTGCCCTTCTACTTTCCTCATCTTCTCTCTTCTTCACTTTCCTTTCGTGCACCCTCCTTTCTTCCTCCAACTTTAGCATGTTCTGCCTGCACTTTTCATAGGCTGCATATTGCGTGCGACTGAGCGTTATACCCTGCTCTTCGCGATATAGTTGGTCTTGCCTCAACCTTTCCTTTTTTCTTGCCCTCTCGTCTCTCATAGCCATTTCTTTCTTCTTTTCCTTACTTTGCGCCTCAACAGACCGTTCACTCGGCCTTGCGTCATCACTTCCTTTCCCATCTAATTTCAATAGTATCTGCCCTCCCATCCATTCGTCCTTTGCAAATGTTACCTCATCGGTTCCTTTCCGCTTGTTTCCCTCTCTCTCTCTCTCTATTGAGAGGTGCACTCGTTTGTGCCTGGTCCTTCATATCCTCTCCTCGCCTCTCTTTGTCCCATGGGATTGTGGAGGCCGAGTCAATCTCCTGTTCCTTCTCTATCGTCTCGTCACTGCTACACACAGGTGACTCAAATGCAGGGTTGCTATAACCCATGGCTGCTTTAAGTTCTCGTAGTGGGTAAAGGCCTTCCGACTTACTTCCCTCAACAACTGGTTCCGTCAGGGCAGGTGGCGCGGTAGGCGTCTCATCCCCCTCCGTACATACATTTAATATCCAGTCTGTGGGAGGTTCTTCTTCCTTCACTTGTTCAAACATTTTCCAAAGCTCGAGAACGTCAAGGCGTTTCTCGAGCTTCTTACCGCTATATGTGGCATGTAGGACATGGTCATGTGTTGTAAGACAGCCTTAGACAATGACCCATTCTGGGGCCACGGCATAAATATTTTGTTTGCGGTGCCCTTAACCCATTCCTGGCTATATTTCTTTAGCTTTGCAGCGTGTTTTGGCAATTGTTTGCACAAGTGTGCAAGTGGGGTAACTTCCTCCATTCTTAATTTTGTCACCAACAATGTTCGTGCAGTTTTCAACTTTACACTATTATGAGCATGCACCACATACGCAAGCTCCAATCCAATTTTCTGCAAACTTTTATACCAACAGTTTTACTCAAAACACATAAATTCAGTGGCGATTCTCTCTCATTTACAGAATTGCATAAAACAAAAATTAATTTCATCATTTAATATCACAATAATTCCACATTCATCATACACAGAACATATAGGACAGACGCTTAACAGACTAGACAGACACCAGCTGGTCAACGTATACCTGCCTTCTAATTATTACCCCATCATGGGATTTGAACTACCCCTTTATGACGTCTTTAAACGTCATCGTAGCCTAGCGTCCCCCTCTATGTGGGCTCTGGGTTCAAGTTCCTTCTGACCACTCGGAACAAGGCGAATTTTACAGTTTTTCTCTCGGGTGCCCTCCCGGTATCCCTTAGAGTTTTTAATCTCCGGTGCCCCCCCGGTATTCCTTACAGTTTTTAATCTCGGGTGCCCCCCGGTATTCCTTACAGTTTTTAATCTCAGGTGTCTGGGTCCTTACCCTCTATATATATATACAGTCTTTTCTACTTCCAGCTGTATTATTTTTCTCCGCCACCCACCGTTACCTTTCCCTTCTTACTCTATACTCCTATAAAACCTTTGCCAGGATAACGAGTTTCGTTGTTTCACTCACCAATCGACTCTTTTCCTCTCTGGAACTTCAGGATCCCCACCCCTTCCTCTTCCTGCTTTTATGGTTTTCATCTGATCCGCTGCCCGTGGCAATGAGGGTTATGCTTGGAAAGCCGGGTTCCTTCAGACCCACTGCATATTTTTTGGCGATAATTACACTATCATTGTCCACGGGAAGCTTCTCAGCCCACTCAGCCGGAATAGCGAAAGGACTCGTGATGTAACCGGAGGCCCAGAATTACTTTGTGCCGTCGGTTTAAAGGTGTCTTATAACTATATTAATCGATTATCACTAATCGATGGCCGTAACCATCCTCACGCTACCAAGTGTTAACGAGGAGAGGTAATTACTGACGGGCCCATTAATCAGCACTCACCCTCGAAAACGTGTAATACAAGATAGCTGCACCATGCAAGGACAGAGTGCAGGATTCACATACTCCAGCAAGAATCAATAATCAGGACTCAGTAAATTGGCAAAGGGAAGTCTGTTTAATGATACATACATCAGCAAATGGAAACCAGCAACATCGCGAACACCTGTCTCTCCCCGACTTCCCCGGACGTCAGTCAAACAGCCTCTTTTATTGGCAAATTTCATCATCATTGACGTACACATCTATAAAAAATCATCATGCAATATAATGGTTGGGAAAGGTAACTTAAGTATAGGGGTTATATCTGTATATGAAAATAAAGCATACGGATTAGATGACTCTAATCGGGTGGCCGTCTATGCCCATCCCTCTCCAACACACGTGATTGACGTCACTGAAAGTACGACGTCCTATTGGTTACAGTTTCTATAGGACCCTAGATTACATTGTCCATTGTGATTGGGCATGTTACACTCCTAAACATAAATCTCCACTTTAATTAGCAGTATGCAGAATAGACACCCAGGTGCCTAGTGTTCCAAGATTCACCCTTCCTCCCTTCCATCAATCAGTGTTTTAGGGCTATGTGTCAATTAGTTGGCTGGGTATGGTCTCGGATCTGTAGTCTCTTATCAGGAAAAGTTATGGCATCCTCGGGTTCTGGATGACATCAGGCGGTGGTACATCTTCGCGCCTGTCTGGTCACGTGTTTGTTCACCGTGAATCTGCTTCAGTTCTCAGTCTTTTCGTGCATTTGATTCTGTGTTCGCTTGGCCACCTGCATGGGCCTCTCTTATCTTGACCTTCACAGGGCAGGCTGGTATGCTGTGAAGTTTCGACTCTCTTTAGTTGAGCTTGCCTTCCCCTCCCAGGTTGACCTCGATTCCCCAGGCTTAAGCCATCCTTTGTTAGGGTTCGATTCCGTTCCTTTCCTCGGCTTGGGCCTGGATATGAAACCTGGCCAGCCAGGCCTTGGCCGCCTGGGAGTACTTCTGCTTATACAAAATGGAGTCGCACGTGTACATTGTGCTGCATTGAGGTAGACATATATAGTTGGCGCATGCCGCTATATTCTTCTACTTAAGCATTGCAGGCGGTATCGATTACTTAGCTTCTTGCATTTCAAGCTTATTTACACACGTTCAATTAGGCGGTTGCTTCCATCTTGTCTTATGGAACCATTCTCATATGTTTTTCACAGTGTCTCTCCCCTTCGTCCATTACAATTATCCTTGCAGTTGTCGGTACTGGCATGCATAGCTTTCAGTAGCCACTTCTGGTTGTTCTCGGGGCTCCCTAGGCCCTGAGTCTATTTCCATTGGCCTTCCATTAAGGCCTTCGGGGTTTCCTCGTGGACAGTCTGTAAATACTCGTCGTTTCGTACCAATGGCAGGTACAGTTGTCTGATTGGGTACCGTGCTGCCCAGGGTTGCCTGGTTATGCGCATTTCAACAGGTATTGATCTTCTAATGTACCCAGGGCAGCGGCCCATTGCAACCCTTTGTCGGTCCAGCTGCTCCTTGTACGTCACATACCACGGCGAGTACCTTACTGGCAACTCGTAATGGTGGGCAGTGGTGCGGGTCATATCTGGGACCTCCTCTACAATAGCTTTGCAGGGTTCCATGGGGACAGGTTGCAGGGTGCAAAACATGACATGATATGATAGGTTATTTATAACGTGCTTAATACCCAAAGGTTTCTAAATCCGGACCTATTTATAACGTGCTTAATACCCAAAGGTTTCTAAATCTGGACCCGGGGATCGAACCTGTGTTGCTCTGTGTGGTCTTGCTAACAAGGCGAGCAGGTTGGGCCTGAGCTATCCTCCCAAGACATTTGCCTTTCTGATTCCAAACAATGCAGTTACATTGACTACTTACCAGCCGTTGTGTTGTCAATTGCATTTATTGCACCCAAATATATTTGGAAGTCTCATTTCAATTGTTTCCAGAGTTTAGTGGGATCCTCCTGAGTCTAAGAGTGTTATGGTTAGGCCATTCTACTGCATGTTTCCCCAAACGTCAAACGTACAGTAAGTGGATGCTGATACCACAGTCACTTCACCAAGAGATGAGTGTTGCTGCAGTTGGGTTGCTATTGCACAACTGCACTTTAAAGGCATCACTGTCTAAATTGCAAATGTAATTTTTTATTAGCATTTCGTTTATTACAAACCTTCTCTGTTCCAGTTCATCCGTAGCAAATTAAACATTTCTGCCAGAATAAACACCCCCCAGCTTTAAAAATATCCAAGAAAAGCAATAGGTACAAGGCAAATGCAAGCGGGTGTGAGGTAATAAAAACAGTTAAGAAAGCAAACCAATTAAGAAAGCAAAACGTCACCAATTAATTATTAATTACAGATCTATCCAGACCTCACTTGACCCAATTGTCAATGTTAGTCCTATGTGTCATCCTGTGCCATTCTTGATGACTAAGGAATAGAATTTATCTTGTCCAGGAGGTTTATAACGTCCGGTTATATCCAGCAACTTGTCCACTTTGGCTTTTTCTCATTGTGGTTTAATAATTCCCCCAAGTTTTTTCTCAAAGATGAGCTCTATGAATTTCACCAAGGGTCTAATTAAACCTGCGTTAGTTCCCCCATAGAGACACTCCCACCAGGCATCTGCATCTTTTCCAAAGGATATCGTCATATGCTCGAATAAGGAGAAAATTCTCTCCGTTCTTATATCCGGGCAAAAGAGAATCAGATGTTTGAGGGTCTCCTGTTGTGTCTTACAGAGACGACATCTATCGTCTTCAACCGTACCACCATTTCTAAGAATGGGAAATGTTCAAATGAAATCTAAGGAACAGGTCCCTATATTTAGAGTGTGGAAATGTCTTCAAATACTGTGGGGTGTTGTTCAGTTGTCCAATGAGGGATCTTGATAGGGTGTGGATCTTTGAATTTGATCTTATTGTTTCTGTTTCATTCCAGTCTGCTGTCCATAGGGTTCTTTTAACCAGTAAAGGGTTTCTGCAGAGGACATCAACTCACAGGCCCAGATAATTTAGCATACCCAGGCATCAATCTCTCCACATATTTAACGCCCAGTCTGTCATACCTTCTTCTTCCATCTTTATGATGTGAAGCTGAGGAGGGCAATCCATGGTGTTAAGTTTGCCAAAAGAAGAAAACACTCTCCAGACGATTCGCACGTGCAGAGACAGGAGGCTCAGCTTGTGTCTCAGGATCGCCATGTGTATCGCATTCGAAATTCTTAGGATCTTCTTCCAAAAACTGCTCTCCAATTTCTCCCAAGACTCACAGGAAACACCCAAAAAAGCCTCTGCCACGTAGGTAAAATATGAGGACATGGAGTATGTAGAATTTCCCATAGTTCTTCCCTATCATCATGCCTTGAGCCGTCAGTTGCTTTGTTTTAACCTGCAGGTTGAGCATCCAGGGCTTCTTCCAGGTCTTTGCGCTGATTATTATCCCTAGGTATTTTATTTCAGGCACAGATCTTATTTTATTTAGGCCCAGCAACCAAGTTGTTGATCTCTTACCTCTTATTCTTGAGTTTTGCATCATCAGTATTTCAGTTTTTCCCACGTTGATTTTCAATCCGTTATGGTCCACATACTTCTCTAAAGCATCTAACGTTTTCTGGAGGCTGATGAGCGTCTTGCCCAAGAGGACCAAGTCATCAGCATATAAAAGCCATCCAGTCAAGTTTCCATTGATCTTTGGTGGGCGTGATCTAGGCGGGTCTAAGATCTCCTTCATGTCTGAAATAAATAAGTTGTAAAGGATAGGCGCTAGCGGGCAGCCCTGCTTCAGTCCTTGTGTAGTTTTTATCTCCCTAGTTAAGTTCCTGTCCTGGTCAAGCCTAATTTACATCATGGTTCCGGTGTAGAGGTCTTTAATTGCGGCTAAAAAATCCCTCGGGCATCCCATTGATGACATTTTAGCCCATAACTGGTTTCTGTCGATGCAGTCAAAGG
The DNA here is from genome assembly GCF_040938575.1 of Ambystoma mexicanum. Taxonomy (NCBI): domain Eukaryota; kingdom Metazoa; phylum Chordata; class Amphibia; order Caudata; family Ambystomatidae; genus Ambystoma; species Ambystoma mexicanum. The sequence continues at coordinate 1,138,088,629 of NC_090927.1, forward strand.
CACAATCCATATCAATGCAGGTTATGTATACATTTCCTTTCTCTTTCTTGGTCTTCATCTTGAGTAGGTTAATAAGAAGCAGATTCAGATCACATCCTACATTACTGACAAAGCCAGTTTGCCTTGGGAAATATGATTTTGATTTTGTTACCCATGCTTTTAGACGCTTGAGCAAGACGCCTGCAAAAATCTTTCCCAGGACATAAAAGAGGGCAATTGCCGATAATTCCCCCTATCACCTTTTTTATAGATGGGGATCCCCACTGCTTGTTTCCATGAGACTGGAACTTTACTGCATCTTGCGATCCTTTTGAAAAGAGTCAAACAAAAGTCTGCCCACTCTTTGGGGACCTTTTTAAGCATAAATTGTGTTAACCTATCCGTACCTGGTGCTCTCAAATTGCTTGCCCTTATTATAATAACCAGGATTTCATCTTTATCGAAGTGGATTAGCTAAGACTCTTTTTTCTTGGGTTGTGTCTCTTCTTTCTCTGTGACTCCCCTGGTAAAGAGAATTTCAAAATGATCAACCCACACGCTTCAGGGATTGGATTTAGTTGTAACATATCCTTGCTGTTACCTCTATCATTTAGCAATTGCCATAGTTAGATTTGTCATGTTTTTTTAATCGATGGCCTGCATCATACATTCAGAGTCATTCTGGGAAAGAGACGCTCTGTAGGATAGCATCCAGTTCCTGTATTGTTGTTTCGACCATCTAATTAATTGATCTCACGAGGTTGAAGACAGAGCTTTTAGTAACCTTAGGTCACACGACAGTTAGCGTTTCATTGATTCCACTAAGCCGTTGCATTCGTGTTTAGACTTAGCCACAGGCTTTATTCCTTTAGTTCTTTCTTCTCTAAAACGTGCCAGAGTGGGTTTGTATTCTACATCTTCTGGATCTCTATCCTGCCAAGCTCTTAATCTTTCCGTGAGGCAGGGCACAATCTTTGGGTTGATACAGAGTCTGTTTCCACCCGGGGCTACAGTTAATGCCTGTTTCCAGTGCTTCAATTTAGAGTCAAGCACATTCTTCTGCCATGGCTTCTGACAGGACAGCACCAGTAAGTTGTGATCGCTATGTTTAGTTGGAAGGACCTTTAGAGATATTATGCAAGGGAAGACAAAACCTGAAACAAAGAAATAGTCCAGGATTGCACTGGCAAAGCTCGAGTGCCAAGTTGGAGCGTCCTTCTGGTCTCCCTTCACTTGCCCATTTACCTTTTGGAGGCCTCTGAGGGCTGTTTCTTCCATCCAAACTTGGCATCTGGTGCTCTTTTTTTAATTTGATTTCGCAGTGCCTCCCTTGTCGCTTGGAGTCAGGCAGAGGCATTCGATGTTTAAATCCCCACAGATGATAATCCATGCACCCTACATTTCAGCATATATCCAATCAATTCACTTCATGATGCAACTACCAAAATTAACGGAGCCCTTGGCATCAGGGTTCCAGTATAGGTTAAAGAGTGCTAGAATCCTGTGTGTTCCATATGTTCAGCAGATAGTTTTAATAGTAATATTTGAATATGGGGGTTGGCGTGGATAACTCAGATCACCTTGCCTCCCGATCCGTTATATACCAATGTCAGTAATCTAGAACTTGGCCTACCTCAAATCTCTTTTGTTTCAGCATTTAAGTAGCTGGTGTAGCCATCCATCCATGGGGTCTCCCTTAGTCATGACTCTCAAAGATAAATAATGTCCAATTTAGCTAGATGTATGTTCTGTGCAAAAAACAGATGGCTAAATACTTGAGTGTCTCCTGATCCAATGTGTAGTGTTCCAGGTCCGTTCCAGTTCATCCTCTAAGCCCGGTAGGCTTGAGCTAATACTCTGGGTGGCCAGCCCCAAGAGTGGGCTTTATCCATTGCAGCTGATGGCGACAAAGGCGAAAGGGGACCTTCTTGTATGTTTTCCTTCATGGTTATTTTCAGGGCTTCCCGCCCTTTTGAGACCACAGGAAGTTCTCTCTCCAGTTTTGACGAGTCCCTGAGTGCCCTATTGCCACTCTTGGTACGCTCTTGCGGTCTTGCTTTTGTCGTATTTGCATGTAAATCATGTCGACTAACAATTGGCGTGTTACATTTTTTAAGGTTGAATCCCAAGTCTTGTTGTTCTTCCATTGCGTTCACCATTAAAGCAATCAGAGCTGGTGAAGTCATATGTAGACATACTCGGTCATTTTAAAATTCATTTGGAAAATGTACTGTCTTGATGTCTTTCGATGCTAGAATCGCAATTGAGGAACGTGATGGAGTAAACTCATAATGTTCACCTGGTTAAGAATTACTCTGTCTTCTTCTTTAAGCACCCTTTCCAGTATTACCTTTCCGTCTTCCTGTATACAGGTTTTGCTTTTACATTTTGTCTTTGCAGAGATCTTTCCGTGGGTTTGGCTATGGTCACGTTGTGGCTTATCATGAGTATTCGGTACCCCCAAATCTCTGTCCTTACGGGAGTGTTCAATCATTCTATCTAATAGCAAAAGACGTTTTACTGGGGGATTTTGTTTTCTCGTCGCTCTTTTCAGCTTTCCTTCGAGGGTTTCAAATAGTGGGCTATTCTGCTTTGAGTATTTAGTACAAAGCTCATGCTGTTGAACTTTCAAGGACTCACAACTCAGGTCTGGATCTAGCCCTGCTTCTGTCAAACAGTCATCAGAATCATAGTCCTTGTATGTAGAGAGTTGCAATAGGGGGTCTTCCGCCCCCTCCAGTTCAGTAATCACTTTTCTTGGAGGTTGAGATCTATGACTACTCATTGGTGGTACCAGATGTGGATCGGCCACTGCTGCAGTGACCCTTTGGTCCTTTGCATTTACGGTTAAAGTTGATGGTGATTCAGCTGAAACAATTCTCAAATTTCTTATCAAGTTCCTTGCAGATCCTCCCTTCATAGATTTCTGGGTAGGAGTGTTCTTAGATTTCTTCAAGGATAAATTATTTTTCTTCTCTTTGGCTTTAGACAGAGGATTACTCTGTTTTAAAAAATTGCTTTCAAAGATGGATTAATGGTGTGGATCCCTCGTTGGTTTATTTGATTGGGCGTCTCCGTTTCCCATCTCGATTGAGGTCATCGACTTGTTACTACATCCTGGCTGGAACAAAGTGACATTTGTGTTGGATTGGGTGGCATTCATGTTCCCGGTCCTTCCTGATTCAATTTCGGGCTCTTGTTTTGGGGTAGATTCTACATTCACGTGATCTCCGACCTCAGAGTTTTGACGATGTTCCATTGTAAGCTTGTGCAGCCTCGAAATTGTATTCAGCACCAGTTGCACCGGCTCAGCGACCTGACTTCTTCGTGACTAGACTCAAATTTACTACTTCTGCAGTTATCTTGTTTCATTAGTTTCACTGTATCCCCGAAGCTTTCTAAAAATGGTCTTTTGTCCTCTCTTGCTTCTTCAATTAGATCGATGAGCATCTTGAAGATTATCCCCTCATTCTCCTTTTCTCTTACTCTTCTTTCCCTGGTTGCTTCAATATGGGATTCAATAGACACAAGTTTGGAATGCATCAGGGCAAGGAGACACTTGGTCCTTAAAATTATCATTGAGGGTTTCGTATAATTTTAGTTATGGGGACAACAAGATGGTGACCATCAATCCAATTGCTGTTTGGAGTTGCGATGTTAAATCTTCTTAAGTGCCTTTTTCCTTGCAGCTTTCAGGAGGTTCTCGCCTGGGACTAGCTGATTTTGTAGCTACTCTTCCTCTTTTTGGGGGCCCCAGGACCTCTCTATCAGTGTCCTCACTGGAGTACTTACTTGAGCTGGTAGGGGTAGATCAAATCTTTTCAACCCCGCTGGCGGATTTCCATTCCTCACGACCTTCAAACTTTAATGCAGCAGGACTAGAGAGTTATACATGCGAAGTATAAGCTACGGTGGTCAGTCATAATGTAGAATGCAATAATGTAGAAAGTCAAAATGTCTAATTTTTTTTTAGAAAACAATGTCGAAAAACAATAATGTCGAATTTTTTCTACATTTTTTTGTTGAATTTTTTCAAAAAAAATAAATAAATATATATAATTAAAATGTGTTGAGTATGAGGGGTGAGAGGGTGGTGGGATGGTGGGGTGGCCGGGGGGTGCTGAGTGAGGGGGATTGGAGGGGGGACTCCCCTGGTAAACTAGGGGGGTGCCCCCCTAGTAAATGATACTCTTCTTGTTTATTTATTTATTGATAGTGCTAATTGACATTTTTTTTCGACATTTTTTTTTCTAAAAATTGACTCTTTTCATTATATGTATAGGTTTTCGACATTATTGTTTTCTACATTTTTTTTCTACATTTTTGTAGGTCGACATTTTTTTTTCTACATTATGACTATAAACCAGAAGCAACATTAGGTGCTCTCACTGGTTTTAGCTTTTTTTGAGGAAAAGGCGGGCTAGACTTACTATCAGTCCAAACATCTTTAAAGGACTGCTTGCCGACTCTATAGATAGTGTTCGTGCTCAGCCGCAATGTCAAGTTAGCAACGTCTTTTGTCAGGCAAGCCGCTGGAACGTGTTTTCCTCTCTCTGCTTGGTCACCCTTATCCGAATCACGGGATGGGGTCCTGTTTGCAGTTGAAATCCGAGGAGAGGGGTCCAGAGCACCTTCATTGGTTTCATTGCCATCTAATAGCTTTTCGATTTGGCAAACAACTATATCTAGGCTATTTAGGAGAGTTCCATATGGGTCTTCCATCTGAACCACTAGCTTAGAGGGGCTATGTTCCATATCAAGGTCAATTTCATCCCTTCTTGTCACTTTATTGTTATTTTCTTGAGGCAGGATTGTCCGAGGATTGGGTTTGCCAACAATTCAGCATCTGAGAGAAGTTGCCATTCATCCATTAAGTTACATGCTACGGCAGCGTTGGATAAACTCTCCACATGTGCTGTCACTTCAGAGGGTAAGTTGCTTGCAGGGGGCCCTCTATTATGATCACTCTCATTTTGCACCAGTGGTGACAGTTCTCTCGGTCTGAAGTACCATTTTAAGTTTTTATAGTCAGACAGAGACTTGCTTCTCTATTTAAGAATGGTACAAATTGTTGCTGCTTTCCCTCCAAGGCCATTCACCGCATTCATTGCAGAGAGTGCAATCTTTTTCTTTCCTTCATTACCCGGCATGTCGTTCGAACACTGTGTTGACTGTTTTACTAAATTTGAAGAATTTACAGTATTACTTGCTGACAAAATCTATGAAGGAGCAGCTTCTTCCTTCTCTGTATTTATTGGGACATCAAGGGGACTTTGAGGGGTTAACAATGGCTCTGGTATGTAATTATTCATTTCACAGGCTGGGAGAACCCTAGATGTCACTTTCTCGCGCAAACTTTGTGCGTGTAGATTTAACATCATACTTGAGGTGTGACTGGGTAAACGTTTGTCAAGTCAGAATAATTACCCATCTCATTAGTTAGAATGTTACAAGGTGGCCCTTTGTCGGGGTGTGGCTCTGGAGATAGACACAGAGGGGCCGATTCATGGAATAATTGTGCACCGAAATCAATGGCGCAAGCAAGAAAAATCCAGTGTACGCATTTGATTCGCACGCAAGCGATACATGGAAGTCTCTGCGTGTGTTTTTCCTGGGTGCTGCGCCAAATCCGCGCCTACCTTACACGTCACTGCAACATCCCGAACACCGCGTGTGACGCGCACAGCGAAAGCGCACCACGTGTAGCGCACATACCAAAAAGGGGGTGGAACATGCGGCATGGGGAACAACGCATGAAAATGAGGGCGTAACTGGGGAAGTACTGCTGGGAAATACACGGAACGCCCACACGCACGCGAACAACACGTATTCATGGAATTGAATAGGGAAAACCCACACACACCAAAAGACACGTCCAGGCGTAAACACATCCGCCACACGAAGGCAGACGGAAGCGCCCCCGTGCAGTATAAAAGTGTGCATAAACAACAAACACGCATATACAGCTACGATGAATGTCCCTTTTCTCGCAGCATTGATCGTGGGACAGCGCAGGAGGAGGAGAATAGCCAGGCCCTGCTTTTTTTTGCCCAGGACCAGCCTTTTTGGGATGCCTGATTACGAGGTCTATGGCAGGTATAGGTTTCCACCTCATATCATCCTAGACCTGGTCACTGAGTGGGAGGATAACCTCACATCACCCACCTTGTGCTCCCAAGCACTGAGCCCCTTGGAAAAGGTGCTCAAATCCCTGCTTTTTTGGCCACTGGGTCATTTCAGCAGACAACTGCCATAGTTGGGGGTGTCTCACAGCCCACGCAGACACGCTGCCTACACCAGGTGTTGGCAATCATGACTGCATGCCCCTCAGTCCGCAGGCACATATACATGCCCAGAACACCTGCAGAAAGGCAGGCTGTGGTCCAGGACTTTTACAGGGTGGCACACTTCCCCAAAGTGCTCGGTGCCATAGATTGCACCCATGGGGCCTTATGTCCACCTTGGGCCACTGAGAAAATCTACCGCAACCGCAAGCACTGGCATTCCATGAACGTACAGGTTGCATGCGATGCCCATGGAATCATCACCTCTGTCTATGCAAACTATCCTGGGTCTACCCATGACAGTTTCATGTACAGAATGTCTGCCCTGAACCGGGCCCTGGAAGCTGGGAAGCATGGCAACAAATGGCTCATTGGTGAGTAGAAATGTCTGTGCACATGCATGCATGTCACACACGGACAAATACACAAACCCAAATAATGACAACCATCATCACCACCCCAGGGGACATTGCCTACCCTCTGAGCACCCATATGATGACATCAATACGGAACCCCACCACACCACCCCAGGTAAGATACAACGCAGCCCATATTGCAACCAGGGCCATAGTGGAGCGCACATTCGGATTGCTCAAGTCACGCTTCCTCTACCCTTGACCGCTCTGACAGGCAACTACTATATGCACCCCCAGTAGTGTGCAGGATCATGGTGGCAGCATGTGTCCTGCACAATGTTGCAACACGGCGGGGCATACCGGTGGACATGGTGGTGCCCCCACATCCCCAACCACACACACAAGTGCTGCGCATGAGAGGGGAAAGGGCACGTGGCGATGCAACCCGGGCCCAGCTTGTGGCCATATCTTTCACCTAAACTCCCACCCCTGCAGAGTGCACACAGGCCTGGCACATACCAGGTGACAATCGTTGATGACAAAGAGACAGTCAACTTTCACAACCTTACCACCCTGAGAATGTTTCCACGGAAGTGCTACATTGTGTTCATCCCTAGCTACTTAAACATAACCAACCCGGTGTGATCAAAAGGAACACATGCAAGGTGCATATCCCACCACCACCCTGCAAAACAGGCCATGAAAATCACTGATATGTCACCCAAACCCTTCCAACCCCCATTACCTTCATCAGCCACACCATGACATGGCATGCAACAGCAAAAGAGCAAACCAAATGCACAACACATGACAAATTAGTCACAAAGTGCCACGTGATAAATGGAAACAGGCCTGAGAAAATCACACCTAACATGGAATCAGATGAAATGACTGACCAACAACCTCTCCCACATACCAAGTCATACACAAATGCATACCACCAGTGGTACCAGCAACAAAAGACAGAATGCCTGTTGGCATGCACATTGGGCAATCCAAATCCGCGAATCCAAAAAACGTGTGCTGTGTGTGTCTCCTGCAACACACCGCTCAGCACACAGCATAGTGAGCAGCCATTGTGTTGGGGATACACATTGAGCATCATATAAAAAAGGATAAGCAACAAAAATTACCCAGTGTCACATGTACACGATCCGAACATTGTAAGTGATCATGCATTGCAGGGACACAGCATGGCAGAGGAGGCACATTGTGTGCACGTGTGGGTATGGATGGGTGGTTGTATGTGTGGTGGTGTGTGTGTCAGTAGGGACATGCACTCAATACATCCATGTGAAATGAAGTGACCCTCAGTGTCCTGTACATATCACATGTGAACATTGCCCCTGTGGACACCCCAGTGTGTCAAACCACACCAGTCCCCTGACACCTGAAAAGTAAACCCAACACAGAAACATCAATTGACCAGCAGAACACATCATGTACATAGTACCCCACATTGACAATGTAAGACAGTGACCAATCACTGTAGCCCAAGTGTACTGTCAGACAACGAAAGGCCCTCCCTCATTTCCTCCTCACCTAGACCTTCTGAATAACTGTCTCTGGGGTCCATCGGCTACCTCCTTCTAGTCTACCTGGTTTCAGGATCCCCCTTCTCCTTGGTTTTCTTGTTCTTCCTTTCATGTAAATAGGGTCTAGCTCCCTCAGAGGCCACCTTGACTGGTAAAAATACAAAATCGCAGAGAACTCCAAGGAGCCAAACCCCCAAACCAGGAAAAAGCCTCAGGGCGCCAAAAAACCCTGGAAGAGTCTCTAGTAGATGACTTGAAGTTGTAGAATATGGGCAAGTAAATGTCCAAGCTGAATGATAGAATAACTTCCAGGGTTGCACAGTTGTAGAATGGTTCAAGAGGATGGGTAGGAACTTGAGTGGACAATAATCAATGAGGATGCCACTACTGATGGGTAGAGCTGAAACTTGAGTAGAAAATAACAAAGGAGGCTGGCACAACTGGATGGTTGAGCTGAAACCCAATCAATCCTTGATAGCGTGAACGGAGAAAGGCAGAGACAGCACAAGTCTGGAAAGGCAGAGTGACCGCGAGATCACCGGAAACAGCTGACAGCAAGTTAAGAGCCAGAACAGTTGAATAGCTTTGGTAAAAGGCCGAAGTCAACATAAAGGTATGGATGTAATAGATGAAAGATCGGAGGAGCGAGACAGAGAGCGAGTGAGAGAGATGCTGTGGTACAGAAGTGTACCGAGGCTAAACGAGGCAGTGTACAAGTACGCAGAAAGAACTGCCCGAGAGACGGGCAGACAGATCTGCAACAAGGACAGTTGCAGGAAGAAAAACAGGGACCAAAGGCACCAGAGTGTGAAAAACTAGTAAAAGAGCTGGAAGACAGATACAACGTGCCATCCAAATGGAACAGAGCGTAGAAGTAGTCAAGGCGGCCATCTCAGGTGACGACTGGACCGTGAGTTTTGGTTGTTGGGTCACATTCCTAATGCTTCTACCTTTGCCATAATTTCCAGGGGGTGAACCTAACACGTACCAACTTGACATTGTCTCCACCTGGCCCCCTCCCACCATCAGTGTGGCTTTGACAGCTAAAGGCAGCAGACTACCGTCCACAACATGAAGTGCATGAAGCGCGTATATAGGCAAGTAATGAAAAAACATCACAATCAATTTTAAAAAAAACACAGTTCAAAAATATACTCAACATAATTGATTGCAGACATGCCGTGGAGAAAACATCCTTAATCCCCACTACGGGTGCATACACAAGTAGGACTACAGACTGGCCACAGATATAAAGAATGTCCAATGCCCCTGTGTAATTTGCTGTCACACCGAACCATCCATGTGAGCCTATGGAAAGGGGAAGCAGGAGTGGCATATGTGTCAGGACCCCAAGCCACAAACACATACACAAGTACAGCTTGTATTTCCTAGCTGGAACACACAGTGGATGCTTTCAAAATCCACAAAGGAGCACACTGTCACATGAATGCACAAAAGACAAACAATATAATAAAAATTAATAAAATGGCCACATACGATGCACTGAGGGATGGGGGGTCACGCAGGAGGGGGGAGGTACAGGGTGCACCTCAACACCCAAATGCGATGATGTTGAGATTTAAAAAAAAACCTCCATGGGCTCAAAGCCTGCACGGCCCGACCTGTGTGGAAGATAAGTCGTCCTACTCATCCTCTGGATGACAATCAGAAGATGGACGTGGCACAGTTGCCTGACCACACCTATCCGCAGCTTGCCCCACCATGGCAGCAAGCATTCAGGTCTGGTAAGCCTGGTCCTGTGTGGCAATGGCACTTAGGTCAGCATGCGTCACCTCACATGATACACGTGTTTCCTCTTGCAAGGTAGCACGTGTAACACGGAGTTCTGTCTGCATGGCCTCACATGACATCTGGAGCACCTCCCGACATGCACGTAGCTCAGCTGAGATGGGGTTCTCTAGCTGCTCAATCCTCACTTCTGACCGCTGCCTCTGGGACATGTTGAGGACACCCAGAGTAGATCTGAGGGATCGGTGTACTTCCCTCAGGACCTCCCTGTGTGCCTCTGCCTGAGCAGCAATTGCTTTGCACAGAGACACCATTTCAGCCTGGCGTGCCCTGTCTGAGGCCGCCATGCACAGCCTGAGTGAGCGGCACGTGGACTGTGTTGCCTGCTACTAGAGCTCCACCTGCCTATCAGGGGGAGCATGGATTGGGCCACACTTTCCATGCTTTGAGCAATCTTCTGAATAGCTGCCCCCTGTTGCTCTGAACTGACATACATGGCATGCTTCCACTCAGTATTCCCCGGTGGCGCATGGCCACCGCATTGCCGGACATTACACCTGCGGGACCCAAGGAGTCATGGAGCCATTTTCTAAGTAGTTCTTGTTCAGTAGAAGGTGTTGTTCTTTGCTTTGTGAATGAATATTATAAATGCAAAGAGGGCTTGTACTTGTCAACTGACAATTGTACTTGTTGTGAAGTGCTATCTGGTGTGAGAATGGCACCTTGTCATCCTTTTACCCATGTCACTGGAGTAACAGGGTCCGCCGCAGCCCCCACAGTCTGGGGGGCCTGGCTAGCACATGTCCTGGGAGGGTGCCCCACTTGGAAAAAAATGAAAAAAAATATTTTTTCAAAATCCTTTTTTTAAATATCTTTTTGAAATCACTTTGCCTTCATAAAGAGATTATGTCTGTATGAAGGCAGAGTAACTACTAAAATAAACTTTCTTTTTGAAGTCTGAAGGCCCCCACCCACACCATGACATGGATGACCCCAGGCTGGAGGAGCAGGAGCTCCCCCTTACTGCAGGAGCAGTACCTTCCACCCGCGGTATGCAGAGAACCCTAGGTAAGCCCCTTGGCTTCTTCGCAACGTAAGCTGATCTCCAGCTTCTTTAACTGCAGAAGTCGAGTAGACCATACCGCAATCTGCATTCTACTGCCACTTTACTAGAGAACCAGTGCAGACCATACCGTTGTTGCAGCTAACACGCCGAGCGAGTCTGACTCCCGTGGGTGCATGAAGTCGCCATTGCACACCACGAGGACAACCCCACGATAAGATGGCCGCCTCCTTCCACTGAAATGATCCGAGCCCCAGCAGCACACCTCCCACCCCGGATTGGCTGATCAGATCTTCATCAGCACCAATCCGAAGCCAGTAGGTGTAGCCGCTCCAAGGACCACGCTCAAAGGACAACACCTGTCCTGAGCCTGTCCGTTGCCGTCCGGACCATCGGACAGAAACTCTGGTCCTGCAACCCTCCATCCACCGTGAGTACTACTCTCACCCTAGTACCCCAACCCTTACATGAACACCACCGCCGGTCAGTCAGCAACTATCCACACCACCCAGACTCCCCTTCACAAGCCCAATAATGGGTATTATCACTGCCTACTAAGGCCTAAGCAACCCGCCTCTGCCGCATCCATTACCGCCTGTGGTTGCGCACAATCTGTGTCCAAACTTGCAAAACCGTATGGGCTTCACCTATAAGTACTTCCTATGTACTCTGACTCTTTTGTCTCCTGACGGAGTCATGTTCTGAAATCTCCCGTTGTGCCTGATTTGTACAAGCCCAACCTCATTCATGCTTTGTAATCCCCCATTGTGCCTGATTTGTACCAGCCCAACCTTATTCATGCTTTGAAATTGCCTGGCAGTGGAGTAGCAGCTTAGCTCAACTGCTCTGGACCTCTCCCTGAAGAAATGTATAAAGACATTGTAACCATGAACTCCAAGAAAAAGATTGGTGAAGCTGAAAACCCTGCCTCAAAGAAATCTAAGCAGGTCCCTGAGATGGAGGATACCCCAAGCCTGTCTGATGTTTACAAGACTATTCTTAGGGTGGCCCAAGATGTGAGTGAAATCAAACTGACTATGGCTGAGCTTAATTTGAAGACTGGTCAACTGGATGGCAGAGTCACAGACTTGGAGAAATCATCCTTGACTATAAGCTCTGAGATTGCTGGCAGCTTTCAAGCATATAATAATCTGAAGTCTGACTTGAAGAGAGAAAAGGAACAACGCTTGGATTTGGAGTTAAAGCTCAGGGCTAAAAACATCAGACTGGTTGGAGTGGAAGATTCAGCAGGAGATTATGAGGATTTGCCTTCTCTGATTTTTCAGGTTTTTATGGAATTTTTCATTGCCCTACCGTTAAAATGGAAGATATTGACTATGGGCCTCATTCCGACCCTGGCGTTAACCAAGGCGCTATTAGCGCCTTGGTTGACGCCGTTATTTTTACGACTCTGCCATGGTGAATGGCGGAATTACCGCCCCATTCCAAGGTTGGCGGGTCGGTAATTCCCCATTCACCATGGGCCCTTCCCCATTCCCATTTTTGCCCCATAGGGCTCAATGGGAATGGGGAAGGCGCTCATTACGGCACCGTAAATTACGGTGCCGTAATTAGCTCCTAGGTCCCTTTGTGGTTGGTTTTTTAACGCCTGCAAAAAGCAGGCATTAAGTACCAACCCGCAAAGGGAACTCGGAATAGGGCGGTAAGGGTTTAACGGCACCGGTCTCGTTACCGGTGACCGTTAACCCTTACCGCCCTACTCGGAATGACCCCCAATGTCTTTAGGATTGGAAAGCACCAGGGGGGCAAAGCGAGGCATGTTTTGATTTCCTTTTAAATCAGAGGTCAAAGGAGTGTTTAATGAAGGCTGCTAGGATGACTGGGAATGTCTCTTTCAAAGGTAAATATGTTTATTTATACCCTGACTATCCCAAGGAAATCCTGCTCTTGAGGAGGTCATTTGGGGGGGCTAAAGACTTGGCCAGACAGATGTCTCTGCGTGCTTTTCTTAACAGGAATAATGTTTTTACCATGGTATTTCCTGAGGGTGAAAAAGCACTTCTGACCCTGTACAAGCGCTGGATTGGTTGGAGATCTATAAGAAAGGTCTCCCTGTACCTGCTCTGATCAATGATCACGCTTGATTTGAATGGTGCATCCGATTGCCCTCTTTCCCCCATTGGATCAGTCGTTTGTTTTGACTTTTTAACCTTTTTGTCGCTTCTGCAGTATGTTTTAATTTATTTAAAATGGCGCCGGTGGCTGACGGCTGTTGACATTCAGAGTTTTTTGAAAATTGATTTGGAACTTCTTCAACGCGAACATTCATTGCCAGTAACTTACTTGGATTCCATGCTACGGCCTCGGATGGTGCTCCGTGTTGCTTCCGGCTTTATTGGAAGAAAGGGCCCACTCGGAATGACGCATGCCGAGCGGCGCTTCTGTCAGCTGATCAGCCCAGCGTCTCCGTCTGCAATCTGCGCTTCGTAAGGACCGAGCGGCACCCGATGCACTTCTGCTGGTGCTCATGGTGCGGTGGTTGCCCTATGCTGAACGGTAACATCCAAACAGTAAGCCTTTGGTACGTTTGTTCAGCGGCGGTACAATATCATTGTTGTGTATGGGGGGAGTTTCCCGAAATACACAGTTGAAGGGTGCCTTTGTTGTATAGCTGGATCGAATTGAAAGCGGGGATATTTGGTCAGCTGGAGGAACGCTGCAGTCGTAAATACGGATCAGATGTGACTTTCTTCCCTAGGTACATTGAAGCGCTTTCCATTTGTAACAGAAAGATGGGGATTTCGTTGACTTTGGTGCTTTGTATTGTATCACCACGCTTCATCTATGGGGTCATGCCAGAATGTCAATAAGCACGGGGCTTCCGCTCGCACCTACCGGACTACTGGGCTTTGCTTGTATTCATTTTGATAGTGGATTTTACGCACACGCTCGTGAAGTTCTTATTTATCCTAGCGTGTGGGCCCGGTACTGACTTACCCTGTTGCAATTTCCCCACATTTTGACTGGCATGTCCCATGATTCTATACTCCATGTTTCTCCCTCATGAAAAGCATTTCTACTGTTTAGGTTAATGTTAATCTTCTCTATTTTGTTCCACGTATGGGATGTTTACAACTAGGTTAAGACATGCTGCAGCTTTGTTTCCTTGATGTGTTTGCTTGGAATTGGTTCTGTTTTGAATTGTTGGTAAGCTATTTTGGGGGATGGGGCTTAAGGGTACATGGGGAGTATTGGATGGTTTGGGGTACAGCAGTGCCTTTCTAGATGTTTATATTTGTGAGGGATAGATGCTATTGTTGTTGTTTTTTTGTTTTTTTTCTGGCCTATTGTTCCTGGGGGCAGGTTACGGGGATAGTTCTAATTCTTTCATGCATTTTGATGATCTTTAATGCACCTCCTTGCTTTATTGGACTGAAGTCACTATCCCTTATACGGCTATGATGTGGGAAGTTTCTGATGTCAGTAGAAGTGAGACACAGTCTATCTAGATGCTAGCTCTTGGGCGAAGGTTAGATTGCTATGACTGGAATCTGTTGGTTTCGTTAATGCTGGCTCGAGTTTGATAGCCCCTCATGATTGTAACATCATTTTTATTTTATTTTTTCTGATTATTTTACAGGTTTCTCTATGTCGGGTTAGTTTTAGGGATATTGTGGGGAGTGATAGACAGATACAAGGTGTGTAGTTTGCACATTCATCAACAGGAAGCCATGCTGCATCTCCTCATCCTCAATCCTACATTTTACGGGTATGCCCTGGGGTCTGAAGGTAAGGGGAGAGTGAAGAAACTTCCACAGAGCTACAGCTAACACTGCACAGCTTCTAAGTACTTCTGGCCTGAACAGCATACCCATGAACAACAGTGTTTGTATTGTTTGAGCACTTGCAATTCTGTCAGATAAGAGCACTGAGGTACAATGGCATCAAGCGATTTTCCCAGGGTGAAACCCTTTTGGTCAAGTGGGGAAGCCTGGGTTTGATTTCAGGTTCCTGGTTCTGACTTAGCATGTCAGAGACTGGAACACATAGGGCCTCATTACACGATTGGCGGTAGGGGTTTACCGGTTGCCTTAATAGTTGTTGTTTTATTTACATGGTCTGACTCATTTCATGGGGGGGTGGAGGATTTTGGGCATTTGGGGGTTTTTGGTTACACGTTTACATTATTCTTAGAATGCTTATTTTGTAATACTTTAAGGAGGTTTTTATTGGATATTGGGAGGGGTCCTGGGATTGGTTCTGAATGTGGATTCATTTGTTTTTTGAGCTGAACAGTCTTCGCAGTCTTATCTGTTCTTTCGGTTTGTTATTTTTTGTTTTTGGTTAATTTTCATGTTTATTTTTTTTCTAGTTTCTTTTCATTTCCTTTTTATTTTATTTTTGCTCTGGATGTTCCAGACTTTCAGGTTGGAATGACTTCTTGCACAGGTGGGACCACTAATGACCTGTGTGTTGTCTCTTGGAATGTGAATGGGGTCAACAATATGTTAAAGAAGAAGAAAGTTTTCCACATCTTACAGGACATGCATGCTGACATCTGTTTTTTACAGGAGACTCATATTTTGGAGGACGAGATTTCTAGGTTGGAAAGGGAGTGGGTGGGATCAGCTTATGGATCTTCCTTTTCGTCAAGGTCGAGGGGTGTAGCCATTTTGTTTCGTAAGAAACTGCCTGTTAAAATTTTGAAGGAATGTGCGGATAAGGATGGCAGAATGATTGCATTGCTGGTTGAGATTCAGGGGGAGTTGTTAACCCTCTGCAATGTGTATGCTCCTACAGTGGATGATGGCTCCTTCTTTAGAATGGTAGCACAAACCCTTTTAGATTTGAATAACCCTAATATTCTGCTTGGGGGTGACTTCAATACGGTAGTTGATCCTGATCTGGACAGAAGTCAAGTCAGGCGTGTGTTGCGTTGTGATTATCATCATCAAGCGTTTCATTCACTCTTGGAGGAACATGATTTGAAAGATACGTGGCGTTTGGGGAACCTGGACAATTGACAATACAGCTTCTTTTCTAGTGCGCATGGTGTGTTCTCTAGATTGGATATGATTTTTTCTGGTGGGAATGTGTCGGAAAGTGTCGTCTCAAGTGGTATTGGTAATATTTTATTGAGTGATCATGCCCCCATTGAGATGCATTTGAGACTTAAATTTCAGTGTAAAAGAAGTTTCTCATGGAAGATGAACACATCTATCCTGTTAGATGATGACATTTTAGAACGGATTGTTTCGGAGGCAAATTACTTTGTTTTGGAGAATCGCTTGGAAGAGATCAGTGTGGAGAACACGTGGGAAGCCTTTAAATGCTGTATGCGGGGCGTATTTTTAGGGCTGTCATGTGGTAAACGGCAAAAGGAGGAGAATAAGAGGCGTGATCTGGATCTACGTATTAGTGGGATCTCGCGGGATCTGATGCTTGATCCGACTAACTCTGTTCATTTGACAACTTTGAAGAAACCTAAAAAAGAAATGGAAGACTTTTTGACGATGAGGGCTGAACGTGGCTTGTTCTATTCTAAATGTACATATTTTGAGAAGGGGGAACGTTGTGACAGATGGTTGGCATACCGGTTGAAGAAAAGGATTTCGGAGTCTGCAATTGCGTCTATGGTTGACAAGGATGGTAGGATTACATTTGATCTGATTAAAATTAACTTGATATTTCGTGACTTCTATGAGAATCTGTATAGCAATGAGGCTGGTATTACTGGTAGGGGTGAGGAATTCTTTGGTAATTTGCAGATGCCGAAGGTTTTGGATAACGATCGTGATCTACTTGGTGATGTGATAACGCTGGATGAGATCAAAGGGGCGATTTCTGCGCTGAATGTTGGCAAATCCCTGGGCCCTGATGGCCTCCCTTGTGAGTTTTATAGGATTCTTCTGAACTCAGCCTTAGAGCTCTTGAGAGATGTGTTTGTTTCTAGCAAACAGACCGGGACGCTGCCTAAATGTACTAACCATGCGTCTATTTCGGTCTTTCTGAAAAAGGGTAAAGATTGTAATCTCCCGGCCGGTTATTGTCCGATCAGCCTAATCAATACAGATAATAAGATTCTTGCCAAGGTCCTTGCTATGCACCTGGCGCAATTCTTGCCTACTTTGATTGGCGAGGAACAATCTGGTTTCATGAAAAATAGGCGTACCTCTAGTAACATCAGGAGGTTATTACTTACTATGGAAATGGCGGATAGGACAGACCGTGATGCTGCTGTCCTTTTTACTTGATGCTGAAAAAGCATTCGACAGGGTTAGTTGGGATTACTTGTATTCTGTACTGAGGAGGATGAATCTGGGTGAGGAGTTCATCTCTTGGGTTGCTCTTCTATATTCCAGACCGACTGCTGCCGTTAAGACTAATGGAGTAATTTCAGAACCCTTTTGTTTGGAACGCGGCACGCGTCAAGGTTGTCCTTTCTCTCCTCTGTTGTTCATTCTGGCAATTGAGCCTCTTGCTGTTTGCATCAAACATAAACCAGATTTGCACGGAGTGGGTTGCTGGGGTATGGTACAAAAGGCTTGGCTTTATGCGGACAACCTTCTATTGGTTCTGGAGAATTTGCAGGTGTCCTTGCCCAGTTTGATGAGGCTGTTGTCGGATTTTCATGATTGCTCAGGCTATAAGATTAACCGTTTGAAGTCTGAAGTGTTGCCTCTAACGAATGGATGTGATAAAACCCTGGTTACGGGACAGGGGTTTACGTGGTGTGGGGAACGTTTGCGTTATTTGGGGGTATGGCTGACATATCCTCTTTCCCGGATGGTAGACGAGAACATGTCTGTGGTTATTCGTGAATGTAAATCGGATCTAGAAAGGTGGTCTTTGCTTAATCTCTCTTTATGGGGTAAAGTCAATGCCCTGAAAATGAATACAACACCCAAAATCAACTTTGTGTCTAGCATGCTTCCTTTGAAAATTAAGAGCTGCTACTGGAAGGATTTGGACCGCCTAGTTCAAGAATTTTTGTGGGACTAAAAGCCACCAAGACTTAGTCTTTGGAAGTTGCAGCTTCCAGTCCATTTAGGTGGTCTAGGGGTACCGAATTTTGGGGCCTATCATTTGGCCTTTTCTGCTCATTCTTTTGTTCCATTTTTGACAGGTGAATTAGAAAGCTGGGCGGTGGCGGAGTCGAGTGCCTATGGGCCGCTGGGCCCGACAGCCTCGTTGACCACTAATACCAAGATTCCGGGTGGCAATATGTTGGCAACGTCGTTTTTGCGTGATTCATGGATTGCAGTTTTGTCATTGCTTGATCGGGATGCATTCAAATGCAGGAGTGCCTCTATCTGGTTGAATCCTAGGATTAGGGACAATTTGAGGACAGTTTTTTGGTCTGAATGGTTTTTGATGGATATTAAACAGGTTTCTGATTTGGGGAATGATGATCGGTGGTTGACCGCAGCAGAGCTGAGAGAGAGATGGAATTTTGATGGTTTATCGGACTCTGCATATAGACGGCTAAAGAGGGCGGTTGGTGAGGTGGACTGGTCTGACTCTTTGGATGTGTGCGCTTTGCTGACAGACTCTAGTGAGAAGAGTGGCGGTCTGGCCAGTCGGCTTTACAAGCTAATGGTGTCACATTTTCGGAGTAATGACAATTTGCGGAGAGTATGGAGTGAGAAAATAGGATCAGAGATTGATTTGGATGATTGGCAGAATATGTGTAGTAATGTATCTTTGTGCTCTCTGAATCTAAGTGAACGGTCTCGACAGATCAAGATCCTGAATCGAGTTTATTGGTGTCCTGAAACATTGCATAAAAGAGGCATGTCTGACAGCTCTGACTGTTGGGGGTGTGTTCAGGGAGTCGGGTCATTAGAACACATGTTGTGGAATTGTGTGAGGGTCAGAGATTTTTGG